>NC_056744.1:1502775116-1503408289 GCF_019279795.1 Protopterus annectens
TCTCCATGGCAAACCCCACTTTTTGTCAACGACTATCTACTTTTCGTCTTTCTTAGCAAAACAGTTTATCTACCCTGCATAGTTCTGCTTTCAAAACTAAATCAAACTTGTCAAGCATTGGAACTGGTAGTTTGAATAGTATATGGTAAAAATTACAGCAAAAATAAAATGTGCAACACTTGGATTGAGAATAAAACCCATAGCATTCTAATCTTCCAGCACCTAAGGACTATGTGGTATGTTTTCAGCCCATTGTACCAACTGACCCTAGTGACTTGCAGGATAACCCCCACCAATGAGAAATTTGGAAGCAAACAGGGACTAAATGTGCTACCTGATGGGTAAGATTATTTTTCTACTTCCTTAAAACAATTACATTATATACAAACCTGTTTCTGAAAACCATTACAGTTCCAGACCATAAAATCTCCTCAGAAAGGCTGTTTTTAAAATCACTGGCAACCTTTTTTGTGAAGTATGAGCCTCGCTACACCCCCCGAAAGAGGATTCCCACTCCTACTTCTTAATTTCCAAATGCTAACCCCTTTCTTGTCTCTACAGCATCATGTACAGACCATGCACTTTTTTAATGGGCCTTTTCTGGTTTCAGAATACAAAGTCAAAAAACACCCACAACACTGCATACAGATAAAACACCAACTGTATGAACAAAAAAAATGTCCTCATTTTTGCCGAACTATGCAGCTTAATATCCTGCAAACATTTTTTGCTCCTTTCTCACACTGTTTGTCAGTCTTTGGGTCATACAAATAGACTCATCTCTGGTACTTTTATCACATGTTCAAACTGTGCATTCATTTCCCTAGAGACAAAAGATACGTAGGGAGTAAACGGAGTGAACTTTACAAGACTCATGGCAACAGAAGAACCTGGTATGTAAGGCTGGGGTAAAAGTATCCCTATACAGCAAGCATACAATTATAGGAACAGACAATGCAGTTAGTTAACAGTACCCTTGCCAGAAAACAGAGAACAAATGCTCACAGAAATAAAACTACACATATAAAACTAAACAGGAAGTTAACTACACTATTTAATTTACACGTTATGGACACCTTGTGTGCTAAGATGAGCCTGTAAATCAACAACTTTACTACTACTACAACACACACCAGATAAATAATAATCTGCAACAAGACAGATCATGAAGCAAAAGAAAACTACAAATATTTTTAAAATGTACAAGTACTACTTGCATCAATGCTTCAAACACTAAACAGAAACACCTTGTGTTTATGAGTTCCTGGAAAATCAAGTTTCATTCCAAGCACATACATACTTCATGTAGCGTGACGTAGAAACTTGTCAAAGGAAGTTCTTGTCACCTTCCCTAGAAAGCAAATGGAAACATCTCTGGAAAGGAAATTTAGAAATGGAGGACAACTGAACACTCTGTTTTCTTAGTTGTGTTTAATTGCAGACAGACAAGGACAAATTTTAGAGATGGAGTACAAAGTTTTACCAGCTTACAGCATTCAATATAGCAGAGGTACTTATTTTGCTACATACATATGCAAGAACAGAAGAAAGACACTCTTTCATCTCAAACACATACACACAACTGTGGCTAATTTAGAGTGTCCTGTCCACCTACTGCATACCTTTAAAATGACCAAATTAACCAGAAAATTTACTAGCTATATGGTCTTGACCAAATTAACTAGAAAATTTACTAGCTTATGGTTTTGAAGAATGTTCTCTCCCTCCCTCATGACACAGCACCCATGACCCCCACCCCACCCCCAACAGCCAATACAAGAAGAGTTTAGTATCTCCCTAGTGAATAATTGTGACAAGCTCTATTGAATGGATATTTGGGTAATATTTCAGCAACAGCAGCATTCAGCCCGATATTCTAGACTCGTATCTGCAAAGCAGACACAAGCAGCCAAAAGAAGCTCTAAGAACTTTTTTCACAATGCAAATTCTCTATACAAGAAAAAGTGAATTAAAAATATGAAAATATGAGGTTGATATGATTCCTTGCAAAGTACTGAAAATCTTTGAAAGACAGTAAGGTGAACACCTGGCTGTAAAACATTGTTTTGTGTTTCTGCTTAATCTATTCGCACTTCCAGTAAACTGAAGCACTGCATGGATACCTCTTCTTTACTCTTTTGCACTTCACTACCTACCTGCAAGAAAGTAGGACAGAAGACAAATGTACCGGGATACGAAGCCCCATAAAATGTGCAGATCTGACAACTACCTGCCCAAATATCTTAAGCATGTTACAAAAAGGACAACTGCTCAAAAGCTACTAAAACTTGCACACCATTAAAAGTAAACAAAGGTACTGTTGACAAACTTTGCTTGTGGTGTACTCAGATTGCAAAAATATGTGTTCTTCGTACTGCTTGGAGAATCACATTAACTTTGACAGCAAGCAATTAGCACAAAACCATGATGGAACATTAACTCCCACTTTTGCACAACGGGTCAGGGTGACTAGCCCTGTGACAGGGACACTGTCATCTCAAACACATACACACAACTCTGGCTAATTTAGAGTGTCCTGTCCACCTACTGCATACCTTTAAAATGTGGGAGGAAACCAGAGCACCAGGACAAAACCCACATGAACACAAAGAGGATGTATAGACTCAACACAGAAGGCACCCCAGCCAGGAATCTAACTGCAGAATGACTTATTGTGCGTCAGCAACACTACTTGATGCACCCCTGTGCCGCAAAATGTCATTAAGCCGTGAATGAAAAGGTGCGTGAATGAAAGTCAAAGCCTGCATTTCAAGCAGTCACTCATTACGGCCATTAAGCAGCAGTACTGACGTAAAGCTATCTTCCTCTCCACAAAAAAGTAAGAAACTCAAAAAAAATGCACAAAAAGTGAAATGTACACTTGCTAACATTACAGTTTACAGAAGGAAGCCTTCCTGAAGGAATTTAATTTGAATGCTAAAAAACTGTTTCACCCTTATGGGGGGAAAACTCTTCATTGTACCCTTACATAAAGGTGGTTGCCCCATAGCTCTCAACAGAATCAGGAACAAATCCAGACATAATCAGGGATACTTTTAAAATAGTAATACTATTAACTTGAGACATTATCAGAGCAACAGAATGTGAATTAATATGCACTTTCCAAATAAAAGAAGTCTATACCATTTAGTAAATAATGACAATAATTAAGTGTAATTCGCTACCTTTTCTGCAAGTCACCAGTTTTAGGAGAGATTATGAGGGACTGAGCTAAAATGTGAGACACAAATAGTTGAAAGGTATGGGTACCTCCACTGAGGTTTCTAATTGCAGATCCATATCCATTTCATCTCCTTTATCCAAACTACATCCAGTCACAAGTATGTCACTGCACCTCAGAAAATAACAGCATCACCAACTCAACATGGTTTTTCACCTCATTACAGCACCACCAATGCTGTCTTGAAGTTTACATAATCTATTAACTAAAACAGAAACATACTTTACTAATTCACAAACAATTCTCCTTTTGTCTACACTCATCAGCTCTTTCATGACCTTGAGAGCTACTTATCCCAGTAGACAACAGACAGTCAAATGGCAGAAAGATGCCCCCCTTTTCTCCCCCACACTTACAGACATTCCTTAGGGATTCAGTTGTTGGACCTCTCATATCGATCATGCTTGGTTAAGTTCAATTCATGTAAAATAGGTGGAAAAATGTTTCATCATCTTATTTTTCCTGTAACTGCCCTTTAACATAAAAATGTTTACAGGAGACATAAACATCTAATACAAAAAGAACAAAAATGCTCTTTCCAAACATGCAATATGCAGGCTGCACTATAGGTAGATTTTCCTCACGCTTCAAGGTCCATTTCTGGTAAAGAGAAGTTTGTGTGTTTAAGTTTTCATGTTGGTACCTGCTGCATAGCAGAAAATTTACTTTCTGAAGTGTTAAAAGTACCTGTAGACACAGGAACATATATTCTCATACTTGCCGAAGCAAGGCCCTATCCAGCTTGCTCTTCAACAAAAAGAAGTTACAGGTTGCTGTTTCCCTAATTACTCATACTGTAAATTTTGAAGAGATGGTAAGCAGTTTTAGCAGTTGTGTAGGCTTCCCCCCACCATAGTTTAATCTGAGGTCAAGGAGAATACATGCAGAATATGCATGGATACAGACTTGTATACAAAAGCTTGTAGTCTTCCACAAACTTTTAAGTAGAGCTTTAAGTGATACCCACCATTAAAACCAGGACATTTGGCATCCAGCTGAGAATCTGTGTAGGAGGTGGGATGGCAGATCTCAATTTGGGGCAGTCCCTATGAGACTAGGTGCGAGTGGCAACCCTTCCCCTGCATAAAATGGTGGTCATTCATGGGCTTCAATCTTAAAGGAGAACCGTACTCACAGACTGAAAAACACATTTTTATTTCATCCTGTCTTGATGTTTCTTACATTTTAACACTACCTTTCGAATCTCTGTACTTTATTTTCATATTTTAAATGTAGTTCCAGAGTCTGCCCACATGGAGTCTGGCATCTTGATTGTTTTAGTCTATCTCTAGGTATCCTACAATGCAGTGTTTGGCTTTAAAGTATTCTATCATAGCTCCTAAGCTGCTGTTAGTGCATTGACTTTACATGTGTTTTCACATATACCCTGCTTTCTTTTAGTCATTTAGATTTACTTGCCATTTCTTGCTTTTCAATGATTCCTTAAATGACAAAAAGGGATAATCACCAGTATTCTCAGTGCTTGTAACTACTTTTTTTTTCCTGTGGTGGCCAATTTTTATTCTTTTGTTATGCGCGAGTTGTAGTCCTTAAACTCATCTCCCTCCCCCTAAACACCCCCCCCTTCATATCTGTCAAAGTGTCAAAGGTAATTTGAGCTGTTTGCCGCTGTGATTGATAGTTCACAGCAGGAGACAAAGTTCATGTACTGCTGTCTTGCACTATCTATTCTTACAGTGGGACTCATATTTTTGCTGCACCATAGCCTCTTTCTGTCCTCAAATTTTAATCCTTAACTACCTACTGATTGTAACACATTGTTTGGCAAACCTTCCAACTTCATTTTTTATGTATTCCTGAGAAAACAAATCTCTTAAATAATTTTATCACATGTATCACAAAGCCCATAAAAAATAAAACATTTTGTTTTTATGTAGCATTTTGCTGCACTTAAAAATAAGACTATTTGCATCAATGTGCACTGACATGTAAAGTCAGTGCATTGACAGGAGCTTGAGGGCTATGATGTAATATTTTTAAAGCCAGACACCGCACTGTGGGATTCCTAGAAGTATACTGAAAAAACAAGAATGTGGACTCCATGTGGGCAGACTCTGCAATTACATTTAACAATATTAAAAAACCTAGATACAGTCCCAAAGTGGTGTTAAGAAACCTCAAGACATGATGAAGTAAAACATGTTTTTTCAGTCTGTGGGTGCAGTTTTCCTTTAAAGCAAATCTGCAGTTAAAATGGAACTGGACTGTTGTTGTAAGACACTGAAATTATTCTGCTATTTCTGCAGTTAATGACGAAATGGAGATATAAACTGTAAATGTTAGCCATGTTTTTGGTAGTGTGACACTTTATATTACCGATGGCAAGCTAAAAGTACAAGTAGAAAAAAGTATTGATGATAGCAGACTATAATAACCACAGTTCTCAAAAATCATGCAAAGTGTATCAACATTATATTAAATCAGAAAAGGCTATACACTAAATTGGAGAGGGACTAACCATATAGTTTAGTCTCTGCTGATGGGACATTTTATTAGTGGGCTGTGAATGAGATTTATAGTTATTGAGTGTCATAGGTAGGTAGTTGCCATGCAGTCTAGAAGACTATTTATGAGCCTAGCCCAAATTCCCAACTGCCCAAAATGCTGTCTAGTTAAGTGTCTCACAGTAGGCAGTCGAAGGCTGAAGGAGTCCAACCCTGTACCACAGGAAGTTGCTGATTAACAGTTCGTAGCCTTAATTCTCTTTTCCAACTGCCACACTGTATAGCATCATTCACTTTTGCAGTAGGCAATACCAGATAACATGCAGATAAGGAATGTACCTAATATGTAATCACTGCAAAAAAAAAAAAATTAATTAATGCGGCAGTCTGTTGAAAAAATATTTAAAAAAATATTTATGAAGTAGTCTGTTGAACATAGAATTTTTTCTTCTTTTACGTAGCATTTCTGTTCTTTGTCGGCAACTGACTGACATGGCTTCTTTATTGAAGCAACTATGCTATTGTTACTATTCTATTCGTACTATGCTTTTACATTAATTGCAATTGATAATATAGACGGCAGTGTGGAAGAGAGGTGAAGAGAGTACAAGCAGGATGGAGTGGGTGGAAAAGAGTGTCAGGAGTAATTTGTGACAGGCGAGTACCAGTAAGAGTGAAAGGGAAGGTCTACAAGAGGGTAGTGAGACCAGCTATGTTATATGGGTTGGAGACAGTGGCATTGACAAAAAGGCAGGAGTTAGAGCTGGATGTGTCAGAGTTAAATATGTTAAGATTTGCACTGGGTGTGACGAGGGTGGACAGGATTAGGAATAAGTATATTAGAGGGTCAGCCCAGGTTGGAAGGTTTGGAGACAAAGCCAGAGAGGCAAGATTACGTTGGTTTGGACATGTGCTGAGGAGGGATAGGTTCATAGGTAGATACTAGGCTATTAGCCCTAGGGCCTATAGAAGCCTAGCCAAAAAGGTACCCTGGCTTTCGCCACCCAAGAAAATTATTTTCCTGTGCCCGTGTCGAGGAGAGCCACAGAAGTGATCCCTGGGGTGAATTTCCTATTTCCCATCCAATCATCAAGATTTTTCTTGAAGAGTGCTAATGAGGAGCTCTGTTTGACATAGATAGTCTGTTCCAGAGTATGGGAAGTCTCTGGAACAGGAATCTATCCCTCTAGCATGTTCTGTTTATTGTGGTGACAAGTTTTAGGTCCCTAGAGCGTGTAGCTCAGAGGGATTGGGATTTCTTTAAGTGGAGCATGTCCAACAGCTCTGGGTTTGACATAGCTTTGTATGTTAGGCAGAGATTGCCTTTGAGTAGGAGATCTGCGATGGAGTAAAGCTGGAGTTGTTTGAGACGGTCTGCATAGGGCATCTGTTTGAGGACAGTAATCCTCTTTGTGAGGTATTTCTGTGGTCTTTCCAGTTGTTGTAGATGTCTTGTGAGGTACATACCAAAAGGGGCGTTGTACTCTGTAATGGGTCTAATGAGTGATGAGTAGAGGGGAACGATGACCTCTTTTTTTTTCTGGATGAGAAACCTTTTGTGATGAGGTGAACCATGTAGAAGGATTTCCTGACCACTGTGGCGATGTGATTATCAAAAGAGAGACTATTGTCCACCTGTGTCCCAAGGTCTCTTATCACACTTTCAGCGTTAAGTAGACTACCACTTATGTGGTAGTTCATGGGTAAAGAGTTTTTACCAAAGGGGATGACAATACACTTTTTGACATTGAGCTTCAGGCCATGGCTTTGACACCAAGCATCTGTCTCAGTGAGGCCCTTTTGTAGTATGTCCACATCGTTAGGAGTTTCGATTATGGCTTTTAGTTTGCAGTCATCTGCAAACTTTGTTAGCCAAAGACCTTCTGTGTTAGCCTGTACTTCAGAGAAGTAGATACCAAACAGGAGAGGACCCAGGACTGAACCCTGTGGTACGCCACTTATCACTGGTCTGAAGTCGGATTTGGAGTCTGCTACTTTCACAGTTTGGGTTCTGTTCGTCAGCCAGTTGGCAACCCATCTTGTGACATAGGGATTTATACATAGTTTAGTGAGCTTATCTATAATTCTAGAGTGGGGGATGGTGTTGAAAGTCTTGGCGAGGTCTAGATAAGCTGTGTGAACCACCTTACCCTCATCTATGGCTTTGGTGACTGCTTCAAAGATGTCAATCAGGTTTAGGAGACATGATCTGCCTTTTACAAACCCGAACTAGGTAGGGTCCAGAGTTTGGAGATTACCAATGTCTTTGTTTATGAGTTCCACGATGATACGTTCCATGGCCTTGCAGACCAGACTCGTCAGGCTAATGGGGCGGTAGTTCCTAGGGTCCATCGTGGCTCCCCCTTTGTGGAGTGGGATAACCGTCACGGTACGCCATTCAGTGAGCACAAAGCCTGAGGTGAGGCTATGACTGAACATGGTACTTGGTAGGGTGCCAGTTCATTCTGTAGTTCGCGTGGAATGCAGCCTAGGATATTGTCAGGTCCATTGGATGCTGTGTTCTTGGCTTTGGAGAGTGTGTTTTTACCTGTGCAGCCGTGATTACAGGAACTTTGCATTCTTCCTCTATAGAGATGGGCCCTCTAGGGGGTGAGAGGGGAGTAAAGTTAGCACTGAACCTATCTGCCAGGATGTTGGCAATATCAGTTGGTTCTGTATATTTAGTGCCATTGTGCTGTAACTCAGAGCAGATCTAAGTGTTGCCATTGAGATTCTTAACATAACTATAGAATGCTTTGTGGTTGTCTTTAAAGTGGCAATTTTGTTTTTGTAACTAGCTTTGGAGATTTTATGAGGGATCTCAGCTTCTTACTGAGGTTGACCAGGGAGTTCCTCCAGTCATGGGATTTTACTCTTTTTTTGAAACAGTTTCTTTCTTCTGTTGTAGAGTTTGTTTATGGCAGAGGACCACTAGATTAGCTACCTTTTTTTGAAGGATAGCATCTTGGTTCTATTAGGGATAGCATGATCCATGCACTCATGTGCTTATAAAGTGCATTTGTGTAGGATTCAGCAGTCGTACCTCTATTGTCTGTTTGCCACTTCTGTCTTAAGAAGTGTGAAGTTGGCTTTGGAGAAGTTTTTTACGGTGGTTTCCCTAATTGGGGGTGGGGGCGGGATGTGGATGTCTAGGGTGATTAGCTTGTGGTCAGATCTGACCAACGAGGAATTGACCTCTGGTGTGGAACACCGGTTGCCCTTGTTGGTAATGACCAGGTCTAGGATATTGCTGCCCCTGGCGGGGCTGTGAATAAGTTGATCCAAGGCGTTGGAATTTATGAATTCCAGAAAACATTGAGCAAAAGTGTTGGTACATGAGTAGTTTTCCCAGTTAATGGTGGGGTAGTTGAAATCGCCCATTGTTAGGGTGTTGGATTATACCCTAATACTTTCCAGTGTGTCAAGAAATGAGGAGTGGGAATCCTGGGGCATGGTGAGGGGGTCTGTAGCAAGTTACAGTTTGAACTGCAGTCTTGCCCAGAGTTAGTTGCACTTGGATAATCTCGGATGCATTATGCTGTGCAACTAGCCTAGAGGTGTGGATATCCTTATTGAATATGGACACGCCTCCACCTTTAGTGCTTCATTCCGGGCTAGGTGGCCGAAAGATATGGTATGAATTATAGCCTGGTAACGCAGGGGTGCTCTCTGGAGCTTTGAACCAGGTCTCTGTCACTGCACAGATGTCGATGTTCTCCATTTTAAGGAGTGCCTTGAGTGAGTGCATTTTGAGGTTTAGACTTCTAGCATTGAGTAGCATTACCCTCAGGTTTTGCTTGCTTGTACCTGTTAGGGTGGATGCTGTGTATATTGGGAAAAAGATGCTAAGGATGAAGCTACCAGGTAACAGGAAAAGAGGAAGGCCTAAGATAAGGTTTATGGATGTGGTGAGAGAGGACATGCAGGTGGTTGGTGTGACAGAGCAAGATGCAGAGGACAGGAAGAAATGGAAACAGATGATCCGCTGTGGTGACCCCTAACTGGGACAGTCGAAAGAAGATGGTGAATATAGACAGCAGTGGTGGTGCAGCAGTTAGCATTGTCGCCTCACAGCAAGAGGCTCTCCGGTTCGATTCTCGGCTGGAGCGCCTTCTGTGTGGAGTCTGCATGTCCTCCCTGTGGTCGAGTGAGCTTTAAAGACATGTAGGCAAGTGTGTGTGTGTGTGTGTGTGTGTGTGTGTGTGTGTGTGTGTGTGTGTGCGCCTTCAGTGAAGGTTGGGCGCTGGCTGGCAACTCGACACCGTAAAAACTCCGTTTCCAATCAGTCTGCGGACCAGTGATCCACTGTGGCGACTCCTAACCAGGAAAAGCCAAAAGACATTGCTTTACTAGTGTATAAGCTGCTCAAGAATCTCATTTCTGTTGAGATATTAATTGGAGCTCATTCTTCTAATGTATCACTTTCCTTAACCTTTTTTTTTTCTTCTTCACATTTCTATATCTGCCTGTCAATCAGAAACCCTTTATCAGCCAGTTGTCCTGTTTATTTCCCCATTACTGTAAAAGAGGGTCAGTTTGGAGGGAACATCAGGGTTGGTTCTGGATTTTTTTTTATTGTTCCACTACCCACTTGCTCCTCCCAATGATAGCCCGTTGGTGGGATGTACAGTAGACATTAGCCCTGCACTTTTCATGTATGCAAGCGGTTACCATCAGCATTACTGCTCTGACTTCCCACAAGAGGCACAGTGTGGTTGTTTCACCAGTCTCCACCAGTGAAGTTAACCTGTGGCCCATCTCTCACAAGAATCGGCATGCCTGTCTTCCTTCCAAGCATAGTCAAGTGGCTAATCTGTTACTCTACCTTTGGTCACTTGCGTAGTAGACAGGGCTTTATACCTCTACTTCAACAACCTAGACAGATGTCTAGTTTGCTTCTAGTAATAAGAGTCCCTAGTCTTGTAGCAAACACATGTAAATGACTGTCTGTTACAGCTTTATGACTTGTTAGGGTTAGTTGTAGGCTTGTCTTATCATTGTGGTGGAAGGAAATGGCTACTAATTCACAGGGAATCATTTTTCTAACCTATGTTTTGAAGGGACCCCAATTTTTTTTTACTTCCTCTATGTATATGCATACTTTTTGTTACGCAGTCTTTTCTAACCAAGACACTTCAATAACCAGTTCTGAACTGTTTCACTCCTACTGAAACTACTGCAGTGTATAATACTCCATTTGACCATCTCTGCTTCGCTAGCACAGTCCTCTGGAGCAGGAGCATATCTCCAGTGGCAGACATATGCTAAGCAGTAACACCACTGTCAAAACAGGCTAATTTACAACAAGAGACTAAGTTACAGTATACCCTTTTTTCAATGACATCCATCCAAACCATGAATCTGCTTCACTTAGTTTGTAATGGATGACTGATTTAACCATAACTGGTCATATCAGAGTGAAATAAAACTTCTGCAGGTAAAGGATGCAAGTATCCTGATGTCTTCTGGAAACTATACCATGAGGATAGCCTTGTTTCATCATCACACAGATGTAAACTTAGAATGATTCTCTGATGTTTATTCACAGGGTTTTTAGGTTATAATTTCTCCAGCTAACCAATTTTTGACAGACTGCTAGAAGGGAGTACAGAAGTTTTTTAAACCTGGTAAGAAAACAACCTCATTACCCATACAGGTTTCATTCAGTGATGTAGGATATCTCTTCAGATCTCACTTTGTGTGTTCATAAATTTCTTTTTACAGTGCATAATTTGATTTACTGCTTCAGTTCTTGAAAGTTTAATAAACAAGAAATGACAAAATTATTGCTGACAAAACTCTACCTTCTCTGCTCTGGATAAATAATATCCAGTATTCTTTAAGTAGCAGCTGCTGATCTTGCCTTTTAGCTGACAAAATCATAGAGGCATTAAAGATGACATTGTTCCAGATAAGTAAACAATAAAAAAAACTTTAATAGTACTTCTACAAATAGCATTTTGTTTGCCATCTGGAATCACAGGACTTATGGGCAAGCTTGTTTACAATTGGCTACAGCCCTCCCATGAGGCACTTAATATACTGTCAATGTGGATTCTACATGGATTTCACAAAGGGTATGGAGTTAGTACTGCTATTTACTACCTGAGTTTGCACATTTAGAGACTGACAAGGAAAGAGTAGTTGCTGCTGTACATAACACTTTCTGCCTGCCTTTGAAATAATTGTCCATTGTCCGCTTCATAAAGTGACCCTTGTTAGGTGTTACATTCTCTGCTACAGTATGGTTTGGCAATTTCTTAGTCGTGCAAAATGTTACATTAAATGAGAATGGCAGTTTGGATAAACCCGTTTGTATTACTAAAATGGTAGCACGGGGTTCAGTCATGGGTCTCTTGCCCCTGTTCAACAATGGTGTACATATGTGAAGTCAGTGCAGCCGTATATAATTGAAAACATTAAAGCAAATGGATAACTCCACTACACTTTGCTGTACAAAGTGGCTTATTTGTGTAAAATGACCTACAATTTGGATTTCAATTAACTGTAAAACTGAGTGCAGAAATCCAGTTTAATCCTACATACCATAAAAGCGAAGTACATGTTTAATTATATAAAAGGATATACAACCCCTGTCAAAAATGGTGAGTAGCATTATTAGATCCATCAGATATTTTTGTTACCTGTGACTGTGTGAGGTATTTTGAACAGCATGCTTCTAGCTAACACACAGAACAGCAGTGTTCTACTGATAAGTCTGCACTGAGCCAATAATTGTCTTGCATATGATTACAAGATCAAACTAGTTAATTTGTTGCTAAAACCCAAGTTTCTCTATTGATCCTTAATATTTTAAATCTACATTTTTCAGAACTGAAGTCTGCATATAATGAGGCTGCTAAATCTGTTGCAGACAGCTCCTACTGAAAACACCACTTTACTTGCAGTCTGTGTAAACACTTATGAAGGAAGGCAATGTTCAAACACACAAAGTATCATATGCAACCTGTCCTGCCATGCCATATCCTAAGACTGAGAGGGCAAAAAATTGCTTGGGCACTAGTGTTCTTTAGTGTTTGTTTCCTAAGCTGCTCAAGAAGAGACTTGTTTGCCCATAATTCATGACCATCTGGAATGGGCTGTAAATAATCATACTCATGGAGAGATCCACATTTGCTGGCTTAATAAAGTACATTGGATCTGCACTCATGGCATCACTTAAGCAATAGCTTGTTCAATAGCTTGTTAAATACTGAGGAAGAGTTTTGTTATTAACTGCTTCTTCTAAGCTCCTTTGGCCTTATCAGTTTATGAACATGTTAGAAGTTTTTCTCTAGCCTATCTTGTGTGGATCAATGCTCCATACTGTTGTTTCATTTCTTAACCACATTCCATCTCCCATCATATCCCACTCGGAGCCTACTCTTCTATCTCATGTACCATACTTTGACTCTCAGCCCCTGCAGAAGGCAATTGTTTAGGCATTAATGAACTGACCTTTGGACTGTTTGTGTTGTTTAGACTTTGTTGATATTTGTGTTTTTATGTTGCTCAACATAGTTTAGCACTGATTTCACTGGGCTTTGGTAATTGCTAAATTTTGTACTGATTAGAACATATGTTTATGTTAATGGCTTTGAACTCTTAGTAACTTGTAGTCTTTTTACTGCCAGTTCATTTGTTTGATGTATTTGTTAAATTGATTTGAAATTTTTATACCTACATTTTTATTTAGCTTCATTTAGTGGGTTTAAGTAATTAGAATCAGGTCTGTTTTGGCAAACATTCCATTTGGCTCATCATAGATAGTGTTGTTGCTTTGTTTTCATTCTTATAAGAAAATTTGATTAAAAGTGGGGCTAATTTCGATGTTTTTAGAGAATGCAGACATGGTCCTTGGTTTAAAGGAAGGATATGATTGGGTGTAAGAGTTGTTTTAGGTAACCATCTGAGTTTTGAGATGGTCGTTTGGTATGTTTAGCTTTTAGTGAGTTGCACAAGTATGGTGGATTAGGAGGAATTTTAGTGGCTGCTAAAGAGCCAGGGAAGTAGCTGATTCATTGATGATATTTTCAACCTATGGGGATACGTTTTCATAATGTCTTCATTCTATTGATATTTTTAAACAGCTACAATTTATAACAAGTATATTTTTTATCATCTGTGTCTTGGGTCGAAGTGAGCATATCTTTGTCTTTCTAACTATATTCATCATTAGGTTTTGTTGAGTCTAAAATGACTAAAGTTTCTGTTAAAGTACAACATTAAATAACAAAAAGTTTTACCTTTTAGTCTTGATGAAGATGTGTTAAAGTACTTGTGTATTCCATAAACAGTGCTGAGAGACTGCCTACTAAAATTTCCAGCCCAGTCAAGGAAAAAAAATTATATACACTTTCTTATCAATTTCATGCATGCAGATCTTTGATGTAACAGTACTTTCAACAAATCATTTAATTGTCAGTTATTTTATGTCCTTGTAATCCTTGCTTAGAGCTTCATTTGAACATATATGTCTTTTAAATGCAGACCATCTGTGCTTATTGGCCTTCAAATTTGTAACATTCAGTACTAGTACACACTGTCTCACAGACATCCTTGCAAAGTCTCATCCCCCAGCATGAGAAGGCCAGAGTGTACTGTTGTTTAATCTGGTTCAACAGATACCCGACACAATTCATTAACTTCCTAAAACTAACTTTCAAACATAACATAGTATCCCTTAATTCCTTCAGCATTTGCTTTGCTTTCTGTTGTCTGTCAGTACACTATAGATTGCTATTAAAGAAAATGCATTTGTAAGGCACTTGAAGTATAAAGCTACTACTTATATGAAACTTTATCTTGCATAATCATGCATCTGTTTTTTTCAGTTTTCCTTATTATAAATATTTTATTTGCTGCATTTGTGAAGAAACTCCTGGTTAATATGCATTTTGTGAAGAATAAACATGAGACTTAATTTTCCATAAGAGTCCTCCCTCTGAACCTGTTTGTCACCCACAATTATATTTTAGTTCTTCTTAATTTGCTAAAATATGCTACAGCATCATAATATTCATCATCTACAGTGATTTTTTTTTCATCATTAGATACTTTTATAAATGGCATTGCATGTGCAGGTAATATTAAGTGAATTGTAATCACAGCCTTTAGAACAGAAAATATCAAAACAATTAAAAGAATAATACCGATTTATTGTAATGGTACCTTGTAATACACTAGTTCCTAGGTTACCAAATCCACTGCCCAGCCATCCAAAAAGTCTCCACTGTTTAGCTGTACTGTCCATATTCTTGGCTCTTTGCTCTATGAAATTAGCTAACTTTTCTTCTTCATCATGATGTTCACTAATATAGGAATGACAACAACTTCCTATGAGTGAATGACACCCCCCTTGGCAGCTAGCATTATGTCAAGTGCCATCCAGTTTTGGAATACCACAGTTCAAATTTCAGTAATTTCTCGATTTGCCATTCTGATATAATGCAGAGTGTAGTTTACTACCTCCTAGCAAGCATGATGATTTTGAGTATTGTCCTTTGCACTCCATACTCAGGAGTAATACGTGCGCTGCCCAGTGAATTGCCTATTTATTTCTCATTCGGTCTGTTGGATTGTTTTCAAAATGGTGTAAAATGGAGTAATATAGCCCACAGAACAGCATCCAGAGCAGTTTGTAGGCGACCGTGTGTATATGCCTTTAAGAAGTTTTCCATGGGCTTGCACATGTGTATAAATACTGAGCATGTGCAAACTAGACTGCCATTTTGTAGAGAGCTGTTGAGATGTAAGCATGCATGTGATAGTCTGTCAGTCAGCTCGTTTATATTTTATACATGCTGCTATCCATCCTGATGTGTTTCTATGTAAAGTATATAAATTAACTACCCTGTCTGTTCATCTTGTATGATAACAGAGGATGAGTGACATGGTGTCAGAATTGGATCCAGACTCAAGACCAAGAGGCACTCCGTTAATGTTGGAGGAATATACAGGAGTGGATTATCCCTATCACTCAAATGACTCGCAAAACAGGTCAGAAATTAATTCCAGGTACTAAAACTTGTTTAAACTATTTTTTACTCAAAGAATATGAAACAAAGCACTCAGAATGCTCAAAACTAATTTCTAGCTGAACGAAATGTCCAACACTGTGACATATTGATAAAAATATTCAAAATAGTTACGAAAATGTTTGAAATGATATCCGAATCACATAAAATGTATAAAACAAGGAACACGACTGCATTTTTTCGCAATGTGCTACTTTTTCGCACTAATTAGTTATTCGAAATCTCCGAAGTGTACAAAGTGTTAGGAAGTTTGTGCAGTATTACAGTACAGTTATTTCACAAACTACACCCATTTCAAAGAATATTTTGCAAAGTACAGTCTTTCGAAGGGTTTATTGTGCATTTGAATGTTATAACAAGTACGCATGTTTGTAATAATTACAAGGGCCATATTTCCAGTATGTTTAAGCATAATTTGTTGGCATAACAGAAGGATTTCACAGACCAGCTCCACTTGTACTTGATAACATTGCAGAGAACTGGATAGTGTTTGAGCAAGAGTACAATATTTTCATACAAGCTGTTTTTTCTGACAAAGATGCACATACAAAGGTGTTTATTTTTCTTAATTTAGCTGGTTCAAAAAACCACAGAAAGAGAGCATTCATTTGTGTATGCACCTACTTTGTATGCAGGGGAGGGGGAACCACCATTTAGTTGTACCAGCTGAGACAAGGGACGACCCAGAGTGCTTAAAATGTAAATTTAGAGAAACGTGCAACCCCCAAATTAATATTACAGTGGAAAGGCACATATTTTACACAAGAGATCAAAGGTCTGGTGAAACATTTGCAGCATATATAACTGACTTGAGAAACAAAGCTAAAATTAGCAGATTTAGTGGTTTAAGGGATAACTTAATAAAAGTCAGACTTGTGAGCAGTATTAAACATGATGCTATGAGAGAGAAATAGGTGATGTCACAGAAAAGCACACAGATATGCTTTCAAATGAGAAATGCATGCTTCCAGTGTCTTCTAGTACTAATGTTGATAGTATGCATCACATGGTTAAAAGAAACTGGTCCAAGCTCATGGCAGCTACTGTGAGTCCTCCAGCAGTTCCTAGGAAACCCCATAGCTTTTTATCAAATTCTAAGCTGTAAAGCAGACATGCTCAGTGAAGCACAAGGGTATGTCAGCAAACAAAGCATGTGCCGTCACCTAGCCTCATAGTCAGCTATCATAATTGTGGTGGAAATCATGTCTAAAAGAGAAAAGTGCTTAGCTTTTGGTCTGCAGTGCCACAAATGTGAAAAGTGGAATAATCTCCAAAGGCTTTGTTAATCAAAAGAGAACATTCAAAGAGACAAGTTGATCAATTAGATGTAACCCTACTTTTTATGTTGATGACATGCCTGTGCTTAATGAAACAGTAAATGCAGTAGATTTAAGGGCAAAGAATGAAGTGTTTTGTACTCTTCAGATTAATGGGAGACCAGTAGAGGTCAAAATTGATACAGATTCAAAGTTCAGTGTTATGTCAGCAGAAACATTTGCTAGAGTATGTGCTGGTGAGAAGCTTGATTTGGCAAAGTGTGCGAAGCTTGTTGCTTATAGTGTTGAAAAAATTCAAACTGAAGGCTTAATAGTGCTTTCATGTTACTCTGCTGGGAACAGCTATGACTTGCAATTTTACATAGTCAAAAGGCACGTGCAGTCATTATTAGGCTTCAGGGACCATTTGAAAATGGGACTACTTTCATTTAGTAAGGAAGTCCACCAATGTAAGCTTAAAAGACAACTGTTCTAATTTCGCCCAGACAGTTTTTTCTACCTATGTTGATCTTTTCAAAGACAAACTAGAAAAACTCCCAGCTGTGTACTCCATGAAGTTAAAACCTGAAGTCAGTCTAGTTGTCAGACCAGCAAGGAAAGTTCCAGTTGCTATGCAGAACAGAGTCAAAGCTGAGCTAGATAGAATGGTACAGCAAGGTGTTGGTTCTTCTACCCTGACTAAATGGGTATCTTCCACAGTGGTAGCTCATAAGAAAAGCTCAGATGATATCAGAATATGTATTTATCCACAAGACTTGAACAAAGCACTCAAAAAGACCTCCTCATCCAATGTGTACAGTCGAAATATGCCAAATGCCACTGTTTTTTCTGTCTTAGATGCAAAAAGTTCATTTTGGCAAATTTTGCTTGACCAAAAATCTTCATTGCTAACCACTTTCAGTACTCCTTTTGGCAGGTACAGATTTTTGAGAATGTCATTTGGGATAAATTCTGCCAGTGAAGTCTTCCAGCATGCGATGGAACAATTTGTTTTTCTGGTTATCTGTGTGCTACTGTAGTAGATGATATTTTTGTAGGAGGCAGTGGTGAAGTTATGATAGAAACCTCTGGAAAGTTCTGGAAAGAGCACGTAAAGTGAATCTTAAGCTGAATCATCAAAAGTGCAAATTCAGGCTATGAGAAGTTACTTATGTTGGTCATTTATTTGCTTGCTCAGGCTTACGACCAGATCCTTCCAAGCAAACAGCAGTACTTGAAATGCCAGCTCCAGACAGTTTTCAAGCCCTACAGTGTTTTCTTGGCATGGTTAACTATTCAAGCAAGTTCATTCCAGACTTGAACCAACTTTCAGCACTGCCCAGAGAGTTGCCATGCAAAGGTGTATCCAGGACCTGGTTAGAACAACACCAGAGAGCATTTGATGTCCTGAAACAGAGAATTGCCAGTCCACCTACTCTTAGATACTATGATGTTCACAAACCAGTAACTCTTTCTTGTGATGCTTCAAAGTTTGGTATTGGTGCAGTCATTCTTCAAGCAGGTAGACCAGTAGCCTATGCATCCAGAACTCTAACCCAAACTGAGATGCAGTTATATGCAAATTGAGAAAGAACTCTTGGCAATTGTGTTTGCATGTTCAACGTTCTATGATTATATTTATGGCCGACCTATTCAAATTGAAGCTGATCACCAAGCTTTAGTCACTATTTTGAGAAAGCCTATGCATACAGCTTCTGCCAGATTGCAATGCATGATGTTGAAATTGCAAAAGTATAATTTCATAGGTTCATAGGTTCATACTAGGCTATCTGCCCTAGGGCATTTATAAGCCTAGCCAGAATGTGTTTGGCTTTCGCCACCCATTTTAAATTTATTTTGCTATGCCCTTTTTTGAGGTTAGTATACTGTGCCTCTGTCTAACAGTGACACAGAAGTGATACCCGGGGTAAACCTACGATCTCCCATCCACTCATCAAGATTCCTCTTGAAGAGAGTCAATGAGGGACTCTGCCTAACCTGGACTGGGATTTTATTCCAGAGTGAAGGGAGCCTCTGGGTTATGAATCTGTCCCTCCAGCATGTCCTATTTATTTCAGTGCTGAGGTTCAAGTCTCTCGAGCGTGTAGCTCGATGGGATTTGGATTTTCTGAGGTGCCAGCATGTCCATTAATTCCGGGTTGGACATGGCTTTATACGTCAGGCACAGATCGCCTCTGAACAGGCGGTATGCCACTGAGTAGAGCTGGAGTTTCTTTAACCGGGCAGCATATGGCATCTGTTTGAGCCCTTTGATCCTCTTGGTGAGGTACTTTTGGGGTCTTTCCAGTTGCTGCAGGTGTCTGGTAAGGTACATCCCAAAAGGGGCATTGTACTCAATTATGGGCCTGATGAGGGATGAGTAAAGAGGCACGATGACCTACCCTGATCTAGATGTGAATCCCTTCATTATTAGGTGGTCTATATAAAATGTTTTTCTAACCACTTTGGCCACGTGGTTGTCAAATGAGAGATTGCTATCAACTTGGATCCCCAGGTCCCTAATTACTTCTTCTGTACTTAATGGATTACCACCTATGTGGTAATTTGTGGGCACTTTGTTTTTGCCAAAGGGGATGACTATACACTTTTTGGCATTTAGCTTGAGGCCATGGCTCTGTCACCAGTTGTCTGTTTCTATGAGGCCCTTTTGGAGGATGCTTGTGTCAGCTGGAGAGTCGATCATGGCGCCCAGTTTGCAGTCATCTGCGAACTTGGTCAGCCACAGTCCTTCCATGTTGGCCTGTACCTCCGAGAAATATATACCGAACAAGAGAGGTCCCAGGACTGAGCCTTGTGGGACACCACTTGTAACTGGTTTGGAGTCTGACATGGCTCCAGCAATTCTAACCATGTGGGTTCTGTCCTTGAGCCAGTTTGCAATCCATCTAGTGACATAGGGGTTTATATTTAAGCTGGTGAGCTTATCTATAATGCCCGAGTCGGGTATTGTATCGAAGGCTTTTGCGAGGTCCAGGTAGGCTGTGTGGACCACCTTCCCCTCGTCAATGGCCTTGGTGACTGTTTCAAAGAAATCAACCAGGTTTAAGAGGCAGGATCTGCCCTTAACAAAGCCGAACTGGGTAAGATCCAGTGTCTGTAGGTCCCTAGTATCTTTATTTATGAGGTCCATGATGATCCTTTCCATAGCTTTGCAGACCAAGCTAGTCAGTCTTATGGGACGATAGTTTCCAGGATCCGTTGAGGCACCACCTTTATGGAGAGGGACCACTGTTGCTGTACGCCACTCTCTGGGCACATATCCTGTAGTAAGGCTGAGATTGAACAGTAGTTTTATGTTTGGGTTTAGCTCTTCTTGGAGTTCATGTAGGACGCAGCCCGGGACACCGTCTGGTCCCATTGATGCTGTGTTTTTTGCTTTGGACTCTTACCTGAGCATCTGAGATGTCAGGGGGGCAGCACTATGCTGGGATAGATATTTGCCCTTTTGGTGGGGGGGGGGGAGTTTGCGCTGAACCTGTCAGCTAGGATGTTGGCAATGTCTGTGGGTTCAGTGTATTTTTTGTCATTTTGGACTAATTCTGAGCATATCTGGGAATTACCACACAGGTTCCCAACATAACTAAAGAAAGCCTTGTGATTATCCTTAGTCTCCTGTGCAATTTTTCTCTCGAAGCTGGCCTTAGTCAATTTTATGAGTGCCTGTAGTTTTTTGCTAATACTGATCAGTGATGCCTTCCCTTTTTGGGATTTTGCTCTATCATTTAGTAGCTTCCCCCTTCTATTGTATAGTTTGTTTATGGCTGGGGTCCCTTGTCAACATGAAAGGCAAACTTCTTTATCTTGCTGATATTTTATCCAGATCACCCAGAATTACTGCTGAACAGCATGAAAATTAACAACTTGATTTTGAAGTCATGGAAGTGAGAAATGTTTCTTCCACATGTCTTGATGAGCTTAAAAGTCACACAGCTTCAGATCCAATTTTTCTGAAGCTCAACCACTTTGTCAGTCGAGGTGGCCGTCAAAGCAATCTTGTTGACCAGTAGACCTGCAACCTTATTTTCCTTACAGAGATGAGATTTTGTTTGGCAATGGTATCATCATGAAAGGTCCAAAAGTGATTGTTCCAAAATCCTTGCAACAAGAGTATATTAACATCTTGCATTGTGGCCACCCAGGAACTGATCCTACCAAAAAAGGGGAGAGAGGGCTAGTATGTCAGCCTTCTGTGTCAGAGGATATTGAGAGGGTATTTTTATATTGTTCTGTTTGTAATAGTATTATGCCATATCAACAGAAAGAACCACTTCAACTAAACCAGATTCCTGAACTACCTTGGTCGACAATAGCTACAGACTTTTTCGAATGGAATGTTCAAAATTACTTGATGTTAGTGGACTGTTATTCAAATTGATTCAAGATTAACCTACTTCCTAATCTAGCATCCAGTACTGTCATTACTAAGCTGAAGCGTCATTTTTCTGTCCATGGTAGTCCACACAAAGTTATGTCTGACAATGGTGCACAGTTTACAAACCAGCAGTTCAAGAGATTTGTTGAAGATTAGGACTTTGTGGGTACTCAGGACTACTCGTAACATGAACAAAGTCCCAATCTTCAACAAGCCATCTGATTGTGGGTACTCAGGACTACTCGTAACATGAACAATCAGATGGTTTGTTGAAGAGTGGGACTTTGTTTATGTTACGAGTAATCCTGAGTTCTCACAATCAGATGGTTTGGCAGGATGTGCAGTTCAAAGTGCGAAAAAGTTGGAGAGGTTGAAACGAGACAATAGCAATGTTTTTCTAAATCTCCTGAATCTCAGAAATGTTCCTCTTGAGAAACATCTTGGTTCACCTGCTCAGAGACTTTTGTCGAGACAAACCAGAACCAGATTACCAATCCGTAGCAATTTGTTGGTTCCCTGTGCTAAGAACAACAAAGCAGTGAAAGCTCAACTTATGAAAAGGCATTTGTCCCAGAAGTTCTATTATGATAAGACCAGCAAACCACTCAGTCCATTACAAGAAGATAGTGAGGATGCAGACAGCAAAAGGTTTTGATCAGTTTGGGTCATGAAAAGTTTATGTCCAGAGCCGAGATCATACATTATGGAATCACAAGGTGTAGAATTTAGGTGGAATCCGAACATTTAGTATAGATGTCCAAGCTAGTATTGTAGTATCTTGCCTGTGATAAAGACTGTAGATCTCAGAGTGAGTCATCCAGTGTTACAGTTCCAGAGGACATTCCCGCAAATATCCCTGTTCCTGAGAAGATTCCCAAGAGTCCTGAAGCAAATTGTTTACCAGTGATTATCCCTGTTGCTAAACCCAGTCTTACATTACTAGATCAGGTCACATTTCCAGACCATGTTTCAGATACACAGCAACTTGGACATGAATGTTGTGTTAATTGCCTAGTATCTGTATAACTGCATGCCTATTCAGATGTCATTGTTATTGTAAGACAGTTCACTAAAGAGCGAGGATGTGATCAGTGTGTGTATATACCTTTAAGAAGCTTTCCATTGGCTTGCACGTGTGTGTAAATACTGAGGACGTACAAGCTAGACTGCCATTTTGTAGAGAGCTGTTGCGATGTAAGCATGCATGTATGTGATAGTCTGTCAGTTAATCATTTTGTTTATGTTTCATATATGCTGCTATCCATTCTGATGTTTCTATATAATAAAGTAGATGAACGAACTACCCTGCCTGTTGTCTTGTATAAGAGGACAAGCGTCAGGCATGATCACCACAAATATAATAATGATCCTCTCACACCCATGCCATGCCCCCAGTCATAGTTTTTGAAGTATAAAGAGTTCAACACACTTTCATGTCTAGTGTCATTGTATCTGCTAGTTACCAATGGTACAGTCCCATTTCTGGCATAACATGCATTTCCATAACTTGTTTTTGCAAACTGAAGAGACACAGACTTTGAAAAGTCTGTCACATTATGCCAAGTTAGATTAGTGTCACTAAGTTCCTTTCCTTTTCAAATGTCCCTTGTGATGCAGGGAATGAAATCATGGGAATCCCTGCCTTAGAATGATGAGGTATATGCGAACACAACCAACGGTTTGTCACATTTAAGTCCACAACATATTGTTGAAGAACCAACATGAAACTATTTTCTCTTGACCAGTTTATAAAAGAAAACAGCACCAAAGACAAAGTAAAAGTACTTGTTGTCACTGGATTCATCATGGACTGCCGACCGAGCTGATTTTCTCTTTTAATCCTTCACTGGGGCAAATAGTTCATCCTGTGTTTCTCTGTCTTCCATATCTGATAAAGATGATTTGTCTGGGGCTTCCACACAATTCTTCTTACAATGTGATGAATAAATCCAAGTTAGTAATCCTGTACAGCAATCTGTAGTATAAGTAGTGAACAGCACTTGAAAAGGACCTTTCCACTTCAGACTTAAACAGTTCTTTCTTTGGAAAGTAATCACCGAGCTGCAGTTGATGGCTCTGCTGATTAGGAGTTTGAGGAAGAGCTTCTTGTACAGTTCTGTGGTATTGCTTGCAGTAAGACAATGTAACATCATTAGTTGGTCAATTTTTAATTTGACATGGGAGTAACTGGAAGGGCCATGGATCCCCCCATTAATATTTCATAGGGTCTCAATCTCCTTGTAGTATTTAATGTACTCCTCGTTAATGCTAAGGGAAGTGCCTCTGGCCATTTAAGACTTGTCTCAGCACAGATCTTGGCAATCTTAGACTTATGGTTTGTATTGACCCTTTCTGCTAATCCAGATGATTGTGGATGTTTGGGACAGTGAAGACTTAACATAGTACTAAAAATCTTGCATAGTCCTTCTATCAGAGAGTTATTAAAATGTGTTCCCTGATTACTATAGATAGTACAAGGTACACCAAACCTAGGAATAAGGTCAAAGATAATTTCTTAACTGGTGCAAAATCTGCTTTGTGGCATGGGTGAGCTTCCACCCATGCAAAAAAACATGCACCCCACTGCCAATATATATATATATATATATGTGTGTGTGTGTGTGTATGTATTATGGACCTTTGGCATCTGGATAAAGTCCAGCTGCACATTAACAAAAGGCCCCCAAAGCGGTGGTAAGCATGCAGCCCTAATGTTTTCAGTTTTGCTAACACTTTGTTCTAAACATACTGTGCAATTAGTAACATACTGAAGTAAAAAGGAGAGACATGAGTGGCTTACCAACTTTGGATAATTTTATTAAATAATGCTGTCTTACTTACATGGGCTGGTTAATGATATGTCCTTAAAAGGTAATGTAGCAAGGAGTTAGGTGCCACCATTTGACCATCTGGATGTCGCCATAACCCATTGGTGGATTTACTGCATTGTTTCTAAGCCACCTCTGAACATTTCCATGTGATGCTTCAACTTGAAAAGCTGATACTTACACATCATCACTGTTAGATTCTTGCAGTGACATCACTCATAATTTTGCACAAAGTCCTTCTGCATCTTGCTTACCAGCTTAATCTGCCAAATTATTTCTCTTTGAAACAGTATCTATAGCCTTTTGATGGTCACTACATTTAACTACTGCTGATTCTTTAGGTAACAAAAGAGCATCTAAAAGAGCATTGACATAAATATTTTTCCTGCTGAAGATGAGAATCCCCTCTGTTTCCAAAGTTGCCCAAAATCATATACTACACCAAAAACATAGTGTTTTTTGGTGTAGACATTCACAACTTTGTCTTTTGTTAACTCACAAGCCCTTTGTAGAGACACTAACTCAGCTACCTTGGCAGAAAATACATTTTCTAGTCTTTGTTGAAGCAAAATGTCATTACTGGTTCAGAAAGATATTCCTGCAACTACATTTCCATTTCAATCTCTTCCACAGGAGCCATCCACAAATTGGTCCAGTTCAGCATTTGGTTGTGATTCCTAGGAGAAAGCAGATAAGTAGTCACACACACACACAATCATGCTGTTCACCATCCTCAGCAGTAGGCAACAAAGATGCAGGATTTAGAACGGGTTCCTATCACTTTGTCGAATAATGACAATGTCGAACGGCTAAAATGTCGAAAGTGCCGTTCATTGAAAAGTGTTTTGTGGGATCGTGGTACAGTGAGGATCAGAAAATTTGCCCTTTCCTCACTGTAGTGCAATCTCGGAGTTGGTATATATAATTAGCGGGGGGTGTGGGGGCACAGCCCCCCACAGGAACAGTTTAGATGAATGGCACTTTCGACATATTGGCCGTTCAACATTGTCAGAATTCGACAATGTGATATAGACCCATTTAGAACAGGCAGCGTATAAGAGAAATAGATGGATCAGAAAGAAGAGTAAGTTCCTATTTAACCAAAAGCAGGGACCAATGGTGCAAAAACAACCAAGAAACGAAAGAAGGCACCACCAACCAGGAATGAACACGAACCGATAAAGGATCCAAAAACAGTTTATTCCACAAACGCTAGTACAGTTCCAACACATTTTCATCATCAACTTCCTCTGTGAATGAAAAGCAACCACTGAACAACCCTATATATATACACAAACCTATTAACATCAATTAAATCAATAAATCAATTCTTAAAACAGTTAATCAATTAGTTAATTATTCTAAAATGAACATTTTCACAAAGTAAAATTCGTACATTTAATAATTTAATTAAAACCACATCTAATAGTCACACCAATTTTAGAATTCATCCAAAACTTTTAATAAATAAAATAAAATAAAATAAGAATAAAAACATTTGATCCAGACAATCTTTTAACTTGTAATATAATGTGTTTGTCTCCATCAAGTGGTGAAACTAAATATGGCATTTAAATTAATAAAAAATGTATGTACATAATCTGTATAAAAGCTTGTAAGAATGAGTTTAAATGATTATTTTGAATTGACTTTAAATGAATGTTTTCACTACGTCCTATATATATTAAATTAATGAAACAGTGAAAGAAGTTAAAGTTTGGCAGATCTAATTTTAAGTACAGGAGGTCTACTAGAATCCAACACAAGTTGCCAATAAAGCTCCCTATACTCAACAAGTGTTTCCCACATACCACCCCTTGGACTCATCTCAACCACTTCCAAAATAAAAAATTGAAAGCCAGATGTTTTACAAGTGGTGGTGTGCTTGTATAGTGCATTTTTCTCATTTTTTGTTCTTATTTCATATAGATGCTCGTAGATCCTCTGCTTTAATTTCCTTTCACTTTTCCCAATGTAAAATGATTCACATACCTTGCAAGTTGCTATATAAACAATCCCTTTGGTGTTACAGTTAGCATAAGTATTCAACATTAATTTCTTTTTCCTAGAATTTAAATAAAGTCTCCTGTTGATAAAAATGTACAATAATTGCAACACCCACATTTATATAAACCCTTCTTCTCTTTTTTACCACTCAATATATTACCTTGATCTGAGCCCCTCTCTAATATATTTTTAATGGTGTTAGCTTTTCTATATATGTAAACCAGTTCTTTTTCCAAAATATACTTCGTCTGAAATTTTCGAAAAGTTGTTCCATTCTT
This sequence comes from Protopterus annectens, assembly GCF_019279795.1. Classification (NCBI taxonomy): domain Eukaryota; kingdom Metazoa; phylum Chordata; order Ceratodontiformes; family Protopteridae; genus Protopterus; species Protopterus annectens. The sequence continues at coordinate 1,502,801,622 of NC_056744.1, forward strand.
TGTCAAAGATTTTCTTGATGCCTCTAGAATTACCGTCGTAGGTTGTAATCAAACTAGATGTGTAATCTTCTTTTGGTTTGGTTACTTCTTTTGTTCCATCCAAGATTTGAGTTTTACCTAAAATAGGGGCAAATCTATCATTTCTGTTTTTACACACTTCTGAAATTTTATCAAAAAATTCCCCAGGATATCCTCTGTTTAAAAACAGTTCTCTGAGTGTTCTTACCTCACTTAAAAACACCTCATCTTCAGAGGTCATCCTGCTTAACCGTACTAACTGCCCCTTTACCACCCCTTTTTTCTGATGTGGTGGATGGGAACTAGTATAGTACAAATAAGAGTTGGAAAAAGTTTCTTTCCTGTAAACCTTAGATGCAAAATGACCATTGTTTTTGGTAATGTGAACATCAAGGTAAGTTAGTTCATGTTGATTAAAATTGAAAGTAAACTCAAGAAAATCTGTAGTGTTGTTCACATATTCTACTAACTTATCAAAGTTTTCATGTTCGCCAATCTATAAAAAACATAAATCGTCCAGAAATCGACCGTATAAAATCCAATAACCCTGATAGGGTGAATTCAAAATATATTTATTTTCCCAGTAAATCATAATAATGTTAGCATATGTGGGAGCACAATGTGCCCCCATGGCTACTCCCTTTTCTTGTTTAAAATATTCACCCTGAAAGTATGTATAATTGTTTTTCAAGACCGTTTCCATAAGGGTTAATACAACTCTCTGTGTGTGAGATTTTTTTGCTTTCAACCAACATTTCTTTAAACCATTCCATGCCTAGTTTGTGTGGTATACACGTAAATAAATCCACAACATCAAGCGTACCAAATGCAGTGCTGTCGCAAAACAAAGAAGGTTCCAATTTTCTCAAAAAATCCCAGGAGTCTACCAATACATTCTTGTTTCCTTCTAGTACACATTTCACCTTTGAATCCACAAACATGGCTAGTGGTGCTGTCACGGATCCTTCTGCTGAGACAATGGGTCTAAGCGGTGGGTCCTGTGAGTTTTTGTGCACCTTCGGGATTCCAAATATGCATGGCAACTTTGGTTTCTCCACATGTAAAAACCTGTATGTTTCAAGGTCAATTGAACCTTCTAACAGTAGGTCATTTAATAACACTCTTATTCTTTTGTATGCAATGTTGATTTCATTGATAGATACTCTGGAATATTTGTCGGAGTCATTAAGAATGTCCATCATTTTCCCCTCATATGGAATACTATCCATTAATACCACCCCTCCACCTTTGTCGGGTTTCATAACCCTGACACTCCTGTTGTTGCTAATTTCCTTCAAAACATCCATTTCACTAGGAGTTAAATTGGGGTGTACATATTGATGGTTCAGGTTTGATCGTAGTTCTCTTTCCACTTTTAATTCAAAGTTTCTAAGTTGTAGGTGCAATGGTGGGTTGAAAGTGCTTTTACGTTTCAAACATTCATTTCCAATGGTTATGTTTTTTCCATTAAAGAACAATTCTAAATTCTTCTTCCTAATGAATAGTTTTATGTCAACAAGTAACTTAAAAATATTAATTCTTTGATTTGGAATAAAACCAAAACCTTTTGTAAATAAGTCAAAAAAAGATTTGTTAATGGAAATACTAGAAAAATTAAAAATGTTAAAATCCTTAAATGTCCATTTGTTACCTTCGTGTGTAAAAACATTCATTAATTCCAAGCCTGTCCTCTCCTCCACTGGGGCCTCCAGGCCCTCCCCATGTAGTTTTTTGAACAGTAGTCTACAGGTTCTTTATCCATTAGTCTTTCTGACCTTCTTAGTGGGGGATATTCAACCACATCATTGTCACTATCCCCAATCTCACCCTCTTCACACACATTTTCATCACAAGGTTCTTTACCCCATCTTCCATAACCCCTTCCCTGTGTTAATTTTGGTTTTGGGTAGTGGGTTTTATTCTTGTATTCATTTAAGTCTCTATCTACTTTGCCTAGTTTCCTGTCTAAAACTTCTTTACATCTAATTTCAACATCCTTTAATAATTTGTGGTACTTTTCATTCTCTAGTTCAACAGTATACAATAAATCATTTGTAATCCCCTTATTAATATTGTTTATATCAATAAACAATTTCTCCATTTCCCTTTCATTGTTTTTGACAATTGCTCTCATAATGTCAAATCCACAATTGTCAAAAACAGAAATTAAATTGTTGTGAAAATCCGTACCATTGATAACATTGTTTGGGTACTTACATACCCTAAGACCCTTTGGTACTATTTTCAGTTGTAAACAGTGCTTCAAATATGAACAATCCATTTCCAACATCTTATATTTAAAAAGATAATGATCCAAGTCATTTAACATGGTATTGTAACTCACATTGGTGCTTGTGTTACACCGTTTAGTGTTAAAGTCAAATTTAACATTTAAAAACTCGAATAGCCGAAATTCGCTACCTGAAAGTACTCTGTCCCTTTCTGCTGATAAACGTGAACCTCCTCGCTTGTCTCCACCTCTCGTTGTTTCTTTGTTGCCCTCAGTAGTGTTGAGAATAGTAAGGTGGGGAAAGTCGTCCAAACTACTGTTGGCAACAACTGTTCCGTTTTCCCCTCGTTCACTGCCTTCATTAGGCAACATTTCTTTGCGTGAGATACCAACTACAGGCACATTGCATTGCTGAGCCTCTTCCTGGTTCCCAGGTATCAGTGGTGACGATAACAGCGTAGCTAGAGATTGGCTGATGGGAGTCAATAGTGCTACCAGCTGTGTCATCTGACCGATAAGTTTACGAATCTCTCCTGTTTCAGATCCTCTGAAGGTGTTGTCCATGCCAGCCCTGGATTCCATAACAAACTGATAACCAAAAGCAGGGACCAATGGTGCAAAAACAACCAAGAAACGAAAGAAGGCACCACCAACCAGGAATGAACACGAACCAATAAAGGATCCAAAAACAGTTTATTCCACAAACGCTAGTACAGTTCCAACACGTTTTCATCATCAACTTCCTCAGTGAATGAAAAGCAACCACTGAACAACCCTGTATATACACAAACCTATTAACATCAATTAAATCAATAAATCAATTCTTAAAACAGTTAATCAATTAGTTAATTATTCTAAAATGAACATTTTCACAAAGTAAAATTCGTACATTTAATAATTTAATTAAAACCACATCTAATAGTCACACCAATTTTAGAATTCATCCAAAACTTTTAATAAATAAAATAAAATAAAATAAGAGTAAAAACATTTGATTCAGACAATCTTTTAACTTGTAATATAATGTGTTTGTCTCCATCAAGTGGTGAAACTAAATATGGCATTTAAATTAATAAAAAATGTATGTACATAATCTGTATAAAAGCTTGTAAGAATGAGTTTAAATGATTATTTTGAATTGACTTTAAATGAATGTTTTCACTACATCCTATATATATTAAATTAGTGAAACAGTGAAAGAAGTTAAAGTTTGGCAGATCTAATTTTAAGTACAGGTGCAAGAGATACCATTTCATTAAGACCCGGAGGTCTACTAGAATCCAACACAAGTTGCCAATAAAGCTTCCTATACTCAACAAGTGTTTCCCACATACCACCCCTTGGACTCATCTCAACCACTTCCAAAATAAAAAATTGAAAGCCAGATGTTTTACAAGTGGTGGTGTGCTTGTATAGTGCATTTTTCTCATTTTTTGTTCTTATTTCATATAGATGCTCATAGATCCTCTGCTTTAATTTCCTTTCACTTTTCCCAATGTAAAATGATTCACATACCTTACTTTCACATACATTTTTAAATACCTGCAACGTTGTGTGAAGTGGAGGATTAAATGTACTAGGTTTTTAGGCTTCCTTTCTTTTGTATTGTCAGATAGCTGTAAAACATCTTGCATAATATAACATAAATTAAATTTTCTCAAATATAACCTAAAATCTACCAAAAGTTTTCCTATATTCATACTAGTGTTAAGTATGAAAGGAAAACCTTTCTTTAAAACATTTTCTATATCAGGTGAAAGAAAAAAATCAGACAAATTTATAATGTTAATAGCAAAATCATTTACAAAATTCCCATTGTTAAATGTAACAGTTTCATCTACCACTTGAATTTCTTCTGATTTTGATTTTTCTTTTTCCCTTTCCCCTTGTATTGAGTGGTGTTGTACCACTTTCAAGTCCGTTTGTTTTGTGCATTCACTAATTGAAAAGGGCCTTGATTGTTAACAACGGGACAACACAAAACAATATAAATGGAGCAGTGTTTTGTGACAATGAAGTTACGTATGCACAAGTAGCTTCACAGTCTAATGAAGGGCAGAATCAAGGCCCTTTTCAATTAGTGAATTAAATTTATGTTATATTATGCAAGATGTTTTACAGCTATCTGACAATACAACAGAAAGGAAACCTAAAAAACCTAGTACATTTAATCCTCCACTTCACACAATGTTGCAGGTATTTCAAAATTTATGTGAAAGTAATTTTAGAAGTATCTACCTACAAGAACATCCACAGAACCTTACAGAGAAAGAGAAATGTGCTTTAAGTGATTTATGTAAGAACCCTACCATCAGAACTATGAAAGCAGATAAAGGTGGGAAAATAGTAGTCATGAACACCAAAGACTATGATGAATCCATGTTAGCTATGTTAGGAGATACAAATGTATACAGAAAAGTAAACATAAATGAAGTTAAGCATAGTTTTCAACAGATGGATATCATTTTGTTTGACATGTTTAGTCAAGGGGAGTTAGATTATGAAAGTTATGATTATTTAACAGTAGAGCATCCAAAATTGGCCACCCTATTTGGTATTCCCAAAGTACAGACAAATCCATCAAATCCACCCTTTAGACCCATTATTTCTGCCAAACACTCTAAGACAGAGAATATATCCACTTGGTTGGATTATATATTGAATCCAATAGTACAGAAATCACGTTTTTATTTAAGAGATTCATGGCATTTGTTGGAAAATCTTAGAAATGTGAAAGGGACATTGGGATCTATGAGATGTGAAGTCCTTGTATACCTCTATAAATTCAGAACAAGGTATTGAATTTATGAGGGAATATTTAACTAAAAATACAGAATTGGTGAGTACCAAAGTCAACACCATATGTAGTTTAATGGAGTTGGTGTTGAGTAATAATTTTTTTAGATTTAATAAAAACATATATCAACAAATTTCAGGTGTGGCCATGGGGGCAAAAGTGGCACCTTCATTTGCTAATATGGTAATGGCAAATTGGGAATTGAAATTTTTGACACAACATCGTCACTTTTCTAAAATACAGGCTTACTATAGATTCATTGACGACTTGTTTTTTTTGTGGACAGGTACACATAAACAATTTCTAGAGTTTGTAAATGATTTGAACAAAACAACCGCCTTTGTAGAGTTCAAAATCAGTGGTTATGGTGAAAGTATTTCATTTTTAGACATACATTTAAGTATAGATAAAGAAAATGATACATTCATCAGCAAAATTTACAGGAAAGAGGTGTTTGCCAATCAGTACCTACATAGGGATAGTTTACATCCTGAACACATGAAAAGGGGTGTCCTCAAAGGACAAATCATTAGATTAAGTAGGTTAACAACAGACGATGAAACATTCATCAGTGAGATGGCATTTCTTAGGTCATTGTTTGTACAAAGAGGGTACAATGTAAAGTTGTTGGAAAAAATAGAACAAGAAGTGGTTTTATTGAGACAAGGTGTAGCTATGCCCATTTTAAAATCAGGAGATATTTTAGTGAGTTCCTGTATACAAAAGAACATCTTAGAAGTAAAAGACTATAACATAGCATTCCCTGTACATATTGTCAATGAGATGTGGTGTATAAAAGAAATAATAGTTAACAACTGGAAGGTATTGTTGGGTAACAAAGAACTTGTAGCCAACATAGGTATAAGACCACAATTTACTTACAAGAAGATGTCAAATATAAAATCTTTGGTAGAGAATGACAACAGGAAAACAAACAAGATAATTAGATCAGTTAGTACAAAAAAAGGCACTTATGCTTGTAAAAATTGCAAGCAGTGCAGACATATTAGTAATAGTTCTTTTGTAACTTTAAAACATATTAATTATACTATGTGGGCTAAAGATTATTATAATTGTAACACACAATACATTGTTTACATAGCTTGTTGTGCATCATGTGACCATTATTATATAGGGAAAACCATCAGGACATTAAAACGTAGGGTTTATGAGCATAATTTGGCCATAAAAAACAAAGATATAAATAATTCACTGGCCAAACATGCTCTTATTTGTAGGAATTTCAAGAAATTTGAATTTTCAGTAATAGATAAGATCAATGAAATTGTTTTTGGTGGTGATTTAAATAACGCACTGGAATGCAAAGAAGCGTTATGGCAGTTGGCTTTAGGGGCTGACAAACATCCAGGACTCAATGAGTCTATAAATTTAAAATGTTTTTTATTGAACAAATAGTTAGTTCATCTAACAATATTATAAACTACAAATAGTTTTTTTACATGTATGTATACATTTTAAGTGGATTTGATGTCATTTCCTGTTGTTTTAGTATAAAAGGAAGAATGTATGAGTGGAACTGTATTTCTGAAGAAGTTCACGCAATAAATCAGTGAATGAAAGCGCTAAATAGACTTGTTTGCTTTGTAGTCCTTGGATACACTTGAACACGATTTTTTAAAATGACCATAGCTGTAATTTTTCTCTTGACACCTTTTGTCCTTTTTTTTGCAAGAATAGTTAAAAGATGCAGTGTATCCTGCTAACACTGCTGAAAATAATTATATGCTGTTAAACACAGACCCACCGGGAAATTTCACATCTTCTCAATCTTTTTTTAGAATTTGAGAAAATAATGGAGATTCAGTGTTTTCCTGTGGTAACCATGTCAATGTATACTGATGTCCCTTAAGTAAAGGCAAACAGAAACTGACTTTCTTCTTGGGTAGGTATAAAAAAGAATGCTGAACACAAATCTGTCATAGAAAAATATTTTGCTGTAGGTGGTATGCAACTCAGCATTGCTGCTGGATTTGGAACCAGAAGAAAAGTGGGCAATACTACATGCAAACTTATAAGTATCCTTTCCTGGCTCCTTTATGGGATAATAGGATTATTACATGGTCTTTTAGCTGGCACTTTTATTCCTTGTTATGTTAAGAACTGAATTACAGGTTTGATCCCTGCTGTGCTTCTGGTTTTGGTGGATACTGCAGGACTCTAGGTAGAGTTTAGATTAATTCAGTTTTATTTCTACTGGTTCTGCAGATTTTAATATACCTATTTCATTAGCATGTTTAGCCCGTAATTTAGCAGGTACAAGATGCAGCAGTTCTTCAGCTGTCTGTATACTTTTAACAGGCTGTTCCTCAGCTTGTGCTAAGACTGCTAATACTTTCCCCCCTCCCATTCTGTTAGAACATCCAAGTGTACCCTTTCTGGTCTACAGTACATACTGCAATCCAGTTTGCATAATAGGTCTCTCCCTAGCAAATTTACCGGTGCAGTAGTACTCAAAGGAAAGAATGTATTTCTTCAAATGGTCCAAAAGAATTAGGTACAAGTTATGAAACAGTGTATGTAGTGGTAGTATTTGTCACCCCAACTGTTTTTACATTGTTTTGAGACTGATGTCTGACTATTTGAAGTAACGTTTAATCTGTTGGCAGCTCAGGATCAAGATTTATTTGTTTCATTATTCTGACATAGACAGTATGGTGATTCCTGACTCATTCCAATTTGAGGAGGTGGGTGTGGAAATGCAGTACTGTTATACTTTGGTTGCTGTTCAGTCCAAATATCTTGGACCCTCTGTATTTGTATGTGTGGGCATTCTCCTTTCCAATGTCCTGCTTCACCACAACTGAAGCAGGATCCATCAGATGAGGCAGGAGGGGCACTGCCAGCTTTTTGCCAACCAGCTCCACTTTGTTCCCCTCGACCACCACTCTTACCAAATCCCCTAGCAATTCCTGTTTTCCTTCCCCTGCCTCTTTTTCTTCCCCTTGGGGGTTCTGATTGCCTTATTTTGCAAAGTTAACAGCTTACTCTCCATATCCTTTCTCCATTTTTCCTAATACTCAGTACAGTGATTTGCAGCACTTAATAAAGACTCCAAGTCCTTTTCCTAAAAGTCTAAAAGCACTTGCTTTATTTGATTTTGTACAGAGGCTTGCAGACCCTGCACAAAAGCAGCTGCAATAGCTGGCGAAGCTTGTTCTGAATTTGGAATTCCTGAAAGTCAGGCAAACACTGCTTTGAGGCAACTCAAATAATCTGCAGGGGGCCTTTATTTTGCTTACATGCCTGTATCTTAGACCAGTCTGTCCTAACTTGACACACTTCTGCAATTCTATTTTGACAGGCCTGTCTTTTTGTCTATAAGTGCATTCCCTGTGAGAGTAAAATCTGTTACTCCAGCCTTTTTCAAGTAATTGTTTTCTTATTTCATCTGTAGTGAGTACCCGAAGTACCTGGTTTAAGTCTGTCAAAGTAGGGTTATTTTTAGCAGCCAATATTTCTCGAAGTGGTGCCAAAAGATCCTTTCCAGAGGCAATGGCCTCTTGTCTTACCCTATCATGTGAGCATGTGTGATTAGCCACGGTAGTGTCAAATGTTAGGGCTGCTATTGGGAGAGGTAGAAGCTTGTTGGAAATGAGAGTAAGAAGAGGAAACCTCCCTGATTCTCAAAATACCAGTTCTGAAGATGAGGGTTGAACAGGGTAACTAGGTTGAGATGTAACAGGACTGCACTGGCCTGGTGTCCAGTGGACAACTGACCAAAATGCAAGGGTCTGTAAAACAGCAGAATCTTGTACAGGAGCCACCCATACCAGTACATATGGAGGTGGGGGTGCAGTAGCTACTGAAGGACTGTCATCCTCTTGTGAAGTCACTGATTTTTGGCCATCCCCAGTTTCTACCTGCCAAGACAGGATAAAGGGATCCATTTTTACTTTTAATGTATTGTCTTCTTGACCTCTTTTGTCTGTTTGTAGCAACTTATTAATTTCCTGTAAACCCCCCTATGGCTGATTCCTTTTCTGTGCTAGAGCTTCAGTATACCAAGAATAAAATATTACCTATTGTTCCCCACTTACTTTGTTTTTTTTCCTTCGAAAATACCCTTCAAATTTCCTAATTTATCCTTAATATAAGTTCCATTTAATGGAAGTACTTCACCAGGGCAATTTTGAGTAAGCTGAAACCAGTCATTCAAATATTTACATCTTTCCTTTTGATAATTATGATACATAAAATATGGAGGTGTTGGTTTTGCAGGAATTTGATCCTGCCTGCTTAATTTTGTTCCCATTTTCCCCTATTAAGTCTTGTCTTGTAAATCATAAATCCTGGTAATTCAGAAAAAATAAAGCGATTACATCAATTCACACATCATTCAAGGAGGAAATGGTAGGGATTCTGGTGTGCAGTGACAGAGGAAAGATTTTGATCAGCCTTTTCCCACAGCATCTCCTTGCTTTTATCCCATCACATGCTCAGAATTTACAGCTCCAGAACTACAATTGGGATAGTGGGGTGGATAGGTACTGTGTCCAGAACTGACCACTCCCTAGAACCCACTGGGGTACTTTCACACAGTCACACCTACATCCCAACATGCTATGGGCACATAAATTTTATTTATCAGCACGCACACACCTATGTCTCAGCATGCTGTAGGCTCATGAATATGAACTATCAACACACACACCTATATCCCAGTATGCTATAGGCTCATGAATTTGATTTAACTTTAACTTTTTTTTGGTCTCTTTCTTTTCACTCGTACATTAAGCACAAAACATCTCTCATGCCTGTTACCCTTTAGTCTTGAGGGTACCAACCCTAAACATATGGTGCATCCTTGTGTTAGTCTCTCTCTTTGTAGTATACGTATATACATTAATAAACTTTTCCTTATTTCCTGTGGGGTCCTCCCAAAATTTCTTTACATACATCTATCAAACAAACTCAGTCATCCAACAAAACAGTTAGTCACTCATTCTATTATTTTAACTACAATTATCTAAAAACAAAAGAAGAAACTGGTTCTGGTGTGTAGCTCGCAAGACATTTCCCTGAGAGCTACATTGCCGAAACCAAACTGCTGCAGCAGCACTTTGCCATAAGCAATATGGCTGAAAAGCATAGCCGCTGCAGCTGTACACTATGAACAGAAATGTTTTAAATTGTGGTGATCCTTACAGACAGCTGCCCAGCTATAAGGATCACCACAGTTTAAAACATTTCTGTTCATAGTGTACAGCTGCAGTGGCTATGCTTTTCAGTCGTATTGCTCTACGGCAAAGTGCTGCTGCAGCCAATTGTTTTCGGTGATGTAGCTCGCAGGGAAATGTCTTGCGAGCTACACACCGGAACCCAAAAAAAAAAATGTTCCCACAGTGGATTTCACAGAAGGGCTTTCTGTGCTGGGCCCTTGTAATTTATTCCACACTGCTCTGCAAAGTTCAGAATATGAGTCACAGCACCAAACAAGTACGGAATTAAATAACATAGTTTTACCTTTTATTTTCATCAAGAATAACACACTTGAGGCCATGCAAAGTACTTGTCTGGTCCATAAACAGTGCTGGAAGACTGCTTGCCAAAATTTTCAGCTCTGTCTCAAAGAATAAAGGAAAAAAAAATTAATTTATATACTTTTTCTTATCAATTTCATGCATGTAGAACTTTGATGTAACATTACTTTCAATCATTTAATTAACCTGACACATTTAACTTTCAAATGTAGAAAAACAAAGTCAGCACTCCTGGAACCACACACTTCAGCAACTCAAGTAAATCCTTGTAATAAATAGCCACAAAACACTTTGAGAGCAGTAAAAACACTTTTATGTAAACAAAAAGCGCTTTCATCAAGAACCTTCTCAACTTCATCAGATAAGAGCAAATCCAGAAAAACACTCTTACGTACATTCTGCAAGGTATTAATTAAATAATAAACCAATCCCATCACACTGACTAAAAATGACCTCCCTGAACTCATAAGTATTCATGAAATGGAATCATAAAAATATTCTTAAAAAGATCTCATTAACAAGTGCAAAAATGCTGAAAATAAATATAAATACACGCATAATGTATAAAATCTATAAAATGGTGTTTATATAGAAATGAAAATATATATACAAATATATATATATATATATATATATATGTATATATATACAAATATATATATATATATATATATATACAAATATATATATATATATATATATATATATATATATATATATATATATATATATATATATATATATATATATATATATATATAAATATGTTTTATATTTTATATATTTTACCTTTCCATTGCTTTTAGTTTTAGCAGGCAAGCAGTGAAGAGTGAATCATTTAATCCTGGCCATTGCCCCGCATTTAGGCGGACCTGCCAAATTAATTCTTTCTTTTCCAAAAGCAGCCCCCATGGGCCACCTCTTTTATCCAAGTCAACAGTGTCCACAGTGAAAAATTTGAGAGTGGTCTGATTTTTCTGTGCAGTGTTTACTCAAGGCATTTGTGGATTTTCAAAGTCTGAGATCCCTTAAATGCTCATAAATTCTGTTTTTAAATGTCCTCAGTCTTTCCGACATAGAAACATTCACGAGTTACACACTGCACAATAAACAACTCTTTCAGTATGACAGTGCACCTTCTTAGTCACCTGTATTTTAAAACCATTCACCAAGAATTCGTGGCCTTCCATCACAAAACTACACTGAGCAGAGGAACCACATTTTTTCATAGATCCTGCATGTATGTTTCTATTAGACTCTAAAATGCATTTCATGTTCATCCCTCTCTTAAAAACAGTATTTGGTTTAGTTCCAACACATTCTCTGATGTCCCTATCATTAAGCAATATAGCCCAATTTTTAAATAAAATATCCAACACATCCTTACTGTTACTGTGAAAAGTGGTAATAAAAGCACATTTAAAATTTGAATTCTGTTCAACATTGGATTGGGTCAAGTCATTTCCCACTCCATTAACCAAACAGCCATCAATAGGAGGTATGCCCTGGGCAGGTATCACCTCGTGGTGATCTAACAAGGGTTTAAAAAAAATCTTTCTCTTTTGTTGACCACCTCAATCATGACTTCATTAAGGAGCCATAACGGATAACCCCTCTTGCAAAACATAGCTTTCAGATGGTCACACTCATCTAAGAAGTTATCAAACAAACTGACCTTCAGTTGGACATCCAAATATGCTATTTGTTCACTGTTAACCTCATGTGTGAACTTTAAAAAAATGGTTGTGCTATTGATATATTCTAAAAATAGGGGGATCTCATCTCTTGGACCATTCCAACAAATAAAGACATCATCCAAGAACCGTGTATACAATGTGCTGAACTTAAACCGTGGGGATTCATTAAAAAATCTCCTTTCCCATTCCAACATAATTGTGTTGGCATACAAACCACCGCACGCTGACCCCATTGCCATGCCTTCAATTTGTTAAAACAGTTTATTATTGAATAGAATTAAATTATTTATGAGTACTAGTTCTAATAAAGTCTCATAGGTGTTAACCAGTGGCTGGGGGAAGACCCTTACCCACCAAAAATTCACAAAACTATTCCATGCCTATGATATGTGGTATTACCGTATATAAATCTCTGACATCAATTTGTGATGAAACTGTTTCATCAAATTCTAACACATTAATCCTTTTCAAAAAGTCCCGTGAGTCCTTACATAGTAAAGGTTCATGTTGCACAAAGTCCTTCAATCTGATGTCCAAGAATTTGGCTATAGGGTGGGTAATGGAGCTCCTTACGTCAACTATGGGCTGCATAGGTGGTTGGTGTAAGTCTTTATGTATCTTGGCTAACCCAAAAATGACAGAGATCCTAGGCTGTGCTATACTTAAAAAAATAAATTCATCCAGAGAGAGACTACCTTAAATGAATAAATCCTGTAAAACACTTCTCACTTTCTTATATGCACCATGTAGTTCATTAAACGAAGATTGCATGTAAGCTATACCTGCTAGCAAACACTCCATTTTATTGTTGTAGTCCACCATGTTCATCATGACAATCCCACCCCCCCCTTGTCCAGTTTCATTATCCAGACAGTTGTCTTAACTTATTCATTTCATCCTGTTTCAAATTCCATTTTTGTTTTTTTGCAATTTTAACATTTCTCATATCTAGTTCACATTTTTTTTCAAAAAGCTGTAGTGAGGGATGAATAGGGGGGGGTTAAAGGTACTGGATAGCCTAATGGGATCCATAATTGACCTACAACCCTTAAATAAAACATTCAGATTTAATTTTCTAGTATACAACTTCAAATCCAATAATGCTGTTTCAATATTGGTACTTGTATCAGGAACAAAAGTCAATCCTCTAGCAAAAATATCACAGTCTGTACTGTCAATAGGTGCACTAGAATAATTGAAAACTTTGAAGTCACCATCATGATTTAAAGAGATGGACAAACCAAGGGGAGCCATATCAACATCAGCAGATACCACTAGTATGTCATGTAGGCACCTCTCCTGTTGCCCTTCTTGTTGAAAGCATACCCCCCCGGCCCCTGATGGCATATTGGGGGCCCTGTTCTGTCTGTAATTCTGCTCCCTCAGTTGTTCCGACCGTCTCAGTGGCGGAAATTCTTCCTCCCCTAAAAAAGTCTCACTGAGGACTATAGCCTCTCTAGGTTATGCATGGTCACCCCAACCTTGGGATTTCGGGGTTCAGAGTATGTAACATTTCTTTCATATTCAGATTTGTCACGCTCAATTTTATTTAATTTCCTGCTTTTAATGGTGTTTACTTGTTGCCCAATGCTTTTAAAAATATGCACATATTCAAAGTTATTAGCAGAGTGTGCAGTATTAGAAGTCAGTAGTACATCAAGTTCTGTAGCTTCTTGCTAAACTTTGTATAGTTTTGTCATTATGCCTTAAAATCAGTTCCATGTATTCAAACCCGTGCTGGTCAAATAAATGCAACAGTTCTTTATGGAACGCAGAGTTACTAATCAAGCCTGTAGGAAACCGCCACAGACGAAGCCCCTTAGGCACAATCTTTAATTTAAGGCATTCTTTAAAATATAAGTTATCAAGTTGCAATTTCTTTATTTTTAAAGCAACTTATCAAACTTCTCCAAATTGTCATTAAAAGAAGTAGCACTTACATTTCTTTGGGAAAACAGGCTTGTAGTAGCAGAAAGCTAGGTGTTGAAATGTGAAGCTTCAGAAAAAGATCCTTCGTTTGTGGTCATCTGCTTCATTTCCATGTCCATTTGAATCAAAATTAGTTCTGGTCCCATTTTTGTTTCCCCTGAGCAAAACAGACTCCAAATTGGTCCTCCTCTCGTCCGCGTCGTTGGAATTGGTCTGCTCATTGAACTGAAGTAAACGGTTACCTTTCCCCTGTAAGCAAAGCACTTTCTGTTTGTTCGGGGGGGGGGGGTTAATCTCTCAAGCCTTTCTAAACGTTGACTAAAGTCTTGCAGCAGTAAAGTAAGATCACTGATGGATTTTCCCATATCCTGGGAGTATAAAGGTGGTGGTGTGGTATCCAGATCTGTGCCTGAAGCCATAAAACCAATCAAAAAAGCACAGCAAAGTGTAAAAAAAACAAATTCAACCCTCCTGGAACCATACAGTCCAGCAACTCAAGTAAATCCTTATAGTAAATAGCCACAAACACTTTTTATTTAACCAAAATAACAAATAGATAAGCGCTTTTGTCAAGAACCTTCTCAACTTCATCGGATAAGAGCAAATCCAGAAAAACACTCAATTAATGCTCTTGCAGAATGTACTTAAGTAATAAACCAGTCCCATCACACTGACTAAAAAGAACGTCCCTGAACTCATAATGAACTGCAATCATAAAAATATTCTTAAAAAGACACACTTTAAAACCAGTATTTAAATGTCATCAACAAGTGCAAAAATGCTGAAAATAAATATAAATACAAATAAACACATAATGTATAAAATGGTACTTGTATAAAAATGAAAATATATATAATTTTTTTTTTATATTTTATATATTTTACCTTTCCATTGCTTTTAGTTTTGGCAGGCAAGCAATGGAGAGTGACTCATTTAATGATTAAATGATTGATATATTTTTGTATATATTTTCATTTTTATATAAACACCATTTTATAGATTTTATACATTGTGTGTATTTGTATTTATATTTATTTTCAGCATTTTTGCACTTGTTAATGACATTTAAATGCTGGTTTTAAAGTGCGTCTTTTTAAGAATATTTTATGATTGCATTTCATGAATATTTATGAGTTCATGGAGGTCTTTTTTAGTCAGTGTGATGGGATTAGTTTATTACTTAATGCTCTTACAGAATTTACTTGAGTGTTTTTCTGGATTTGCTCTTATCTGATGAAGTTGAGAAGGTTCTTGACGAAAGCACTCATCTATTTGTTATTTTGGTTAAAAAAAGTGTTTTTACTACTCCCAAAGTGTTTTGCGGCTATTGACTACAAGGATTTACTTGAGTTGCTGAAGGTGTGTGGTTCCAAGAGTGCTGACTTTTAGTCTGTTAACTTTCAAATGTTACATTCCTTAACTCCTTCAGCACATAGTTTGCCTTCAGTTATCTGTCAGTTGCTAGTAGAGAAATGCATTTGGAAAGCACTTGAAATATAAAGCTACTACTTGTATGAAACTTTATCTTGCTTAATCATACATCTTTTTTTTAGTTTTTCTTTGACATAAACATATAAACATTTTATATGACTCATTTGTTAAGAAGCTGCAATTTAATATGCGTTTTGTGAAGTGTAAACATGAGACGTAATAATTTTGCATAACATTTCATTTAAAGAAATCCACTCCAGTCACAGTTAAAGATTAATGAAATGTGCAAGAAAAGGATTCTTTGTAACTTGCTTTGTACCCCCATATCCCTTAGTTATATATATTGATGCCACAGTCACACAACCACAGGGAAAGGAGAAAATCCCCCCATACACATAATCATTAGCAACATGCAAGTAGAAACCACAGTGGTAGTGGTTTCTAGAAGAAATATAAATTGGTAAGTAGTGTATTGAATAAGTGCACTCTGTGAGTTTAAACCTCATGCATTTGTAGTCGACAAAGGTATCTTGGGCAAGAATTTTTTTTTTTAAAGAAAAAAACTTCATAGCAATTTTTATAATAAAAGGATACAGTAAAACTGAGATATCTAGAGACATGTTATTCTGACCTTTTGCAGTGGTAATGAGAACTTTGGAGCTATTGTCAATGGGTTAAGTCATCTAGCATTAATACCCTTAACCTCCTAGGCTTTCTAGCTTACAGATTCCCAAACTATTTTGCTTTTTGGAGAGAGGCATACTGGGGTTTTAATTCTCGTATTTCTATGTCATTCATTTATTTATGTCGTTTTTTTTACATTCTTTGTGTGCATTGAATATTATGCAGTACTGCATCACTTTTTGAATAAACTGGAGAGTGCTTATGGGACCAATTAACAGTCCATGGTACAAATCTGCTGTAATCCTTATCTTCCACTGCAGCTTGTGTAGAGGTTACAAATGATAACTTTAAAAAGCTGTTTTCGTAGAATATCAGACTGTACCTACAATATTGATACAAGACTGATCCTTTTATCCAGTTAGTGCATTACTTTACATTGTGACAGCAGTTTGTATATTAAGTCAGCTCTTTTGGATGTCTACCATGTACATGCTCTTCCTTCCATTTTAGGTTGCCCATATCCATTCAGCTATCCCATACCCTCATGAAGCATCTGTGAATTCACCACCCACTACCCAGTCATGCAGTCCATTCCAAAGGTTCATAACTTAACTAAAATACTTCTGTCAGATTACATTTGAGAACACTCTTCTGTGTCCAGTAGTGTAGTAAGGGTGGGTCTAAGAGGGAAACCTTTCTGGAGCAGTTTTTTTTCTTCTGTTCACTTCAAGGGCTGTGGTTTTACAATTTTGAGGAACTGGCAAAGTGTTCCATATGAGCAAGCTATGGCTTTAACATATTTTCCTCAATTCTGCCATTTTTGTTTCCCTGTGTAGCATCATGTGCATGAATATCATATCCAGCTTTAGACTTTCCATCCACAACCTTTTTTCCATTTTTGCATATGGGGTTGGGGTGTCTCTTCATCAGTGACAATCATCTATAGCCAAGATTTACACCACCGGGTATGTAGCTGTATTGCCTAGTAAATGCAAGTTCAGCAACTTGAGATGTTCTTTCTCCTTTCCCCTCCATCCTCCCCAGTGTCCATTATAGAATTTTTCTAGATATTTCCCAGTTTAATTTATTTTACCTTTTTCTTGTCTAAGAGATGGTTTTGAAATAGACAGAGCTGTTGCTAGGGCAGTTGGTGCCCTGGGCAGTTCATCCCCAGCTGATTAGCTCCTTCCAAAGCTGAGGACAAAAACAGTCTTGAGATTTTGTCTTTATGGCTATGTTCATACACTGCAAACTTGGGCATAAATACAACAGCATTTCATTTTTACAATACAGAAAAGCAGTAGTATATTCATATGCATAAAAGGTCTTTCTTACATTACATCAATGAAACCAACATTACTTTTATGCAATCTTAAATGTCAGCAAAATTCTGTGTGGATAGCAAAGCACTGTTATGTACATGTTTGCTAGCCATTTGTTGCCTTCACTCACTGTCATTTAAGCAGTAGTGATCATGTTGTCACAGTTGCCTTAAATGCCTTACAAGAACACTTGCACATCTGGGCAGGAACTGATCAGTACTTCTTAAAAAGCTAGTGATTGCACTTCCTGGCTGCATATGAGGCAGCTGTCCCCTAACTCCACCTTTCCTGTGGCTGTGCAGCTAGAGCACATAAGCACACACACACACATACACACGCATCTGTATTCTGAGGAAATGCATATCCTCTTTTTAAATGTCTCTAAAATAATTTTGGAATGTTATCTTTTTATTTTGTTTTGAAAGCTATTTGTATCACAATGTTGTATCTGTTTATGTATAGTGTATATACTAGGAGTATTTTCTTTTCATATTAAGTCATTTGTCATGTGAGTTGAACTTAATGTTTTGTTATAAGAGAAGCTGTAGGAACAGTTATGATGCAAGGTGAAGAGAGAGGCAGGAAGTAGAAAAAAGAAGAGGTATGTGATAGTCTAGCAAGGAAAATACTGCAGTAAGTTAGTTTTTGTGCACATGTTTAAGGTGTAGAACAGTTTAATAGTTAAAGTATAATTTATCCAGATTTTATAATCCAGTGTTCAAGTTTGATTGAATTAAAAAAAATAAATTTATTCATCCATCTATTTTAATATAGTATTCACACAGCAACAGTTAAGCTAAGAAAAGGAAACATTTTTGTTTAATAACCATATTCTTATATTCTGTGTATTTAGTCAACAGGTTGGTGAAAAAAAAAGAGAATCGGAGTACACAGTCTTCAGTCAAGAATCAAGTGAACTCTGAATATTACAAATTCTTTCCAGAAGAAATGCAAACACATATTGAAGGGAATCCTTATAAATGTGCCACGCAGATGAATCATGGAACGAAACAGCTCATACAAAGGAGTAACCTGTCAGTGACTGAAAAAATGCACACTGGAGAAGAGCCTTCTAATTGTGCCTCATGTGACTGTAGTTTTGTAAGGAATGATCAATTCTCAACAAATGAGAAACCACATACTGGAATGAAGGCCCATACATGTGTCACATGTGACAAGACTTCTACACAGAAAAGCAGTCTCGTAGTACATGAAAAAATGCACTCTGGAGAGAAACTGACATGTGTTACTTGTGGTAGGAGTTTTGTACTGAAGTTAGACCTTGTAGCACATGAAAAAATCCATGTAGACGAGAGATCATTCATATGTTCCACATGTGGAAAAAAATGTTCATGCAAGAAGTCTCTTACAGTACACGAGAAAAGGCACATTATGGTGAAACGACATAAATGTGTCACGTGTGGCAAGAACTTTTTACAGAAGAATCATCTTTCAGCACATGAAAAAATACACACTGGAGAGAAGCCATACCAATGTATCTTATGTGATAAGAGATTTAACAACAAAAGTAATCTTTCCAAGCATGCACTGATTCACACCGGAGAGAGGAAATATAAATGTGCTACATGTGATAGGAGCTTTTTTCAGAAGAAACAACTTATAGCACATGAGAGAGTGCATAGTGGTGAGAAGCCATACAAATGTGCCACATGTGGTAAGAGTTTTAAATGGAAAAGGTGTCAATTATTACATGAAAACTTACACACTAGAGAGAAACTGAAGTGTGCTACTTGTGGTAGTAGTTTTGTACGGAAGGCATACCTATTAAGACATGAGAAAAGACATGTTGAAGAGAAGCTATTTAAATGTAAATTTTTCTGAACGCACTCCTTGTAGCACATGAGAAAAGGCACATCATAGTGAAGACGCCACATAAATGTGTCACATGTGGCAAGAGGTTTTCACAGAAGACTCATCTTTCTACTCCTGAGAGAGTACATGCTGGAGAGAGTGGCAGACCACTTTGCAATTAAGCCATGGTAAAGGACAAATTGTTATTCCAGGGATAAGAATTCAAAGGGGATATGGCAGGGTGGCTGTCTGTCACTGCTGCTATTCTGCCTTGTCCTTAACCCATTCAGCTGTCTACTTAACAGCTTAGGCCATGGCTACAATTTGGCTCCTAGAATACAACAATGTAAAGACTTTTCATCTTCTCTTTGTCGATGATTTAAAACTGTACAGCTTATCAGATGAGGAACTAAAAGCACAACTGCAAGTTGTCAAAACTTTTTCAGATGATATAAGAATGTCATTTGGTCTTGATAAATGTGCAAAAGCAACCGTTAAAGCAGGAAAACTGCAGCACCAAGAAAATATCAGTTTGGGACAAGAATGTGATATAAAAGAACTTGAGTAAGAGGTAGTGTATAAGTATTTGGGAATTGATGAAGGATCAACAATAAAACGTGAACAAATGTGAATAAAACTTGGTAAGGAATACTTTTAGAAGACTTAAATTAATCCTGACATCTAGAAACAAAATCCAAGCTATAAACCAATTTGCTGTTCCTGTCCTAACTTTCAGTTTTGGAGTGATTGACTGGCCCCAAAACGTGTTGGATAAATTTAGATAGGAAAACAAGAAGGATGCTTCATGCTCACCAAATGATTTATAAAAGTAAGTGCATACCAAGATTGTATATTCCCCATTCTGAAGGAGGGATGGACCTCCTTAAAATTGATTAAATGTATAGATCTGCAATTGGGGGACTCCACACATATCTGCTGACCTCACAAGACCCATATGTAGTGAAAGTTTTGAAACATGAGGAGAACAAATCTAAGATGAGTTCCCTGCCTAGGCTAGCAGACGCATATCGACGTCAAGCAGAAATGGAAATCAAATGACAAGTAGATAAAAATCAGGCAGCAAGAGTGTGCCAAAAAAAAAACAAAAGAAAGAATATAAGGTGAAGGACCAAATGAGAAGGCAAGAAATGTGGAAAATTCATAAATATAGTTGCAAGTATAGAAAACTGCTGGAAGAACCTCATGTTGATCAGGAACAAACAAAGGAATGGTTAAGGAGAGGCAAATTCAAACCAAGTGATGAAAGGTTAATATTGGCGGCTCAAGATAGTAGATGTACATATTGGTTTACGAAGTCCATTGAACATATGGGAGAAACAAACAAATGTACGTTTTGTAAAACAGAATTGGAAACAGTTGCACATCGTGTTGCTGGTTGTGCTATACTAATGGCAGAAGTAGTGTATACTGAAAGGCATAATAATGTGGCAATACTGTTGCATTGGGTATTGTGCAAACATTATAAAATTTAAGTAGCTGAAAAACACCGGAAACATGAGCCACAACACGTTATAGAAAATGGAGTCTGTATCATATGGGCTCACCCATTACCAACAGTTCAAAAGACAGATGCGATAAAACCAGATATAGTGGTCCATAGAAAGAAGACAAAAGTAGCATTGATCATTGAAATTGCTACACCCAGTGACTATAGTGTCTTGCATACAGAGAGGACACAGTCATAAAATAACCGGATTTGCAGGCAGAAATGAGAGCAGTGTGGAAGAAGGATACCCAGACAGTTCCAGTAGTAGGCGCAACAGGTCTTATAAAAAACAATTTAAAACCATATTTAGATAAGTTACTGATACATGCAACTGCATATGAATTGCAAGAGGAGTCATTACTGGGCACTTGAGTGCTGCGGGGAGCATTACTCGCTAACATCAAAGACTGAAACAATACTAATTTCATTAACTTTAATCATACTTTGACTTCGGAATGGGGTCCATTCCTGTCATGGTATTAGAAACCCAAAAGACTTGGAGAAATTAGAGAGAGAGGGCCTTCAAGTGTGTTACATGTGATGAAAGATTTTTACATAAATGCAAACTTTATAAACATGAAAAATTGCATACTAAAGAACACGATTGGCAGATATAAGCACTGAAACAAAACTAATTTTGTGAACTTCAACTATGTCTAACTTACGAATAGGTCCATTCCAGCCAAGACGTAAAATCTAAAAATTATATGAAAATAAATTGTTACATATTTATGCTAATAGTCAGTTGTCAACACATTCAGCACATATGGAAATGTAGACTGTAGTGAAACCACACTTGTTTCTCATGTGATGATAATTTTGCATAGAGGAGCTCTTTTTTCATACATGAGAAAGTGGGTACTTTAGTGATGTTGCTGAGAAAGAGGACTGTTGACAAGCAAGTAATGGGTCCATTTTTGTAAAGGTCTTCGAAACCCTAAACTTCACAAGATGTTAAAAAAACAGAGAAGAGCTGCACAGACTTGCCGTATATGATAGGCATTTTACTAAAAATTCATCTAGCACAGCACGAGACAATACATAATGGAGAGAAGTGCTACCACAAAATTGTAGAGTAACAAAGGAAAGTAAGTAAACTGAATGCCACCATGAAACCATCAAATAGAGATAATTATAAACCAAAGCAAGACTTATCATTACTCCAAGAATATAGAAAAGGATATAGATAATTGAAAACTCCTAGAAATGTAGATGTGATTAAAGCAAAACATCAGAACAAATCAAGACTTCTTACACCATATTCAATAATAAAATACCACAAACAGAAAAACCTAGACATAACATGGAAAAATGTAAAGGAACAGTACACAACAAGCAATTCATAGATCGCGCATAAAAGTTTTAAACAGCAACAACAGTAACACTACTTAAAAGGAAGAAATCAATATCCTTTGGTGATGTATTTATGAAGATGTTGTTAAACATAGCAAATTGGCTGAATGGATAGTAGAGGCAAAAGAGTACAGAGGATTAATACAGAGGATATGAAATGGAGTGAGCTAATAGACAAAGATGTTGAGACAAAATTAAGCAGAGCTACTCAGTCAAGAAGCACAGGTTCAGATTCAGTACCAGACTCCTTGCTAAAGGCATTGATATATTTCTGCAATGGTTTAGTCTTGAGCAAAATTTTTGTATGCTTTTCCCAAATGGACATTACCTGGTTAACAACAGGTAAAACTATGCTTCTCCTTAAGAGTGAACCTGCCGTCCATTCTATGAACTATAGACCACTATATGCTGTCGGAAGGCAAGTTAAACTATATACCACAATTGATGCAGATGTGCCTCAAGATTATTGCACTGGGGATAAAGTGCTTGCATTACAATATACAAGTAATTAAGTGTTGGAAGCAGGGACTGCAAACAATTATCAGTTCTGAAGAGGCAGTGTAGAATCAAGTGCTAGCACTTAATTAGACTCAAGTAAACCACATATTGTAGCTGAACAAAGTAGTACAGCAGCAACATTAACTATCGAAATTCCTAGGCATAGTCTATATCTACACGTAGTGAATAAAATGTCCCATGTACCAAGTAACAAAAATTATAAAATACCAGGACTTCCACTCTGAATCTAGACAATGGGGAACAAGAACGTTCATAATTATAGTAGTTGGAGGAGCTGAGATAATAAGACTTTTCAAGCATATTTAAAAATTCTACCAGCATACACTTCATATGAACTACAGAAGGGCAATTCTGCTTACATTAAGGATACTGAGAAGAGCACTGGTAGCAAACATCAAATATGGAAACAATGCCTGTTTCTTAGAAACACTTTCGAGATGGCTGCACACTGAGTAACAACTTAATTTTATCTTCCCCAACAGCAACTCAAAAAAGAGAGCAAGTTGATTTCTTTTTTGGTAAATTTCAGTTACTGGGTGGTAAGAGCACCTAAAAGATCAACTACAGAAGGTGAGGAAGAAACCCTGGCTGTGAAGAATCCTGCAGCTATTCAGCAAAAAAGCAGTTCAAGCTCCAGGTTTAGTGCAAGGCATGACTTCCAGTAATCTAGAGGAAGAAATAAGTCAAATGTGCTCAGAGCTGATTAAAATAAATGAAACACTAAAGACGTATATCAACTAAAACAAGAAAAGGCTGGAAAATGGAAGAAGCTTTAAAAGGGTATTCAGATGAGTTGATAAAACTGCAAAAATCAGACATCAAAATGAAGAAAAGTCTGGCTGAATAGAAGACTGCTCAAGAATAGAGCAAAAATGGTAGAATTAGAGGATAGAGCATGTAGGGAAACCTGAGATTTTCTTCTGTACCAGAGAAACTGGAAACAAATGTATTAATTTTATGAAAGCACAAACTGGTATTCCACAGCAGGAGTTAATTGAAAGGGCACATTATGTGTATGCCTGGCCACATGAAAGCAGCCAAAATCTCTAATAATAAAGATGCAATCCAACCAGCAGAAATAATTTGTTCTTCTACCATAGTTTTGTCAGAATCAAGTACTAAAATTTGCAGATAGCAGTGTGTGTGTGTGTCTGTGTGTGTCTGTGTCTGTGTGTGTCTCTGTGTGTGTGTGTGTCTCTCTGTGTGTGTCTGTGGATGTGTCTCTGTGTGTGTGTGTGGAGAAGAGTAGTAAATTTATTCCAGAGGATATCAAGAGGCAGATTAAGATTCTAGCTGCTTTAGACTATTTTTTTCATGAAGGATCAGAGTATTTTTTTTTTATGCAGAACACACTAAAAAGGAAATAAAAAGTGAGTTGTCAAACAGAAGGGGTCTCGGCTTCTCATTCTTCTGAAAGTAAAGCTCATAGAGAGACTTTGCCAGTGAAATCTTTCCCAGTGTTCCAAAAAAAAAAGCTTGTGTGAGAGAGAAAAGCACAGTAATTGACTAGGACAAGGGATACATTGGAAATGAACCAGAGACTGTAGTTGTGAGATGGAAATAAACAGGAAAAAAACCTGCAACTCAGAAATTAATGTGGGATTACAAAGCATCAGTAATAGAAATAAGTCTGAACAAGAAAAACTAGAAATATTGCACTATTGTTGACTTAATTAAACTTGTAGGGGACTCCAAAATATATGCCCTGATTAATGTCATTGATGTTTGGGAAACCGTTAATGAGTGGGGAAGAGGAAGGAAAGACATAACTGGAAATAAAACAATTTTTGTTCTCAACAGTATTTTTGTAAAACATGACATAAACTGCATGTTATACAGTAAAGCATTTCCAGTTATTGTTTGCATTTTAGGGATACTGAATTAAACAGGTGCCCCTTTCTTTCTTTAGATTTAAGAAATGTAAGCACTGCAGTGTACCAAAAGAGGAAAACTTGGACAAAAGCATTTTTAAGATAATAGGCTGTAATCTTGGGTTGCTGAGGTGAGGGGATGGGTTGTAAAAGTATACAGATCATGATATAAATAAAATTGATATGCATTTTCTTACTTTAGCATAGGGAAATGACTGGATTAAGGCCCCTATCTTGATCTAACCACAAGTTTTAAGTGGAAGCAAATAACAGATGTTTTCTGAAAGCATTCAGGTTGTTTACTACATTTGGGAGAGGATCAAAGGTAAGTCAAAAACAGACAACACTTTATGTAATTCGAGGCACATGCTTTACCATGTGTCTTAGCATGGATAACCTTCATTAGTGGCCAGTAAAAGCGCGTGAGTGTACTTGTCAGTCTGGGACATCTGCTTCTATCAGGAAGGTTGAACTTCATTATTTGAAGATGGAGATAGTTTTGTGTGTTTAAGTTAATTGGTTTTGGGGGTTGTTTGTTTTTCTTTTTGAGAGTTTTCATTAAAACAAAACATCTTTTAATATGTGACATAGATTCAAATGGATATTACAAGACAACTATATAAAACCTGTCAACATTAATGCATGCATGTAATACAAAAGCTGTTGTACAAAACAGGTGTAATTTATAATTACAACACTTTCCATATTTTTGAGTGTGAGTGGTCTGACAGGTATATGCAAAAAGAGTAGTGAGCTATATTAAGAAATGCAGATTGCAAATAGTTGTACTAAAGGAGACACGTTTGGAAAGAAAATGAGCATCTGAATTTCATAAAGGATTTCAGGATGAATATTCAGTAGAATATCTTGGACAAAGGAAAAGGGGAGTACTAATTGCTAGAAGAACTCTACTGGTGATAGAAGAAAGAAAACTGATTATAATGTTATATTTGTAGTAATAACGGGGTGCTGGCAATGAAAGAAGATTGCGCTAGCGTATATTTTATATTCCACCTAAAACTGCTGCAACGGAGCTTAAGAAAATTTTAGCAGAAATAATTGGCTTTCAGCAGGGAATATTACTTGTAGGTGGGGACTGGAATTTGAGTTGCAACGGTGAGGATGCATCTGTGGGGACTAGAAGGGGAAAATATAACAAAATATGGTTTATTTTTGAAGAAATGTATGAAAATATTTGGTGTGGAAGATTTGAATTCAGTAGTAGATCTATTTCCCAAGGTACAAAATCTGGGTTAGGCTAGACAGAAGTTCACAGATGCATATGCATTTAATTGAAAGTTTTGGTGCGCATCCAATAACTATTTCATGTTACACTCCAGTGATAACTAAAATGAAAATGCAAGGTAATGAAATAAAAATGAGGCACTGGTGCTTCCCCACCTCTGTTAAACAGGGAGGAAATTATTTGGGAGTTATTAATGAATATAGAAATTTCTTCAGAAAATATAACTAGGGAGTGGGATAGAATTAGTGGCATTTAAAGGTAGCATAGAAATAAAAGAAAGATACTGTTAAGAAGTAAGAATTATTCAGAGAGACTGACAAAGGTTAAAGTATTCCAGAATAAAGGGAATCTCACAGAACAGAAGGAGGTGCAGCCACAGAATGCTAAATGGAAAATAAGGAACTACTTGGATAACATGTATGAGTTTAGAAAGTTTGCCGTTAAACAACTGTTTTTTTGATGATGAAAGCTTTTGTACTCTAGAGTTATCACAACAGCTCAGGCAACAGAAAGTAGAAAGGGTTTTTGCTAAGTTTAGGGAGTCTGTAACAAGGAAAATAACGAGGGATCCTGTATATTAAAATGATGTATTTTGGAACATTTATAAAGATCTGTATAAAGCAGAGAAATGTGGAAATCTTAATATGCCAAAGTTAGAGGTGGATGAGGCTCAATTACTAAACAGGATAGTTGGAGATGAGTGTAACCAATCTGCAGCAAAGTCTCCAGAAATGGATGGTATTCCTGTGAACATTTGGAAGCTAAGAGGGAAGAAAGTGGTAAAGAACTGGAAGGTTTTATTTAACAGTATTTTAAAAGGAGGAGCACCAGCATCCTGGAAGAAAGCTTTGGTGGTTGCAATACCAAAAGATAGTAAGGACCCATCAGATCCACCTTCATATAGGTCCATTTTGATTCTAAACCATGATTATAAAGTGTTTGTAATGACTAAAAGAATAGCAAAGATGTTGCCAATATTGATAGATATGGATCAGTGTGGTTTTGTGGACTGGAGGCAAACATTTGACAACATTAATAGAACTTTTTGAGGATCCAGAGGAAAGTAGAATGTAAGAAAATACTATTGTTGGTGGGTCTTGATATAGAGAAAGCATTCAACAGTAAGCTGTTGCCTAACACAATTGTAAGGTTAATTATGAGGATATTTGAGGGCTCAGAGGTGAGAATTAGTGTGTGGGGGTGGTTCTTCTCTGATAAGTTTTGTTGGAATAGAGGAACCAGCCAGGTGTTTTCTTTTTCCCTCTGTTATTTGTATTATACTTAAGACAATTGGCAAAAAAATAAGAAACTTAGAAATTCCAGGATATAATTGGCATGGTAATCAATAAAAGTTGACACTATTTGTGTATGATATTATTTTGTACATGATAAAAGCCAAACAGGACATTTTGGTGTTCTGGAACATTCTGAGAAAGTGTCAAGTCTTTTCAGGATAAAAAAATAATGAAGATAAAACAAAAGCAATGGCTGTAAACTATGCACCCTCACAAGAATTTATTCAATAATACCCATAGTTCTGGGGGCAAGATAAAACAAAGTACTTATGAGTATGGGTTAAATAAATTCTGTTATGGCAACTAAAAATGTGTGGGAAAAGACGAAAAAGATAATACAAAAACTGAATAACTAGAAGCTTTGTTTTATGGATATGAATAGCAACATACAAATAGTGAACATGTCATATTTTTATCAACCTGGGGAGAAGAAGTGGATAGCAATTAATAGAGATGAAGAAATTTATCTGGGAAGGGAAGAGGGCAAGAGTCAGTTGTGGTAAGTTGATCCTTCCAATAGAACAAGGTGGTTTGGGATTACCTGATTTGAAGGGATATTTCAGAGCTTTACATTTAAGACAAATGTACATAGCACAAGCAGAGGGATATATTTCAAAGTGGAAAGGGATGATGATGAAAAGGAGTGGGAAGCTCAAGAAATGAGGTGAGACTGGAATTTTGGATGCAGATCATTAAGGATAATAATAGCCACATAGAATATTATATTCATAAAATAGCATAAAGTATTCTAAGAGCTAAGCCAACATGACAATAGAGAAAAGAGATTATACTGATAGGGATGACTGTAATTAAGGGTACATACAGAGAATAGCTAAGAGGAGGCTGGAATTTACTGGAGAAAATTGGCAAAGAAACCAGGTATTGTGATCAAATAAGTAGAGAGGGAAAGGTAATAGAATGGGATGATTGGAGTGCAGGCTACAGACTGCCTTCCCTTTTAAAGATTGATATTGGAGTATAAGCAAAGAAATAGGAATATGGGGATCCTTAGTGAAATACCAGCATTGGTAGAGTTTTTGCTTGAATCTGGAACAGATCTTGTTGTTGTTAAAAAAAGGGATAATTAGCAGGACATATAAAATATTGCGTGATAACTGTAGGAATCAATCAGAGGAGTTTAGAAAGCATTTGGAAAAGAGTGGATAAGCAATTCACAAAGATGCAATGGAGGATATATATGTGTGGCTGCCAAATATGCAGCAAAATCTAAAATGTTTAGGACTTTTGCTTAGAAGTGTTCACATAGATACTTTTATTCCCCAACCATACACCAAAGAATTTTTCCTCAGGTAAGTTGCAAATGTTGGATGTGTGATGGGGAAGAAAGAGGTGATTGGGAACATATGTTTTGGCAGACTTATGTCACCAATCAAACTGAGCATCCAGTTTCTTAATAATAGAAAGATAATTAAAAGCACAAGTTTTAATTTAGTAAAAATTAACACCAGTGGTTGAATATACTATTTGTAAACACATATATTACATTGGTTACCATAGTAAAGTGTTAATAAAAAAGTAAACCACATGCATATTAAATACATAGTACTTAAGCAGGATGTGGTGGACAAAAAAGTACTTTCAATCCACCCCTACATCCTTTGTTTTCGAGCAAGCAGTTTTGTATGACCTTTTATGCTTAAGAAAGACAAGTCTAGAAGATAATTCTTTGCCAAAAATTGTCTATACGGGAAATAAAAAAATATGCAGGAGAGCTCTAAAACCTACCCAGTGGCTATTTTGATTGACAGCTGGTTAAAACCCAAGGATTCATAAGATTTTTTAGTTTGTCTTAAGGAATAGGAAGTTTTGACCATTGATGCAGTTGATCTGTATTCATCTATTCCTCATGATGAAGGTAATTATTTCATGATAGCCTTCTGGTGTATGATCTTATGACAACCAATGTTAATTTAGTCATGGATTTTATATCTTTGGTGTTGGTGAATAATTATATTTTTCTTGAGGGAGAATTGTATAAACAAGTCAGGGGGTGGCTAATGGTGCAGCATGTGCACCCATATATTCTAATTTGGTTTTGGGTTCATGGGAAAAACGTTTTGTTTTTAAATGTGATTTTTTTTTATCAGCACATTGATTTATACCTACTTTTTTAGATGACATTTTTATATTGTGGGATGGTACTGAAGACATCACAAGAACAATTTTTTTATCACATTTTAAACCACATTATGGTTATGATTTACTTCACATTTTAGTGATTCAAGTATTAATGACTTGGATACCTTAGTATCACACACCAGTGCTGGTTTTAAGTCACAGATTTTTAGGAAGCCAACATTTAGTAATTCATATTTGCACTACACAAGTGCTCACCCCATGTTGCAAAAAAAAAAAAAAAAAAAAAAAAACAATAATTTGATCAAGGAGCAATGTTTTTACAGCTGTGAGGATGACTTCAGTTTATGATGACATTATTGGGGAATTGGACAAGATTAAACATATGTTTGTTTCCAGAGGATATCCCACTGATTTAGGGTGAAACATTCATTAAGAAGTCAAGGAGGGTTGGGGCTCTAAATGGTTACCTATTAAAAGATCAAGCATGTAAAATATCGAACACCATATGGCCGAGACCATATGGTTGATATTTCACATGCTCGATTATTGTAAAGTAATCAAAAAAAAAAACAACACACACAAAGACATTATTGAAGGGGGCAAGCCCCCCCTGCACCCCCACACCCCCCTACTTAAATGTACCAACCCCGAGATCGCGCTACAGCAGGGAATAGGAATAATTCCCATTCCATGCCATATTTTTGGTATAGAGCAATCTCGAAGTTGGTATATTTAAGTAGGGAGGGTGTGGGGGGTCAGGGGGGCTTGCCACCCTGCAATAATGTCTTTGTGTGTGATTTTCTTTTTATTACTTTACAATGGTCGAGCATGTGAAATATCGACCATATGGTGTTCGATATTTTACATGCTTGATCTTTTAATGGGTAACCCTCTAAATACATGCTACTACTGGGGGTGGGGCTACACAAAGGAGTTATTGGGGGTATGACTAGTACAGAAAGTTTTGAATGCACAATAGTAATTCAGTTTAATTCTGGCATGAAGGATGTAAAAAATTTTATTGACAGAAACTGGTCTGTTTAAAACAGCTCATAACCTCAAAGGGATTCTTAAAATGGCCCAAAATAGAGGGTTGACCTTACACTCTAAGGTTAAAAAATTAGGTATGTCGAGGTCTTGGGGGGGGGGGGGTTGCAACCAGTGTCTTTACATACTGGAAGGAGAGAGTTTGGATTTAGACATAGGAAGTAATTATACATTTATGCAAAGGAAATTTTGCATCCAAAGGTATGGTGTATGTACAGGATGTTGACTTTTTTACATAGGCAAGACTGAAAGATGCCTGCGGAAATGTATATATGAATACATGTATGATATTAGTAAAAAAATCAAAACAGTACTTTATTTAAACTAATTTTATTTAGTAGTCAGTGTTCAACATTTAGATTTGCTATTCTGGAGCAAGTCAGGGTTAATTTGTGAGGTGGGGATTGCGAAATCAAACTGCAATACAGTGAGATGCTGTAACAGTTTAAGTTAAAAGCCATAGTAGTTTCTGGTTTAAAATATTTCCATCCTTCCCCTTCTTAAAGTAAGGTCAGATAAACTTTAAGAACTTTGTATTTAATATGCATTTAGTTTAGTTTTTATTAACACTTTACTGTGGAAACCAGTGTAATGCATATGTTTACAAATGGTATATTCAACCATTTGTGTTGATTTTTTGTTAAATTAAAACTTGTGCTTTTATTAAGGTAATTGGATGTTCGGTTTGATTGGTGACATTTCAATGTTTTATTATAAAGGGATGTAAGCTTTGATATGTGGTGTTTTGATGAAGTTCCTGGGATAGGGATGAAAGTGCTCAACTTTTTCCATTAAAGTTTTTGGAAGGCACTGATTTTTGTTGACGTTACTTTTGAAATTTTCAGATGTTTTAGATTGGTGCCAGCACAGAGTGCTCTTTTTTATTTACAGGTTTGGATTTTGAATGCCATTTACTTTGTTTTTGAGACTTAAAAATTCCCTGCAGACTACTGCGACATAAATACATGGTGAGGAAATTGGTGTAACCAAGGAAATGATTTTTTGAGCTGTTATACAGGATCTGAATTCTGAATTGCCTAGACATAGTAAGGCCTTTTTGAGTTTAATTCTGGTGGCTGTTTAAAAAAAAAAAAAACATTTACTAGAAAATGGGAGTCAAAGTCTAAACCAACTGTATTAGAAGTATTGAATATAGTACCAGAGATGAAAGAACTAGAAGTGGGATCTTTAAAAAAGGGTCAGAGTAAATTACATAGCAAAAATGTTTTGGAGGAGGAACAAGGTTTAAGGGAAGGCAGGAATTGAATGAGTTACCTAACACTTGAGTGATAATGACGGTGTAAAAGATTATATGTGAAATATGTTTGTAACTGAAACTGTCAGTATGGTTTGTTTTCATTTATATAAATGTATGCTTGCCTATTTCATAAGTGATAATTCAATAAAGATGTTTTTGTTTAAAAAAATGAGTTTCAGCTGTACCCTGGCTTTGCAGTTGGTTCTGCTCTGTTCTGTTCTCGGTGTTAAAAGTCATAAACACTTGGAGAAATAAAAAAAAGAGAGAGAGAAACCACATACATTTGCTATATGTGACAAATCTTTTCCATTGGAAAGAACACTTTCCGCACATGAGAAAATGCGTATTAATTTTCAACACTGAGGAAAGCACTGTTGACATATGTCAGAGACTGATTCATAAATTTCAAATCTGCTGTTATTCAGGAATGAGGTCTATTTCTTGTATGACTTGAAAAAAATGTAACCTCTGAAGTTCAGTCAGACAAAATTCTGCTAAATTAACCCAATATGACAAGAAATTATAACAAAAAAAATCTATTCTTGGTACATGGGGAGAAATGTCATGATTTACTCAAGAGAATAACCTCTGTAATTATGAGAAGTGCATTATTGGCATGTTGATTTAATCATTTGCTGTTCAAGATTTAATGCACTTAGAAGAGAAAAATCTAAAATAAAAGTTGAAAGTCTGACAGCAGGTACTGAAATGCAAATGAACTGGTGCAGAAACTGTATAGAAAAACATCTAAGATAAAGACAGGTGTTTGCAGTACAAAGCTAGAAACAGTTTCATATTTTGTAGCTGTTTGCAATGTATCTGTGGCTGAGGGTGCATGTATCAAAATGCAATAAAATGTGGCAAAACTTTCATTTGTGGTTTATGCAACCATTGTAGTACTACACAACTTGCTAAGGAGCATCAGAAACATGAATTGCAAAGAATTACTGAAAATGAAGGTAATAGTAATATGAACGTATTCACCAGGTAGACCACTGGACACATGGTCCCTTTTAAGGGCTGATCTAGGAGCAATGTCTGCTTAAGTGTCTTGCTCAAGGTGACACAGAAGATAAATGAAGACTGAGGGAATCAAACCCTGTACCACAGGAATTGTAGTTCACAACTGTAACCAAATGCCAGACCTAAGATATGGTGTTTTATGTTGGCTCATCCAATACCAGCAGTTAAAGATTTTGAAGCAAGAAAACCAGACAGTGTAGTAGAAAATAAGGATAAAAGCAGCATTAATTATTGAAATAGTTGCATTAGTGGGTGGGGTGGAAGACAAACTATAAACAGTTGAATTAGTTATTTAAAAAGTAGAAAATAATTTGATGGAAAAATTCACGTCTCATTAAAGCTGTCTGTTATGTCTGTAATACACAGAATAACTGAAGACTGATAAAATATAGATAAATATGTCAACTGGAATCATTCAGCAAGACCTTGACAGCTTAGAAGAATTTGCAGAATACAATATTTTGCAACAATGGTGATGACAGATAACCAACAAAAAAGAGAATTATAAAGAGTGGAACTGTAGAATTCCACCCTGAAAATATTGGCTAGAAGGAAAAATAATTACCCTCAAGTAAAATGTGGACAAGCCAGAGCTGGCGCAAGCCTAACTAGAAGCTTGTCTCTAGCTTGTGAACCAGCAGGTTAAAGAGCTGAGAGAGAACACTGAGCCACAATTGCATTTTTTTTTCTCCAGTAACTGCTAACTGTTGAACTGTTCATTCAAAGTAAACCTACAGGCTGAGAAAGGTTTCTGTTGGGTCTCAATTTCCATATCTAAGCATTCTGATTGGCTGGAATTCCAGAGAGGGTGGTGCCACATGCCACAGTGGTAAAAAGGGAGATTTAAACATTTTTTGTGGGAAAGGACTATTGCGAGATGTTGTAGTTGGACAATTCATTTTTAATAAAATTTGCTGCTCATTTTTGGGATGAGGTTGCATTATTTCCTTTACTCCAGAGTACTTGCATGTTTCCATGGAGGGAGAGGAGCCTGTTTCAGTTCAAGAACTTAGAAAGCACACCCAACAAAAAACTACTACTGAAAAACCAAAAGAAATCCAAAGCTAGGAAACAGCCTGCCAGTGTATGGCACTAGTGAAGAGACTTAGACCACCAAATAGCGTAGAATCAATTTAATTTCCGCTTTCGTCAGAAGACTTCATCAGAATACACATTTACAAAAAATGAACCACCTTAAATAACACTTCAATAAATCAATTAACCAATTAGTTTAAAAATCTAAAAATCTAAAAACCTTTAAGGTGCTACTGCACATTAATTAAATAAAGGTGCAATATTATTTTTATTTTTATTGATACCTAACTTACCATTCTTTAAAAAACATTTAATATTAATGGTCCCATTTAAACCAGGGTGCTTGTCAGATTTCAAACAAATCTGCCACAAAGCTTCCCTTTGCTCTACAAAATTCCTGAAGTCTCCCCCCCTCAAATCAGATTTACAAACTTCGAGAACAGAAAATAGAAATGTTTTAAAATTGCTACAAACAACAGAGTGTTTAAACAATGCATTAGTATCATCATGTGTCTTAATATCATATAGGTGCTCACGTATACGGGTTTTTAGGCATCTCGTCGTCATTCCAACATAAAAAGCTGGACATGTACTGCATAACCCGATGTACACTACCCCCCTAGTACTACAATTAACATATTCAGGTACCCGAAAGCTTTTGTCAATGCTTTCAATGACAATCAATGGCCCTACAGAAAGAAATCGACATGTGTTACAATTATAGCAAGGAAAAACACCCTTTGTCTTAGTTTTATTAATAACTGGTTGTATACTGTTGGCCTCTAGTGCCTTTTTGATGTTAAAGGTGTTTCTGAAAACAAAAACTGGTTTCTCACCTAACACTTTTGAAATATCGCTATTCCCTTGAATAATTTTCCAATTTCTTTCAATCAAATTTTTAATAGCCGGCCCGTCAATACTCATTCCCAAAGAACATACAGGACCAATAATACTGGTATCGGTAGGAACATTCATAATGGTCGCTTCTTGATTAATGTCCACTTTATAATCCAAAATAGCTGGATAAAAAGTGTTTCTCCTACTTAAAACAGAAGTGATAATATCATCCAACATAATACTGGGATACCCCCTCTTTAAAAACTATTTTTTAATGAAAAAAACTTCTTCATGTAAATCACTTTCAGATGACGTCATTCGACAGGCCCTAATGAACTGTCCCTTTGGGATGTTTTTAATAGTATGTTTTTGGTGTGCACTGTCAAAATGGAGATAATTATTTGTAAAGGTCTCCTTACGGTGTATTTTACTATTAAATTTGCTTTCAAAGGAGTCCCATCTTAAAGAGACGTCCAAGAAATCAACCAATAAACCAAAGTTCCCTAGTTTAAATTTTAAAAAACTAACCTGTTTGTTGATCTCATTAACAAAATCATTCACGGTACCACTGTCTCCTTTTATGATAAAAAACAAATCGTCAACAAACCTAAAGTATACTAAAATTTAAAACCTGGTCCTAAGCAAGGTTAAAAAGAATTCCTCCCACCAAGCCATTACCAAGTTGGCATAAGAAGGGGCCGCTGAAGACCCCATGGCCACTCCCCTTTTTTGTCTGTAATAGCAATCCCCAAATAGAAAGTAATTGTGGTGGAGTAAAATTTCAAGGAACCTACAGATGATAGAAATTTGACCAGAACTGAATTCCTGGCATTTACATAACAAGGAACGAATAGCATCAACCCCTTCTTCATGAGGTATACAGGTATATAAAGATACCACGTCTAACGTAAACATGATATGTTTGCTAGAATCAAAAATACCTTTACTTGCAAAATTATTAAACCTATTTAGGAAATGCCAGGAATCCTTAATAAATGATTCCTGTCTGGATACCAAAGGTCCCAAAGTGGCGTCCAGAACCAATGAAATCCCCTCAGTAACTGAGTGGGGAGAAGACACTATAGGCCTGAATGGGGGGTCAAGAAGATGTTTATGTGTTTTAGGAATACCAAATAAAACACCTACCCTAGGCTTCTCAATCACACAAAATTCATAGACATCCAAGTTAATCTCATTATTCATGAGAGCATCATACAATAAAGAATGTATAAACATTTCCTTTTTCTTAATTTGAAAGGGTGTAACCAGTTCATATTCATCATGATTATTTAATAAAATCATCATTTTATTATTATACTGTTCCTGAGTCATTATAACTATGTTACCACCCTTGTCGCTTTTCATAAAGCGCAAACTACTATTCATTTCACGTAATTTATTAAATGCTTTTCTTTCTTTTAAACTCAAATTGTGCCTGTGTTTAAATTTACGTGAAAGAATGTTGTCAAGATCATTGACACATGACTCCTCGAATATTTTTATAGTGTGTGACAAAGGGGGGTTGTAAACTGACGGTTTAACCAAAGGACTATTACCAACAGGAATGTCATTCAATATGTAAGATAAATTTAGTTTCCTAGAAAATTTTTTAATATCTAATACAGTGTTACCATAATCTGCTCTGACAGTGGGAACGAAATTAAGACCAAGTCTCAGCACTTCAAGTTCTTCTTCACTAAAAATAAAGTCAGTGAGGTTTATAATATCAAAATTTGATTTGTCATCGTCGTTTTCTATTTCATCATCTAACTCTCTTCCTCTGAAGAGTGGGAACCCAGGAATGTCCTGCTCCTAGTTAACATGGCCTTCTTGTTGTTCGGACCTCTTTTTCCTAAAAAAGCAGAACCACCTGGGTTTGATGTATCTGAAATAGCGTTCTCACCAGAAGTGCCGGTGTTGACAATACCAGCATTGATATCAGTTACTTTGCTTGTCCCTTCTGTCACAATATCACCAGTAGAATGACTAACTTTTTCATTGCCCGGTTTCGCAAAATCAACATTGAAACCGTTGCAATGACCAAGCAAACCACTGTCACAAGTCATGCTGGAAGATGTAATCTTCCTAATTGTGTTAGCATCAGATAATAAAGGCTTGTTATAGTTGCTTACAGCATTGCTATAAAAACGTTTGTTGCCGTAATGTGAAGCTGCTACCCTGGAGTAGGACTCCTTATTCCCAGGGACAAAAACGTTATAAGCAGAGTTGGACCGGTAACTATTAATGTCCCGTTCAAGTTTTGATTGCTTTCTGTTAGTTACTTCCAGAGAATGCTTATCTACGTCAACAAACAGTTTTTTAAAAAAATCATGTTGATTTGACATGCTGCAAACATTCTTTATATAACCTTCTAGTTGACAAATTTCATCTTTTAAAGCGTTCATTTTAGTAATATTGTTGTCTCTCAATATTTTCAAAAATGCCATACCTGTTTCATTAAAGAACGAAACCAAGGTACCGAACAAAGGATCACCGATCTGCACTCCATTGGGGCATTTAAAAAACCGTAACCCCTTAGGCATTACTTTGAGCTCGATGCATCGCTCAAAGTAGCAATTTTCAATATATAAAGATCTATACCTTTTTACAAGTCGAGTTAGTAAGTCCTGTTGATGAACTAATTCTTCGTTGGAAACAGAACAAGTAGAAGCTGAATATCCACAAAACGGGTTTAACATGCATTCTAACAAAGGCTTAACCGCTAAATCGTCAGCCGGAAACTGACGTCCGTTTTCCTTATTGCAAATTTTTACTGGTTGTTCATCAACCTCAATCACGGTATCTAGTTCCTTAAAGGATCCACAGGGACTAGAGGCATTCGCCACTGGAGGTGGAATACCAGATGCTTTAGACATCAAGAACTTTAAGGAATTCTGAATATCCGTTAAAGTTAAAATAAGCAAGTTCATGTTAGAATTAGAGTCGCAACCTGGAGTAGGATGAACGCTCAAGTTTAGCAATTGTTCATCAATTTCTGTTCCCTCCGCCATGGTGTGGAAAAACAAGCAGACCCAACGAAAAACCACTACTGAAAAACCAAAAGAAATCCAAAGCTAGGAAACAGCCTGCCAGTGTATGGCACTAGTGAAGAGACTTAGACCACCAAATAGCGTAGAATCAATTTAATTTCCGCTTTCATCAGAAGACTTCATCAGAATACACATTTACAAAAAATGAACCACCTTAAATAACACTTCAATAAATCAATTAACCAATTAGTTTAAAAATCTAAAAATCTAAAAACCTTTAAGGTGCTACTGCACATTAATTAAATAAAGGTGCAATATTATTTTTATTGATACCTAACTTACCATTCTTATAACCCGTATAAAATTATAAAAACCCGTATACGTGAGCACCTATATGATATTAAGACACATGATGATACTAATGCATTGTTTAAACACTCTGTTGTTTGTAGCAATTTTAAAAAATTTCTATTTTCTGTTCTCGAAGTTTGTAAATCTGATTTGAGGGGGGGAGACTTCAGGAATTTTGTAGAGCAAAGGGAAGCTTTGTGGCGGATTCGTTTGAAATCTGACAAGCACCCTGGTTTAAATGGGACCATTAATATTAAATGTTTTTTTAAAGAATGGTAAGTTAGGTATCAATAAAAATAATATTGCACCTTTATTTAATTAATGTGCAGTAGCACCTTAAAGGTTTTTAGATTTTTAGATTTTTAAACTAATTGGTTAATTGATTTATTGAAGTGTTATTTAAGGTGGTTCATTTTTTGTAAATGTGTATTCTGATGAAGTCTTCTGACGAAAGCGGAAATTAAATTGATTCTACGCTATTTGGTGGTCTAAGTCTCTTCACTAGTGCCATACACTGGCAGGCTGTTTCCTAGCTTTGGATTTCTTTTAACTTAGAAAGCACTACCAATGCTAAGGATAGCATGAGAAGAATTCTATTGTGTTTTTGTTTTTACTGAAGGAAGCCCTAGTCTCTGAACTGTCCCTGATTTTAGCTCAATGCTGTGAATCTCTGGAAGGTGCTTAATTATATGTTTGTGTGGGTGAGTATATGTGTTCAAGAGCAACATTTTGAAATTACTACATCGTTGTAGAAATTATTTTCTTTCACGTTCCTCACCCTCAAGCTTCAGAGACGGCCATAGAACTAGGCAGCTTTTTTGTGGAAGAGGTGTGGAAGCATCTTGTATATGAAAGTACAAAGTTATCACATAATCACTATTTATTTATTTTACATTTGTTGACCGGGAGAGTCTGACTGAATACAAGTGTTATGACTTGGGGGCAGTGTATTTGTTTACTAATCACAAGCTGAAACATCAGTATGTTACCATAGTTCTTACATTTTTCATTCTTTTCTCACTGAGAAATTAGTGTACAGAAAGGGGCTATCGTTTTGGGGCATAAATACATGGTTGATGTGGTTTGTTGGAGGGCAGTATCTATCAAAGAGCATAATTTGCCAGTAGTATTATATTTTGTAGCAACTTCACAGTCACAGCTGATCTACCTTATTGGAAAGGGCACAGTCTACTGGTACAGTGCATTTATTTTATACCCAAATATTTAGGTTAAAATACTATTTGTTTTTTAATATTATTATGGTCTGCCTTAAGAGATCTGACATATTGTTTGTTATGTAAAACTGACAAAATCCAGCATTTCACAAGGCTTTTGTTCTGTTTAGGCAGTGTATCTAGCTTTTACCTTGGGGCTGATTGACCATTTCTTGGAAACTGTGGTGAAGCTACTGTGCACTAAATCATTAGACCACAAGGCAAAAAAATGCATCTCTTTCTACTAGCCAGGACAGCATTCCTGCTCCTGGATAAAAAGTGCTGTACTTATTTTTTTTTTTCCTATTTTTCATTGTCAGCAGACCTTTAGCTCAGACATCATGAAGGGGGTGGCTGGGTGTAAGCTTTTAAGAAGTGTGATCAAATACTGTCAGCATTCATTTATTTCAGTGAATGTTAGCAATGAAAATGTTTATTTGGTTGCAACTATAGTTTTTTTAATTTAATAACCATATCTGGAAGTTCAGAGCAAATTATTATTTTTTTTTAACTGAGATGCTGTTCTGATTGGTCTCTTAATAGGCTTGGATAGAATAGATGCAATAAAATAAAATACATCAATATGAAGGGCCAGGATTTGTTTATGTATTATTCTGAGTAACGACTAAACAGCTGTTCTAAAACAAATTTTCTGTGTCTCTAGTCCATTAAGAGGACATAAAAAAAAATCTTGAGGGAGGAACAGAATAGTACTCATCAGTGCCACATCCATTTTGTCCACATCCAGTACTGACTAAATGTAACACTTATACTCTAAATCTTTAATTGCTAATAAGCTGTTGTAATCAAAAAGACTGAGACCAGCCTTCTCTAACTGAAAATAGGTACAAAGGCCCAAAAAATAAAATATGGCCATTAATCTTGAGGGAGGAACAGAATAGTACTCATCAGTGCCACATCCATTTTGTCCACATCCAGTACTGACTAAATGTAACACTTATACTCTAAATCTTTAATTGCTAATAAGCTGTTGTAATCAAAAAGACTGAGACCAGCCTTCTCTAACTGAAAATAGGTACAAAGGCCCTTGAAATTTAGGTACAGCTAGCCCAAAAAATAAAATATGGCCATCTGATTAACATAAAATTAAATACCAAATTGCTTTTCCCATTTCCAGTAGGAATGTGAGATACTACATGTTTAAAAACAGAGAGTGACATAAATGATGGGAAAATATAAGCACATTGTAAGAATTGATATGACTGTAATATACTGGATCTACCTGGAAACAAATGCAACGAGACTGGAACATAAATCTTTGCTAATTACCCACACTTGTGCTGAATAGGTTCCAGTCTCTCTTTGATGGACCAAGTCTTTTGTACTTTTCAGAAAGAATTCTGCAAACAAATAGTTCAGTTAATAAGGCTTTATTATTTTATTTATTTATTTATTGCCATTTTTTTTTTTACCAGGAAAGTCCACTGGAGTAAAATAACTGATTTTCAGTGGCAGCCCAGGGAGAAAAGCTCTACAAAGCAGTTAGTTTAATAGTAAATAAAATTCAAAAAAGACAGTAGTTGCAGGCAGTATTTGCAAAAACTTACAGTATTATGCAAAAACAGAAGAGAAAGCAAATAAGATTATGATATGTACAAATTAATGCAGTTTAGAGATACATAGTAATCAAGTAGTCCTAGTATACATTTAGAAATAGTATAGTGATAAAGCAGTCATGCACAAATACTTGCAGGCTACCCTCAGAGTATAAGCTAGCACAATAGTGCAGAGAAGAGTGGAACTGATGTACTACCAGATAGTAGGGCATAGATAGATAGGCAAGAAGAGTTGTGTTATTAAGTAGTGATAAAGGAAGATTTGAAGAGGTGAGGATATAAGTTAAGGTGAATATGACTTAGGATGCAGGGAGTCAGGTTGTTGATGAATGAGAATTGAGACATCTGTATTGCCATGGGATGGAGAGGTTGCTGGAGGTTATTATAGCTATTGGGAAAGAAATGCATAGCTTGGTAATAGAGAAGGAATAAAGCATGTCACCAGCTGGGAATTTTGGTTTGTCTACTTGTAGGAGAAGTTAAGTTTCGGATCTAAGTGGACTGTTTGAGTGGTAGTGGGTTCATATATAAGAAAGGGCTGGGCAGTCTCGGGGTTAATAAATTATATTGTGTGTTGTGTTTAGTTGTAGATAGCTTAGATAATGTGGGAGTTCGAACCAGTTAAGGGGTTGTAGGGAGATGCAGTGCTGGGAAGAGTGTTTTGCATTGGTAGTAAACTTGGTGTCCTTGTTGTAGCAGGACCGAAGCTTGTTTTTTAGGGAGTACTGGATACTGGTAAGGAGAGGAGCACCATACAGGAGAGAAGGTAGGAGAAAGGTTGAGGCAAGAGTACGTTAAAGAGTTTATGTCTGTAGAGGGTGCCTAATTTTTCATTTGTTTTTTGATATTGTTGTTGATATGGAGGTTAAATGTCAGGTTTTCATCAATAATAACTCCTGGTAATTTAGTGTGGGAGACAACCTCTATAGTGGGGTTGCTTTGAGAATGAATGGTGAAATCTGACTTGTTAACAAGGAGGTTTTTCTTTGGAGTAAATATTAGCAATTTGTTTTTGTTAGGGTTTAGGGCTAGATTGTTGGTCATGCATATTTCAGTAGCAGTAAAGGCATTCTGGGTGATTTGCATAAGTTCTGTTGTTGATTTTAGCAGAGCAAGTAATGGTTGAATCGTCTGCATATTGTCTAACAGATCCATTGATAAGTGGAGTGAAAGTCATTTATAAAAATACGGAAAAGAAGAGGTCCTAAGATAGAGCCTTGGAGAACACCTGCAGAAGACTCGAGAAATGGAGAGAAAGAGTTGAGCCATCTAGTAGATTGTTGTCTGCCTTTTAGATGGTTAGCAAATGAGTTTAGAGTTGGGGGAGATACCTAGGGTGCAGAGTTTACTGAAGAGAAGAGGGTGTGAGACCGTATCAAAAGCTGTTGAGAGGTCTCGAGTGAGGATACAAATTTACCAGAGCTTCTAGCGTAATTGTGTCCATAAAGGAAATAAGAGCGGCGGTGATAGTGCTATGACCTGGCCTAAACCCGTGTTGAGTTGGGGAGAGGAGTTGGTTTAGTAGTAGAGTTTAGAAGTTGGTAATGGATACATTTTTCAAAGATTTTAGAGAGGGGGCGGTGAATAGCAATGGGCCAGAAATTAGAAATGTCTGTATTATAGCCGCCTTTATGGAGAGGAAGAATGTATGCTTTTTCCAGATAGTAGGAAGATAGAACTCTTGTAGTATCCTGTGAAGGAGGTGATAGTGGATGAGAGTTAGTATTAGAATTAGTTTGAGGAAAGGGGGTGGCTGTTTCACTGGCTGTTTTCTCAGGAATTGGGCAAGGGTTGTTTTTGGTATCAAAGTTAATTAGAGATGAAATGGAGTTCCAAAATTGGATTTTTTGTGATTTTTTTTTTTTGGAGGTTTAGATAATAGTCTTTTCCGTCATTAATGACTAGGTGCTTTGCTTGATTACAAAGCTGTCTAAATTGTAGGAGATCAGTGGGATTCTTGTACTTTTGCTATTTTTTTTCCATATTTTATCCCTGGCAGTCAGATTTTCTTGGTAGCTTTAGATAGCCATATGGCGTATTTAGTTTTTACTCTCTTATGTCTTAATGGGGCTAATTTGTTTAAGGTGTTGAGAAATGTGGAGTTGAAGAATTCAACAGCCTTATCAAGGGGCAGGACTTTTAGTATATTCCAGTTGATGTTTCTCAGGGTTTCATTAAAAGTTGTAGGATTAAAGTTGCTTAGATTTCTACTTTGTTCTTATTGGTGTTGATATTAGATGTTAACAGTATCCAAATACTGTCCTTAATTACATTCTGTAGAAACTCTAGAGTGCTGGTTAACAATAACAGTGCTGATAAATATATTCAAAGTTTCTGCAGTTATATTGTGATTCACCAGAGCAATATCAAGTGAAACAGTCTTTTCCTTCTGAATAGTACAAATATTTGATCTGATTTCTGTACTCTGGCTCGAGTGTCTGTTCTGCAAAATACCCTCTTTGTATATCAGTCCAAAAGCTAACGCGTAGTCTGGAATGCTGGATATTTGATCTTTTCTGTATGTCAGCCCAACAAACAACTATCTGTATCTGAAGCATTTCTTAATAATACCAAAACCCTGTTCTACATGCCTCCTTAGCCTTGGTTTCTCAAGCCTTGCAGTATACAAACAAGATGTGTTTGTACTCAAATGTACAGCACATTCTGTTCTTATCAGTAGTTTGGACTGAAAGTTATTTTCAGTTATTTATTGAA
Source organism: Protopterus annectens (assembly GCF_019279795.1). Lineage (NCBI taxonomy): Eukaryota > Metazoa > Chordata > Ceratodontiformes > Protopteridae > Protopterus > Protopterus annectens. The sequence continues at coordinate 1,502,844,921 of NC_056744.1, forward strand.
ACATTGTATAAACTGTGACATCTGTTGCACTTCTTGACTTATGCAAAGTGAATACTATATAATGACACCTAACCTAACGACGCCTCCTTAAGATACCTGAACACACAGACAAGTATCTTAATTATGTACTTACTTTAGAATGTGAAATATAAAATGGACACAAGCCTAACCTTACATTTTTTAGGCCTGTGCAAGGTCAATTTTACTAACTGTACTTGGGTAGGATTTATTCTGTAACAATTTTTCTGAAATTACTGAAATGGGTTATACTTCTGCAATTAATTTCTTTATAAATCTATTTGTGAAAAGGTACTCTAATAATCACTAGAACTAATATAACATACTTTTTTAATCTGGTAAATAAACTTGCAATTTCAATTTTGACCACAAGGTGTTACTTGAGCATTTATGGTTTGTTTGACTTGAAGTCTGTTAACTTTATGATTTAATTATATTTACAAACAAACAGATCTGATAATTTTATATTCCGGAGAGTAAACTATTAATACCTTTTTGTCAGTATTGTCTAAGCATAGATAAAAGCATAAACTGAAAACTAGTACTGTTATATAACTGTCTAAAAACATGAGAATGTTTACTTACCTGCTTTAATTCTTACTTTTTAACTTTAAAGAATTTAAGTAAACTGAAAACTAGTACTTTTATATAATTGTCTGAAAACATAAGAACATTTATATACTTGCTTTAACTCTAAATTACATAAATGATGTTTTACTTGTGCTCCACAATTCTTGCCAAGTTTAAGCATTACTCTGCATTGTCCCAATTACTGCTTGTAGTACTGGAGGCTGTTTTTAATGTCCACGTGTAGCAATCTGTCTTAGGCCCTCCAAACCTCTCCTTTTTCATCCCTTGTCAAGGCTTGCTGACTGATGTTTTTGACTATATTTAAAATTACTGCAAAGCACATATCACCTCTTTAAAATTACATTTGCAGCTTTAACAATTATAAGATGATCTTCAAGTGTACGAACGTAATAAACTCAGAATAAAAACAAACACACCCTGGAGTAAGGAAGGCTGTAGTCACAGGAATGCACACTATTGCCAACACACGGACACTTTATTCACTTGAAAAGTTGCAATACATTAAAGCGCTTTTCGTCTACCTAAATATGTAGACTTCCTCAGAACTTAACAAATTAAACTGCTTTAGTAAGCTTTAAATACTAAGCCAAATCATCAAACAATAACAGCTGACAACAATCAACGTCAACACATGATCTAACAAACTAAAATTTTAAAAATTTAAAACGACAGTGCTCATTTAAAATCTATGCACCATATTGGACCTAAGTATTAAATACTGTAGCAAAATTCTCTACCTCATGATTACAAGTTGGGCAGAAAAACTTCACAACAAATAAAAATGCAGGTATAAAGAACTTAGAAAAGAAACATAGTATATTGCTAAACTCTTGTCAATCCATAATAAAAATACAAGTATAATAAAAGTATCACCTTTTTAAGCTTTTCAATTTTATTAAGCAGCTAATTGAACACTGATCATTGAGTCCCGGGAATGAATACGAGTTCAATCTAATCTGCCATTTCAACTCTTTTTCTTCTAATAACAAATGTAAAGGAGCTCCCTGTTGTTTGTCTACTACTTGATCAATAATCAAGAATTTAAACTGGTGGTCCTTCCAAATAGAAGTGTGTTTTGCCAATGCATTTTCTTGTTTGTCCTTTTTAATTGCATAAAGATGCTCGTAAATACGGTCCCAGAGTCTACGTTCGGTTTTACCAACGTAGAAACCGGGACATTGCTGGCACAATGCTAGGTACACTACCATGCGTGAATTACAGTTAGTTCTGTATTTTAGTCCGTAAAGTCTACCATTAATTTTAAACTTATTTGTTTCAAGGATACTATTACATCTATTACAACTTTGGCATTTGAACATGCCCGGTGTTTTTGTTAGTGTAATAGGAGATAGTTCAAGTAAATTCTTTAAGTTTTTTCCACGTCTAAAGGTAATACCAGGAAAATCCCCCACCTTATTGTATAATAAGGGATTAGTTTTAAAAATGTCCCAATTCTTTTTAATCAAGTCAACCAACATATAACTATTAATATTGTAAGTCAAAATCAATCTAGGGCAACTTTCTTTGTCCTTTTGGTTGTCATAATTTAAAGACAAATTAATTGACTTAAAGGGAGGAACAACTATAATACCATCTTCTGTACTCACTGCCCTACTATGCATTTGCAATATATGTCTGTACTCTCCTCTTTGTCTTTTGAGAGTGACTTCTTTAATGAGAGCCTCGACAAGAGTGAGTGGATAGCCCCTATGAGTGAACATAGATTTTAGGTTATTACATTCAGATTCGAAATCGGTGTCCAGACTAACAATGCGGGCTGCTCTTACAAGTTGTCCCTTAACAACTGATCTCTTCTGAAAGTTAGGGTGACCACTAGAAAAATGTAAGAGAGAGTTAGAATATGTAGTTTTTCTATGGATGGTAGCTACATATGCTTTTAGATCGTTGTTCTTCTCTAACCAGATATCCAAATAAGCCACCGCATTTTCATTAAATGTAGATGTAAATTTTAAAAAAGATGTTGAAGTATTAAACATCTCAATAATATTAAGGCTTAGATTTTCATCACCTCTTAGCAAGATAAAAATATCATCTAGGTATCTGGTATAAAAACAGATTTTTCCATTCAGAGCACTGTTATTAAACACATGATCTCTCTCCCACTGTGCCATCACGATGTTTGCTATACTGGCACCACAGGGAGAACCCATCGCCACCCCCACTTTCTGCAAAAAGAAGTTATCCCCCAACATAAAATAATTGTTGTGTAAGATAATTTCAAGTAGTTCTATAACCAATGACGTTTCCCCCATGGAAGCATTCTTCCTTTTAAGGATAGTAGCCACACTTTCAGTCGCAATATCGTGCGGAATGCAAGTATATAAATCTTTGGCGTCAACTGTCAAAAAATTACAGTTGACGTCATATTCAAGTGTGTCAATTTTGGCTAAAAAAGACCATGAGTCTTTACAAATGTGCTCTTCATCTTTTAGATATTTCTTCAAAATTGAATCGACTAATTTAGCACATGTGTATGTCGGTGACCCACGACTATCCACAAGGGGACGCATAGGGGGGTGGTTGATGTTTTTATAAATTTTGGGTATTCCAAATAACCTAGGAAATCTAGGATGCAAAATTAACATATAATTGTAATGATCTTCCTGAAGTCTTCCTTCGATATACATGTCTTCGATGCTATTTCTAATGGAATAGTATGCCCTATTGACTTCAGATCTAGAACTCTCTTCATAAGCCTGATTGTTAACTAAATCAGTCATCCTATCGAAGTAGTCGTTCTGATCAAAAATTACAGCTCCTCCCCCTTTATCGGGCTTACAAATGCGTAAATTATAAAGTCTGGTAAACTCTAAAAGCTCATTCTCCTTATTAATGTTGTGTGAGTTATTAACTTTTGTACTAAATTTTACATTATGTCTCAAATCTAATTCACACATGGTTTCAAAAAGTTGAATTAATGGGTTTAATGGTGGGTTGAATACACTAGGAACTCGGAAAGGATCTAATATACCGTTATTTCCTTCATACCCACCAAGCATCAAGTTAAAATTCAACTTTCGAGTGAAAAGCTTAATGTCCAAAGTGGTATTAACCAAGTCCAATTTGTTTTTAGGAACATATGTGTATCCTTTAGACAAAAGTTCAATTAAGTCATTAGGAATAGTCACTGACGAAAAATTGTACACTGTAAAGTCACCAGTACTATTCACCAAAATAACAGGGCTAATGAGACCAACTAAGTCATTGTGGACATCAATCTCATTAACCAAGTCTTCTATGTGGATGGTAGATTCAGATAGTAACAAAACATCAGGCTCAACGTAACCGATATGTGCCCCTTCATCCTCAGAAATATTAAGTTCGTCAGTCACCAGTAAACAATTGTCCCCTTCATTGTATGCAGAAACCAATAAGTCCAAGTCATAGTCGTGGTGGCAAAGATGTCCCTGGGTTACTTGGATTTCTGTCCTCTCATCCTGTTGTAATAAGTGTAGTTCCTTTGTTTGGGAATCACTCCCTGACCTACACCCTCGTGAAAAACCTGATGGAATTGTGGAGGTTGAGCGGTTTGCCCGTTTACATTTGTACCTTTGTTACGGTTTTGCAACCGTTCACTTCTCCTCACTGTAGGTTCTTCTTCGTTTACACTATCGGGTGTGGCTGCTATTGGATGGTTATGTAGCCCCAAGTTCAAGTTAGTGTAATTCGGGGCTCTAACATTGTTGTTATTATTAACTTGGTTCCCACTGGTTTGAGAAGTATGTTGCCAAATTTGAGATACAGATGGAAGTGGGTAAGCAGTCCCACTTTCATATGCAGCACAATCGCGCTCCAACTTTTTAACCTTATTCTGTTTTAATTTACCCAAATATTGGTTCACACTGATGAAACTGCAATCATATTCAAATTTGTATCTCTCAAATTCAATATCTAATGTAATAGTAGAATCCAAAGCCATAATGTCATTGCTTAGATCATTCACCCAAGATGTATAGTGTTTCACCATTAATTTCAACAAGTCGGCTCCATTACGTTCAAATAATGCTAAAAGATCATTAATTTCTAATTATAATTATAATTATAAGATGATAGCATTGCTTATTGCCTTGACTTTACATTTTTCTCCATGAAATACATTCTTGTAAATCTGTAAACAAACATAATGTAGTATAGTAAACTAAACTGATGTTACTAATAAATACATTATTGTAAGGCTGTAACTGAACTGATAATGTACTGCAGTGAAATGGAAAGGTTGTAAGTTTATTAATTAAATTAAACAGAAACCTCAGTTTTCCTGTCATAATCTCAAATGAAACTAAAGTAGTAATTTAACACAGTATTGATATTTTAACTATTTTTGCATTTCTGCACCTTTGTAAATTTAATCTTAACTGTTGAACTTTCTACATTTACTCTTGTGACCCTCAGGTCCTAACATACTGTTGTGTGTGTGAAGCTCCACCCACTGTCTTAACATAGCCATTTTTTAGGTGACGTCATTTAACTTTTCAGTACTGCTGAATGCTGCATGGGGTTGTTATTATTGTTCATAGGTTCATACTAGGCTATCTGCCCTAGGGCATTTATAAGCCTAGCCAGAGTATGTTTGGCTTTCGCCACCCATTTTAAATTAATTTTGCTATGCCCTTTTTCAAGGTTAGTATACTGTGCCTCTGTCTAACAGTGACACAGAAGTGATACCCGGGGTAAACCTATGATCTCCCATCCACTCATCAAGATTCCTCTTGAAAAGAGTCAATGAGGGACTCTGCCTAACCTGGACTGGGATTTTATTCCAGAGTGAAGGGAGCCTCTGGGTTATGAATCTGTCCCTCCAGCATGTCCTATTTATTTCATTGCTGAGGTTCAAGTCTCTCGAGCATGTAGCTCGATGGGATTTGGATGTTTTGAGGTGCAGCATGTCCCTTAATTCCGGGTTGGACATGGCCTTATACGTCAGGCGCAGGTTACCTCTGAGCAGGCGGTATGCCACTGAGTAGAGCTGGAGTTTCTTTAACCGGGCAGCATATGGCATCTGTTTGAGCCCTTTGATCCTCTTGGTGAGGTACTTTTGGGGTCTTTCCAGTTGCTGCAGCTGTTTGGTAAGGTACATCCCAAAAGGGGCATTGTACTCAATTATGGGCCTGATGAGGGATGAGTAAAGAGGCACGATGACCTCCCCTAATCTAGATGTGAATCCCTTCATGATTAGGTGGGCTATATAAAATGTTTTTCTAACCACTTTGGCCACGTGGTTGTCAAATGAGAGATTGCTATCAACTTGGGTCCCCAGGTCCCTAATTACTTTTCTGTACTTAATGGATTACCACCTATGTGGTAATTTGTGGGCACTTTGTTTTTGCCAAAGGGGATGACTATACACTTTTTGGCATTTAGCTTGAGGCCATGGCTCTGGCACCAGTTGTCTGTTTCTATGAGGCCCTTTTGGAGGATGCTTGTGTCGGCTGGAGAGTCGATTATGGCGCCCAGTTTGCAGTCATCTGCGAACTTGGTCAGCCACAGTCCTTCCTTGTTGGCCTGTACCTCCGAGAAATATATACCAAACAAGAGAGGTCCCAGGACTGAGCCTTGTGGGACGCCACTTGTAACTGGTTTGGAGTCTGACATGGCTCCAGCAATTCTAACCATGTGGGTTCTGTCCTTGAGCCAGTTTGCAACCCATCTAGTGACATAGGGGTTTATATTTAAGCTGGTGAGCTTATCTATAATGCCCGAGTGGGGTATTGTATCGAAGGCTTTTGCGAGGTCCAGATAGGCATACAATTTTCTTGGATAAATAGTAAGAACTGTATCTGTATAAGCTGTTACTAAAAATATTAAATTGATCTTTACCATACTGTTTTATTGCATACAGTACTGTCTTTAAATCAGCTTGATGAGCTGGCTATAATCTGACTTAGTGTGCTTGGTAAACTGCAATTTCTATATGAAATGTATACAATCTTAAATCAATTACATAGACACATTTATTACTAGATTTGAACTAATCTAATTCTGGAATTTTGCTTGTCTGCCCTTTATAGCAGACTTTATAGGAGTTGAACGTGAGGCTTTAATGACACATATTTATGACGCACTCTTTTCATGCATGGGCTCTGAAATTTGGACTGTACTGTCACTTTTAAAATGTAGCATGGACTTTACATTCTGTAAGCTAGCAACTATTTAGTATTTATGAATACTTTTTGTCTCTGTATCAAGATATTATTTATGCATTCCAACTCTTTGCTACCGTAATACAAAGCTCTTAATGTCTGCTAAACAAAACACTAACACAGAAAACTTCATTTGCCAAATCTGTAGCTGTAAACCCTTTATTCTTCAAATTAACTTGCCTGCCATTTCTGGTATACCTTACACAACATAAATGCGTATGGTTACCCCTTTTGTTTCTAACTGGCCACAACCAATATATCTTTCAGAGCACTTTAGTTGTGCCAGCTGAACTGGAATTTATTGTATCTTTAACCCATAAACTTGCATGTGTCTGTTGTACCCAATTCTTTAAATGCACAAACTACTGCATGCACATTTTTTCAAGTATCATCTGTGTGCAGTGCTGTACATTCTCTAGCATTTATATTTTTCCATAAAATCTTATTGAAGTCTAAACATACAACTCTGATGAAATGTTCATACCTAGCATAGACCTGTTACACTTCAAACTGTTAGCTGCTGTAATCTTTGATCCTTTAAATCCTGACAAAACTGCATTCATGTCCTCTAATAAAAGTCTGTTTGTAATGGAAGTTGATTTGTCTGTGTTAATCACTACATTATTCCATAGTTTTTCCTGTAAACAATGAAATATTGCCATTTCTTTTAACCATAAACAATGACAGATAAATGCACTGGTTTGGTGCTGGACTGCCACATTGTTTATAGATAACCTGAAAATCCTTCTTTATAGAACTAGCAACAACAATGACTTGAGCTATGGTATGCATTTCTTTACTTTGCTCTAACATCTGTATATCATTCATGCTGGTGTTTACTCCATCAGCCTTATTAAAAATCTGCAATCTGATCCCCCTTATCCCCCCTCTGTGCAATATTTGCACCAACTTTTGAAAACAATAAACTGGAAGTGATTACATTTTGAACATTTGTTACATGAACCTAAGGCATTGCCTCCATGTTATCCACATTGACTATGTTGTGACACCTGTATGTGCAATACTACCACTTAATGCTGTGCTTTGAATTACATGTGCTGTAGCATCTCAACAGGAAATTGTGTTATTTAAGTCTGAAACCATACTGATAGAAGATGACTCATTCTGCAAATGATGAGATAGTGTGTTTGTTGCAGTGTGCTTCTGTGATTTAACCCTTTTGCATCTGGTAAAATGTAACATATATGAATAACCTTTAACTTTAGAACATTTCTAGAATACAGCTTTTAGACTAGTTTACCCAGTTTTTAACTTTAAACATTTACTGGTGTCTTAACTGTGTAAGCATTACTTGATATGTTTATACAAAAGGTACGCAAATTACTTGTATTGATGAATTTAAACTTTTCTGAGCTGATGACTAAAAAGTTTTATAGAGAATTGGGAAACAAGGTAAAAGAAATTAAAAGGCTGCCAAAAAATTAGAAATAGATACATTTTGGAGCAGTATCTATGAAGATCCTGTGGAAAGTAACAAAGATGCTAAATGGATAGAAGAAGTAAAAGAAAGAATAAGAAGTTTAAAGGTAGAGGACATGAAATGGGATGAAGTAACAGCCAGAGAGATTGAAACAAAGTTAAGAAAAGCCTCAAATTGGAAAACCCCTGGCTCAGATGCAGTACCTACTTCTGGTTAAATGTTTTAACATCTTTGCATGGAGATTTAGCTATGAGTAATAACTATTTATATGTGCACCCCGAACAGACACCAACCTGGCTAGCAACAGGAAAAACAATGCTCCTACTTAAGAGTGAACCTGCAAGCTACCCTAAAATTATAGACCAATAACTTGCCTTACAACGATGTATAAACTATACACTGGAATTGATGCCGACAGAGTCTATAGTCATTTAGAAGAAAACTCAGTTATGGCAATAGAACAAAATGGCAATAAAAGAAAGTCATATAGAACAAAGAATCATTTGCTGTTGAATAAAGTCGTAGTGGAAAACTGCAAAAAGGGAAAAAATTTAAGTATGGCATGTATTGACTACAAAAGAAAATTGATAGTATCCCACATTCATGGATAAAGGAGTGCTTAAAAATGTATAAGATAACACCCTACACTGATCAACTACATTACAGTGACCATGAAACAGTGGCAGACCCCTTTGCAATTAAGCCATGATAAAGGACTAATTATTATTCCAGGGGTAAAAAATAAAAGGGGGATATTCCAGGGTGACTCTCTGTCACTCCTGCTATTCTGCTTGGCCCTTAACCCATTAAGCTGTTTGCTTAACAGCTTAGGCCATGGCTATAATTTGGCTCGTGGAAAACAACAAAGTGTAAAAACTTCTCATCTTCTCTTTTTCTATGATTTGAAACTGTATAGCTCCTCAGATGAGGAACTAAAACAACTGCAAGTTGTCAAAACTTTTTCAAATGATATAAGAATGCCATTTTGTCTTGTTAAATGTACAAAGGCAACCTTTAACACAGGAAAACTGCAGCACCAAGAAAACATCAGTTTGTGACAAGAGTGTGATGTAAAATAACTTGAGCAAGAGGGAGTGTATAAATATTTGGGAATTGATGAAGGATCAACAATAAAACATGAACAAATGCAAATAAAACTTGAGTAGTTTAGAAGACTTAAATTAATCCTGAAAACAGCGTTGACATCTAGGAACAAAATCCAAGCTATAAACCAATTTCTTCTTCTTAACCTAACTTGCAGTTTTGGAGTGATTGGTCCCACAACGTGTTGGATAGATTAGATAGGAAAACAAGAAGGATGCTCCATGCTCACCAAATGATTTATAAAAATCAGTGCATAACAAGATTATATATTCCCCATTCTGTAGGAGGGATGGGCCTCCTTGAAATTGATTACATGTACATATCTGCAATTGTGGGAATACACACATATCTGCTGGCCTCACAAGACCCAAATGGAGTGACAGCTTTGAAACATAAGAATAAATCTAAGATGACTTCCCTGCTTAGGCTAGCAGAAGCACATTGGCATCAAGCAGGAATGTAAATCAAATCACAAAACCAGGCAGCAAATGAATGTGCCAAAAAACAAAAGAAAGAATATAAGGTGAAGGACCAGCTGAAAAGGCAAGAAATGTGGAAAAGGCATAAATATAGTTGCAAGTATAGAAAACTACTGGAAAAAACTTGTGTTGATCAGGAATGAATGCAGGAATGGTTAAGGAGTGGCAAATTCAAACCAAGAGATGAAATGTTAATATTGGTGGCACAAGATAGTGGGCTACATGCACGTTGGTCCTTTGAACATGAGGGAGAAACAGACAAATGTAAGTTTTGTAAAACAGAATTGGAAACAGTTCCACACCTTTATGCTGGTTGCGACATACTAATGGCAGAAGGACTGTATGCTGAAAGGCATAATAATGTGGTGAGACTGTTGCACTGGGGATTGCGCAAACATGGTGGTGACAGAAAAACACTGGAAACCTAAGCCACAAAGCATCATAAAAAATTATGAAGTCTACATTACATGGGATCATCCATTGCCAACAATTCAAGAGACTGATTCTAGAAAAATAGATACAGTGGTCCAAGATAAGAGGACAAAAGTACCATTGATCATTGAAATCGCCACACCCAGTGACTACAGTGTCCTGTGTAGAGAGACACAAAGTCATAAAATATCAGGATTTGCAAGCAGAAATGAGAGCAACATGGAAGAAAGATACCCAGATAGTTCCAATAGTAGTGGGAGCAAGGGTCATATAAAAGAGAGACTACAATCATATTTAGATATGCTACCAATACATGTAATTCCATATGAACTGCAGAATGAGTCATTACTGGTTACATTGCAGGTGCTGCAAAGAGCACTTTTGGCTGACATCAAAGAGTGAAACAATACTAATTTCATGAACTTTAATCATACTTTGACTTAGGAATGGGGTCTATTCTCAAAAGCTTTGGAGAAATTAAAATGAGAGCCCCACAAAGAAAGAATCAGAAAGTTATGTGTTCTGAATCAGAAATCTGAGGACAAAACCATGAATCTGTCCCTGCATCTTTCTGTTCAGATTCAGAATCTCAAATCTCTTCAGGAAAGGAGGCATCCCTCCTTGTTTTACCAGAAACTAATCTACAAGAAGGATTAGTAGCCTAAATCAAAGCCTGAGCCAGTCCTAGTAAACTACTCACATCCAAAGACGTTTGAGGAGGAATAGATAACCTGCTAGATTTTCTGTTTCTTTTTGACAGGAAAAATTGGGCCAACTGTGTTACTAATGGCAACTGCTGCTTCCTCAGGGGTGGGAAATCATTCTGACAAAATAGAGAAACCTTCCACTGTTCTCTCTCCCAGGACTGACAAAAAGTGGTTGTCCTTTGCCCACTGAGGGGACCCCAACAGCTGCAGATGACAAAGCTAACCCGCAGTCCATAGTAGCTGTAGGTGCTATACAAGAGGGTTTTGGGTAAAAGATGAGTGTTTTGAGGTACGATAAATGGCCACAGCTGAGTCACCCACCTACAGGTGAGGCAACTTGCTAGCCTGCTGTGGTGGCAAAGGCTGTTTTTCTTTTTCTTTTTGTTTCTGGAAGAACCAACCCTGGGACTGACAATCTCTTCCATGGTCAAGCCAAAAATGGTGCCTCTATCCTGGGAAAATAAGCAAGCACCAAATGCCAGCAAAACTACCAGTCTACAAATGTTACTTTTTTGGCAGAAAAAAAACACTGCAAAAATGCTCTCTCAAACACTATGGTAGCCCAACAGTGGAAAAATAAATACAATTTCTCCACAGAAAATATTTCATCAGTTAGTTAACAATACTTTTAAACTGACAGAAACAATGAGTGCTTTGTTTAAAATTATATTACAGTCTTTAAACAATCCATTAAGAAAATATAAGTTTTTTTTTCTCCAAAAGGAACTTCTGTCCAACTAAGAAAAGCTCAAGTTCAAGTTAACTATCAATGTTAAAAAGCCTCTGAGGCGCATACTGTTCAGGCAACAATAAAGCTCTGAAGGGCTTGTCAACCAAACTTGTGTTTTAGTCAGCTCAGCTCAGGCTGCTTGACAGTTTGAGCATGTAGAAGGTGCCATGAAGCCTTGGAAGTCAGCCAGCTGTTGTATCCTTGATAGGATATAACCCATATTGCTAAGTCTACTGCAACAATGATCAGTACGAAGAACATTTGTGTATCTAGTTGATACATGAAGGTCTCATACTATGATTTCATTGACTCTGCCTTTTTCTGTGTTCGTCTCAGCAGTATTAGCCAGACATGGTAATAAAGTACTGCACCGACATTGAAAACCATACTGGTTAAAGTAAAGAATATTATGAGCTGTAAGCTGAGTTACAATGATCTTCTCTAGTACTTTTTTCTTTCCAAGGTAGGAAGAATAGTGATGTGGCTTAAGACAGGCAGGGTGCCACTTAAAGGAGAATTTGGAGTAGGAATTGTAACATTTTAAGAGGTTTGGAAAAGTCCCTGTAGAGAATTACAGGATTACAATATGGGTGAGGGTGTCACTCTGACATTGGTTTCTTGTAAAGTAATTGGGGAGAACAAAAAAGTGGAAGCATTAATTTGTGATATTTTGTAAACAAAATTGTGGAGAAGAGGATTCTGCTTGTTAAGAGTTCCAGGATTTGAAACCAAATTGGAGACCTTTCTTTTTTGTAATAATGCTGCTACTGAATCAGATTTCATTTACAAGCAGCCTTTTCTGTATGCCTGCTTGTGTCATTAACTTCGGTGATTAGTAGTATTTGATACGTGTTGGCTTTCCGTAGAGAATTTTCTTGAATTATTGACTTCTGTGCACCTTCTCTCAGACTGAATAATGTGTTATGCACTGTGCACATTGTTTCCAAACCTGCTGTATTTCTCTATAAATGGGAGTTTATACATATTTTAGGTATTCTGGAATAAAAAAAATCATTTAAAATAAAATTTTGTCAATACAATTAATGATGCACTGCATCGTGTTGTTTGCATTTAAGAGCAAAATCTAAGGAACTTTTATGGATAATTATCTGAGAGAAATTTCTTAACTTTCATGAGGATATAACAAACCATAGTAATAAAAGAATTTAAAATGAATAATTAATAATTAAGGACCTGCCTTCAGGTTAGTGGTAAATAGTGTAAAGTCATATGATGTGCCTGGATCATTAATAGCAACTGAGTCCCAACGTATTTACTGTACTGTCACTGGCCTTGAGGGTGGGTAGTGTCTGCAGAAGAATATCTGTGGCAAGAAGCAATAATTATCTATTGTATTTTGATTGAGGGAGCAGTGATGATATTCTGAATTTTGGATAAGATGCTTTATTGAGACTTTGTATGGTATATCTGTTACATATATTCTCTCTTCCTCTTATCATTTTTATAATCATTTTTAAGAGTAAAAAAAACAAATTTCCCAACTAAGTTTGATAGCATCATGGTGGCTAAAGCAGCCTTAGTTCTCCCTGCTTTCATTGAATATGGTACAGTCCCTCAGAATACCCTTAGGAAAGATTGTCACTGCTGCTTCTGGTCAGAGTCACATTTTTCATGTCAGTGGCTTCAACTGACAGCATGGCTGCCACAATGCTGGTATTTTATAGGGATCTGTTTATGTTAGAAGTTGTTTTGATTTGCAAAAACACAGCTTTTAGGAGGTCTAATGTCTTGAACCGGATGAGTTTTTTTCTTTCACGGATAAGCAGAAGGGGGAAAATCACTTTCATGTTAATAGATCTGGTAATTACACTGAAACACCTTCCATTCATGCTTAGATATAATACTTCATATTCTTGTATTAAGGTGAATTGTGCTTGCTTCCCAAGGGTGAGGCTCACAGGTCTAGTACCACAGTCAAGAAGGTGGTTCCCAAGGGTGATGCTCTTCCATTGCACACTTTGTTTGGGTTAACCCCTGTCATTTCATGAAGGGGTACTACATATTTAGCCTTACAGAAGGGAAATTCTGGGAAGCAGGCCATCCTGAAATATAAATGTTCTCAATCATTTTTATGATTTATTTAATTTTGTTGAAGTTCTTGCCTTGGAAAACTGCTGTTTTTTTTTTAACCTCAGGAAAGTTTCTGACTTGCAGGCCACAATACATTTCCCACTTTGCATATTTTTTGTGATGATAGGGTGAAATTGTCAACTAGGCCATTCTTTGTGGTACACTAAGTCAGAGGCTATCAGATGCTTATGCTGTCCATTTGCATTCATCCTGAAAATGTGGAAGAGAGGTTGTGTCACCATATAGATGCCTGCACAAAGGAGGTTTGGAGATCATACAAACATTTTTTTTGCCCCAGACTTGGGGTATGGTTGGGGATACAGTTTACCTGGATGTGTTGTATTCTTTTATATGGAAGCAACTACAGTCTCTATTACAGGCTCATTCTCCTTGGTGGCATCTTTTTATGGGCTTTTCTATAGTCCTTCAACAGGAAATGTATATAAGATATCAGCCTGGTGTTTTCATCATGCTTTTATGAAACATGACAACTGGTTTGTTAATGCAAGGATAAGGGTATTTAAGGTATGATGGACCCTACACCTATTTTCTGTCTATTTAATTGTTTCATAGAATACTGTGGTCTCTCATTTCATGCCCGCCCTCCCTCCCTGTTCTTGTTCTGGTATTAATATTGGTGGCTTTGGAATTGCCCATCCCTCCTCTAAATTTGTGTTTGAATACTCGTCCTGGGTCTATCTCATTTGCTCACTCAACCGAGTACAGTGAGATCATATTTTGACTTCAGACACTCCTACCAGTCCCATCTGTTCAGCTCTATCCCAGCTCTATACCAGTCTACTGTCACTAGCTCATTCTACCTAATACAGAGAGAATGTTTGTGAAGGGCACGCCACTTAGGTCCTTAATATTGAATTATCTTCTGTTTCTCCTTTCTCCCTTTCCACTTTCCAAAAAAAATTTTCTAAGCTTGTTTCCTGCCTTTCCTGCAACTAGTCTAGTCCAGATACAGATTTGCTATAACCAGGACTGTTTGTAAACTTCTGAGACCCAAAGCCTTTCTGTGTTGGAGGGAAGCCTTCTAGCTTATCAATGGGAGTGGTAAGCATAGGTAGCCTATCTACCACAAGAGTGGTTTGTGGCCCAGAAATTGTAGATTATTGGCTGTTTGGCAGTTTTTCCATCTCTTTCAATTTACTGGTTTAAAGCCCGCATTTGTGCTTGTATCCCATCTTTCCTGTAACTAGTCTAGTCCAGATAAAGATTTGCTCTATCCAGGACTGTTTGTAAGCTTCTGAGCCCCCAAAGCCTTTCTGTGTTGAGAGGGAAGCCTTCTAGCTTATCAGTGGGAGTGGTAAGCACTAGGTAGCCTATCTACAACAAGAGTGGTTTCTGGCCCAGAAATTGTAGTTTGTTGGCTGTTTGGGCAGTTTTTTTCATCTATTTCAACTTTCTGGTGTAAAAGCCCATGTTTGCGCTTGTTTCCCACCTTTCCTGTAACTAGTCTAGTTCAGATACAGATTTGCTGTATGCAGGACTGCTTGTAAGCTTCTGAGCCCACCAAGCCTTTCTGTGTTGGGAGGGAAGCATTCTAGCTTATCAGTGGAAGTAGTGAGCACTAGGTAGCCTGTCTACCACAAGATCCAGGAAAAGATTCTTAGTTTTAGCACTTGAATTTGCTTATTCATGCTCAGCACTTGTTCAGAACTTGTTAGCACTAAATAAGCTAGAAATTACTACAGCACTCAACCTTCCTCTTTACCTAGAGGAAAACAGTTTTTGTACTTACTTTCATCACTTGCTTAGAGATAAACAGCTCTTATACTCACTTTCCTCACTTGTCTTGAGGAAAGTAGTTTTTTATTCAGGCATGCCCAAGGGTCAGCTCCCAGTATTCTCTCCTGTCTATCCGATGAATCTGGGCATCTTGGGGTAATGTAGTAATTGCCTGATGTACACAGACAACCCTCTCCTCCTACAACCCAACACCACAACCTGTGAGAGATGCACTTATCTAGCCAAACTGGAGGTAAAGCTCTCCAATGAAGACTGAACTTGACAGACAAGAGGAGAAGGTAAACACTTGCACCACACCACACTCATTACATAGTCCCACTAAACCTACACCACCAAAATCCACACATAAACACACAAAAAACATTTGCAGAGGCTCAAGCAACAGAGACCTCCAAAGCAGAAATGCAAGCAACCTCCACCCCCCCAGCACAACCCAAATGACACATAGCCCACAGACTCAGTGTGCCAATAAACCACAGCCCATAAGGCAGAACAACATAACCAACACACTAGTCATATGTGACTCTATAGTCAGGCACACTGATGTCCCACTCACCAGGCTAAACAAAGACAAGGTTACTGTCAGCTACCTGTCGGGTGCCAGGATCTGCCACATAACCCACGCACTCAGATCCTCCACATAACCCACACACTCGGGTCACTTCACAACAAGTACAAATATGACTGTCATTGTCCATGTTGGTGTGAAAGACCTGAGACGTACCTATCTGGACTACATGAAAAGGAACATGGAAGAGTTCTCCAATCTTGTAGCCCAGGCAGGTATGACCCTAGCCCTGAGTAGCATCCTGCCATTGCCCAGAATGATACCACAGTACAAGGACAAAATTATTGACTTCAACAATTGGCTAAGCTTCTGGTGTCATTCTAAGGATATCCAGTATCTGTCTGCCTGGGATGACATGGTCAACAGACCACAGTGCTGTGCCAGAGATGGCCTGCACCTGTCGCCTCTGGGATTCCAGATACTGGCTAAGGGTCTTGCCTCCCCTATAGTGCCTTTTTTTAGGCAAGGTTCAAATGACAAATTCACCACCATAACAGGAACAGTGAAGCAAAAACTAAGGGTAATGCTACTCAATGCTAGAAGTCTAAATCTCAAAATGCACTCACTCGAGGCAATCCTTAAAATGGAAAACTATACCTTTGCAGTGACTGAGACCTGGTTCAAGGCTCTAGACAGCACCCCTGCATTACCAGGCTATAACTCATACCACACTTTTCGGCCATCTAACCTGGACCAGAGCACCAAAGGTGGAGGTGTGTCCATATTCATTAAGGATATCCACACCTCCAGTCTAGTTGTGCAGAATAATGCATCCGAGGTTATCCAAGTGCAACTAATTCTGGGCAAAACTACAATCCAAATTGTAGCTTGCTACAGATCCCACACCATGCCCCAGGATTCCCACTCCTCTTTTCTTTATATATTGGAAAATACTAGGGTTCAACCAAACACCATAATAATGGGCAATTTCAACTACCCCACCATTAACTGGGAAAACTACTCATGTACCATCTCCTTCACTCAATGCTTCTGGAATTCATAAATTTCCAGTGCCCACCAGGGGCAACAATATCCTCGACCTACTCATTACCAACATGAGTGATTGGTGTTCCACACCTGTAGTCAACTCCTCGTTGGTCAGATCTGACCATAAGCTAATCACCCTAGATATCTGCATCCCGCCTCCACCAACCATGAAGGAAACCATGGTAAAAAATTTCTCCAAAGCCAACTTCATGCTTCTTAAGACAGAAGTTGCGAACTTCATGACACCCATGCAGATGGACAATACAGTTTTGACTGCTGAATCCTACACAAATGCACTCTATAAGCACTTACACGAGTGCATGGATCGTGCTATCCCAAACAGAACCAAGTTGCTATCCTCCAAAAAAGGAAGCCAATCTGGTGGTCCCCTGCCATAAACAAACTCTACAACAGAAGGAAGAAACTGTTGCAAAAGAGAGTAAAATCCCATGAGTGGAGGAGCTCCCTGTTCAGCCTCAGTAAGAAGCTGAGATCCCATATAAGATCCTCCAAAGCTAGCTATGAAAACAAAATTGCCACTGATTCTAAGGGCAACCACAAATCATTCTAAAGCTATGTCAAGAATCTCAATGGCAACACCCAGATCTGCTCTGAGTTACAGCACAATCACATGAAAATTACAGAACCAACTGATATTGCCAACATCCTGGCAGATAGGTTCAGTGCTAACTTTACCCCCTCTCACCCCCTAAAGGGCCCATATCTATACAGGAAGAATACAGAGTCCCTGTAATCACATCTATGCAGGTAAAAGCTGCACTCTCTAAAACCAAAAACACAGCATCCATGGGACTGGACAAATCTCAGGCTGCATTTTACATGAACTTCAGAATGAACTGGCTCCCCACCTAAGCACCATGTTCAATCATAGTCTCACATCAGGCTTTGTGCCCACTGAATGGCACACAGCAACAGTTATCCCACTCCACAAAGGGGGAGCCACCACTGATCCTGGGAACTATCACCCTATTAGCCTGATGAGCCTGGTCTGCAAGGTCATGGAATGTATCATCATGGAACTCATAAACAAAGACAGTGGTAACCTCCAAACTCTGGACCCCACCCAGTTTGGGTTTGTGAAAGGCAGATCATGCCTTCTGAACCTGATTGACTTCTTTAAGAAAGTCACCCAAGCCGTAGATGAGTGTAAGGTGGTTCACACAGCCTATCTTGACCTCACCAAGGCTTTTGACACCATCCTCCATTCTGGAATTATAGCTAAACTCACTGAACTAGGTATAAATCCCTATGTCACAAATGGGCTGCCAACTGGCTCACTGACAGAACCTACACTGTAAAAGTTGCAGACTCCAAATCTGACTTCAAACCAGTGATAAGTGGAGTACCACAGGGTTCAGTCCTAGGACCTCTCCTGTTTGGTATCTACTTCTCTGAAGTACAGACTAACACAGAAGGCCTCTGGCTAATGAAGTTCACAGATGACTGCAAACTAGGAGCCATAATCGAGTCCCCAAATGATGCGGACATCCTACAGAAGAGCCTCACTGAGACAGATGCCTTGTGTCAGAGGCATGGCCTCAAGCTCAATGCCAAAAAGTGTGTTGTCATCCCCTTTGGTAAAAACTCTGTACCCATGAACTACCACATAAACAGCAGTCTACTTAATGCTGAATGTGTGATAAGAGACCTTGGGACCTAGGTAGACAGTAGTCTCTCCTTTGATAATCACATCACCACAGTAGTCAGGAAATCTTTCTATGTGGCACACCTCATCACAAAAGAGTTTTCATACAGGAAAAAACAAGTCATTGTTCCCCTCTACTCGGCAGTCATTAGACCCATTATATAGTACAATGCCACTTTTGGAATGTACCTCACAAGACATCTGCAGCAGCTGGAAAGGCCACAGAAGTACCTCATAAAGAGGATTACTGGCTTCAAACAGATGCCCTATACTGACTGTCTCAAAAAACTCCAGCTTTACTCTGTAGCATACTGCCTGCTCTGAAGAGATCTCTGCCTAACATATAAAGCTATGTTAAGCCCAGAGCTGTTGGACATGCTATACCTAAAGAAATCCCAATCCCTCCAAGCTACACGCTCTAGGGACTTAAACTTTGTCACCACAATAAACAGGACATGCTGGAGGGATATAGTCCTGTCCAAGAGACTTCCTATACTCTGGAACAAGCTACCCATCTATGTCAAGCAAAGTTCCTCATTAGCACTCTTCAAGAAAAATCTTGATGAATGGATGGGAAATAGGAAATACTCCCCGGGGATCACTTCTGTGGCTCTGCTCGACAGAGGCACAGGAAATTAACTTTCTTGGGTAGCATAAGCCAGGGAACCTTGTTGGCTAGGCTTACTTAGGCCCTTGGGCCAATAGCCTAGTACCTACCTATGAACATATGATGCAGTCATCATTATTAATCAAGTCTGGAAACAACTAAATATGGGAAAAATATAGCATAATTGTATGAGTTAGTTCCCGTAATAGGAGGTATCAGATCCCAATCCTTTCTGTCCACTAGCTCTTTGCCAACATTTCCCAGAGCTTCTTATGGCAATACTGTATTTAAAACTTTAATCTAACTACTGCATTTGGACAGCCTACTGTTCAAATATCTCTCCTACTTTTCTTAACCCTGAAAAAGCCAGTCATTTACCTTTATTTACAACACTTGTCCTTTTCTCCAAATGCACTTCTTTCCTGTCTTTCTATCTCAAAACAAGCCTTGTATGTATTCCTCTTCTCACCTCACTTGCTATATATGCAGTCTGCTCTTCAAGTAAAGAACTTTATATTTATGTTCTTCATGTTTGTGCTAATACTTTTGCATTATGCTTATATTTCTTATAATGAATTGCACATGTAAGCTGTGGGGACTTCCCATTTAGTTATTAAATTGTAATGTTTTATTTCTGCAGGTCACTAAAGTATTGAAGTAACTATGTAATGTAATGTACTTTGAATATTCTCCACCTGGTTTTCTACAGCTGTTCAGTAGCTAGTTGGTAGCTGAAATGTGTTAGTAGATGAGCTTGCCAAAGCAGTAAACAAGGCACAAATAAGTAAATGAATGAAATGTTCAGTAACAAAATACCCCTAGTGTCTTGGCATATTTGCCTTCTAGAGACAAAACTTCATGTTTAATTACACATGTTTAAAAATAAATGAGTATACAATCAAAACAATCACATTATAGCATCAGTCACTTATGCTAAATTGATATACTTTCAAAAATACTTCTAAAATATTAAATCAGAAAAAATAACACTGAAAACTAAAGCTACATATAACTAGTAAAAGAACAATGTTACATTTCCTCTATAACTACTCGTATACTTCCATCTCAAGACAAAATGTAATCTGTTAGGATATAAGGTATTACATTTGAAAATATGTAGGGTATTCGTGAGCCTACATTGCCTATGCAAAATGTAAATTCTGGTTAGGCATTCTTTATTACCTCTACAGAATGTGGCTAGATCTGCATCTGAACCAGAAGTAGTTGAGATGCATGACAGGACTCTTAAGGAAACTTTTATGAAATTAGGTAAACATAATAAAAGTGTCTCGTGAGAATTAATGCATTGTGTAGTGCTACAGATTTCTGAATACTCTTACTTTCAGTACATGTTAAAGGTCATCAAACCTCTATATGCAAGGAGTCCAAATTATTTGGGACTCGTCACATTCAAAGGCATGTAGAGCCACTTAACTGACAAAATGCATAGGTTCTTTGAAATGCTCTTTGATTTGAGCTTTTACTATTCTAGTGCTTTGTCACACATCCCATTTTGGTATGTGAAAATCACAAAAAAAAAATTCCATTAAATCATATTTTTGGCTGTACATGGTTGGTCAAATGCAATACTCTTTGTTAACTATGTAATCACCCTTGTAAACATTATTACAGTCAATTCATTTGGTGCAAGGAAATGTGTCCCTTTTAATAGAAAAAAGAAGCTATGTCTTACCATAACGTTCCATCTGTGTTGTAGATCTTTGTTCATTCATTACTATTACTATTAGGACTTCGGTTCCATCCTCGGAACCTATACAGCCATTTCCAAGCTTATGCTAGCCAAAAACTCTCAGCTAAGGCCTACCCACAATGCCCCTCTCCTAGTTACTCCAGATTGACTTTGCCTGCCCCTATATAATAGAGGTAGTAATAGAAAAACAATAGAAGGCTTTGTCTGAGCAAAATTCCTAACCAGGAGTTCCTAAAGTCCACCAGGAGTCCAGGCAGGGGGAAGGAAGGTGGGAAGTAATGAATGAACAAAGATCTACAACACAGATGGAACTTTATGGTATGACATAACTTCTTTATCTGATGTTGTAAATCTTTGTTTATTCACTACTGTTAGGACTGAGTCCTCAGCTACTTGAATCCTGGGTGGCCCTAAGGAAGGATATTCATGAGCACCATAGAACCAAAAGATGCTCATCCCCTGGAGGCCAAATCCAATTTGTAATGAGATATAAAGGTATGAGGTCTTGCCCAAGTGGCTGCTGCACAGATATCATCTATAGAGGCTCTGGAATGAAATGCTACAGAAGTAGCCATAGATCTGGTAGAATGAGCCTTTATTCTGGAAGGAAGGATAGCTTATTCTGTTGGTAGATAAAGGTAATGACGTTTCTAAGCCAGGAGGATAAAGTCACTTTGGAAACAGATTTACCCAATCTAGGTCCTTGCAAAGGCCACAAACAATTGATCTGTCTTCCTGAAATATTTAGTCTAGTCCAAATAACAATGCAGCTGCCAATGCACATCAAGGGTATGCAAAAGATACTCCCCTCATTTAGAATGCTGAGGGAAGAAAACCGACAGGTCAATAGATTGGTTAATTGAAAATCCAGAAAGAAGGGTCAGTAGAAAGGGACACCCTATCTGTGTGGAAGATCAAGTAAGGTCCCTTGACACTCAAGGCCTGCAGCTCAGATACTCTTCCCGCTGAGGTAAGTGCTACTAGAAGTAAGGTTTTCCATAACAAAAACTTTAAATCACATGAATCAAAGGACTCAAAAGCAGAACCTGGGAGAGACTGAAGCACCAAAGTCAAGTCCCAGGGTTCTAAGGGAGGCTTGACCGGAGGTTTAACGTGTAATACTCCTTTCAAAAATGTCTTGCATAGGCGGTGTGACATAACTGAAGAATTATCAAATCCATTATGAAAATTGGTGATAGCTGCTAAATGTACAGTGATCATCAATGCTGAGGCTCCTGCATGTAAAAGAGTCATCAGGTATTGAAGGATCTTTTGAATAGACATAGAGACGGGATCTATGTTCTGATCTTTGGCCCAAATAGAAAACCTAGTCCATTTGCTAGAATAAACTTTCCTGGTGTAAGGTTTGTGTGAAGCCAGAAGAATTTCACAGACAGAAGATGGGATGTCAGGCAGCCTGGCAGTCATTGGAAGTGGAATAACCAAGCTGTGAGCTTGAGACTGTAGAGATTTGGATGAATCAGTCCCTGAGGATGAGATAACAGGTCTTGGGAATGATCCAGGATCCACAGGTTGTGAATCAGATGAGGCTATAGAAATGAGAACCAGACTTGACAGGACACATAGGGGGAAATGAGGATCACCTTGCTTCTCAACCTCTGAGCTTTCTGGAGAAATTTTGGAATTATGTGAAATGGGGGAAAGGCATACAGAAGATCCTGGGGCCAATCGTGCATTAGAGCATCCCTCAGGGTTTCCCACTGAGGGGGGATCAGGGCAAAGTAACTTCTGCATTTGTTGTTTAGGGGGAAGCAAACAGATCACAGCAAGGCTTGCCCCAGTGTCGGAAGATCTGATCTGCTGTTACAGGGTTGAGGGACCACTCATGAGGCATCAGGATATTCCTGCTCAGATTGTCCGCAATAAGGTTGGAACTCCCAGGAATGTGCATTGCTAAAAGAAAGCGATTGGAAGCTATCACCCAGTGCCAAATCCTCATGGATTCCTGACACAGGAGGTAAGACCTGGTTCCGCCTTGCTTGTTGATATATCAGACAACTGACATGTTTTCTGACTGAATTGCAATGGGCCCAGAAGGTAGGGATGCATGGAATGCTTGCAACGCTAAGAGAACTGTCCTCAGTTCCAGGACATTTATGTGCAAATTGGCCTCCATGGGGGACCAGGTGCCATAGACCGTCTTTCCCTGGAAATGCCCCCCCACCCTAACAGGGATGTATCCATGGTCACTGTGGCCATGGGCTGGGGAAGAGAGAATGGTTGACACCAAAGATTAGTTTGTGGCTTCATCCACCATAGCATTTCTTCCTTGCAATGGTTTGTAAGACATATCATGTGGTGGAGTGGGTGAGTTAAAAATGACCATTGTGCAGAAAGGAGCCACTGCAGGATTCTCATGTGCAGCCTCGTCAGTGGTACTAACATAATAGCAGCCACCATGGAGCCTACAAGTTGCAGTACAAGGCATGCTGGTACATAGGTCTGAGGAAGAAGGTCTTGGATTTGGTGTCTTATTTTCAAAAGCCTGTGAGGGGGGAGAGAAGATTGACAGGATGTTGTGTCAAAGACTGCCCCAATATTGTGTCTTTGTTGGGGAAATTTGAGATATATCCTTGTTGATTGTAATCCCCAAGCGGAGAGCGAGACCTTGAGTGTAAGAGAGGCTGCGGACTAGGGGATTCCTGGTTGGAGTGGTAAGGAGCCAATGGTCTAGCTACAGAAACACCTGGAATCTTTGTAGTTGAAGATGAGCTACCACAACAGCCATACATTTGGTGAACACTTGGGTGGCTGTCGAGAGACTGAATGGCAGTGTCCTGAACTGGTAGTGATTGGCTTCCAGCCGAAAGCTGAGAAACCTCCGGGAGTGGTGATCCATCTTTATGTGGTAGTATGCATCCTGGAGGTCTATAGAGCACATCCAGTTGTCCCTCCCTAGGAAGGGAAGAATGGACTCTACCATGACCATCTGGAATTTTTGAGGTTTGACAAATTTGTTCAATAGGCTGAGATCCAGGATTGGTCTCCAGTCCCCAGTCTTTTTTAGCACTAAAAAGAACCTCGAGTAAAACCCGGATCCTGTCTGGTCTGGTGGGACTGATTGGATGACTCTTTTTCTTAGCAGCTTTTCTATTTCTAAGGCTGTTAATTCCCTCTGATTGGGTGGTACATTGGGGATTCGTTTGATGGGTCTGGGAGTTAAATCGAATGGTATTTGGTAGCCTCTGGATATTATTGTCAGCATCCAAACATCAGTAATAATAAGCTGCCAGGCTGGTAGGTGCAGAGAAAAATGATCCCCGACTGCTTCCAGAGGAAAGCAATTGGGCTGCTGCTCAGGAGCGCTGGTAGGGGCTGTCAGAGAAAGAATCTGTAGCGCCTTGGTTATGCAGACCCCCTGTACCCCAAAAGAGGTGTCTTCTAGATGAGTTGCCCCCTCGGCCCCAGGATATTGCTCCCCACGAGTATCACGAAAAGATCATTGGGATTTCTTGAACCACATTTTTCCTCCCTTCTGGTTCCTGGAGTAGGACCTCTGGGAGTTGGAAAAGTGTATGCCCACAGCAGACAAGGTCTTTCCATCTTTCTTACTTTGTGCAAGTGTGTCTCGTACTTTGGGTTCAAAAAGTGCAGATTCGTTGACAGGTGCATTGACAAAGGAAGATTTAAAGGGGTCTGTGACATCCCACAACTGCATCCAAGCATTATGTCTCATGACAATGCCTGATGTGGCAGCTCGAGCTGTGCCCTCAGTGGTGTGAGATATCAAATGCATCAATGAGTTTGAGATGGATTCAAAGTTACTAGCTGCTAGGTGACAGTGCCACACACCTCATCAGGCAGTACCCCCGCCAAAGAGGAAGACATTTCAGAAATTAGGTCTCTTTGGAGGAGAATGAAGTGTGCCAGATAGTTCAGCAACCGAATGGCGAAGGTCACTGAAGCATAGGTCCACTTCCCTAATCTGTCCGTGGTCAGAGACTCCCTGTTTGGAGGATGGACAGTGGAACTATCTTCTGCCAGTTCCCTCTTGGTGGCCGCTGCCATGACCATGGAATCAACTGTCAACTGCTTGGACCAGTGGGGCTGGTCTTCAGGTGTAGATAAATTTTGTCTGGCCTCCGGAGGACAGGTTCTACATTGTCCTGGGCCTTTCAGGCATGCTGCACAATGAGCTTAGCAAGGTCATCTGCCGGTGGGGTCACCCAGGAAGTAGATGGCCAGGCACGGAAGGCCTGCAAGAACACTGATTCCTCAGAAGAAGGGTTAGAGGACTTCCAGTCTCCCCGCTATGTGAGGATTTTGAGAATGTCTCCGAATGAGTTATCATCTGGGGGAGACCGTGGGAACCCTTCCCCTTCATCACAATCGGTATCTTCAGTGATAGATTCCTCTGGGGAATCAAGGTGCTTCCTCTTGCACCAGTTCTTCCAGGGTAGCTCCCCAGTGGGATCTTCTGAGGAGGACTCTGGAGAAGGGGTTCCCTTCAAAGGGGGTCTTGTGGCTCCTATGCCTGGGATCCTGAAATGGGATTGGGACATCTGCATGCTGGAGGGGATTCTGATGCTGATGTCATTGGTGCTGACTGCGACCCTGCAGAGGCAAGGACCCTGTCCATCACCTGGAAAGTAGGCCCACTCGAGGAATGTGAGCCCAGGACTGAAAAGGATAACCTCAGAACCGGGGTCACACCCTGCCCTGAGTAGCCCACCTCCAGGTGAGGAGCTCTAAGAGGACTGGAAGCCATCAGAGCCATGGACATAGATGGTGCCAGTGAGAAAATAAGCGCTGGGCTAGGTACCAAGGTACAGATGGTCCAAGCACTGCTCCAAGAGAGCATTGGCTCCAACGGAGACAATGCAGCAAGGATGATCAGTGCCAACAGGGGGAAAATTGCTGTTGGAGCCAAGACAGTATGCACCAGGGTGGACATTGGCACCGTGATCTCTGGGACCTGGGTAGAGGCTGAAGGAGGATAAGCAGGGGAAAATGTAGTAAAAGATTCCAAGCCAAGAGGGACGAAAGGTCTAGCTGGAATGGGCAATCCCCTAGTTGCCAGAAGCTGGTCCACGACCCGTACTAGGTCTAATTCAGAAAAACTCCTGGTGGATCTAAAGGAGGCTGCTGAAGGAGAATCAGGTCTTTCTAGAAAAGGGCTAAACCTCTGCCCCAAAAAAGGATCGTAAGTTGGAGACTATCTTATCCTATGCAGATATTCGACTTTAGGAGCCGATGGAGCCAAAGAAACTATCGGCACCATGGCTGGGGATGGTGCAAAAGCAGATACAGTCATAGGAGCCAATGTCTGATCCAAGGACAGCACCAAAGTCAGTGGTGCCAAGGTTGGAACTGAAATAAAGGTGAATATCAAAGACAGCACCGTGGAAAAAGATACAGAGCCTGGTGCTGAAGAGGTCTGCACTGAGGACACAGGAGAAGCACGGAGCCAACTCGGTTCCATAACTGATGGAGATGCAGGAAATGAGTGACTCCATTTTTCCTTATGTTTTTGATCTTTGGAGGGGATGAGACCTCCGACCCAGATAGAGCCTCCGAAAAAGGTGTCTTAAACCTTTTAAAATAAGCTTATTTTTACATTCTGCTAGTGCACGATTACTAAAACTAGCACAAAAGTCACAGTCAGCTTTAATATGGTCCACACCCAAACAGTAGACATAACAAGCATGTCCGTCCGAATTGGGCATCTTACACCCACACTTGTCACACTCTTTAAACCCCAACTTAGCTTTGTCTGACATAGTAAGGCAACAAGGCTATCCTAATATAAAAAACAGAAGAAGGGAGATAAAAAAGTGAGATAATACCAACAATGGTATTAAAACATACCACAAGTAGTAAGGAAGGGCCTACCAAAGGCAGGAGAGAGGGACAGTACCAACAATGGTAGAAATTTGATTACCAAGGTAAAGGGTAGGGAATAGAAGTAGGTTATAGGCGACAGTGAGAAAAAGTTAAACTGACTAAAAAATAAGAAGTTTTGAGGAACAATTATATTATAAATCACAATTTTCCATTAGCTTTGAGAGAGATGACTAGCACGTTTGACGAGGAATGCGGCAAATGACATCTGGAATAACTAGGAGAGGGGCATTGTGGGTAGATCTTAGCTGAGAGTTTTTGGTTGGCGCAAGCTTGGAAATGGCCATATCAGTTCTGAGGATGGAACCGAAGTCCTAATAGTAATAGTAATGAATAAACAAAGATTTACAACATCAGATTATCTTTTTCTGGGGACTAGTTTTGAAAAAAAAAACAGCAGTTCCCTTAAATGTAGGGGATTTCCTTAAGGAATGATGGACATATAAAAGAAATATACCTAAGGTTTTAATCAGATGAAAGAAATCACCATTTCTGGAGATTGTATTTTTTACAACCTCAGAAAAATTGGAATATCTAATAACAAAATAGAGGGGCAGTTCAACTCTTATAGCTTCTGCACCTTCAATGGTAAATCCTCTCTGTACCACCCTACATGCATTGCAGTCTCCCCTTTCCTTTTCCCTTATGCATGTATCAGTGTTATACTATCATATCCCTTCAAAAATATGGATCATGTCAATAGTTCTGCAAAGAAATACCAAAAATGCTGGTAGTCTGAAAGAATTTTACTGAAACCACTTTCAGCTAACATTGGAGAAGTTTTTTTTTTTTTTTTTTTTTTTTTTTTTTTGCTTAAGGCAAGACACTCTTGCACCCCTGTAGGGGGGGAACACCAACCACACCATTTGGGCTAATAGATACATAGTCAACACACATGCAGCTGTGAACAAAAGAAAAAATTCCAGTGTCACTGAAAGTGGTTTCAGCTAAAGTTTTTCAGTCTACAGAATTGTGCATAAATGACATTCAGTAACTTGACTTTTCAATCAACTGGATTGTGCTTAAATGCCATTTGATAACTTGACATGCTCCCCCAAAAGACAATTATATATTTTCTTCTTGATTTCCAAATTCATTACATTTTAAATTGTGATCTTTATGCTTTTAAGAATGCTCTGTATGGCAGGTCTTTCAATAAATGGGAATTTACAGTATGTCCGTGCAAGTAAGTACTAGTAATAGTTTCTTAAACAATTTGCTAGAAACCCTACTTCCTTGCTTGATATCCTGGAGGTCTGCACAGTGTAGGTGCATTTTAAAAGTAAAACAAATGCCAAAAGTGTTATTTACTTGCTCAAAAAAATTAAAATAAAAAAAATGTTTAACATCACATTTTGTGGCAGACAATAAAGCCTTTATATATCTGACCTGCATGATGACATTTTATTTAAATTAAAGTATGAACATGTTCTCAAAAACACTCATGAAGATATTCACAAGGGGGGGGGGCTAAAGCTGTCTCCATTCCAGTGCCCCCTTTCTGTTGGAAAACTGTACTATTACATTTGAACACATTGTATAGAAGACAAAATCTTCAATAGAGGTTGTACAAAAAAAAGATTGTGGACCCTTCCTAGGCACTATAGGTATGTCTGCGAGGCAAAATCTTGTAGAACACAGGGGATACAAGCTAACCACATCCATAGCTGCCCAGTAATACCCCAGTTTCCATACCATTTTTATAACTTTAAACAACACTTACAGTGTGTTTTAATGTAAGATTCATGTCATGCAAAACTGCTTTAGTGGCATAGTGGGATAAATGCCCTGACTACAGCCTAGCTGCCCCAGATTTGATTAGCTGCTTGAGTGACTGATGGAGTGGTAGGGAAGGGATAGCAGTGCCCATCCAAGCTGGGAGGGAAGGGATAGCAGTGCCCATCCAAGCTGGGAGGGTGCTTGTTGATATGCTCCCTAAGGAAAGGCATGGTCCAAAGAGGGGAGTTGCCTCCAGATGTAATTGAGTGTAGGAGGCAGGGAAAGGGAATAGGTAGATAGGTAGCACAGATGAGCAGAGCCCCCCAGGACACCCTTAGGATCCATGACCAATCCCAGAAAAAAACGGAGTAAGTCCAGGGAGGTTGACCTGGCCTTCTAATTATACTTTTATGAAGCACTGTAAGCTGGACTGTCAGTGTAAGGGTAAGGTTACTAGGCTATTAACCAGAGGGTTATTTGAAGGCTAGCCAATTACACCCATTATATTTCAAGAGAAAAAGTCTAGTCAATGTATAAGATTATTATTAGTAATGACTGCCCATGTCCAAGAGGGATGTGGGAGCTATTCCCAGCAAGACTTTGAGGTTTCCCATCTATTCGTCCAGGGTCCTTTTGAATAGAGTCATAGAGGTGCTCTGCTTAACATGAATTGGTGGCCTATTCCAGAGAAGTGGCAACCTCTGTGAGATGAGTTTGTCTCTCCAACATGTCTTATTTAAATCACAGGCCAGATGTAGGTCACTGGAACGGGTAATTCTAGTCCCATTTGTCTTACAGATGTGCAGCAACTTCGTCAGTTTGGGGTCAGAGATTGCTCTGCAAGCCAGGAACAAGCAGCCTATAAGCTACTGAGTACAGTGCAGAGACTTCAGTCTGTCTGTGTAAGGCATGTGCTGAATACCCTGGATCTTAGTTAAAAATCTCTGGGGTCTCGCCAGTTGTTTCAGGTGCCTGGTACAGTACATACCAAAGGGGTGTTAAACACAATTATGGGCCTGATAAGGAATGAGTATAGGGGAGTTATAACCTCTTGTTCTTGAGGCTATGCCTTTGCTAATAAAATGTGTGATGTAGAGTGCCTTTCTTACTACAGTGGACACATGGTGATCAAAGTTTAGGTCACAGTCTACTTGTGTGCCCAAATCCCTCATTACAGCATTTGTGCTTAAGGTATTGTTGTTGATTGATAGTAGGGACATTGCTTTTACAGAAGGGGGTGTTGATGAATTATTTTGCATTTAGTTTGAGTCCATGGCTTTGGCACCAATCGTTGGTCTGTATAAGCCCTTCTTGGAGTACACTGACATCATTTGGGGAGTCAACGATCACAACACGTTTGCAGTCATCAGCAAACTTAGTCAGCTACAGCCCCTTTGTTGTGGCCTGAATGTCTGATGAGTAAATACCAAACAAAAAGGGGCCCAGTACTGACCCTTGTAGAACCCTACTGGTGGCAGGTCTACTGGTTGAGGTGGAGTCAGCATGTGTACATTTAGTGAGCCAATTTGCAACCTCCTAGCAACAAAGGGATTGACATTTAGGTGGGTGAGTTTGTCAATAATGCCTGAATGGGGGACTGTGTCAAAGGCCTTCACCAAGTTCAGATATGCTGTGTGCACAGATTTGCCCCCATTTATGGCCCTGGTCACATTTTTGAAGAAATCTACTAGGTTTAACAGGCATGATCAACCCTTTTCAAAGCCAAACTGGGTTGGATCAAGGGTTTGGAGTTCACCTATATTTTTATTTCTGAGGGCCAGGATGATACACTCCATGGTCTTGCATATAAGGCTAGTCAGGCTTATGGGTCTATAATTGCCTGGATCTGTTGCTAAGCCACCCTTGTGGAGAAGGATAATGGTCACAGCTTTCCATTCAGCTGGGACCAATCCTGTATTCAGTCTGTGGTTAAATAGGCTGCCTAGTGGGGTTGCTAATTCCTGTTTTAGTTTGTTTAGAATGCAGCCTGGGATGCCATCAGGACCCACAGAGGTTGTGTTTTTTGCCTTAGAGCTTTGATTACCTAATCTTTAGATATATAGGATGGGGGAACTGCTGAAGGTATGGATTGTGATGTTTGGAGGAGTTAAAGGGGGAAGTTTTCACCAAACCTGTCCACTAGTAGGTTAGCAGTTTCTGTAGGATCAATGTCTGTGATATCATTTGTCATTAATTCAGCACATGTCTGGGTCCTTTCCTTTTAGGCAACAGATATAGCTAAAGAAAGCCTTATATCTGAGTTTGCTAAATTTTTCTCGAAATTGCCTTTAGAGGATTTTTTAAGTTGTCTTATTTGTTTATTTAGGCTTAGTTGGGTACTTTTCCAGTGCTGGGACCTCCCTTTGGTAGTCTAAGACATCAGCTTCTTATGCTTGTTGTATAGATTATTTATGAGAGATGTTCACCAGGGTGGCTTTTTTTTTCTTGAGACTCAACTTTGGCCCTATCCTGCACAACCGAGTTTATACATTTATATAAGTGTTGGTACAGGGCATCAGAGTATACTTTAGTATAGTTGGCAAGACCTTCTGTGGGGACTGGGGCTTTCAAAATCATTTATGCCAACCCCTAGGAGGGTATAGTTGACTCTGGTGAAGTTTTTTTAATCTGACTTCACCTCTGGAGGGTTCTGGAGTTACTGCTACTTCAAACGTGACTAACTTATGATCAACTTTTCCTATTGAGGGTCCTACACTTACGGTAGCGCAATGGTCTCTCATGTTGGTGAGAACCAAGTCAAGTATATTTGAGCCTTTTGTAGGAATTTGTAAAATTAGTTTCAGGGCATTTGAGTTAAGAAAGTCAAGGAACTTTTGTGCAAGTAAGTTGGGGCTCATATAGGTTTCCCAGTTAATGGTAGGATAGTTAAAATCCCCCATGACAAGAGTGTTAGGTTGTATTTTGATTGACTCAAGTAAAACCAAATAAGCCACATTTGCATCTTGGTTCATGGAGTGAGACCTGTAACTAGCAATGACTTGAAGTGTGTGGGGGGGTCTTACTCATGGTAATCTGAACTTGGAGTAGCTCCATAGAGTTATCTTGTCTAACCAGTCTGGAGGACTATTATCTTTAATGTAGATAGATACTCCACCACCTTTGGTTCTCACACTTTCATTTTGCACTCTGAGGGTGTGAAAGGTGTTGTAGCCTTGCAAGGCTGGGGTACTCACTATGGCCTTAAACCAGGTATCTGTGACTGCACAAATATCTACATCATCCAAGGAAAGGAAAGCTTCCAGAGAGCGCAGCTTTTGGTTTAAAATCCTAGCATTCAGCAGCATAACCCTTATTTTGTATGTGCTGGATATTTTCACATTGGAAGTTTTGTTTATTAGACCTTGTCTAAAATAGGCACTATGGGTGAGGCAAGAGCCTTAGCCAGCAGCCAAAAGCCCAGAGGTCCCAGGTGCAGACCATCTCATGCAAAGCAGCAAGGTCTAGCAACCATGTTATCCCAGGCTGACAGAAACTGGATCCCCCTTAAATGACACCAAAAACTAAGACAATTATCTGAGGCTCTGAGACCAGTCATTGAGGATGTGTAGGCTTAGATTATTTTAAGACAATAAAGTTACTCACTTGCAAGCAAAATTTGATTGAATTCATTGAAATAAACTTTTTTCCTCCACTGCATATTGGTCTGTCTTCCTCTGTGGGAAAACAGCAGCATTAGGTAACAGTGGTATGAAACATTGGAGTTCTCAGTCATCCTGTGGAAGAGAGCTAACTGATTTGGCTACAGCTGTAAATTTTAATGCAGAAGACTGAGCTGCTGTATGTGTGCTGTTTGGCTTGCTGAGTGGTATGGCAGTTTTCAGTACGGAAGTTCTCTTCTTTTCCTTTGTGGAAGTTCATTGGCTGCAATAGGGTTTCTCACATACATATGAATCCCTCTCAACCTTCAACAAAAGGCCATATTACTCAGGGCTGCAGTTCTTGTATCTGTGTATAACAAGTTAACCTGTTTTTCATTTTTCTTTTTTACTTTTTCATTTTTATGTTGTATATGTGTAAAAATAATTTAACAATACCCTTTAACATAGATATTTTCACATGTGATGTTCATTCATCCCTCATTTGTCTACCATATTATACAACTTATTTGCCTCAACACATATAACACAAATGCATCTTTTTTTTTATAACAGCATTTCTTTGCATTTCTACTCATTGTCAGTCATGCATAACCATAACACCCCAGCATAATTTGATCTCTACCATTCTTTCCCCTTTCACATTCTGTGCTGTATTAAGCACCCCATGCAGAATTTGGTGTACTCTGCTTCCCTACTTCTCAGCAGTCACAGTGCATCTTATCTCATGTAATCCCCGCACTCAGCACCACCATTCCTAATCCTCTATAACTGCGATTCCATCTGTTTCATTACTTGCTCTTGCTCCTTTACTTACCTAACCTGCCAATCATTGATCTTCCCCCTTACACCACCTTGTCATCTGCTGCATGTGCCCGCTCCCTAGATTTTGCATTCATATCCTTGCTCATCTTTCTGTATAAACTCCCAGACCCTTTTTTGTCCCAACCTTGCCTACCAGCCTTATTGCTTCCTCAGTGAACAGTTAATATTCTATAATCTTTCATCTCCACTCCATCCCTTCTCTTTATGTACCCCCAAAAATGCATAGTTTGTAGCAGTCTGGTATATTCTTGCTCATTAACACCAGACCTGTCTTACCCCCCCTCCACAGTGGTACAGCCTTCATACATATCTATTGTATGTGCATCTGGTCCACAGTTTCTTTCCCACATCCCCAACACTCTATGGATGGATACCATCCTTTGTGGTGTATCTTTACCACTCTACACCATCCTTTTATACTGATTCCCAGCAGGCCAACCTGCCAACATTTTCATCATTGCTAATATTCTTTTCCAAAATCATTCTTTTGACCATAAGGCATGCTCTTTACTCCACTAATTCCTCAGCTTGCCAAACGTACACTCCATTTGCTGTCCCATGCATACTCCCCAACTGTGTGAAGTTGATACCAGTTCTTACGTTTTTTTACCTGCCTCCATTTCTTTTCCCAAAGCTAGGAGTGCCTCCTAATTCACTGTTCCTCCTCCCATATCTTATCTCTTATTTTTGTTCTCATATGGGCCCTTCTGAATAGTTTGATTACTAATGCTAATAATCACCCAGTATAACAACTACTTTCCTCTCTGCAAATTATATTTTTCTTTGAGAACAGAAAAAGATAAACATTCATTAACTGTTCATTTCTTAAGTCTTTCGCTTTTCTAATGCCCCTTTCTTCCCAGATTACCAGCCTGTCCTAAAACTCCTTATCACTCAATGATAGATCCATAATACTTCTGTCCCATTCATTTATGAACTGCAGTTTACACTCTAGTAACCTGTGAATCATCCTTTTGGTACCATCTTCAATCTTGTTCATTGTCATAACACTTCTAGCCTTTTTCTACATAATCTATTCCAAACGTTTAATTCTTTATGCATCTTAACCTTTGCAGAATATTGACACAGCTCACACATCACCTGAAATCTGGCATATCCTATACACCAGCTTTCCTGTGAACCCTAAGTCTGTCTTTTGTGATCCTTCATCTTTTGCTTTTCCAGATAAACCTGTCATAAAACTAGTTGAATATCTCTTACAACTTACTTAGAGGATTGCTTTTTATATGCTACCCAAAATAAAGTACATGCAAAAAAATATCACTGCATAAACTATTTCTGTTTCAGCCTTAAACATGGTAAATCTGTGTCTAACATTTTGCCTATTCTTACCTTCAGAAAAATCCAGTTCTCTTTGCTAATCTCAGCTGCAGATCTAAAAATTCTGTATCTAAAGAACTCCCACCATCTTTTCAGTGAGTGCAGAACATCTCTCCATCTGTTCAGTTTTTCGCTGTAATCACCACTGACATTTGAAAGTAGAAATGAAGCCCTGACGTACTGCTAAAAACACTGAACATCTCCAATATACCTGGCAGTTGCAAAACAACATCCTGAAGCAGCAGCATGTAACCATAATACCATTCCTTGTCCTGTCACTAGTCTGCCTCACCCAGCTATCCCTTACTGTCTATTCCAGACATTCAGTGACCATTTAAAATAACCCTGGTGATAATGGACAGCCCTGATGGGCTCATCTTCCCAATAGCATTTCTTCTGTAAATGCAGGATTACCAACTTTGTAACTTTGAGGCCCTATAAAAGGCTTTCACTCCCTTCAGCCACCTATCATTTCCAGTGTCCTCTGTCAGGGTATCTTGCATAAAGTCCAATGAGACACATTCATAGGCCATCTGAATGTCAATTAACAGAATGCTTAGCTTTTCCTGACCCTTTCCTCATACAATTCTACAAATTCTATAAGAGTATGCCAGTGGTATGTGGGTCATGTGCTTTTAATAAACATCCACTTTTTCATATCCTCTTAGTCTTTAAATGACTATCTCCAGTCTTGCTGTCAAAATATCTACTTCACCTAGAGTCACAGAATGATAATTTTTGACATCCATTTCTTCAGTTTTTGTTGCTGTGGCTTCTTCCATAGCTTTGTTTAATCTCCCTTTTTCTGTAATGTCATTGAACAGATCTGTCATTGTGCTCCTCACCTAAGAGCTATTTTTATAGAAATCAATAGGGCATCCATCTGGTCCTGTCATTTATTAACCCATATCAGATACCTGATGGTCTCAATCACATCCTCCTTTCCTATTGGCAAAATTGTTCTCTCTTGGTCTTCCTCACACAACACATGCCCTTTATAACCAAGTGAAACTGGGGTCAATTCTTTTATAAAGCTCAATGTAATAACATTGAAATTACGTCCTTACCTGCAAACTATGTGACTTTCCTCTACCCTTTCATTTTCCACCCAGTTTTCTTTCTCAAACCCTTCATCTTGCACACCAGCATCTTGATGTCTGACTCCCCCCCTCACCAAACACCCTACCCCCCACTAACTCAGCTCTTATCTTTGAGTCTTCATATTCTTTGAACCTATACATTATGGCAACTTGCGCTGCTCTGTTTTGCTCTGTTTACACCCTGAGCTTCTGCCTCTCCTTGTTCAGTGCTCTGCTGTACTCCTTGCACACACTCTTTTCTCAACCTTTCTCTTCTAGACATAATGTCACCTCTCCAGACAGGTTTCACCCCATCCTATTCACATATTTTTAGTGTGCCCTTGACATTATTTCAGCCTGCCACCTCCTTAACTGTATATCCTGTGTTCTTTTGATATCATCTCTCCTCACCCAGTTCTCAGGATTGCATTTCCATCCACCTGGTATCCAGTTTTGTAGTTCCCAACTCATCTCAACAATGGCATGATCTGATAAGTTTCTTTCTCCACAATATACAGCTGTGATTTCCGTAAATGATTCCCCATCCACCAATAATCTGTCTTGTTTTGCTTCATAACTTAAAAATGTATACCCTCCCTCATCTTGTCTTAATTGTTCCCATATATATAACAGTCTAGGTTTTTTGACTATACTTGTGAAATTCAATTACTGCAAATTTCCTACCCCTGTTGGGTCTAATACCACATTGCAGTCACCCCTATGACTATTCTGTCTCCCTCTTTCTTTAGTGTCTGCAAATTCTTCAGCCAGTCATGGAAAACATTAAGTCTGTTTGTGTTGGACCCATAGAAATAGCTCAAGACCAATCCTGCCTACCACCCATCTGTCTTCCTGAACTTTAACAACCTTCACTGACTTCTATTGTTCAGTGAAACTGCTTAAAATCTTAACTCCCCTTCTTCAACCTCCTTTTGCCCAACAAGAAGCTAACCACTTGTAGACATTTTTCTTAACTTTTTTAACACTCTACAGTTTTAACTTAATCTGTTTCAAAAGATTAAACACAGCTCTTACCTTTTCACCTTCACTAACACTGTTGAGTTTACTCCAAAACATATCAACACCTTTATACTAATGTCCCCACAATAGTTGTCCTACACCTTGTCACTCTGCTCAACAATTTTCTGATATTGTCCTACATGGGATAACACAGCACTCCATCTGCCTTATACATGCTGGGGGGGATTTAATAAAGCCTACATGGTCCTGTTTACCATGTAGGCATTGTGCCATGCTGCTTACATGAAAGTAAGCAGGTTTACGATCCATTAAGCACTGCTGAGCAGTGCGCAGAAGCACTCCAACACGGAAAGTTCTGTGGCATGCAAACCATCTCATAAAGAGGTGAATCTCATGCAAATGAGGCAAGTAGAGTGATCCAGCAAGCAGATAGGGAGCCCTGCAGAGCCTTAGTGTCCATAGTGTACACGGAAAAATTGCATGTACAGGAATTTAGACAATCAAAAGGGGCAGTAAAATGTAGATAGATGGACAGAAATGGCATACCACACACAGAAATGAGCAAAACTAGCCTCCATGTGTCACAAAAGTTAAAGGAAAATATGGTAATATAATATATATATATTTTTTAATAATCTGGGCATATTTGCATGACAAGCCACAGTGTGCAAACATGCCTTAAAAAAAGTGGAAAAAACACATCACTGTTATGATACAGAATACAGAAATGTATTACTGGAACCTGTGTGGAACATTTACAGTGGAGCTCTGGTGCTGTTGCTAATGTGGTAGGGCTTGAAAGTGTGTCGTTTCTAGGTTGTGCACACAGATCCTTATGCAAATGAGGTGGAGTTACTGAATACCAAGATGGGGTACTCGTGTCTGCATATCCCCTCCGTATAGGTATAGAACTGTGTTCATGTCCACAGAAGAGGTAGCTGACATCAGGAGAGGGTGTTTCAAAGAACTACTAAGCTGATTGGAGCCTAGCTACTTGTGTTTGCAATGCTGAGTGTGGAATGTTTGGGAGGGTGTCCACTGACTCCTAAACTATGTTTACCTACATGGCACATGTTTCCACGTGTTTGCATGGCACGCCACTGTGGTGAGTGTGGATGTTTGGAGGGGTGTCCAGTGATTGCTAAGCTTTGTTTACCTGTGTGCTGTGTGTTTGTGCAGCACACCACATTGATGAGAGTATCTAAAAACTAATAATGTATTAATTAGTTGTGACCCTTGTTTAACGTAACCTAGGCTCAGGAAATTATGTTAATGATATACTAGGCAGGTGGAATACATCACAGGTAGCCAATCACACAGTCAGCACCTACAGTAGCACTAGAATGTATGCATACCCTCTACATTCTGATTTTCCCCCATACTCTGCACCATTAGGGTACAGACTTGAGAATTTTAACTGAAAGAATGGTAGGGGCTGTTGCAGGTCTGCTATATCTGTATGTGCTAGATGCTGAAGTCAATGCTGCTGCTTGTGCTGCTGACAATAGGCCTAGGCAGAGAAGGAGAAGAGTGTTTAGGCCCAGGGTAATCTTCCAGGAACTACATGAGCTGGAGATTGTAGAGTGCTACAGGGTGGACAGGGACATACTACGAGAACTCACTGAGCTCTTCCTCCCTCAACTCAATCCCAGAGCCAACGGAGAGGAACCCATTCCAGTGGAAACAAAGTTATGTGTAGCCCTTAGGATCATAGCCAGAGGTTCCTTCCAAAGACCAATTGGGGACATGATGAGGGTCTCACAGGCATCAGCATCTAGGGTACTCCACCAGTTCCTGGATGCCATGCTACCACATGCCAGTGAGCACATTTATTTTCCCCTCACACTTGAGGTGAGGGCCAGCAATATGCAACACTTCTACCATGTAGCACACTATCCTGAGGTACTGGGTGCCATAGCTTGCACTCATGTACACATCAAGGCACTACCCGGTGACCAGGGTAGAATCTATGTCAACCGCAAGGGGTATCACTCCATCAACTGCCAGGTCATGTGCATTGCCTAGGCCAGGGCATTATCATGAATGTGTGTGCTGGCAGCCCTGGCAGTTATCACGACTCCCATATCTGGCGTGCATCACAGCTGTATCAGATATTTGCTAGGGGGGGCATCCCACATGGCCATTTACTGGGGGATGCTGGCTATGCCCTGGAACCATGGATGATGACACCCATCAGAAATGCATACACACCCACAAAAGAACACCATAATGAGGCACACACACAAACTAAGAACATTATAGAGTGTGTGTTTGGGCTGCTGAAGTCACAATTCTGGTGTCTTGATATATCTGGCAGAACCCTGCATTACTCTCCAGCCACATGTGCACATATGTTCACAGTATGTGCATTGCTACACAATATGATTCTGCAGAAACAGCTGCAGCAGGCTCAGCAAAGGGAAGGGATACACAGCCCCCCACCAGTGCCTACGTCACCATAGCCACACTCCCAAGAGGACTCGGAGGAGAAGCCCCCTGATGATATCCCTCTAGGCAGACATAGGCATGCCCATTACACCCTGGAATTGGCTAAGAGCAATGTATAGCACATTCACTGACAGCCTAGGGCCCTAGGGATTCCATAGTCCTACTCACATACATACAGTAAACCTCTTGATGCCAGGCAACCCACACAATCTGTACCTATACATGTGTACTGTTTACATCACACAGAGTCAGTCCTGAACTACAGGTCTCTTAACTGCTGCATTCTTAAGGTAAGTCTCTAAGCTACACACTAATTGTAAGGATTACTATAATATATCATACAAACAACCAAACCAAAAACCACCTCCAAAGGAAGCCTTAATAGGCAAAAATAGTAAAAATTAAAAAAAAGGCTTCCACCACAATGAGAAGTACACTGAAAAATTCTGTTAGGATACAAGCTTTAATAAAACAAAGAAATAAAAAGCACAAATTGTGCTGTTCAGATTGCAGGTCAGACAGGATAAGCGCTTTCAGTTAAAAAACCTTCTTCAGATCCTAGTGTGTAGACCTGATTTACTACTGTTAAAATAGAGATCCTTAATTGCTCAGCCAATCATATACAGCAGTCAAATACATGTCTTCCTTAAGCCTCCATTTCATTTCTTAATAAGGCTTTCTCTTTCAAAATGGGCTTAATAGGAACTACTCTGTTAAGCCCTGGAAACAAATTAGCTCTAAGGTTCATGATCCCTCTGGTTTCTTCCTTTTCAGTTTTGTTGACAATGTCTCCTCCACGAAGGTTAGTAGTCACATTTGAAATAACCATAAAACTAAATGAATGCCCTGGATTTTCAGACACATGTCCATACAGGGCATTAGTTACCACTTTATTCTTGATGTCTAACAGGTAGTGAAGTATCCGTTCCTTGAGTTTTCTATTGGTCTTTCCTACGTAATAAGCTTGGCACAGTTTGCATGTGCCAACATATATAACATTCTTGCTGTTACAGTTGGCAAAACCAGAGAACTTATAGCATTTGTTGGTTACTGAGTGAACAAAACTGTTGGAACATTTAATGTGGCTGCAAGCTTTGCAAAAGCCACATTTCCAAGTTCCAAACCTATTTTTTCCTTATGTACTCTGCTTGTTAGGTATTCCATCATAGTTGCGCAATAAATCCTTTAAGTTCTTCTTGTTTTTAAAACCAAACATAGGTGTTTCCAGTTATGCAGGTATACATAATCTTTTATTTGACATCAATATAAAGACTGTTGCAAATCAGGAACTGCTTACAAACTGTAATGAAGAATTTGATAACATCTTTAGAGAAGTTGAGAATGCAGCCTACAAACTCAAGAAGCTGCAATGGCAGCGATTTCACATGGAGGTGTGTTTACATCACAATGTGATCCTGAAGGGATTGAGAATTAGGTGTATGCCCAGTTATGGGAACACCTACCCCGACCTCCTGGCCAAATGGCAGGAGATTAATATAGAGACAAGCTTCCGTTACATGCAGCTGCTAATAAAAGCCACATGAAGATGAGGTTTCTGCCCTTATTGAACGTAAGCAAAAGCAAATGGAAATTATGTGACTACCCGATAACTGCTTGTTTAAGCTAGAAACCCTGCAAGATAAATTGGAAACCTATGAGAACAAATTGAAAAATATAAAAATTAAACTGAAGAGAGATTATCTTGATTTTACTAACAGTCACCTGTTTGAGTGGCCGAAGGACAAGAGAGCACCTGACAGAAAAGAATGCTGTGATAGCATGGGAAATGTTCCTCTGACATGCAGGAATGTCTCTGGTGTGAACATACAAACAGAAGTACATAGTGATGTACTCACTAATGGTCAACATTCTGAATTAGCCTCTCGTAATACTCCTAATAAAAGGACTAATGGCAGTATAGTTAATAATGATTCTGGCATGCTTGAGGTCATTACATCGCTAATGGAAAATGACAATGCAGTGAATGCAGACACTTCTTCGGCCTTCAAGTGAAATAGTTTTGTGCGTGATACCAAAGAAGGGATCCATCCATGCACCTTTGCTACAGCAACTCCCTTTTCTATTAACACAGAAAAACGTCGGGAGATCCAGGTCAGAAAGCAGAGAGAGGAAAAAGAGAAAGGTAACCTAGGAACTCTAGTGAGCTCAGATGAATCGACTTTGTTGGTAATTAACATATCTGATTATGAGTTAACAGCTACCCAAATGAGTGTTCTGCAAAGAGGCTTGAGCTTTATACCCTCAATACATTCTGACCTGAGTGAGTTAGTGACAGACTTAAGATGCTTTGCAGGAACATTATGTTGAAGTGTCTTTTTGATAATGAAAACACTGGTACAAACTACACATTGTCTATGTTGAAAAAAAACAAGTTCCTTTGTTCCCAGTAATCATCCCACTGTTGAGATGTTCTTACGGTTGTGTGAGGATGAGGTGGCTGAATGGAGTTCAAGAGGAAAAAGTAAACACTATTACAACCTAACACAGGATGAGTTTCAGGCGCTAAAAGAATTGCAAATAATGAAAGAAATTATTTTCAGGCCAGCTGACAAAGGAGGAGCTTTAATAGTGATGAATTCAATACAGTATGCCCAGAAAATGCAGTATATGCTAAGCCATAGTGATACATACCATAAAATCGAAAAGTATCAAGTAGACACATTGATCTCCACAGTAAAGAATGTCTTGTATAACAAATTAATGACTAGATCAATTGATAAAAATCTGTAAGACTTTCTTGAAATGGTACTTCCAACTATACCTGTTATTAAAGGGCTGCCCAAGATTCATAAGAACAATGTTCACCCCCCCCCCCCTGAGACCGATAGTTTCAGGGAGAGGCTGGGTCACTGAGCCCCTTTCAATTTATATGGAAACTGAACTCAAGAGGTTGTTGCCTTTTGCACAGATTGTATTGAGGGACACTGGTCAGTTGCTGGAGAGATTGTATGAAAGAATGGAGGAAGAAAGCTCCACAGACAACCTCATTTTGGTGACGATGGACATTAATAATTTATTCACTTACATACCCAACGATCTAGGAATAGAAGCAGTAACGGATTTTGCCTCTCACTCTGAAGTGAGCATGGATGTGAATCTAGTCTGCAGCCTGCTGGAATTGGTCCTGGAGAGCAATGTGTTCCTCTATGGTGAGAGCTATTATTGGCAGAAATTGGGGGTAGCCATGGGCACCCCCTGTGCAAACAGCTATGCCAATATAGTTCTAGCTGAATGGGAAAGGCAATGGGAAATGGATGTGAAAAATGAATGGAAGGAATGCATCATCTTTTACAATAGGTTTGTGGATGATATTATATTCCTATGGAAGGGCAGTATGCAGTGCCTTAATGATTCCGTTAACTATTTAACAAATACGACCAGCTTTTTAAGGTTCGAAGTGAGAATGTCAGTAAGTGAGATCGAGTTTTTAGACATGAGAATCTCAATGAATAATAGCAAAGTAATTGGCACCACTATATTCAGGAAACCAAATTGGAGGAACCCTGTGCTGTATTATAATAACATTCATCCGAGACATGTTTTTCAAAATATTGTTGAAAATCAAGTGACCAGGATATCCAAGCTCTGTACTGATGATGATGATTTTCTGCAGGAACAAGACAAACTTTTGCAGAATTTTGCTTCAAGAGGGTTCAATAAAAAACAATTGGATATGAGTAAAAGCAAAGCAATGTCCATTTGACATAACAAAGGGCAACCATACTTCTTGAAACAGATGCAGAGTGATGTGAAGAAAGGTGGGAACAGCAACAGTCTCAGATACATGATGACCTACAGCACTGACTCTAATGTCCATGAAACCATCAAGAAATTTTGGCCAGTCCTAACTGCTTTTCAGCAAAATTAAGAGAATGGTAGGGGAAACACCTAAGTTTGGTTTTAAAAACAAGAACTGAAAGGATTTATTGTGCAACTATGATGGAATACCTAACAAGCAGAGTACAGAAGGAAGAAATAGGTTAGGAACTTGGAAATGTGGCTTTTGCAAAGCTTGCAGCGACATTAAATGTTCCAACAGTTTTGTTCACCCAGTAACCAACAAATGCTATAAGTTCTCTGGATTTGCCAACTGTAACAGCAATAATGTTATATATGTTGGCACATGCAAACTGTGCCAAGCTTATTACGTAGGAAAGACCAATAGAAAACTCAAGGAACGGATACTTCGCCACCTGTTAGACATCAAGAATTAAGTGGTAACTAATGCCCTGTATGGACATGTGTCTGAAAAGCCAGGGTATTGGTTGACTTTTATGGTTATTTCAAATGTGACTACTAACCTTCTTGGAGGAGACATTGTCAACAAAACTGAAAAGGAAGAAACCAGATGGATCATGAACCTTAGAGCTAATCTGTTTCCAGGGCTTAACAGAGTAGTTCCTATTAAGCCCATTTTGAAAGAGAAAGCCTGATTAAGAAATGAAATGGAGGCTTAAGGAAGGCGT
Organism: Protopterus annectens; assembly: GCF_019279795.1. Lineage (NCBI taxonomy): Eukaryota > Metazoa > Chordata > Ceratodontiformes > Protopteridae > Protopterus > Protopterus annectens. Next base: position 1,502,888,331 of record NC_056744.1, read on the forward strand.
GTATTTGGCTGCTGTATGTGATTGGCTGAGCAATTAAGGATCTCTATTTTAACAGTAGTAAATCAGGTCTACACACTAGGATCTGAATAAGGTTTTTTAACTGAAAGCGCTTATTCTGTTTGACCTGCAATCTGAACAGCACAATTTGTGCTTTTTATTTCTTCGTTTTATTAAAGCTTGTATCGTAACAGAATTTTTCAGTGTGCTTCTCATTGTAGTGGAAGATTTTTTTCATTTTTACTTTTATTATTATAATACATAATATGTATGAATCTGCTGCTGTTATGCAAGGAAATATAGTGGGCTAATTGGACAGATGTAACATCCACATGGGACTACAGATACCCAGTCCAATAGTATGTGTTCCTTATTATTCCACTAAGCCTCATGGTGGGAATATTCAGTTAAACAGTGGGCACACATGATATTTGGACTACTGTATATCCCAACAGATCATGTGCTGTTGTTCCCCCACCCCCAACACAGCAGTGTACCTATACAATTACTTTAACAGAAAATCACTTATGGTATATCAGTGGACCATGCAATCTCAGGACTGTAACATAGATATTGCTCACACCATTGTATGTATCTTCTCATTCAGGATAACAATGTACATATTTATACTGTTGATTGTGTGATGAATGCCTCCTCTCTGATGACCTCAGTGGCTCACTGGACTAGGGAAGCTAGCATGGGTAATGGTGTTGATGGTTCTAATCTGGAATTACCCACATCTTTTGCATGTGAGGAAGTACTATGTTGGTGTTTTCACATATTGTCATACCTCTTAGTGCAAGAAATCTGGACAAAGCCAGTAAAATTGTGGAAACAAAGGACCAAACATAGGTACAGATTTCAAATATTGTCCCCATAAACCTAGAAAGTCCCTGAAAGTAAAGGTGTTGCATTATTATATATGTTCTGAAGGCTATAATGTCTAAAACACAAAATGTTTGTCTGTAGGTAGTATAATGTTGTGATGTCATTATTCAATAATTCAACAGAAGACCACAAATGTATGAGGAACAGACCAAACATATGAGGCAAAACTCTGGACATTCTGTGGAAATCAGGACAGTTGAGAGGTATGCAGACTCAGTCTGTTGGTGGTGTAACATTACCAGTTGCAGTCACAGATTCAGATTAAGTACAACACACAGCTGGGGAATGCTGTGGACAGTTTGAGTGAAGTGCAGTACTGCAGAAACAGGGGCAGATGTTAATGTCTGCAACATAATAAAATCCTGGACTGGAGTACAGGTAAGTGAAGACTGAAGTCACCTTGTAGGTACTGACAGTTCCACTGGGCATGCCCATACACTTAGTTAAAATGAGCACAATCCTGTTGCCCCTTCATCAAAATGACCTGTTATGTATAAATGTCTATACATACACATATACATATCCATCTGTCACTATCTCTCTCTCACATGCATAGTATAGCTATCGATATGTAGTGTCAAATAGATATGTGCCGATATATATAGCTCTATATATCAAAATGATACGTACACTCCCATATATCTACATAACACATATACTTAACATACACATGCACAACTATAGTTATATATACATCCCTGATATATATACAGAAATATGTGTGTGGATGTCTGTATTGTCCAACATATCCTAATAATAGTGAGTAAATCTCCACTATCACACAGCTATAATGTTGCTCAAAGGATCCAAGCTAAGGGCGCAACAGTACAAATTCCACATACCCACAGACCCCTGTGCCTGATGAATGTCACCACGTAAACAGACACAAATGAGCAGGTGCTGTAATGTATAATGTTGTCAGCAGATGTATGGACAGGACAACTTGTCCCTGCTCACAGGTATGCCTATCTAACTGCAAGCAGCCACATATGGCCATGCTGGTAGCTGTACACACACAGCTAGGATAATCCCAGTTATCCCACTGCTTGGATACTAGATGCAGATAACAGTATGAAGCAATATCACACTGCAGGACATAGATGGTGGTCAATACAAGCCTAGTTTGTGTAATGCACAAGTACTGTGCCTCTAATCACACATACAAAAGATATAATGTGTGGTGTGTGCAATAACTACTGTGATCTATAGTGTATAAGACTAAATAGGTAGGGGTTATAATCTTACTACAGCCCACTTGGTGCATGACTGTGTGTGTGTGAGCGTGCGCGCATGCATCCTCCAGCAAATGAATGGACATATCCTCATGGGATATCCACTTGCAATCTTTATGCACTTTTTGGCCCTGTAATGTACTGCTGGCTTCCACCCTGCCTTCCTCTACAAGGCCTGGTGATGTCATCCACCTTAAGACTATCAGCTGAGAGTGGCATATCACACCAGTTGTGGAATGTGCAATAAATATACTGTGATCTATAGTGTGTAAGGCTACTTGGTGCATGTGTGTGTGTGTCTGTGTATCCCCCTACAAAATAATTGCTGGCTTTTAAACTGCCCTCTTCTACAAGGCCTGATAATGTCATCCACCTTAAGACTAACAGCCGACAGTGTAGTATCAGACTTAATCTGTAATGTGCAATAAATACACTGTGATCTGTAGTGTGTAAGACTAGGTAGGAAGGGGTACTAATCTTTCTCTAAGCTACTTGGTGCATATATGTGTGTGTGTGTATGTATGTTTTCCCTGCAAAACAACTGTCATGCCCTCATGCTCTATACACCAGCAATAGTTATGCACTTGTTGGCCCTGTAACATGCTGCTGGCTTCCACACTCCCCTCTTCTACAAAGCCTGATGATTTCAGTCATCTTAAGACTACCAGATGAGAATGTAATATCAGATGTAAGCTGTGGCACATGCAGTAAGTACTGTGATCTATAGTGTATAAGACTAGATAAGTAGGGGTGCTAATCTCACTCCAGCCCACTTGGTGCATATGTATATGTCCATATGGCATAACCTTGATAGCCTAGACATATGTAGGTTTTGCAGTTTTTTATTTGTAGCGGGTGATGCGGCCCCTCCAAAGGACTGACAACAACAAGGCCTGTGTATGTCATCAAGCAATATGTCTGAAAAATGATAGTACTAGCAGATATGATGTGTGTTACGTGCACCACATACTGTGATCTGTAGAATGTACAATAACATAGTTAAGTGTGCACACCTACATACAGCCAACTTGTATTATGTCTGTGCCTTGGCGTGTCCTGTACGCACTGATTGGAAGTGGTGCTAGCCTCAATCTAGTGTTTTTGTGAGCCTGTTACAGCATTTTACAACATGTTATGGAACCATGGGATGTATTAATTGAACACAGAGTATACTGTAGTCTTCATTTGTCACTGGTCAGAAAGATGTGGATGCATCCACTGTTGTACAACCAATACCGACAGGTTTGGGACGTACATCCCACAGTGGCACTGGTATACTGAATGTGGCAGTCATCACAGCTAACATTGTGTGCAATGGCAACCTTGCCATGTCACTTCACAGGCATATCATACAACTGTAGCAGTCACACAGGTTCCAAGGTACACCAATACACATTGTAGAGAACATGTCCTAAGGAGTCGATGTCAGGACCGTACATGTGTAGAATGTCCCCAAAATGCTTTGGAGGGGATGTGTATGGCTCCATATAGGGAGGTGTCAGTTCCCACTGTGTACCTCCTGTGTATCTATGACAAGACTGACACGTGTGTCACCTGTGCAACACACTAACATCAGTTGGTATGCATAGTACATGCTGGTGAGACAGATATGTAATACAGGCAGTATACCCTACATTAAATAGGACCCAATGCATGTCACGCACACATCTGCTGTGACACACATCATGTGCAGGTTACACATTGGGATGCAGAACACAACAATCATAACTGTTGCTGGGCAACTATTGGCACTGGACACAGGATATATGTAGATGCGTCATCTCCATCAAAACCCTGGTGGCACTTATGAAGGGTAGCAGACCTTCTCATAGATTAGGGATGCATGAGTATGCTGAATGCCAACATTGTCCTTTTTAGCCTGTTATACACATATGAACTTATTGAGCCATGCAGTTATAGTGCTGTACCTTTGCTGTGGTGAGCCTCGTTTAGTTCTTTTTGGATATATATGCTTTGTTCTATTGAGGCTCTTTATCCGTGAGCTGTCTTGTCTGATAGACATTCTGACTGTTGTTTTTCTTGACGGCTTGGGGACATGGCGGAATTGCTGTGGTGAGCCTCGTTTAGTTCTTTTTGGATATATATGCTTTGTTCTATTGAGGCTCTTTATCCGTGAGCTGTCTTGTCTGATAGACATAGTGCTGTACCTTGCTGACGATGTATGTCTGCTGTGCTGACATGCCAGCCTCTGCTGATTTATTACAGCTGTGTATCCATACATTGTCCAAACAGACTCCTGTAAAAGAAACATAAACAGGCCCATGACACACATGTCATTGTGTAATTATGCAGCCAATTTAACAACATACAATGTAAGGCCACATAAGGTACACAAATGTATGTGGCATACCTGTGAAAAATGCCAGCATACAGTATCTCTTTCTTTAACCACTCTTGGTGGCATGATGAACCAACACTACATTACACGAGTACATGTTAAGTAATATAGTCACCCTGTGCATCAGACCCATAGCTTAATTTCCCTGCATTGATAGCAAGGATGACAGGGATGTGGCACAGGTATCATCACTTGCACAGAGTGTTATGTGGGGATGCAGGAGGCTTAGGCTGGCCCAAATGGTAGACAGCATGTGTATGAGTCAGGGGGGATCATGTAAGGTGGACCATGGAGAGATGTTGTGCGTATCTGTAGGTGATCTGCAGTTGACAGTGGTGTGTGAGTGTATGCATGTACAAAGTCAAGCTCAGTGCTAGCCCTACATGTGTGTATGTTGGACAGCTTTGGACAGTACAAGGTAGAGTTGACAGTTCACCGTCTCCAGCCTGAACAAGGGAACTGGGTCTGTCAGGAGTTGCACTGGCACCTCCATGCCCAAGGTCAGAAGCCGTACTAGTACCTGATGGTGACTGCTGTCTACTGGGACTGTGTCACCCATGGGACCACTGAGGACCACGACCCATGGCCTGCCACATCATGGTGTGGACAGCACACTCCTCTCTGTAGCACTAGATGTACTGCTACTATGAGAGCATGAGTGTGCATGGCCACTTGGATTCTCAGCAGATGGTGTTGTTGACCTACGTCCATGGGTCCGATGACCAACTCCAGCCACACGTTCCAGCACAGACAATGTGCGGTCCAAGACAGACACTGTCTCAGCCCACTGTCTGTCAACTGCATCACAGAATTGATCCAGGATTTCCCTAATGTGGTTGAGGCTGTCACAGATGTCAGAATGTGTGGCATGAATAACCCTAAGCATACACCTGGTATTCTGTTCAGAACATGCCTGTGCCTACAACATGGACTGAAACATGCACCGGCTGAACCATGATGTGACACCTGCAACACAGAACCCGGACCAAAACACAAAAGGTAGGGGTGTATCCATATTCATCAAGGATACCCACACCTCCAGGTTAGTGGCACAGCACAATGACTCAGAGATCATCCATGTGCAACTAACAATGGGCAAAACTGCAATTCAAATTGTAGCTTGCTACAGATCACCCACCATGTCCCAGGACCCCCATTCCATGTTTCTGGAGACACTGGAAAATATGAAGGTCCTACCAAATGCCCTAATATGGGTGATTTAAATTACCCAAACATTAACTGGGAGAACTACTCAAGTACTAACTCCCTTGCTGAACGCTTCCTAGAATTTATAAACTCGAATACCCTGGATCAACTGGTCAACACCCCCACCAGAGGTGACAACATATTGTACCTGGTCATCACCAACATGGGCAACCGGTGTTCTATACCAGTGGTCAAACCCTCACTGGTTAGATCAGACCATAGACTAATCACTCTGGATATCCACATTCCGCTCCCACCCCCAATCAAGGAAACCACCGTGAAAAACTTTTCAAAAGTAAACTTCACATTACTTAAGACTGAGGTGGAAAGGTTCACAGCCCCCATGCTAAAGGACAATGATGTCCAAGCTGCTGAATCCCTTACAAAGGCACTCTATGAGCACCTGCAAGAATGCATGGATTGCGTTATCCCAAGCAAAACCAAGACTCACTCTTCCAAGAAAAGGAAACCAGTCTGGTGGACTCCTGCCATAAACAAGCTATATAATAGAAGGAGGAAACTAGTGCAGAAAAGAGTAAAATCCCAAGAAGGAAAGACATCCCTGATTAATATCAACAAGAAACTATGATCCCTCATAAAATCATCCAAGGCTAGCTTTGAAAGAAAAATTGCCAGGGACTCCAAAGATAACCACAAAGCGTTCTTTAGCTATGTCAAAAACCTAAGTGGAAACTCTCATATCTGCTCTGAGTTAGTGCCGAATGGCACAAAATTCACTGAACCAACTCATATTGCCAACATTCTGGCAGACAGGGTTAGTGCAAACTTCACCCCCCTCTCACCCCCTAAAGGGCCCATAACCATACCAGAAGAATGTAGTGCCATGGAAATAACTGACACACAGGTTAAAACAGCCCTATCCAAAGCCAAAATTACAGCTTCAATGGGACCAGACAGTGTCCCAGGCTGTGTCTTACACAAGCTCCAAAATTAACTAACCTCTCACCTAAACACAGTGTTCAAACTCAGCCTCTCTACATAGAGTGGCGCACAGCAACAGTTATCCCATTGCACAAAGGTGGAGCCACAACGGACCCTGGGAACTATCACCCTATAAGCCTGACTAGCCTAATCTGCAAGGCTATGGAGTGCATCATCATGGAATTCATTAACAGAGACATTGGGAACCTTCAAACATTGGACCCTACCCAGTTTGGTTTTAACCTGGTGGACTATTTTGAGACAGTTACCAAGACTTTAGACAATGGAAAAGGAGGTCCATGCAGCCTACCTAGACCTCGCAAAGGCTTTTGACACCATTCCCCATTCTGGTATTATAGACAAACTCACCATCCTGAACATAAACCCCTACATCACAAGATGGGTTGCCAATTGGCTCACAGATAGAACCTACACGGTGAGAGTTGCAGGCTCTAGGTCTGACTCTAAACCAGTTACAAGTGGCATCCCCCAGGGCTCAGTCCTGGGACCCCTCCTGTTCGGTATATACATCTCAGAGGTACAGGCACGCACAGGAGGACTGTGGCTGACCAAGTTCACAGACTACTGCAAACTGGGGGCCATAATTGACTCTCCAGCTGATACAGACATCCTCCAGAAGGGTCTCACTGAGACGGATACCTGGTGTCAAAATCATGGCCTCAAGCTAAATGCCAAAAAGTGCATAGTCATCCCCTTTGGAAAAAAAACAAAGTACCCGCGAACAACCACATACATGGTAGTCCCCTAAATACAGAAAATATAATGAGGGATCTGGGGACCCAAGTTGATAGTAATCTCTCCTTTGGCAATCATATTGCCAAGGTGGTTAGAAAATCTTCTATGTGGCCCACCTAATCACAAAAGGGTTTGCATCTAGAACAAAAGAGGTTATTGTGCCCCACTACTCATCACTCATCAGACCCATCATAGAGTACAATGCCCCATTTGGGATGTACCTTACAAGACACCTGCAACAGCTGGAAAGAACACAGAAATACCTCACCAAGAGGATTACTGGCCTCAAACATATGCCCTATGCAGCCCAACTGAAGAAACTCTAGCTGTACTCGGTTGCATACCGCTAACTCAGAGGTGATCTCTGCCTGATATACAAGGCCATGTCCAACCCAGAATTGATGGACATGCTCCACCTAAAAAAAAACAAATCCCTGAGAGCCACAAGCTTTAGGATCTAAACCTCACCACAATGATAAATAGGACATGCAGGAGGTATAGATTCCTGTCCCAGAGACTCCCCATGCATTGGAACAGGATTCCAATCTACATTAGGCAGAGCCCCTCACTAACACTCTTCTAAAGAAACCTTGACAAGTGGATGGGAAACAGAACATTTACCCCGGAGATCACTGCACTAGCTCTGCTGGACAGAAGCACAGGGAACTAATGGCTCTGCTGGACCGAGGCACAGGGAACTAATCTAAGGGGATGATGAAAGCCAACACATTCTGGCTAGGCTTGTAGATGTCCTCAGGCAGATAGCCTAGTACTTACCTATGAACCTATGAACAGGTGGTGGATGGACAGCAGGCCTCTTACAAGCACCCCTGTTAATCTGCCTGTGTGGGACCTCGCCAACTATCTTGTTATGGCCAGTGTCTACACTCACTGGAGCCATAGTTGCCACACTTTCCTGTTCAATGTCTCCACCCTCTGACTGTGCAATATTTGTGGCGTCTGTGGATGGAGTATATGTTGGCATACAAACTGTGTGTGGTGACAATGGGGCAGAAGAGTGATGTCTACCTCTGAGAGAGAGTCAGCCCTTGACACATCCACCTGTGCCTCACTGTGACCACCACCATCATCATCAGTGTCTGAGGAGACACTGACATCAGGTTGTGTAGGGGACAGACACCAACACCCATGGTCACCTGCAATAGAATGAAAAAAGCAGTACATTAATACCTGCACTATTGTGTACAAAAAGTATCCAAGACTCCATTGAAGACTCACAACTGAATTAGCGATCAAACAACTTCCTTCTCTGTCTTCGTCCACAAAGCAGTATCTTAGAACACAATTCAAAGTCAACTCAGGACCTTAATAATCATCACTTGAAGTGTATCAAGTCAAACATGACTAGTAATATTTACCATTTACTTAGTATGACACAATAATTGAAACAACAAGACATAAAACCCAGGACAACTCTCTTCACAATTATATGGAAATACACATTTCACTGCCTAACGTATTTACCTTCAACCTGTTGTATTTTAAAAGGTATTTCAGATTCCTTGCCTCATTTAAATCAGGAGCCTTATCTGCTCTTAGATGTAACTGCCAAAGTGTATCTGTTGAACTACATTCTTGTGACTACCCCTCTTGAAACCTTAAGTACCTCTTCTAGACTGGCATTTAAAAACATCCTACGCTGTTTGCATGCAATTACATGTACATGGGGCATTAATCTGGCCCTTAACCATACTAGACTATAATTGTACCTTAACAAAACAAGTGTCATACTTACCAGGAGCAGGACCATGGCCTTGGGCAATACCTGATGGGCCTGTGAAAAGCTGAGGGTGGGGTAATATCAGTACCACTACATGTTGTAGCACAATAAGGTAATATGTCCATATATGTCACATTTATAGTAGCCACTGTGTTACTTGTATTGGTCCCAATCTGCCTATGAGTGTTTACCTGAGATTACACCCCCCAAAGAATAAAGACCTGACCCACATAAAAGTATCTACAGCTTGACACACTGACTGATACAGTAGTTAAATGCTGATCGCAGTAAGCTTACCTGCATGCTCCTCATCTGTGGAAACTGTGGCACCCACCTCCACAATGTACAGTGTGATGGATTCCTGGGAGATGTCATGTGTGCCTAGGTGCACCAGGAATTCCTCAGTGGCTGAGAGTTGTTGTTCCATGTAGGCCCACCACTGGTGACAGCACAATCCCTGGCTATATCCACTGCCCATTGATGTGCAGCATGAAACATATCAGTTGCCTAGTGTTGGACCTGCTCATATGTCCTGCCTTGCTGGCCCATAGCATTAATGTTATGGACAAGGTCTGACCACAACGCAGTTTGCTGTTCTCTATTATGTCTCTCCCTAGATAGCAGAATGTCATGATTCTGCCTTAGTCCTTGCAAGATTATCTTATTTACCATTCACCGCATCCAAGAAGGGTGGGTGTCATCTGTGGTACATTATTGCTGAAAGACAACACAAGGGGAACACATTACAGGATCAGATACATGGATGTCCACTATGTACAGATACATCAAGGGCAAAATGGCTGGCACTATCCACTGCTTGCTCACACATGTCATACCCCACAGTGTGACAACATACGACGTGTGTGAATCCAACCAAGATAGTATCAATAGAGAGGTATTTCCCTGTGTGTCATGAGAAATTCTGCTGCATGATCATACACCCAACACTCCAGTCTGTGGTGGTGTGTCTACTAAGGCCAACCACCAAATAATATGTCATAAGACCAGAGCCAGACAAATAGCAGTGTGCTATTACATCCACTATGAATGGACAGTCCAACAACAGCAGTGTGCCACAATGTCAAAAGACAATGCAACCTTGGAGTATTGTATGTCCCCTGTAGGTGTAACACAGCAGGATATCAATGACGTCCTTACCACAGGTGTAAGACAGGCTTACTGCTGTAATCCCTATTACCCATGCCTGTATCCTGTTATACACAAAAACAGTTACATACCTGGTGGAGTGTATTACTCCTCTGTTGAAATGTGCTATTAGTAATGTTTCACAAAGGCATGCTCTGTGTAAGTACGGTCTCATACAGAATGGTTCCCCATACTCACCTGCCTGACTTTTAAACATGCTCCCCATCAGAAGGTGATTAACTCTAAGCCAATCTGTGGTTCTCAAAATGCTAATTGCAGCCAATACAGCTGAACTGCTAATGACATGCAACCACTGTGCAATATATAAGGCCTTCTTGTAGACCTGAGCTCCTTAGCTATTGAGATGGACACTACTGGGGTGAGGAGACTACATCATTGCAGAGGGTAGGTCTGTAGCAAAAACCTTTACATAGAGTTGTGTGTACCACAGGCTACAGCTGTTGCTGCTACAGGTAGTAGACATAGGCAGAGAGTGTGAACACTTTGGTGGACAACAAGCTGTAGGTTTATCTGTGTCAGCTGGATCAGCCTTGTTGTAGAGGCAGTGTCAGGGTGAGGGCACCCTTTACACTCCAATTAAGGCATGTGTTTATGGTACGTATGTTAGGCAACTGTGTCAATTACAGAGTACTAGGCATAATGTAGTACTGCTATACGGATATGTGAAGTGTGTCCCTATCTGCAGGCCTGTGGCTTAATGCAATTAAAAGCAGTTATTTAATTTGCAATGCTTTGTGTGGATAAAGAGTGTATTAGTGATCCATTAATTGCTGTCTTCACAATAATGTAATTGAAATGCACCACAACATTGGATTTGAACCCATGACTTTGTGTGGCAAAATGTACTGTAGGCAGGTCATTTAACAGACTGAGCTACTGAGTCACTGCTGCAGCAGATGTATTTGCAAGATATATGTGCACACATACAGGCTGTCACAAACATGTTCTATATCCATCAGTATGTGTATGGCTTTATATGGTTGTATTTCTGCACCAAAGTCCCAGTTGAACATGTATTTTGTCATTAAAGCCTTAGCAGGTGACTTTCTACATGTTGCTGAGAAAAGGACACATTTACCTGCTATCAGAGGTCTCAGTTACATCCATTGTCATGTCTTTGGCTGTCTAGTGGTGTACTATTGCACCAGAATCCAAGGTACACTCATTTTTTTCCATTACTTTTTATTCAAGTTTGTGCATTGCAGCGAGGCATGCAGCTCCACTGAAACACGCCTAATGACTGTAATTGGCAATTATTATGCTTTGTTTTAACCATCTTTTTTAAGTAAGAGTTGCGTGGTATGGTGGCTTAATACAGTGTGCTACAGGTGTGACGGGCTCAGGTTCGAAACATGGCAGAGGTGTTTATTTTATACATGTGACTTACAATGTTAGAAACACATACTCATTATAGCTGTATTTAGCTAAGCTTAGTGAAGCTGCTTGACATGGCGCATCACGCAGCTCTGCACTAAAAAAATATAAAGAAAAGAAAAAAGGGAGATAGGAAACTGTGAAATCATGGCAAGCAGAGAGAAATACATATTGAAAGGCAAGGAGGGATGTGCAGGAAGGGTTTAGGAAAGAACTATAGCTATCTATTTCTTGTACAGCAACAACTGTGCACTTTGACAGATTTTTAGATGAATTTGGATTATAAAACCCTGGAGAGAGGGGTGAGAACAACATAACTGTGTTGTCAAGCCAGTTGGACCAAATTATGTGTGTCCAGTGGACACATACGAAATGGAGAACTATGTATGGAACTATATTTTTTTTTGAGACAGGTGCCCATTTTTTTTTTAAGGTGAGAGTGGAATGTTGGGAGAGGGACATAGGTACATGTGGGGCAGGTAAGATGGGTAAATGAGGATGCATTTGCAAACAGACAAGACAGCAGACAGGGGTGGTGTATGACACATGAGAGGGGTGAACACCTTGGACATGGAGGGTTTTGTGGAATCTGAGTCCCATGTGCCTGCAGATGGTAGTAGGACTGTTGACACTGCTCCATCACTACTCCGAGGGTGGCTGTGCTGGGGGCTGGGCACCAGGGAGTGGCAGTCCCACCAGGGTTTCCAGCATGCCCCCAATCCAATGCAGGCATTGGTCATAGCCACTGTGAACTATCCTGCGCAATAGGACTGGTAGCTCATCCTGGGTGACTACCCTCCCTCTGCCACCACTCCCAGAAGGGGACTGGGTCCTGTCCTCTAGGGTGATACTACCTGACATAGCAGATAGTGCAGGGGCAGCAGAGGGACCATCACCGGTCTGGATCCAAGATGTGCTGGGACCCGGTGCCACTTCCAGATGAGCCAAGGCAGGGGGATCAGCTGGAACTGGCCTACCTTTACATGCTGTGGTAGATAAGGTAAAGCAATAAGTTAAGGTTAGTAACAAAATGGAACATCATATTTATTAATCCAAATACATATCAATGTATATTATGTGCAACACAACATTAAGTAGCATAACAGTCAGTATGGTAACAGCATGCCAGTGTGAAGTAAACCATAAGGCCAACAAAATGATTAGTTTAACAAAGTATGTTAATATTGAATCATAATAAAACATGACAATGTTCAACCACATTTTTCAAAGTATAGTTAAACAAATTATGTTAATATTAATTCATAATAATACATTACAATAGTGAACAAATGAAGATAAGGGGTGGGGAGAGATAGAGAAAAACATTCCATTAGTGCCATTGCAGATGATATCCCTGACAGCACTGGACATACATACTTCTACAGGTGTACTGACAGTTGTGATTACAGTGACTACAATTATCCTATGTACCACATACATACCTCTCAAGCTGATAGTATAGGATAATAAGGCCAAGCACTAACAAATGCAGGTACAGAACTACACAGAACAGTTTCACATAATGTGGACTTATATAACCACCAGGGTGTTCTGTAAAAGGATTTGGTAATACATTGCATTCCAGGTAATAATTTATCTGGTAAACATGTGACAGATGGATTAGTCAGTTTTAATTAGATTACAAGAAATTGTGACACTTGAGAGGCATGTTTGTGTACAGTAATTGCACTAGACAGCCATTGTTGCTTATTTGGTAGGCATGGGAGTAGAGCCCACTAGCTGTGACTGCAAGGGACATCTGCAAATAATTTAATAATTGATGGCAGTAGCATAGTACAGACATGCAAGCGATATAGCCATACTGGGATTACACAGTTTTATTTTTGAATCAGCAATGCTGATGAACACATTCTTGCTATTGACTGTAACATTCTGCGAGATCTAAACACAATATCTGAACATAATATGAGCTAACTCACCCATAACATTTTTGTATTCTTAAGGAGAGAAAAAATGTGAGCATTACATGTCTGATACTGAAAATGTGCTACAGAGCATTGGATTCGAACCCAGGACTGTGTGTGGCAAAATGTACTGTGTACAAGAGAACTAACAGACTGAGTTACTGAGTCACTGCTGACTACAGGGTGACTGATACTTGCCTGGAGATCACCTGGAAACACTATGAATTGTGCAGTACAAATTACAGGACATTCCTCTAGCATTCTAGTACTGTTACTACAGCTTTATTTCACTTTCAACAATACTGGCAAACACATAGTATTGTTATTAGTTTGAAATATCTGTGAAGTCCACACACAATATCTGCCTGCGAAGTGGGCTACCTCACCCATATACCTTTATTTATTTATTTACATTTGTTTACCGGGTAAGTCCAACTGGGCAAGATTCCCCGTTTTCAGCATAGGCTCAGGGAGTAAAACTCCATAGAGGCTAGGTGAATTATAAAAGAGTTAACCTGGGTTGGAACATGTACATATCCAGGACTTGGTGAAGTAGGATTTTAGCTGATTTTTGAAACTATGTTTATCTGTCTGTGTCCTAACTTCCAATTGGAGAGAGTTCCACATTTTTGCAATGGTACAGAAATATAGGGAGTCTCACAGTGCAACCTGGCCAGGTGCCCACCATGAGACTTGACACTGTGAGCCCTCTCAGCTGCAGCTGTTGGGAGAAAAGCACTCCATTATGCATACCAGTTTTGTAGACATTCAGCTTGCAATTTGTTAAGACAGCAAAAGCCTACTTACATACTTTTAGGGCATTCCCTGCCCTCACTTCTTGTACCCAAGTGTGTGAATCTGTTCTGTTGTAGCTTAGTGGTAATTCCCTTTGTCTATGGTGTGCAGGGTCCATGGTTTGAGCCTTGCAGGAGCTGTTTCAACGCACGATGCATCGGAGACCATCCAGGTGCAATTAACCATAGGCAAGACTGCTCTGCAAATTGTAGCATGTTACAGGCCACCCTCACAAACTCAGGAACCTCACATGGCCTTCCTGAAAACACTAGAGGGGATAAATGTATCACCAAACACCATCATACTAGGTGACTTCAATTACCCTAATATAGACTGGGAACACTACTCAAGCCCAAACACCCTAGCCCAAAAGTTCCTGGAATTCATAAACTCAAATGCCATGGAACAACTAGTCACCATCCCACAAGAGGAGAAAACATACTTGATCTCATCATCACGAACATGGGAGCACAATGTTCAACGAAGTATACCCCTCACTGGTGAGATCAGATCACAAACTAATCTCGCTGGAGGTCCTCATCCCACCCCACCTGAAATAAAAGACCACAGTAAAGAACTTCTCGACTTCACACTTCTAAAGACTAGTGTGGTCTCCTTTAAGGCCCCGAGAAAACAGTACTCAAGCCGCTGAATCACTTACAAATGCCTTCTACCAGCACCTGCAGGACTGCATGGATAAGGCAATCCCAAGCAAAACAAAGACTCTTTGTACCAAAGGCAAGCGTCCACTCTGGTGGACCCCAGCCATAAACAAACTCTACAACAAAAGGAGGAAGCTACTACAAGATAGAGCAAAAAGCCTAAAAGCTAAGACACCCTTGATCACTATAAGTAAAAACTAAGAGCTCTCATAAAATCATCCAAAGCAAATTTTGAGAGAAAAATAGCTAAAGACTCAAAGACAATCATAAGGCCTTCTTTAGCTATGTTAGAAACCTGGGAGGAAACTCCCAGATATGCTCAGAACTAGTTCAAAATGATGTGAAGATTACTGATCCTACAGACATTGCCAACATACTGGCTGACAGGTTCAGTGCAAACTTCTCCCCAAAAGAGAGATATCTATACCTTGCAGCCCCCAAACATCTCCAACGCCCAAGTGAGAACTGCTCTCTCCAGCAAAAACACAGCATCCATGGGACCTGATGGTGTCCCCCTGTGTGCTCCACGAACTCAATGAGGAATTAAACCCACAGCTAGGACAGCTGTTTAATCATAGTCTTACCTCTGGATACTGCAACTGTGGTCCCACTTCACAAAGGCGGTGCCTCCACCGACCCTGGAAATTACCGCCCATTAGCTTGACAAGCCTTATCTGCAAAGCCATGGAGAGGATCATAATGGACCTCATAAATAAAGACATAGGGAATTTGCAGACTTTGGATCCATCCCAGTTTGGCTTTGTCAAAGGCAGATCATGCCTTCTAAACTTGGTTGACTTTTTCAAACAGTCACCAAAGCCATTGATGAGGAAAGGCAGTCCATACAGCCTACCTCGATCTGAAGGCCTTTGATACAATACCCCACTCGGGTATCATTGAAAACTCATCAGCTTAAATGTTAACCCATACATCATAAGATGGGTTGCAAACTGGCTGAGTGACAGAACCCACAGGGTCAGAGTTGCTGGCGCCATGTCAGACTCAAAGCCTGTCACAAGTGGTGTACCACAGGGCTCAGTCCTGGGCCCACTCTTGTTTGGCATCTACTTTTCCAAGTACAAGCAAACACAGGAGGGTTATGGCTGACAAAGTTTGCAGATGACTGCAAACTGGGCCATAGTAAAAACATCTGACACAGATATCCTTCAGAAGGGTCTCACAGAAACGGATAACTGGTGCCAGAGCCATGGCCTAAAGTTAAATGCCAAAAATGCATAGTCATACCCTTGGGAAAACAAGGTTACCCCTAGCTACCAAATAGGTGGCAATCCACTGAGTACAGAAGAAGTTATCAGGGACCTGGGGACCCAGGTTGATAGTAGTCTGTCATTCGACACCCATGTAGCTAAAGTAGTTAGGAAGACCTTCTACATTGCCCACCTTATCATGAAGGGATTCTCATCTAGATCAAGGGAGGTCATAGTCTCCTACTCATCACTCATCAGACCAATGATTGAGTACAATGCCCCATTCGATGTATCTGACCCGACACTTGCAGCAGCTGAGAGGCCACAAAAGTTCCTCCCAAAAGGATAAAGGGTCTCAAACATCTGTCCTATGCTGCCCGACTGAAAGAACTCCAGCTCTATTCAGTCCTCAGAGGTGACCTTTGCCTAACATACAAGGCCATGTCAAACCCAGATTTGATGAATATGCTTCACCTCAAAAATCTAGATCCGTCAGAGCCACAAGGAGACTTAAACCTCGACACGGCTATTAATAGCTGGAGGGATAGATTCATCACCCAAAGACTCCCTATGCTGTGGAATAAAATCCCGGTATATGTGAGGCAGAGCACCTCGCTGGCCTTGTTCAAGAGAAATCTTGACCAATGGATGGGAGATCGCAGATATACCCCAGGGATTACCTCAGTGTCACTGCTCAACAGAGGCACAGCAAAATAATGGGTATAGTTCCCCATACTAAAGGGGTGGCGTAAGCCACAAAACTATGGGCTATGCTTGTAAATGCCCTCGGGCAGATAGCCTAGTATGAACCTATGAAGTTCCCCTATTTTTCATTTTCAGGTTGTGATGGTGATGATGACACTGCTCACCTGTGCAGAGGATACCACTTACACTGGTGAATTTTCTGGCCAGCCAGTCCCAAGCCTCTGCCTTACATTCCAAGCCCTAGTAACAACCCTGCAGTAACCTATCATCATGTTTTTTTACAAGGAGCCCAACCATGACCCCGGACTCCTGAATGCCCTACCACTGTGCCCAAAAGCACACACCTTCAACAATACCACCAGCCATAATGACAGATGATTGAACTCCAATGGATTCTACAGAATTCCTGCCTATTGTGGTTAATATAAGCTGTTTCCCCACCGTTACACATCATTGAGCAACATTCAAAAATGACCTGTGCCACTTAGCGTGCAAACTAGCTAAGCAGAGCTGAGCAGTGTGAAAACTCACACAACCAAGGTTTAGTGAAGCTTAGCACCGAGCAAACACTAGCAGCTATTAATAAGTTTATGCGGTGCTAGCATGATTGAGCAGAGCTCAGCAGAGCACAGCAGTGCCATATTTTCCAATGTTATTATTAAATTATAGAAGAATAGTTCAGCACATTACAGACATGTCCTGCCTGCTATAGGCTTGAACCCAGGACCTACTACACATATAGCTGTAACTCTACCCATTTAGCTACTTGGATATTATGAAAACTGCTATACCTTCACATATACTACTGAGCTACCTGTAAGCTTTGCTGTGCACAGTGCCAAGCAAACATGCATAAACACCCATAAGCAACACATTAAATAATTAATTGCATCTGGTTTCTATTTTTAGTTGTCTGGCAGGTGCCAGCTGTCTATATCTGAGCACAACTTGGCATTGCTGCGCTCCGTGCTGTGCTGTGCAAATGGCAATTAAAATAAATATTTGAAAAATACTACAGATAGATGTAATTATGATTATTGATTACATCCGGTTCCTATTTTGTAGATGTCTGGCAGGTGTCTTCTGTCTATATATGAGCATAACTTGGCATTGCTGTGCTCTGTGTCGTGCTGCACAAACAGGCAGTTAAAACAATTAAAATTTATTAAAACAAAACAGGGGAACATAACACATCATTGAAATGACATATTACACATTTGACACACACCACAACATCACTACAGTGGCAGAGACCATTGCAGGGAGCCTCAGACTCATCTGCAGCATAGTAAGCCACTACAGTGATTTGATATCCATGCTCCGACGCTGTCCCTTGGCAGTGCGCCATGATTAATATGCATGGTGTATTGCAGAGGGGGAAACATGGCTGTATACATGGATAAATATCATGTAAGCTTTACACTGAGCCTACATGGATTTTTATTAAATCCTATGGGCTGACATTCATTTGCAATATAAGTCTAGCAATTTACTGCAGCTAGTAGTGTTAGAACATATATTGAGTTGTTTTAACACGCATTGTACATAAAAGTGCACTCACCATAATAATTCTACACCGCACAGCATGACCATTTTCAAATACTTAGTCTATTTATACCTAATATAAATACTATAAGTATTTTGAATGTTGCAGTCAATATTTGCATACAGTACAATCTTGCACCTTTTAAAGCATACACTCTCTAAAATTGCTGTGGCTCTTGCTGTGTTGGCATACCTGTTCCTCTGTTTTGCAAGTCTAATACAGTTTTATTAACAAAATAGTAAAAGAGAAAACAACAAACTATATTAAAACACTGACCCACAAGATTTGGAGTAACAGTCATTAATCACAGGCAAAGTCCTACTCATGTTTGGCTTACCTGGAGTACAATATATTCTGATTACTGTCTTTTAAACATAAATTTGTAGTTACCCACAATGTTTGATAAGTTGATTAGTTACCTGAATATAGTTGTCTGTAATATATTATGTAATTTAATTAGATATTAACCTGTAGCCTACACCTCACTATCATTCCAGGGGCTTTCAATTCTTTGCATCTCACCCATCAATACTGGTCACACCCTTTGAATTCTACTGCATATGTGCACTCATCATGCTGGAAAGGATAAACATTTGAAGAAATAAAATTATTTATTTATGTATGTACATATTTATTTATTTATTTCCATTTGTTTATTTCCATTTGTTTACCGGGAATGTTTGACTTGGCCTAAAATAGCCCGTTTTCAATGGAGGCCCAGGGAGAAAAGCTCTACAGAGTACAATGTTGTAACAATACAATACAATACAATATTCATATAAATTAGATAATGTGTAACAATATAATATTTATATAAGATACATCATGTAAAATTAATATGCGTACATAATCTAGAAAAAATGATAAATAAAAATTTAGTTTAAATAGATAATACAATAATAAACATTTGAGGCAAAAGATCAAATGTTCTAGGGTTTTAGAAACTGTTAGCAGAGGAGATCAAAAAGGCTGGCAATGGAAGGAGGAGAGGATGGAGTATTAGGGAGGGTGTAAATTAAGAGAGGAATAAGGAGGGGAGTGTGATAAGTGAGGGAAAAGAGAATCTGCCTATTTAGTGCAGCTAACCAGGATTAGTACAGGAGTAAAGCCAGGTGTTATTAAGATGTTTTGAGGTATGTCATTCCAAGCTTTGGCTAGTTTATATGAACACAGGGAATCCCCGTGGCAATTATTTGACTTAGTGACCTTCAAAAGCAATTTATTAGATGATCTTAATGTTCTGCTGCTGGAGTAGGTTTGTACTAGGTTACTAATGGATAGATAGTTGTCAGGGTGATACAGGGTGGAATAGGTTAGAATTAGTTGATTAAAGATTAGAAAGTTAGGAAGTTACATCCATTTTACTTGGTGAAGTACTCTACAGTGATGAGTTATTTAAGGTTGGTTTGAAACAAATATGGCTACTTTATAACGGCAAGATTCTAGTTTGTTTAAGTCACATTTTCTTAGGTTAGTGAAAATGGGTGCGGCATATAAGATAGAAGATGAGTTCTACAGCTGGCATGTCTTGTGGAATTTGTTAGAAGGGCTTTATTCTATATAGGGAATCTAACTTGAAATGGACTTTCTTGATAGCTAGGGCTAAGTGTTTATCATAGTCAAGATCCTTGTCAGTGGTGAGCCCTAGTAGATTTGTATGATCTACTGGTTTGATGATGGTATTGTTAGATGAATGGATGGAGAAAGCAGTAGGGTCAGTGGTATTTTAGCTACTGGTGAAGAGCATTAGTTTTGTTTTTGAAGGGTTAAGAATCAGTTGGGAGTTGGAAAGGTATTTTTCAATGTCCAGAAAGGACTGCTGGGTTTTATTGAAAAGAGCAGGAAGAGGTGGAGCAGAGCATATGAGGGAGCAGTCATCAGCATATTGAACTAATGTAGCATGTTGGGTGGCTGTACAGAGTTTAATTTTGAATATGGTGAAGAGCAGAGGACCAAGATTGGACCCATGGAGGACACAGACGGTGACAGGTAAATGAGATGATAGTTAATTTTACCATTTAACTGTCTGTTGATGGTTGGTTAGATAACTAGTGCACTAGGTGAGGGTTGAATGAGAGAGGTTAAATGAAGCCAGCTTGTCAATGAGATTTTACTGGGAAACTGTATTAAAGGCCTTAGATAGGTTGAGGAATGCAGAGGGGGTGAGTAAACCATTGTTTCTGTGTTGTTATACTGTGTTGAAACTAATTAGAGCTGTTGTCATACTGTGCTAAGGATGATAACCATATTGTGTGGGGGATATAAGGTTGTTTTTCAGGAGATGGTTAAGTAATTGGGTGTGAATACATTTTCCAGTATTTTCCTAAGGGGGAAAGGATGGCAATGGGTCTATAGTTAGAAAAATTTGTAGAGGTGCCAACTTTATTTACAGGGATTACATGGGACACTTTCCATATTCAGTGATGGACCAATTTATAAGGAAGGATATGGGGTAAACAATTACACCTGTAGCCAGTTTAAGGTATTCATTGGGCAGTTGGTCAGCAGCAGTGGAAGAGTGTTTAAGTTTGGATAGGAGTTTTTTATGTGGTGAGTTTATATGGATTGAATGTGGAAGGAATCAGGATTTTTTCTAATTTTGTGGGTATTGATAGATGAGAACTGATAATATGTTTTAATAGTGATAATACAGAGTTAACAAATGATTGTTAAATTGAATGGCTGTGGTGTCAGAGGAGTCTTTTTTTGTTGGACTAGGGATAGTAGCTTGACCTGGTTTGAGCAGTTGGTTTATGGATCCCCAGAATTTTTGGGATTATATTGGTGCCTGTTTTGGATTGTTATATATTGTTGTATTTTGTCACATTTGATTAAAATGAAAAATGAAAAAGAATTAAGAGCAACGTTGCACACACATAACACATTTTGAAATACTACTCTCTTCATTAAAAAAAACTTCCTCAGCCACTCTCATTCTGTTCTTTTCTCCTATCATTTCTGTCTCCAGAAGCTAGTTTTCTCCTAATCCATGCATCCATGGGACATCTGTATTGTGGCAGTCTATAACAGTGTCTTCCTTCTCTCTCCAGTTGCTGCATCTCTTTACAATATTTCCTTCTGATCCACCTCATCTCTTGGAGTCCCAAAGTCTCTAAAGTCTACTCATCTTCTCTGTTCCACCAGCTATCTCTCAAAGGAGATGTCAAAGTAGAAAAAGAGATTAGTAATGGAGAAGTCAAAGAAATAGAAATTGAGGCAATGGAACAGGTGCAAAGAGAAGGATTCAGTGTAGAAAATCAAATGCAGAAAGCACCACAACAGGATAGAGCAATGGATATCCAAATTAAGGGGAAATCAGTGTAACAGGAAGCAACAGGTCAGGTGCCATATCAAGATATTTTGGAACTTTCCACAGGAAACCAGTATAAAAGTTCACTTGAAGCTAGACAGGAAGGAAAGGGACGGGAAACTGTGGAAACTCTGATGAGTGATAGGCCAGTGAGTTTCCGTATGACAAAACAACAGATGACACAGGATGAAATTGAAGAGAATGTGCCACAAGAAGATGTTATAGAACTTTCTACAGATTGCCTGCAGGAAATGGAAAACAAGCAATGTGCCCTCAGTATGGAAAAAAAGGAGTTAAGAGAAGAGTTGCTTGATTTAATAGACAAAGACAGATATATCAAGATCAATGAGAGAAATAGACTGCAGAAGGTTAATAAAACCCCAAAAGTCAGAAGATTGATAAAACAAATGAACACAGTAATTAGGACTGTCCATAGAGATCCATGAGATATAACAGAAGTAAACAGAATATATTACTGTGCTGCTAAATTAATAACTGATAAAATTCTACCACAGGAATATAGGGTAGCGAGGGAAAAGGGGGTGGGGCGAAAGTGAATACCATCATGGAAATATCGAATAGAGAAAACTATAAAGCAGCTAAGACAAGAAGTGTCATTGTTAGAAGATTATAGAAGAGGGAACAGATCAACAAAAATGTTAAGAAAGATAGATGTGATAAAAGCAGTGTGCAGAATGAGAACAGACCAGGATCTATTATGCACTATTGGAGATAACAAACTAAAAATTTTGAAACAGGCAGAAAGACTCAGAAGATATGAAGATAAATATAAGGGAAAAGCACAAAATAAGAAATTTACTGATGACCCAAAAAAGTTTTATAGAGAATTGGGAATAAGGTAAAAGGAATTGATAGATCGCTGAAAAAAGAGGAAGTAGATACATTTTGAAGAAGTAACTGCGGTGGTGGTGCTGCGGTAGATTTGTCGCCTCACAGTAAGACGCTGTCCGGTTCGATTCTCAGCTAGAGCGTCTTCTGCGTGGAGACATGCGTGAATGGGCGTACCTTCATTGAAGGTTGTGAGTCAGGGCTGGTAACTCGGCACATAAAAATCAACTACCAATCATTAGCGGACTGAAGTTCTGCTGTGGCGACCCCTAACCGGGAAAAGCCGAAAGACACAACATCTATGAAGATCCTGTGGAACATAACAAAGATGCTAAATGGATAGAAGAAGTAAAAGAAAGAATAAGAAGTTTAAAAGTACATGATATGAAATGGAATGAAATAGCAAGAGAGACTGAAACAAAGTTGAGAAAAGCCTCTAATTGAAAAACCCCAGGCCCAGATGTAGTACCTAACTTTTGGCTTAAAGTATTAACTTCTTTACATGAGGATCTAGCCATGAGTAAGAACTATTTATATGCACACCCCGAACAGACACTGCACTGGTTAACAACAGGAAAAACAATGCTCTTACTTAAGAGTGAACCTGAAAGCTACCCTAAAAATTATAGACCAATAACTTGTCTTCCGACGACGTATAAACTATACATGGGGATTGACACCCACAGTCTTTATAGTCATTTAGAAGAAAACTTAATTAAGGCAGTAGAACAAAAGGGCAATAAAAGAAAGTCATATGGAACAAAGGATCATTTGTTGTTAAATAAAGTTATAGTGGAGAACTGTAAGAAAGGGAAGAATCTAAGTATGGCATGGATTGACTATAAAAAAGCATTTGATAGTATCCCACATTCATGGATAAAAGAGTGCTTAAAAATGTATAAGGTACATCCTACACTGATTGATTACATTACAGTAACCATGAAACAGTGGCAGACCACTTTGTAATTAGCCATGATAAAGGACAGATTATTATCCCAGGGATAAAAATCCAAAGGGGGATATTCCAGGGCGTCTCCCTGTCACCGTTGCTATTTTGCCTTGCCATTAATCCATTAAGCTGTTTACTTAACAGCTTAGGTCATGGCTATAATTTGGCTTTTAGAAAACAAAAAAGTCTAATGACTTCTCATCTTCTCTATGTCGATGATTTAAGATTGCATAGCTCATCAGATGAGGAACTGAAAGCACAGCTGCAGGTTGTCAAAACTTTTTCAGATGATATTGGAATGTCATTTGGTCTTGATAAATGTGCAAAAGCAACCTTTAAAAAAAGGAAAATTGCAGCACCAGAGAAACATCAGTTTGGGAAAAGAATGTGATATAAAAGAACTTGAGCAAGAGGGGGTGTATAAATACTTGGGAATTGATGAAGGATCACCAATAAAACATGAACAAATGCGAATAAAGCTTAGAAAGGAGTACTTTAGAATATTTAAATTAATCCTGAAAACAGCATTGACACCTAGGAACAAGATCCAAGCTATAAATCAATTTGCTTTTCCTGTCCTAACTTATAGTTTTGGAGTGACTGGTCCCAAAAAGTGTTGGCTAGATTGGATATTAAAACAACAAGGATGCTTCATGCTCACCAAATGATTTATAAAAATCAGTGTATACCAATATTATATATTCCCTGTTCTGAAGGAGGGATGAGCCTCCTTGAAATTGGTTACATGTATAGATCTGCAATCATGGGACTCCACATATATCTACTGGGGTCTACTTCATTTGATCGACAGACAATTTGATCGAAACTCATTTGATCGAAATTTCATTTGGTCGAAAACCAGTATTCAAGGCATAAAACTGGGATTTGTCCCCCTTCCCAATGTCGTGCGACCCTGGAGTTGGTATATATATAGTTAGGGGGTGTGGGGGGCTCAACCCCCACCTATTTTCCTTTAAAAGAAGAACATAAAACAAAAAGTACACATTTTAAATGAAAATAGGTGGGGGCTTCCCCCCACACCCCCCAATGTGGGGGCTTTGCCCCCCACACCCCCAATGTGGGGGGGGGGTGCCCCCACACCCCCTAACTATATATACCAACTCCAGGGTCGCATGACATTGGGGAGGGGGACAAATCCTAGTTTTATACCTTGAATACTTGTTTTCCACCAAATTAAATTTCGATCAAATGAGATTTGATCAAATGGTCTGTCGATCAAATGAAGTAGACCCATCTACTGACCTCACAAGATCCAAATGTGGTGAAAGTTTTAAAACATTAGGAGAATAAATCTAAGGTGACATTTATGCTTAATTTAGCAGAGGCATAGCGACGTCAAGCAGGAATGGAAATCAAACCAGAAGTGGATAAAAACCAGGCAACAACTGAATGTGCTAAAAAACAAAATAAAGAATATAAGGTGAAGGACCAGATGAGAAGGCAAGAAATGTGGAAAAAACATAAATATAGTTGCAAGTATAGAAAACTTCTGGAAAAGCATCATGTTGATGAAGAACAAATGCAGGAATGGTTAAGGACAGCTGAATTTACATCAAGAAATGAAAGGTTAATATTGGCAGCCCAAGATAGTGGGCTACGTACATGCTGGTTTACTACGTCCATTGAACATGTGGGAGAAACAGATATATGTAGGTTTTGTGGAACCGAATTGGAAACACACCTTATTGCTTGTTGTGACTCTCTAATGGCAGAGGGACTGTATACTGAAAGGCATAATAATGTGGCGAGATTGTTACACTGGAGATTGTGCAAACATTATGGTATTGAAGTGGCTGAAAAACATTGGAAACATGAGCCACAGAGAATCATAGAAAATGATGAAGTTTACATTACATGGGATCACCCAATACCAACAGTTGGAAAGATAGGTGCTAGAAAACTGGATATAGTGGTCCAAGAAAAGAAGACAAAAGTAGAAATGAGAGCCATGTGGAAGAAAGATACCCAGACAGTTCCAATAGTAGTAGGAGCAACTTATATGGTCTTATAAAAAAGAATTTACAGTCATATTTAGATATGTTACCAATTCATGTAACACCATACGAATTACAGAAGGAGTCATTACTGGGCACATTGTGGGTGCTGCGAAGAGCACTTTTGGCTAACATCAAAGAGTGAAACCATACTAATTTCATGAACTTTAATCGTACTTTGACTTAGGAATGGGGTCCATTCCCGTCATGGTATTAGAAACCCAAAAGACTTGGAGAAATTAAAAAAGAGATCTCTCCCTAGTGGAATCATCTACCACAGAACATGTGCACTGATCTTTTGCATCATAGTTGTCAGTATATCTATGTTCCTCTCCATTATCCTGCCTCCTCATGTCAGGCGTGTTTATGAACATGCTCTGTTTAACTGATTTAGTGCATTTCATTACTGTTTAACTGTATTTTTTCATACTGTGAGTTCTGTTTTTGTCTGTAAGTGGCTAATCTGTGCTTTTCTGTGAGTTTTGCTGTGTTTTAACCCTTACATTGAGTAGCATAGTCTGGATACAGCAAGAAGGTATGGCAAACGTGGTTGAAAAATCTGTTTATTAACTGAAGTGCTTTTCGTCCGGTTTAATGCGCGAATTTCATCAGATAAAACACCAAGTGAACTGTTACTTTTTAAATAGACTGATACATAAACCAGCTGACGTATCAGAGATTCAAAACTTTAAAGCGACATACCTTATTCAAAATATATATGATATTAAAAAACTTTCTATTATAAAATACAGTTATCCTGTATAGTTAAAAAACACAGAAGTTTCTTTAAAATTAAAATTGGAATTAAATAACTTCACATTTATAAATTCTTCAACAGTAAACTGTTAAGAAACATACTGTTAAATACCTATATAAGCCAATCTTTATAATATAAGTAAACTTAAACAAGAAAATGCATTAGCTATGCATGTTTCTGAATATTCCACCCATATATTTAAATTTTGGATCTTGGACCAGTTATTGCCAAATATGAGAGGGGGACCAATAGAAGTTGAATTAGAAAGGTTAGAATTATTATGGCAGATTAGATTATATGCATATAACCTGCCAGGCCTTAACGATATGTGTTCCATTATGCCTATGTTAAAATTAAAGAGTCTTCGTAGATAGTTTTAATAAGAATTGGTGGAGGGCATAATGGGTTACTTTACTGAGTAACAGATGATAGATCTGGTAATTTACTTTACATCATACATGAAATATTTATAATTGTCGTTCCTTGGATAAGATTGGCTTATATAGGTATTTAACATTATATAGGTATTTAACAGTATGTTTCTTAACAGTTCACTGTTAAAGAATTTATAAATGTGAAGTTATTGTGAAGTTACTTGGTGTTTTATCTGATGAAGTTTGCGCATTAAACCAAATGAAAAGCGCTTCAGTTAATAAACGGATTTTTCAACCATGTTTGCCATACCTTCTTGTTGATTTTTGGAAATTTTGAGACTGTGTTCGTTTTGTATATCTGGATACAGGTTTGCTGCATCCAGAGCTGTTTGTTTTTGCCTTCTGTGTTTTTGGCAGCCATCTTGTGTTTGCTTTCTGTGTTTCTGCAGCCATCTTTTGTTGGTGGGGGCCTATCTTATCTGCTAGTGAGAGTAGCAGGGCTGCTTGGACCTTGTCTGGTACAAGATGATTGGTAAAGAAAGCAGGGGGTAGGAGGATTGGCTAGATTTCTGTGTTACTAGAATCTTTTATTTTGTGTGGTATTTAAACATATGTCCCAGCTGGTTTGGACTTGTTTGAACCAGGCTCAGCTAGGGTGCATCATCTCTGGGATGTTTTACAAAATTCATAATAATAATAATTTATAATAATTTATCTGGTAAACATGTGACAGATGGATTAGTCAGTTTTAATTAGATTACAAGAAATTGTGACACTTGAGAGGCATGTATGTGTACAGTAATTGCACTAGATAGCCATTGTGGCTTATTTGGCAGGCATGGAAGTAGAGCCCACTAGCTGTGACTGCAAGGGACATCTGCAAATAATTTAATAATTGATGGCAATAGCATAGTACAGACATGCAAGAAATACAGCCATACTGGGATTACACAGTTTTATTTCTGAATCAACAATGCTGATGAACACATTCTTGCTATTGACTGTAACATTCTGCGAGATCTAAACACAATATCTGAACATAATATGAGCTAACTCACCCATAACATTTTTGTATTCTTGAGGAGAGAGAAAATGTGAGCATTACATGTCTGATACTGAAAATGTGTTACAGAGCACTGGATTCGAACCCAGGACTGTGTGTGGCAAAATTTACTGTGTACAAGAGAACTAACTGACTGAGCTACTGAGTCACTGCTGACTACAGGGTGACTGATACTTGCCTGGAGATCACCTGGAAACACTATGAATTGTGCAGTACAAATTACAGGGCATTCCTCTAGCATTCTAGTACTGTTACTACAGCTTTATTTCACTTTCAACAATACTGGCAAACACATATTATTGTTATTGGCTTGAAATATCTGTGATGTCCACACACAATATCTGCCTGTGGAGTGGGCTACCTCACCCATATACTTTTATTTATTTCTTTATTTACATTTGCTTACTGGGTAAGTCCAACTGGGCAAGATTCCCCATTTTCAGTGGAGGCCCGGGGAGTAAAACTCCATAGATGCTAGGTGAATTATAAAAGCGTTAACCTGGGTTGGAACATGTACATATCCAGGACTTGGTGAAGTAGGATTTGAGCTGATTTTTGAAACTATGTTTGTCTATCTGTGTCCTAACTTCCAATGGGAGAGAGTTCCACATTTTTGCAATGGTACAGAAATATAGGGAGTCTCATAGTGCAACCTGGCCAGGTGCCCACCATGAGACTTGACACTGCAAGCCCTCTCAGCTGCAGCTGTTGGGAGAGAAGCACACCATTATGCATACCAGTTTTGCAGACATTCAGCTTGCAATTTGTTAAGACAGCAAAAACATACTTACATACTTGTGGGGCATTCCCTGCCCTCACTTCTTGGACCCAAGTGTGTGAGGCTCCTCTCTTTCACATTTTCAGGTTGTGATGGTGATGATGACACTGCTCACCTGTGCAGAGGATAGCACTTACACTGGTGAATTTTCTGGCCAGCCAGTCTCAGGCCTCTGCCTTACATTCCGAGCTCTAGTAACCACCCTGCAGTAACCTATCATCATGTTTTTTTTACAAGGAGCCTAACCATGACCCCGGACTCCTGAATGCCCTACCACTGCACCCAAAAGCACACACCTTCACCAACACCACCAGCTATACCGACAGATGATTGAACTCCAATGGATTCTACAGAATTCCCACCTATTGTGGTTAATATAAGCTGTTTCCCCACCCTTACACATCATTGAGCAACATTCAAAAATGACCTGTGCCACTTAGCGTGCAAACTAGCTAAGCAGAGCTGTGCAGTGTGAAAAATCACACAACCAAGGTTTTAGTGAAGCTTAGCACCACGCAAACACTAGCAGCTGTTAACAAGTTTATGCGGTGCTTAACATGATTGAGCAGAGCACAGCAGTGCCATATTTTCCAATGTTATTATTAAATTATAGAAGAATAGTTCAGCATATTACAGACATGTTCTGCCTGCTTTAGGCTTGAACCCAGGACCTACTACACATATAGCTGTAACTCTACTCATTTAGCTACTTGCATATTATGAAAACTGGTATACCTTCACATATACTACTGAGCTACCTGTAAGCTTTGCTGTGCACAGTGCCAAGCAAACATACATAAACACCCATAAACAACACTTTAAATAATTAATTGCATCTGGTTTCTATTTTTAGTTGTCTGGCAGTTGCCAGCTGTCTATATCTGAACACAACTTGGCATTGCTGCACTCCATGCTGTGCAAATGGCAATTAAAATAAATATTTGAAAAATACTACAAATAGATGTAATTATGATTATTGATTACATCCAATTCCTATTTTGTAGATGTCTGGCAGGTGTCTGCTGTCTATATCTGAGCATAACTTGGCATTGCTGTGCTCTGTGTTGTGCTGCACAAACAGGCAGTTAAAAAATAATTAAATTTATTAAAACAAAACAGGGGAACATAACACATCATTGAAATGACATATTACACATTTAACACACTTCACAAAATTACTACAGTGGCAGGGACCATTGCAGGGAGCCTCAGACTCATCTGCAGCCACAGTAAGCCACTATACTGATTCAATATCCATGCTCCTCAGCTGTTCCTTGGCAGTATGCCATGATTAATATGCATGGTGCATTGCAGAGGGGGAACCATGGCTGTGTACATGGATAAATATCATGTAAGCTTTACACTGAGCCTACACAGATTTTTATTAAATCCTATGGGTTGACATTCATTTGCAATATAAGTCTAGCAATTTACTGCAGCTAGTAGTGTTAGAACATATATTGTGTTGTTTTAACACGCATTGTACATAAAAGTGCACTCGCCATAATAATTCTACATAGCACAGTATGAACATTTTCAAATACTGACAGAATCTATTTATACATAATATAAATACTATAAGTATTTTGAATGTTGCAGTCAATATTTACATACAGTACAATCTTGCACCTTTTAAAGTATACACTCTCTAAAATTGCTGTGGCTCTTACTGTGTTGGCATACCTGTTCCTCTGTTTTGCAAGTCTAATACAGTTTTATTAACAAAATAGAAAAAGAGAATACAACAAACTATATTAAAACACTGACCCACAAGATTTGGAGTAACAGTCATTAATCACAGGCAAAGTCCTACTCATGTTTGGCTTACCTGGAGTAGAATATATTCTGATTACTGTCTTTTAAACATATGTTTGTAGTTACCCACAATGTTTGATAAGTTGATTAGTTGCCTGAATATAGTTGTCTGTAATATATTATGTAATTTAATTAGATATTATCCTGTAGCCTACACCTCACTATCATTCCAGGGGCTTTCAATTCTTTGCATCTCACCCATCAATACTGGTCACACCCTTTGAATTCTATTGCATATGAGTACTCATCATGCTGGAAAGGATAAACATTTGAAGAAATAAAATTATTTATTTATGTATGTATATAATTAATTATTTATTTATTTCCATTTGTTTATTTCCATTTGTTTACCGGGAATGTTTGACTTGGCCTAAAATAGCCCGTTTTCAATGGAGGCCCAGGGAGAAAAGCTCTACAGAGTACAATGTTGTAACAATACAATACAATACAATATTCATATAAATTACATAATGTGTAACAATATAATATTTATATAAGATACATCATGTCAAATTAATATGCTTACATAATCTAGAAAAAATGATAAATAAAAAATTAGTTTAAATAGATAATACAATAATAAACATTTGAGGCAAAAGATCAAATGTTCTAGGGTTTTAGAAACTGTTAGCAGAGGAGATCAAAAAGGCTGGCAATGGAAGGAGGAGAGGCTGGAGTATTAGGGAGGGTGTAAATTAAGAGAGGAATAAGGAGGGGAGTGTGATAAGTGAGGGAAAAGAGAATCTGCCTATTTAGTGCAGCTAACCAGGATTAGTACAGGAGTAAAGCCAGGTGTTATTAAGATGTTTTGAGGTATGTCATTCCAAGCTTTGGCTAGTTTATATGAATACAGGGAATCCCCGTGGCAATTATTTGACTTAGTGACCTTCAAAAGCAATTTATTAGATGATCTTAATGTTCTGCTGCTGGAGTAGGTTTGTACTAGGTTACTAATGGATAGATAGTTGTCAGGGTGATACAGGGTGGAATAGGTTAGAATTAGTTGATTAAAGATTAGAAAGTTAGGAAGTTCCATCCATTTTACTTGGTGAAGTACTCTACAGTGATGAGTTATTTAAGGTTGGTTTGAAACAAATATGGCTACTTTATAACGGCAAGATTCTAGTTTGTTTAAGTCACATTTTCTTAGGTTAGTGAAAATGGGTGCGGCATATAAGATAGAAGATGAGTTCTACAGCTGGCATGTCTTGTGGAATCTGTTAGAAGGGCTTTATTCTATATAGGGAATCTAACTTGAAATGGACTTTCTTGATAGCTAGGGCTAAGTGTTTATCATAGTCAAGATCCTTGTCAGTGGTGAGCCCCAGTAGATTTGTATGATCTACTGGTTTGATGATGGTATTGTTAGATGAATGGATGGTGAAAGCAGTAGGGTCAGTGGTCTTTTAGCTACTGGTGAAGAGCATTAGTTTTGTTTTTGAAGGGTTAAGAATCAGTTGGGAGTTGGAAAGGTATTTTTCAATGTCCAGAAAGGACTGTTGGGTTTTATTGAAAAGAGCAGGAAGAGGTGGAGCAGAGCATATGATGGAGCAGTCATCAGCATATTGAACTAATGTAGCATGTTGGGTGGCTGTACAGAGTTTAATTTTGAATATGGTGAAGAGCAGAGGACCAAGATTGGACCCATGGAGTACACAGACAGTGACAGGTAAATGAGATGATAGTTAATTTTACCATTTAACTGCCTGTTGATGGTTGGTTAGATAACTAGTGCACTAGGTGAGGGTTGAATGAGAGAGGTTAAATGAAGCTAGCTTGTCAATGAGTTTTTACTGGGAAACTGTATTAAAGGCCTTAGATAGGTTGAGGAATGCAGAGGGGGTGAGTAAACCATTGTTTCTGTGTTGTTATACTGTGTTGAAACTAATTAGAGCTGTTGTCATACTGTGCTAAGGACGGAAACCATGTTGCGTGGGGGATATAAGGTTGTTTTTCAGGAGATGGTTAAGTAATTGGGTGTGAATACATTTTCCAGTATTTTCCTAAGGGAGGAAGGATGGCAATGGGTCTATAGTTAGAAAAATTTGTAGAGGTGCCAACTTTATTTACAGGGATTACATGGGACACTTTCCATATTCAGTGATGGACCAATTTATAAGGAAGGATATGGGGTAAACAATTACACCTGTAGCCAGCTTAAGGTATTCATTGGGCAGTTGGTCAGCAGCAGTGGAAGAGTGTTTAAGTTTGGATAGGAGTTTTTTATGTGGTGAGTTTATATGGATTGAATGTGGAAGGAATCAGGATTTTTTTTCTAATTTTGTGGGTATTGATAGATGAGAAATGATAATATGTTTTAATAGTGATAATACAGAGTTAACAAATGATTGTTAAATTGAATGGCTGTGGTGTCAGAGGAGTCTTTTTTGTTGGACTAGGGATAGTAGCTTGACCTGGTTTGAGCAGTTGGTTTATGGATCCCCAGAATTTTTGGGATTATATTGGTGCCTGTTTTGGATTGTTATATATTGTTGTATTTTGTCACATTTGATTAAAATGAAAAATGAAAAAGAATTAAGAGCAACATTGCACACACATAACACATTTTGAAATACTACTCTCTTCATTAAAAAAAACTTCCTCAGCCACTCTCATTCTGTTCTTTTCTCCCATCATTTCTGTCTCCAGAAGCTAGTTTTCTCCTAATCCATGCATCCATGGGACATCTGTATTGTGGCAGTCTATAACAGTGTCTTCCTTCTCTCTCCAGTTGCTGCATCTCTTTACAATATTTCCTTCTGATCCACATTCTGCCTTTCTCCACCTCATCTCTTGGAGTCCCAAAGTCTCTAAAGTCTACTCATCTTCTCTGTTCCACCAGCTATCTCTCAAAGGAGATGTCAAAGTAGAAAAAGAGATTAGTAATGGAGAAGTCAAAGAAATAGAAATTGAGGCAATGGAACAGGTGCAAAGAGAAGGATTCAATGTAGAAAATCAAATGCAGAATGCACCACAACAGGATAGAGCAATGGATATCCAAATTAAGGGGAAATCAGTGTAACAGGAAGCAACAGGTCAGGTGCCATATCAAGATATTTTGGAACTTTCCACAGGAAACCAGTATAAAAGTTCACTTGAAGCTAGACAGGAAGGAAAGGGACAGGAAACTGTGGAAACTCTGATGAGTGATAGGCCAGTGAGTTTCCGTATGACAAAACAACAGATGACACAGGATGAAATTGAAGAGAATGTGCCACAAGAAGATGTTATAGAACTTTCTACAGATTGCCTGCAGGAAATGGAAAACAAGCAATGTGCCCTCAGTATGGAAAAAAAGGAGTTAAGAGAAGAGTTGCTTGATTTAATAGACAAAGACAGATATATCAAGATCAATGAGAGAAATAGACTGCAGAAGGTTAATAAAACCCCAAAAGTCAGAAGATTGATAAAACAAATGAACACAGTAATTAGGACTGTCCATAGAGATCCATGAGATATAACAGAAGTAAACAGAATATATTACTGTGCTGCTAAATTAATAACTGATAAAATTCTACCACAGGAATATAGGGTAGTGAGGGAAAAGGGGGTGGGGCGAAAGTGAATACCATCATGGAAATATCGAATAGAGAAAACTATAAAACAGCCAAGACAAGAAGTGTCATTGTTAGAAGATTATAGAAGAGGGAACAGATCAACAAAAATGTTAAGAAAGATAGATGTGATAAAAGCAGTGTGCAGAATGAGAACAGACCAGGATCTATTATGCACTATTGGAGATAACAAACTAAAAATTTTGAAACAGGCAGAAAGACTCAGAAGATATGAAGATAAATATAAGGGAAAAGCACAAAATAAGAAATTTACTGATGACCCAAAAAAGTTTTATAGAGAATTGGGAATAAGGTAAAAGGAAATGATAGATCGCTGAAAAAAGAGGAAGTAGATACATTTTGGAGAAGTAACTGCGGTGGTGGTGCTGCGGTAGCGTTGTCGCCTCACAGTAAGACGCTGTCCAGTTCGATTCTCAGCTAGAGCGTCTTCTGTGTGGAGACATGCGTGAATGGGCGTACCTTCATTGAAGGTTGTGAGTCAGGGCTGGTAACTCGGCACATAAAAATCAACTACCAATCATTAGCGGACTGAAGTTCTGCTGTGGCGACCCCTAACCGGGAAAAGCCGAAAGACACAACATCTATGAAGATCCTGTGGAACATAACAAAGATGCTAAATGGATAGAAGAAGTAAAAGAAAGAATAAGAAGTTTAAAGGTACATGATATGAAATGGAATGAAATAGCAAGAGAGATTGAAACAAAGTTGAGAAAAGCCTCTAATTGAAAAACCCCAGGCCCAGATGTAGTACCTAACTTTTGGCTTAAAGTATTAACTTCTTTACATGAGGATCTAGCCATGAGTAAGAACTATTTATATGCACACCCCGAACAGACACTGCACTGGTTAACAACAGGAAAAACAATGCTCTTACTTAAGAGTGAACCTGAAAGCTACCCTAAAAATTATAGACCAATAACTTGTCTTCCGACGACGTATAAACTATACATGGGAATTGACACCGACAGTCTTTATAGTCATTTAGAAGAAAACTTAATTAAGGCAGTAGAACACAAGGGCAATAAAAGAAAGTCATATGGAACAAAGGATAATTTGTTGTTAAATAAAGTTATAGTGGAGAACTGTAAGAAAGGGAAGAATCTAAGTATGGCATGGATTGACTATAAAAAAGCATTTGATAGTATCCCACATTCATGGATAAAAGAGTGCTTAAAAATGTATAAGGTACATCCTACACTGATTGATTACATTACAGTAACCATGAAACAGTGGCAGACCACTTTGTAATTAGCCATGATAAAGGACAGATTATTATCCCAGGGATAAAAATCCAAATGGGGATATTCCAGGGTGTCTCCCTGTCACCGTTGCTATTTTGCCTTGCCATTAATCCATTAAGCTGTTTACTTAACAGCTTAGGTCATGGCTATAATTTGGCTTTTAGAAAACAAAAAAGTCTAATGACTTCTCATCTTCTCTATGTCGATGATTTAAGATTGCATAGCTCATCAGATGAGGAACTGAAAGCACAGCTGCAGGTTGTCAAAACTTTTTCAGATGATATTGGAATGTCATTTGGTCTTGATAAATGTGCAAAAGCAACCTTTAAAAAAAGGAAAATTGCAGCACCAGAGAAACATCAGTTTGGGAAAAGAATGTGATATAAAAGAACTTGAGCAAGAGGGGGTGTATAAATACTTGGGAATTGATGAAGGATCACCAATAAAAC
The DNA here is from genome assembly GCF_019279795.1 of Protopterus annectens. NCBI lineage: Eukaryota > Metazoa > Chordata > Ceratodontiformes > Protopteridae > Protopterus > Protopterus annectens. The sequence goes on from NC_056744.1 coordinate 1,502,924,009, forward strand.
ATGAACAAATGTGAATAAAGCTTAGAAAGGAGTACTTTAGAATATTTAAATTAATCCTGAAAACAGCATTGACACCTAGGAACAAGATCCAACTTATAAATCAATTTGCTTTTCCTGTCCTAACTTATAGTTTTGGAGTGACTGGTCCCAAAAAGTGTTGGCTAGATTGGATATTAAAACAACAAGGATGCTTCATGCTCACCAAATGATTTATAAAAATCAGTGTATACCAATATTATATATTCCCTGTTCTGAAGGAGGGATGAGCCTCCTTGAAATTGATTACATGTATAGATCTGCAATCATGGGACTCCACATATATCTACTGGGGTCTATCATTTGATCGACAGACAATTTGATCGAAACTCATTTGATCGAAATTTCATTTGGTCGAAAACCAGTATTCAAGGCATAAAACTGGGATTTGTCCCCCTCCCCAATGTTGTGCGACCCTGGAGTTGGTATATATATAGTTAGGGGGTGTGGGGGGCTCAACCCCCACCTATTTTCCTTTAAAAGAAGAACATAAAACAAAAAGTACACATTTTTAATGAAAATAGGTGGGGGCTTCCCCCCCACACCCCCCAATGTGGGGGCTTTGCCCCCCCACACCCCCAATGTGGGGGGTGTGCCCCCACACCCCCTAACTATATATACCAACTCCAGGGTCGCATGACATTGGGGAGGGGGACAAATCCTAGTTTTATACCTTGAATACTTGTTTTCCACCAAATTAAATTTCGATCAAATGAGATTTGATCAAATGGTCTGTCGATCAAATGAAGTAGACCCATCTACTGACCTCACAAGATCCAAATGTGGTGAAAGTTTTAAAACATTAGGAGAATAAATCTAAGATGACATTTATGCTTAATTTAGCAGAGGCATAGCGACGTCAAGCAGGAATGGAAATCAAACCAGAAGTGGATAAAAACCAGGCAACAACTGAATGTGCTAAAAAACAAAAGAAAGAATATAAGGTGAAGGACCAGATGAGAAGGCAAGAAATGTGGAAAAAACATAAATATAGTTGCAAGTATAGAAAACTTCTGGAAAAGCATCATGTTGATGAAGAACAAATGCAGGAATGGTTAAGGACAGCTGAATTTACATCAAGAAATGAAAGGTTAATATTGGCAGCCCAAGATAGTGGGCTAGGTACATGCTGGTTTACTAAGTCCATTGAACATGTGGGAGAAACAAATATATGTAGGTTTTGTGGAACCGAATTGGAAACACACCTTATTGCTTGTTGTGACTCTCTAATGGCAGAGGGACTGTATACTGAAAGGCATAATAATGTGGCGAGATTGTTACACTGGAGATTGTGCAAACATTATGGTATTGAAGTGGCTGAAAAACATTGGAAACATGAGCCACAGAGAATCATAGAAATGATGAAGTTTACATTACATGGGATCACCCAATACCAACAGTTGGAAAGATAGGTGCTAGAAAACCGGATATAGTGGTCCAAGAAAAGAAGACAAAAGTAGAAATGAGAGCCATGTGGAAGAAAGATACCCAGACAGTTCCAATAGTAGTAGGAGCAACTGGTCTTATAAAAAAGAATTTACAGTCATATTTAGATATGTTACCAATTCATGTAACACCATACGAATTACAGAAGGAGTCATTACTGGGCACATTGTGGGTGCTGCGAAGAGCACTTTTGGCTAACATCAAAGAGTGAAACCATACTAATTTCATGAACTTTAATCGTACTTTGACTTAGGAATGGGGTCCATTCCCGTCATGGTATTAGAAACCCAAAAGACTTGGAGAAATTAAAAAAGAGATCTCTCCCTAGTGGAATCATCTACCACAGAACATGTGCACTGATCTTTTGCATCATAGTTGTCAGTATATCTATGTTCCTCTCCATTATCCTGCCTCCTCATGTCAGGCGTGTTTATGTACATGCTCTGTTTAACTGATTTAGTGCATTTCATTACTGTTTAACTGTATTTTTTCATACTGTGAGTTCTGTTTTTGTCTGTAAGTGGCTAATCTGTGCTTTTCTGTGAGTTTTGCTGTGTTTTAACCCTTAAATTGAGTAGCATAGTCTGGATACAGCAAGAAGGTATGGCAAACGTGGTTGAAAAATCTGTTTATTAACTGAAGCGCTTTTCGTCCGGTTTAATGCGCGAACTTCATCAGATAAAACACCAAGTGAACTGTTACTTTTTAAATATACTGATACATAAACCAGCTGACGTATCAGAGATTCAAAACTTTAAAGCGACATACCTTATTCAAAATATATATGATATTAAAAAACTTTCTATTATAAAATACAGTTATCCTGAATAGTTAAAAAACACAGAAGTTTCTTTAAAATTAAAACTGGAATTAAATAACTTCACATTTATAAATTCTTCAACAGTAAACTGTTAAGAAACATACTGTTAAATACCTATATAAGCCAATCTTTATAATATAAGTAAACTTAAACAAGAAAATGCATTAGCTATGCATGTTTCTGAATATTCCACCCATATATTTAAATTTTGGATCTTGGACCAGTTATTGCCAAATATGAGAGGGGGACCAATAGAAGTTGAATTAGAAAGGTTAGAATTATTATGGCAGATTAGATTATATGCATATAACCTGCCAGGCCTTAACGATATGTGTTCCATTATGCCTATGTTAAAATTAAAGAGTCTTCGTAGATAGTTTTAATAAGAATTGGTGGAGGGCATAATGGGTTACTTTACTGAGTAACAGATGATAGATCTGGTAATTTACTTTACATCATACATGAAATATTTATAATTGTCGTTCCTTGGATAAGATTGGCTTATATAGGTATTTAACATTATATAGGTATTTAACAGTATGTTTCTTAACAGTTCACTGTTAAAGAATTTATAAATGTGAAGTTATTGTGAAGTTCCTTGGTGTTTTATCTGATGAAGTTTGCGCATTAAACCAAATGAAAAGCGCTTCAGTTAATAAACGGATTTTTCAACCATGTTTGCCATACCTTCTTGTTGATTTTTGGAAGTTTTGAGACTGTGTTCATTTTGTATAGTCTTGATACAGGTTTGCTGCATCCAGAGCTGTTTGTTTTTGCCTTCTGTGTTTTTGGCAGCCATCTTGTGTTTGCTTTCTGTGTTTCTGCAGCCATCTTTTGTTGGTGGGGGCCTATCTTATCTGCTAGTGAGAGTAGCAGGGCTGCTTGGACCTTGTCTGGTACAAGATGATTGGTAAAGAAAGCAGGGGGTAGGAGGATTGGCTAGATTACTGTGTTACTAGAATCTTGTATTTTGTGTGGTATTTAAACATATGTCCCAGCTGGTTTGGGCTTGTTTGAACCAGGCTCAGCTAGGGTGCATCATCTCTGGGATGTTTTACAAAATTCCTGAGGCTTCAAGACCAATCTAAGTGGGTTTTTTCATGTATTTTCACTTATTTTATTGCATTTGCTTATCATTTTATTTGTGCCTTATAGCTAATTTATCACATTTGCATCTGCCTGGACCTTGTCTGGCACAAGCTGATTGGTAAAGAGAGCAGGGGCTAGCAGGATTGGCTGGATTTCTGTGTTACTAGAATCTTCTATTTTTTGTGGTATTTAAACCCCGTGTTTGAGCTGATTAGGCTTGTTTGTGCATTTCACAACACAGCTGCACTGTTTTTAACCCACTGTGAGGTATTCCAGCTACAGATCTTCCTGTAGTAGCACTTGTGTGATCACCTAGTAGTACTCATCTTAGACTTTCTACCCTTTACCACCTTAGCTCTCTCTAGCCCCCCCCCTCTCTCTCTCAGATTCTGTCAAATATGGATGGACAATGTCCTACAGTTTCTCTTGCCAGTCTTGCCAGTCAGGTTGATATGGGCATCCTGAGACAGTGTAGCAACTGCCTCATGTACACGGATAACCCACTACTACTACCACCTAAGAATACAATTTGTGAGAGATGCAATTACATTAAGAACCTAGAGTCTATGCTCTCTTCCTCACAAGCCAGTATATCTGGCACTGAGAAGGCTGTCAACACAAACGCCACATCTCAAACACCAACCACACCTACACAACACACACCCACATATGTGGAGGTCCTCAACAAAAACATGCCCAAACAAAAGAGATCTCCGAGGCAGAAACACATGTGAACTCCACAGCCTACTACACCACACATAGTCCACACACCTGTGTCCCACAGCCACTAAGATCCAACCATAAACCCAACATTTTAGTCATGGGGGACTCCATTGTCAGACACACAGATGTGCCCCTCACTAGCCTGGATAAGGAGAAAGTCGCGGTTAGTTGTTTGTCAAGTGCAAGAATCCACCATATCACACATGCACTCCAGTCTCTCAACAACAGCTACTGTTATGACTCTGTCATAGTCCATGTTGGCATGAATGACTTGAGACGTACCTCCCTGGACTATATGAAGAGACATGATCATGCTCACTGAATATGTGTCCCAGATAGGTATGTCCCTAGCCTTAAGCAGCATTCTACCATCACACAGAATGATACCTCAATACAGACAATGATTGACTTTAACAATTGGCTTAGTGTCTGGTGTCATTCCAAGGGGATCCAGTACCTGACAGCCTGGGAAGACATGATAGACAAACCACGATGCTTTGCCAGAGATGGCCTGTATCTGTCTCACTTGGGCTTCAGGCTTTTGGCAAAGGCTCTTACCTTCCCCATAGTGCCCTCTTTAGGCAATGCCATGAGGTAAAATCTACCAACATGAGAATTTCATCAAAATGCAAATTAAAAGTCATGCTGCTAAACACTAGGAGTCTAAACATGAAACTGCACTCATTGCAAGCATTCTTAGCCCTGGAAGATGCTGACATTTGTGCAGTCACAGAAACCTGCCTCAAAGATGTGGAGAGCACCCTAACCATACCAGGTTACTCATCCTATCATACATTCAGACCCCAAACCGTGGGCATCAAAGCAGAAGGAGGTGGAGTTTCAATATATATTAAAGACATACACACCTCAAGGCTGGTCAAACAGGATGATACACAGGAGACACTCCAGGTTCACTTAACCATTGACAAGACTCCTATTGAAATCATAGCAAGCTACAGAGCCCCAACTTTGACTCAAGATGCCCACTCCACCTGTCTGGACCTCTTTGAATCTATCAAGATTCAACCCTTTACCCTGGTCTTGGGCGACTTTAACTATCCAACCATAGATTGGAAGAACTACTCTTGCCAAAACACAAATGCCCATTGATTCCTTGATTTTGTCAATGCGAATGCTTTGGACCAGCTGGTCGACACCCCCACAACAGGTGATAATATCTTGGACTTGGCATTAACCAGCATGAGTAACCACTGCAGCATCTCTACAGTGTCATCTTCCCTGGTAAGATCTGACCACAAAGTGGTCACTTTCAAAGTTAGCATCTCTCTGACCCCCCCCCCCCAGCTAGGGTAAACAAAAAAGCTTCTTCAAAGCTGATTACAATCTCCTGATCAAAGGTATAAACAACTTCACAGCCCCATCCCCCTCCATGGGAGCTGACACAAATGTCCAAACCTACACCAAAGTACTATACAAGCATTTATATAGGGTCTATATCACTTCAACGAAACGGCTGAAGTTCGAACACTATATGTTCGAACTTCTAACCTCGAAATCTGAAAACATTGAAGTCTTAGAACAGCGATTTTTTCCCAGGGAAAAAAATCGCTGTTCCAAGAAACACACACACAACACAAGCACACCAAAAAAACAGCAGTCTTCACACATACACTTAAAATCCTACATCTAACCCTACACTAAACTGTACATACACTACTATCTATCTACTTACCTTAACCCAAACCCTAACCCTAAGGTCCGTCACTATCGCACACTCACCTGATCCATGCCATAACCCTAACTCACCTATCCTACCCTAACCCTAAAGTCTGTCATTATCGCACACCCACCTCACCTGCGCCCTAACCCTAACTCACCTAACCTGTGCCCTAACCCTAATGTCCGCACAATCACACACTTACCTGAACCAGACTTGTAACTTTCCACCACAGTGCTGAATATAGCGAAGCCACAGAAATGGCCCACCAAATTCTTTCCCTGGGAAAGAATTCGATGTTCCATGGCTTCACAATAATCAGTTTTTGAACATCACAGTTCGAACATATGATGTTCGAACTGCTGACATTTCGAAGAACTGATAAGAACCCTTTATATAGCTGCATGGAATCAGAATACCTGACAGAATGAAATCCTGCTCCTCAAGGAAGAGTAAACCTGTCTGGTGGACATCTGCAATAAATAAACTCTATAATAAAAGGAAAAAATTGCTGGCTAGGACCAAGAAGGAGCAGGTGCCTAATTGCAAGAAATCTCTCCTTAGCCAGAATAAGCAAATGAGAGCACTAGTGAAATCCTCCAAAGCAAAATTTGAGTCCAAACTGTCCACATCTACTAAAGACAAAAATAAGGCCTTCTTCACATATGTCCACAATCTTAAAGGAAACACTCAGATCTGTTCAGAAATGGTGGTCAAGGACACTACATACACAAATGCCATAGATGTAGGCAACCTGCTGGCAGACAGGTTCAGTAAAAACTTTATTCCTCTGTCTCCCCCCATCAGTAAATCAGGACATCCCCAGTACTTGCCTCCCTCCCTTTATCTCTAGGAAGCAAGTCATCACTGCCCTCTCAAAGGCAAAAAATACAGCCTCCGTGGGACCCGATAACATCCCAGGCTGCATCCTACATAAAATCAGGCAGGTACTTGCAGCATCATTAGGCACCCTATTTAACCAAAGCCTGAGTACCAGCTTCATCCCAGCCAAGAGGAGGAGAGCCATTGTCATTCCTTTGCACAAAGGTGGAGTGTCCACTGATCCAGGAAATTATAGACCCATCAAACTACTAGCCTGATCTGCAAGGCCATGGAATGGATTTTCATGGACCTCACTGATAAAGACATTGGCATCCTCCAAACACTCAATTCCACACAGTTTGGTTTCATCAAGGGGAGATCATGTACATTAAACTTGGTTGAGTTGTTTGAGACAGTCACCAAAGCCACAGATGAGGGGAAGATGGTGCACACCACCTGCCTTGACTTGGCCAAAGCTTTCAATACTATTCCCCACATGGGTATAATAGATAAACTCTTTCAACTAGGCATCAATCCATATTTTACCAGATGGGTAGCAATTGGCTCACTGATAGAACCAACCTAGTCAAAGTAGGGGAAGCCACCTCAAGCAGTAGATCTGTAATGAGCAGCATACCCCAGGAGTCAGTCTTACAGCCTCTGTTGTTTAGGATATACTTTTCTGAGGTGCAGGCCAAGACCAGTGGGCTATGGCTGACTAAGTTTGCAGATGGATGCAAGCTGGGCGCTGTCATCAATTCCACTAGTGATGTGGACATCCTCCAAGAGAGTCTCACCAAAACAAATGACTGGTGCCAGAAACATGGCCTCAAACTGAATGCCAAAAAATGCATCATCATCCCCTTTGGGGAGAATAACATCCTCACAAATTATCACATTGATAACAACATCCTAAGCACGCAACTAGTCGTGAGGGACTTAGGCACCCAGGTTGACAGCAACCTGACTTTTGACCACCATATTGCCTTCATTCTACAAAAGGCTTTTTACATGGCCCACCTCATTAGGATGGGTATTTCATCCAGGGACAAAGAGGTCATAACATCCTTGTAATTCTTCCCTTATAAGACTGATTATTGAGTACAATGCCCCTTTCAGCATGTACCTCACAAAGCATATGCAGCATCTGGAAAGACCACAGAGGTTCCTCATCAGGAGAATCTAGAGCCTCAAACATCTACCCTACATAAATAGGCTAAAATCCCTATCTCTGTACTCAGTCTCATACAGTCTCCGCAGAGGTGACCTCTGTCTGGCAAATAAAGCAATCTCATACCCCACCTTAATAGATCTGCTGCATATCCGCAAGTCAAGCTCCACTTGAGTAACCTACATGCGCGGCCTCAACCTGGTCTGTGACATCAATAGAAATTGTTGGCGGGACAGATTTGTGTCCCAGAGGCTCCCTCTTCTGTGGAATAGACTCCCTCTTCATGTCAAGTAGAGTACCTCATTATCCATTTTTAAGTGTAACCTGGATAACTGGATGGGGAACAGAAAATATACCCTTGGGATTCCACCTGTGTCCCTGCTGGACAGGAGTATCAGGTGCTGACTTGTCAGAACATAGGCTAAATTCTTGGCTAGGTTTGTAAGGGTCTCAGGGCCAATAGCCTAGTAACGTCCCATGATCCTGTGAACTGCCTGTGCCAGTTGTTGCCCTTCTTTTTCTGGTGTATTACCTCTTTCTACCTGTGATATTCTGTCTGGCCTCCTTCCCTCTGCTTGCTCAGAGCCCACAAGATCAACAGACATTTTTTATGTTGTGCCATTTAAAGCAGTTAAGACATTCACAGCATTTGCAGGTGAATCTCTGCTTCTCTTCTTTCCAACTACCAGTGATTTTCTCAGCTACCACATTTATGTATGTATGCATTGCTTCAGCGCCATTCTAATCCAATATTATATTTCCTTTCCAAATAAATCTGAGGATTACAGGATATATTAGAAATACTCCTGCTTGTCTTAAATGCAAGGCTGCTGCAAGCAGACCTTTTCATTAAATAACTTTGTAGTGCAAAATCAACTATTTTAATTCTACAGCCTTCCATCACAAATGTCTGCCTGAGTTCTGCAGTCTTAACAATCCATTTTATTTATCCAGTAACAGTGACAGTTCACAATTATGTGTCTCGTTCTGTAAGCATTTCTGGTGGTGGTGCTGCGGTAGCGTTGTCGCCTCACAGTAAGACACTGTCCGGTTCGATTCTCAGCTAGAGCGTCTTCTGCGTGTAGACATGCGTGAATGGGCATACCTTCGTTGAAGGTTGTGCGTCAGGGCTGGTAACTCGGCACATAAAAATCGACTACCAATCATTAGCGGAGCGGAGTTCCGCTGTGGCGACCCCTAACCAGGAAAAGCCGAAAGACACAACAACAACAAGTTCTGTAAGCATTTCCAGAAAATCTGTCAACCCTGTGTGCACTATTCTTCTAAGTCAATTCCTTTCATTACTTGCCACGCCCAGTCTTCTACTTACTATACTGTATCTCCACCCTCTAGCCCTTCCCCTCAGCTTGATGACACTTAAGATTTCTCTGCATGTTCTGCATTCTAAATCTTTCTGCTTTTCCAGTAAAGTTATACACATGCATATAACTTTTTAATCTAATTTTCTGACCACTTTATTGCATTTTCACAAATCAACTTTTTTTGCATACAGACAAATATTTCATTTTCTGTTGTTTCCTATTGTTTTCCCTATCTTCCCCTAGTTGTAAATGCATGTTTAGTCATCTCTTCCATATGCTGCAAGATCTTGTCTTTTCCTTCAGTTTTTCATGATTTGGAAGTTCCTCATTTGTTAATCTGTCTTCTAAACCACTTTGACCACAATTACTGTAGGTATAGGTCACTGAAACCTCTAAACCCATTGAAAAAATAAATTTTAATTTCCACCAGGCAGCCACCTTATATAGTGGCTCACTTGTCCCTCCTCTGTTTATCTGAATATTGATCTTTCACATCTCTAGCACAAAGCACACTTTATCACATCTGTTTTAACAACCCTTTCACATAGGTCTCACTGCAATATATGTCCTTGCATAAAAGTAAAGATTGGCATATCTTTTTGTGCTTATTAGTCCTAGCTATTAGCAAGAGGCAGTCATATTACTGATTGTTTATCACTGCGAGATTCAGAGGATCAAATTACCTATTCACCATGGTTAGTTTTAATTTCTTTATATAAAGGTCATACTTTAATTTCTTTATTTATTTGTAGTTTGTTAACCGGGGAAGTCCATTGGACCAGTATGAGCCCTTTTTCAATGGAGGCCTGGGGAGAAAAGCTCCATGTACATACATAAAGAAACAATACAGGTAACAATCACATCAACATGAATGCAGGGTAATTTAAGTCAGCAGAAGTTATCACAAACAATTTCATAATACCATCAATGAATCATTGGGATTTCTGAGAGTGGAATGTGGTTACTTACTGCCCATTACTTTGGAAGAGATTCCCTTGAAGTCCATTTGGCTGAACCATACCAACTGGCTTGAATTCCTTTTTGGGGATAACAATTTGGACACCTACTGAAAACAAGAAACTAAGCAAGAGAGACATACAGTCTGTATGTTCTTATTTAAGGAATTTATATCTGCATGGGTCTAAATGCAAAAAAGTTGACATGACTAACATCAACAACAAAAGAAAAAGTCAAAAAATAAACATTGGCACTGAAATGGCATACTCTACGATATTACTTCAGACCATGCAACATTTAAAGTGTGTTTTTGCAGTTTGCCAAGCCCCCCCCCCCCCCCGCACTCATGGGTTATATGACTTCATCAATTTTTTGGAAACTCAAAATTCAAATGGTTGAGACCATTTCATCGAGTTTCCAAAAAATTGAAACATAAAAAACATTTTGAAAAAATAAAAAAAAAAACAAACAAGCAAACAAACAAAAAAAATCTGTATTTGTAATCCCTCCTGCACCTTCATGTTGGGGTGAGAGCTGCACCCCCCACCTCCTGTAAATTATAGATACCAACTCTGAGATTGTACTAGACTGGGGAAAAGGGTAAAGTGCCCTTTCAAACAGTTCTGTGTAGATCATAGAAGAGCGGGGATTGGGACTTTTAAAAGCTAGTATTGCATTTGCAGTCAAACTTGAGCACTGTAGTGCTAAGTGTATGGTCAAAACTGTAGCAAGTGCTTGCTACATTGTATCTCTCTTTTTATTTTAACTAAAACCTGATCTTTCTCTTTTCTTTCTTTCATTTTTATTTTGACTAAACTTGAGCACCGAAGCACTCCTTGAAGACAAGGTATAAACTTTAGCAACTGTTTGCTACCCTTTAAAAGAAGATTTTTTTTTAACTAAACCATGAGTGTGGTAGCTGTCCATGCAGGCAGGAAATAAACTGTAGCAACTATTTGCTACATTTGTAGTAAGCAGCTTGATTGCTTTAAAAACAGTAATTTTATTCAATAAAATGTTTGAAAGGAGGGTCGGGGCAGAGCACAAAAATGGGACATGAATTGCTAGTGCAGAAATGAGTGGGGGGGGGTATATTGTGCATCTAGCAGCCTGGTTGGTGTGCCAGTAGAAAGAATGGGCATTGTTTTTATTTATTCATTTATTTATTTATTTATTTATTTATTTATTTATTTATTTATTTTTATTTGCTTTTCAGTGGAATAGTTGGCGAAGGATTGAATGTAGTTGATTGCTAGTCAGCTAATTACATTTTTTTGCTAGGGGGTAGGACACTGGTTCGTTGAACCAGCAAAGGATGCTGGTTGAGCAAGTTATACTTGGAATTTCAAAAGATGCTTGAATTAGGGATGATAGAAGAGTCAAGGAGTGACTGTAGAAACCTAACATTGCCAGTTCCTAAACCTGATGCAAGTATTAGACTCTGTTTTAACTTCATAAAACTGAATAACATTCAAAGTTTGTTAGCCTTCCATTACCCAGAACAAATGAGGTGATAGAAAACTAGAAAAATCAAGCTATTTAACAGCATTAGACTTCATGTATTGGCAAATATAGCTCCCCATTTCATCTAAATCAAAAGCAGTCTTTGTAACTCCTGATGTTTATTTCAGCACACTATGACTTGGCCTACATGGAGCTGCCTAGATGGAGCTGCAGCACCCTTTCAGAGACTGATGGATAAGTTATTGAAGCCCATCTCATGATAGGCATTGCTTGATGGTGTGAACATATCTTCAAAGGATTAGTAATGTCACTAATCAAAAGTAATCAAACAAGGGTTGGGAGGTTGGTATAATGGTTAAGGTTTTTACCTTACGGACATAAGGTGCAGGGTTTGATTCTCACATGGGGTAGGTAATTGGATAGGCTTGAAATGGTCCACAAGGGCAGGTAGCCTAGTACTAATCTATAATCTAATCTATAATCTACAGGATGCATTTAGAATTTATTAGCTTGACAGTCTGACTGTGAATGTAAAAAGTAAATCGGGCATCGAGGAAGCCAGATATTTGAAATACATTATAGGAAGGGGGCATACCTCTCAACTTAGTGCAAGAAATATGGAGAAAGTTTAAAATAATGGGGACAAATGTGAAATAGTTGTCTTATAAACTTAGAAAGTTGCTAGAATAACAGGATTTGTGCTGGTATGCATTTTTTGGAGGATATGAAGTCTGAAACTCAAATATATGTCATTATTTTGTGACTTAAATCCTTAGTAATTTGCCAGAAAAACACAAATTGTATGAAGAATGGACCAAAAATATGAAGCACAAATCTGGACAGTCTGTGAAAATCTGGGCAGTTGAGAGGTATGGGGGGGGATAAAATCACAATTAGGAAAAACATAGAAGCTATAAATAATTTGTTATACTGTCCACTAAAAACAGGTGAGCTCTTTCCTTGGGTTACCTGGATAATATAGAAATTTATATCTAAGTTTGTGAATCTTGACTGTCTTACAGATCTCACAGAAGGAAAAGCTCCTGTCAAAGAGTAATGGTCTCTTGAGGTAGACAGAAAATTTAATGAATGAAAAAGACTATTATGTTCTGTAGCAGTGGCCTTGACTCCTGATTGTACTAAGGAATCGACACAGTATGGAGATGCACTGGAAATAGTTTTGGGAATGGTATTTTTCCAAGTTATTCAAGGTGAACACTCTATGTACAGTATCAGTCAAAAGTTAAAGTTTATTGTTAGGTTTCTCAGACATCTGTGTTTACAGTTAATTTCATTTCTGGATATACTGATGATGTTAAATGAGCAAATGGCTTGAAAATAAAACAAACTATGACATATTTTTGATGATTTAGTTTTACTGTTGACTCAGTTTTTCCTAGTAACCACACCCACAAAAATGATGTCAAGTTAGGTATTAGCTATAATTTACATACACATGCAGAGCATTTTGGGTAATCAAAAGCACCATACTTCTTTAGAGAAGCAGCTGCTTATCTACATTATGGTTTCACTAACAGAGCAAATGTGTTACATTTTCAAGAGTGGGTGTTCCACCTGTGAGGAATAGCTGACAAATTGTTTTAATAGGATGTAAGACTTCCTTATTGTGCAGCTACAATAGAAAAATGATAACTTATACAATATGTAGGTAATGAAGGATTACGGGTCAATCTTTCATGATGTCATGTCAGGCATTTTCAGTTTCAAGAAAATTTTCAAGGGGCACCACTTGTAAATGAAATTAATTGTAAAAATATCACACTATTTGCCTCAAACTATTTAAAATTTGCTATGGTATATAGGAAGGAGATTATTCCCAATAGTAAGAGTTTGTTATTTACATTTTTTAAGGAAAGTATGACAATACACATGCTAAGAAAACATACTCAGTCATCAACGAATGTTTGACACTGAATTGGGCATTCTTTTTCCTAAATTGCTACTTCTTTGGCAAACACTTTAACCTAGTGACAGATCATACTCCATACAATAGCCAAGATAACAGCAGGATGGCAATACAAAGTTATGCCACTGAACATTATCATTCCAAGTTTTTCAACATGCTGTCACTCATAGTCTCACATTGGATAAAGTGAATGTTGATTGGTTGTTCTTACTGCTCATCTGTGTGACTCCAAAACCAGTGGTTTTGTAGTTGGAGAGGTTGGAATTTACATTTTGTCTATGAAAAATATGGATTTTTTTAATATGCATAAAACATATATTGTGTCTTTAAAGTTTCAGCATGATTAACATGGTAATTGATTGTCTTATAGTAATGGAAAAGTAATTGCCTATTAGTGTTGTATAAGAGTCTATAGCCTAAAAAATGAAATAATAAGGATCATTCCTGAAGTGATGCAGGACATCAGGAATGTGTGCCCATAATAAATGTTTTCTTTAACAGGAGAGACAGGAGTCTGGTTGTTAAGCTTTCCTTAATGTCATATAGAAAATAACCAGGCATGTTTTCAAGTCCCATACAAGGATTCTGCCTGAGGATCCGTGATACCTTGAGTTGGATGGTCTATTCAGCATCCATGTGCAATGTGGCTTGAACGAAGATCAGGTGAACAGTTTGTGAGACACTAGAATGAGTAGCTGTCTGGGGCCTCCAGCTGTGGCCTGTAACCTACTGAATGCAAAAGATTAATAATTATTGTTTTCATTGCTAATGAATAGTAAAAGAATAACTTTTTTTTTTTTTTAAAATATAATTTTTTATTTTTATAATAAAACCATGCATACTATGATGGTACAAGCAATGAGAGTTACAGCAATACAACACACATAATGGTTTACAGCGATATTAGTACATGAAAGGGACAAAAAGGTATGTTTATAATGATCTTAAAAGGAGTACAATCTCTTGCAGTATACATGGTACACAAACTAACAACTTAACCCAAACTGAACACTATTTACAAAGCTACCAGTACTGAACAGGGAAGGAGGCAGCAGTGTCACTATTTATACGGTTAGGTAATAGCAGCCCTAATTTATGGCTTGTAGTAGGAGAGATAGACCCCTCAGAACAAGGGATATGGTATGTAGGGAAGTAAAAGAATAACTTATTGAACCAGATTTGGGTTATTTATAGTATGTGTGCTCGCACATGCATGTAGGTATGTGCTGTGCTGTGTACAGTGAATGATAAGCTTTTTCTTGTACTGGAGATCCTGAGAACTTTAAGGCATTTTCCTTGATTTGAAGATTTGAGGGAAACTCATAATTTGATACTGTCTGAGGAGCAGTGATTTAGAAAATCAGAAGGGAAATGTTGAAAATGTAAATGTTAGAATTAAACAATGAAGTGGCCTCACACAGGCTGGACACAGCAAACATTCTTACAAAATGCTTTTATGCAAATGACACTACAGGCAAACATAAAGGTCAGAGTGCTAGACACATCTTGACAATAAGAATGAAGAAATATCTGATCCTATAGCACTAAAACGAAAAACATCTAAAGTAACTGTGTAAGTAGACCAAATCACATAAACTAAAAAAAAAAAAAAAAAGAAAATAATCCCCTGGAAAGCAATTCTTGAAAGGTAATAAGAGTCATACGATCATGAGGAAAAGCCACCATGAATAATGAAAAATTGTTCACGCTTCCTGTCTGCAGCATTCTGTCACAGAAACTAAGAACTCAATCTGCAACTGCAGTTCACAAATCAAATAAACATAGGAAATGTCCTGCTATTCCGTACCAGATGCACTGTGCATAAAATGACTCATTAAAACATTACCATAAACATCAAAATGCCAAACTACAGAAATTAAATGTATAATACCTCCATTGGCTTTTGTGGTACTTCATTGTTTGTGGTCTGATATGTATCAATATCATGAGATGCAATGAAACAAAGTATGAACTTCTATTATATAACTACAGATATGAATAAAGCTGATATAAACAAAATTAAAGAAAGTAGATTTATAGGACTTAAGGAAAGGAAAGCTTAACCAGATCCCTGTCACTTATATTAAAAACATTTTAATATGGAGATACTTTCCTGATGTCTGGCACAAGGTTGTGATGGTAGCTGTACACAATGGGAGAGATCATATGAGATGCAAATAATAACAAATACTCTGTGTAAAATCATGGTGAAGGTAACAACAGAGATTAGTCATAGCAAATTAGGTGACCTAATTATCTTCAGTATGGAGCAGTATGGGTAGGTTAAGGTGAGAGATTGCATTTTGAATCTTATGTCGTTCTTTGAAGAAGTGAGAGCAGCATTTGGCAAAGGACTGATAATGCAGGTTGCATATCTGAACATGAGACCTTCAGGAGTGTTTTGCATAATGCAGTTATAGATAAACTGGACTAAATGTCAATATGTATGTATTTCAATGAGTGAAGCACTAATTAAAGGACAGAATACAAGTCAAGGTAACAGGAGGTCTGTCTTTCGGATGAGGTGTTAAAATGAGGCCCCAGCTGCTTGAGTTAGTGATAGTGAAGGTGGATGTAAAAGGTACCATTGCACCTACTGAAAATAATAGGAGTCCTTTAATTATATGCAGAAAGAGCTCTCATTTACAGCAAATTTACATATTTACAAATATTTACAAATGTACAAATATATAGATATGTAAATGTATTTATGCATATTCATAATTTCCTTTACAGTCATACTACATGTTCATCCCTGTTAGACCCCTCTCTTTTTTCGATAACCACCATCTGATTTTACTTATATTGTTGCTAAAATCTATTTACCATTAAACATAATTTAATTTATGCTTTCAGTCCATTTAACCCATATAACATAAAATAACATTTTATCTATTCTTTTAACATATTCTTTACTTCTTTTCTTATAATATCTATATTTAATCATATCTATGTTTATTTTATCCACTTCTTTTATATCTTCAAGAAAATTCTCCTGTACATAGTTTTCCCCCATAACTTTTTTACTCTTTCACACTTCAAAAACACATTCTGTAGTTTTCTCTTCTTGATAATGTAAACATATTTATCACTTTTCTTTTTATGTGATATATTTCCTTTTACTGGCAACTTTATCTATTGCCAGTCTCCACAAAAAGTCTTGACATTCTACTTTCTGATTACACAATTTGCTTCTTATTTTTATAGCTTTAATTTCTTTCATCTGTTAGATTCTCCCCTGGTTTTACGTAGTAATGTTTATCATTACATTCTTATACCATATTTTCTATCTTTTTCTATATCATCAATTTTGATTTTCCACAAAAATAGGTTTTCTTGTTAACATTTTATTTCTTCATTTACACACTCCTTTTCTATTTTACCATTTTTACCATACCCTAAAATGTATCATACTTATATTTATACAATTTTACTACTAATCTCTCATCTTTTTAATTTATCCAACTTTAACATTTTGTACAAATTTAATGAGGCAGCATATATCATTGGATTAATTAACCCTTAACGTCTTCCTCCTTATTTACATGCAAATCCCTTCTTTTTACTGGGTTTAATCTAGAACCCCATAGAAATAAAAACATGTTTGCAACAATTCCTTTACACATGCTGTTGGCAACATAAACACACTTGCTAAGTATGCTATTTTTCCCCACCAATACTGAATTTATCTGTTAAGCCTTTCTTTCTGAATGATAATTTATACATTCTCCAGAAAAGATAGAGTTATTTTATTTCTTCTATTGTTTTCCCTTTGAATTCTACTTACATTTTTATTCCAAAATTGTATACCTAACACAGAAATTTCATTAATTGTAAAATATATATCCCCTATCTTTACTACACCACCTAAACCTTTACTTTTCTCTTTATTTAAAGCCATCCCTATTGCTTCTAGACACCCATTTGTGCAAATTATTACATCCTTTATACAATTTTTTTTGCAGTTATTAAGATGTCATCTGCATATTGTAACAGAACTGGAATTCTTAACCCTACAGGTGTTATATACCCTGCCTCCTTAATTTTGCAATTTATTTCACATACTCTAACATTTAAAACTAATGCAAAGAGTAAGCAACTTATTGGACATCCCTGTCTTACACCAGTCTTGATATGTAACTCTTGGCTTAACCAGCCATTTACAAGTGTGTTTACTTTATTATTATTATTATATGCTGACATGCATAATTTCCTAAATTTCTCACTTATATTATATTTTTTCATTATCTATCTATAAGATTTCATGTCCAGTTGTATTAGACGCCTTATTAAAGTCTCATATCATGATTTTTGCTTCTTCTTTTCTGTTTATAATGTCCTCCACAATTTCTCTCATTAATAATTCCTGACAACCCTTCCCCTTTATACTGTATGTACTGTTGCCCATAATATATTCAAATCTATTTTGTATTATTTTCAAAAAATATATTATAATCATTATTATGTAATACTATGGGTCTCCATTTTTAATTGTCTCCTATCTTCCTTCTTCCATATGAATTTAAGTATTCCACTACATAATTCTTTATACATAAAACCTTCATTTTACTGTTCATTGAACATCTTTAAAAAATATTTTTTACCAATTCCTTAAATTTTTATACATTTCATACCCTATCCCATCTGTTCCTGCAGCTGAGTCTCTACTTACTTGTCCTAATACTTCATCTAGCACATTTAAAGAAAGCTTCTTTTTTAACTCTTTATTCTCTTTTTCTGTTATTTTTTTTACTTTCTATAGTTTCTTCACTACCCTTTTTTTCTTTAAATGTTTCTTGTACATATTGTACTGCATTATTCATAATCTTTTCCTGAGTTCTTTCCATTTCTTATTTTACATTGTTTATTTCTCTCATTATACTACCATATTCCTTTACTAATCTGCTTAAGTAACTCAATACTTCTTTTTCCTTTAAAATATATATTTGCTTATGTTACAATTCTTGTATTTTGTCTTGACTTCTTTCTTATAATTCCTTTTCTTTGCCAAAATAATTTCTGTCATTTTGTTTTAAATCTTCCAATGTATCATTACATGGTTTTTTATATTTTCTCACTTTACTTTTGTTACATCATATCGTCAATGTAAAAACAATTTTTTATATTTTTCCTTAAATATCATTCACCATTTAGACCAGTTTTTATAAAATGTTATCATAGTAATACTATCTTTCCATAACTTCCATACTTTCTTGTTTACCCTTTTTATTCCTTTGCCTATTTTTGTGTATTCCAAGCCATGGTGCAAAATTATCAGAAAATTCAACTATCTCAACCTTTCCTATAACTAAACCTTCTGATATTATAAAATAATCTCTTTCAGTTTTATACATACTCATTTTGTAAGTACATGACTTTTTTGTCCCAAAGTTTTAACTTGCCATATCTTAAAACGTCTAACATTTTCCTTATATATAATTTCCTTTACATATATGCTTGCCTCTTAAATAAAGTTTCCTGTTATAATATTCATGTTTATCACTACATCATCTAAAATCTGATGAAATATGTTTTCCCTTTATTTACAGTTAGTATATGCATATAATGGTATAATTCTATACACTTGTTCTTTCCATTTTAAAGCTACACTGGTTAATCTTCCCATTTTTGTTAAATTTACATCTAATATTTTTACTGTATTTCTATACAATATGGCTATTCCAGAATATCACTCATTTCCCAAATTCCAAATTATCTTTCCTTCTCATAGTTTCTCTGTTTGTAATCTTCCTTCATTTGTTAAAAATGTTGTGTCTTTTAATATATCTACATCACATGTTACACCACTCCAAAATTCCTATTCTTGCTATATTCTTAATACTATTAACATTTACAAAAAGCACTCTAAAATTTTCACTTTCCATTTGATTCATGGTTTCATAAGCTTGTAACTAATTACTAGGCTAGCTTTCTTACTGGGCCATTCTAAGCATAGTCAATTTTCCTTCAAAGATGAGAATCAAACATTGTACCTTGTATCTGTGAGTCAGACAACTTAACAATTATACCAGTCCACAGTCCTTAGCTGTATATATTCTTTGACATTCATTGCCTTCCTTTTTTCCTTTTGTACTTATCCCTTGTATTTGGTATTTATATGTGCCTTGTTTGAGCTTTGAATTACTTATCCCTTTAAATTTTCTTTTTCTGTCTTTTACCCTTTTACCAACAGAATTTTTTTTTTCTTTTTTCTTGTACTACCTCCCAGTTTATGTCTTCTTCAACAGTTATTTCAGAACCTTCTATAGTCTCTTTATTAAATGTTTCTCATCTAATTTTTCTTCTGTTTCTACTTCTACTAACATTTCTTCTCTTTGTTCATTTTCTTCTCCTTCTTTTTCATTTTCCTTACACTTATTTTCATTTTTGCAATCCAGCAATAAACATCCAAAACTGTTAGACTTATACATTTCAATTCACATTTTTTGCATCATCTCCCACTTCCCCAAAATGTATAACATTTTCTTTTTTTCTCATTTACTTAGCAAATGAAAAAAAAAACATGCTTTGGGTTGTCCCCATTATTTTATAACACCCCAATCTCCCTCCACATTTATCATGCTTGGTATATGTATATTTTTTTCTCTTTCTGTTTTTAACATAATATTACAATCCTATCTACCCTGAAACCCTTTGCTATAAGCTTTTATAATGTCCAGTACTTTTTTACATAAAGTTTTTAAATGTCCTTTCAAAGTCTCTCTTCCCACCTCTGTTCAAAATTGTACATGGTTTCTTTTTTCTTTCCCTGTTAAATGCTTTTATCTCATAAAGATTATATGGACGCTTTATATACTTCATATTTTCTAAGAAAATTTTCCATTGAAAAACAGACTCAAATATAATGTCGCAAAATGTCTGCTTGTTAATAAGAACAACTGCTCTTACCTCCTGTGCCTTTATACCCAAAGGAGGTATTAAATCATCCCACAATTCATACTTGTCCATTTCTTTGTCTTCTTTACTTTGAATCCTTACCATGTATTTCTATTTTTCATTTTCTTCTACCTTCTTTTCTGCTACTCCCCCTTTGCCTTCTTTTACTTTCTCTGCATATCGCCACAATTCTTAAGGATTGTCTCTGCGTCCCCCTTTTGTATTTTCTCCATAATATCCCCCAGGAAACATTTCATTCTGCAATTGTATTTCTTTAAGTAAATCATCCTCCCAACTGGATGGCTGTGATTATATAATTATACAGTCATTGTTTCCTAACTCATCTCTATCAAACAGATTTTTTGAAACATCTCCTCAGAATCCTGCATACATTCTCTGGTCTTAATATTTACTTTCTCCTCCATTTCTCTCATCACTCCAGTATCTCCTTCTTTCTCTAGCTGCCTTCCTGTTTCTTCAGGCCAACTTTGCACCTGGAATGGAAAGAAGAAGTGCTCCTGCAAAATGGGTCCAATTCACAACAAATATGAGTAGGGAAAGATCCCCGATGACCTGGCTAAATTTCTTCTAATTGTACAAATACCACTTTGAGTCTCCCCTGAAAATAGGCTACTAGCCTATTGGGACTAACCTAGTCAACAAGAGATAAATTAAAATAAATAAATAAAATGTGGTTTACAAGCCATGTATCGTGGGACTACTTTTCAAACTATGCTTAATACATGAATCAGTACAAATTACATAATATAATTGTTTCAATAAAAGAAATGTCTTCTGAATATTTTACAAAACCACATACATGTGTAGCAACAAAAGTCTCTTCTTCACTGTCAACAAGTGTGTCAAGAAGCTTTGCATACAGATCAAATTTGTCATCAACTTTTTTCAAATACTTTTTCAAACACAGTCTTGGTAAACATATATTGTGCTACCACAAGGTTCATAATGTGCAAATGTTTATTTAAATGTTCTATGTTTAATGTACTACCACAATGGTATATAATATACAAATTGTTTTTTTTTTCTTTTCCTGAATGTACTATTGTGGAGCTTTTCTCCCCGGGCCTCCACTGAAAATGGGTCAATGGCCCAGTGGACTTTCCCGGTCAACAAATGTCAATAAATATATAAATATAAGAAGTGAAAAATGTCAAAATGAGGTAATGGCAGACAGGCTTCTTGAAGACGAGCAAATTGTAAGTTTGGTAACTGATCTGATGAAGCTAAGGCAGGCTGTAATGAATTTTGCTATTATATAGTTGGACAAACTCCTGAAGCATCCAGTTCAGGCTCATTCCATTAAGGAAGTTGCATTTCTATTTTTTCAGGGGCACATCAGAAGGCAATATATCTGAGGTAGCAGCTTGTGTTTCATTTCACGCCTTTATGAAACATTACAAATGATTTGCCATTACAAGGCTAGATGTGGTTTTGTCATTGCATTCCTTCAGGTAACGATGAATGGATCCATCTCATTGCTGATGTTTTGCACACTGTTCTACCAAAATATAATGAATTCTAGATAGACAGGAATGAGATAATTATACTGTAAAGTTGTGTGATACACTCACCATAGTAGACATCTAATGGCATTCCTGGCATTCCAGTAGTTCCTAAATACCATTCCCTCAGATTTCTATCTGCCTCGTGCTGGTTATTCTTGAGTCTTAATGACTTGTTGCAGTTGATGGTTGTTTGCCTAGTGTGTGGGTGTTGAAGATGATAAAACTGCCTATTGGACCCCATGTCTATAGAATGTTGAGAATGAAGGTGGATGTAGGAGGGCATTATGTAGATTTATGGATTGTGTAGTTCAAGTATACCTTAATATCACAATTTTGTTTGATCCTAGCAATACGTATCTTGTAATCTCCAAAGACAGACAATTTATCAGTGCTTTGTCATCTCTGGATGATGGTAGAAACTGACGTAGGTGGCAAGCTATGAAACTGGACCATAGATGGTGCTCATACAGTATATCTCACACGCAGAAGAAAACAAGAAATAGACTTCCATACAGAAGCATTGACTCAGGATGCTGAAGGTAGTCTGTCTCTGCAATCTGGCTGATTGACAGACTCTGCTATGTCAGGTTAGCAAGGCAGTCTAAAGCCTGCATGGAGAAGTTCCTACCAATTGTTAAATTTGGAGCCAGTACAGTGTTATGTCATCCTCAGTAATAAGCTCAGGAAAGACAAGACCAAGGTCAGCTATTTACTATTATGGTGAGAATCTCACATAATGGTACTGTATGTAAAATATTCCTGATATACACATAGAGTAAGCTACAAAGACAGACATAGAATAGCACAGGAAGCATTACAAAGACAGACATGGAATAGCACAGGAAGCATATGGAAAGTGGTGGACTATTTAACATACATAATGGAAAGTAGTATAGATACCCACAGTATATTGGTTCAGCACATCTCCCACAAAGCTAGAAACTGTAGTTGGCACATCATGGAGTGACAAAAATGTCAATTCATTAAGTATAAGCAAACGCAGCACTACAATAAAAAAAAAATGAAAACACTTCAAAGATTATTTCTGTGATTCTCAAACGTCTGTAACTGTTATGCTGAAAATTTATTTTTAAGAAAACCAATTTTTATCATCCCCCTGCTGTGTGACTATGGATGCAAGTTTAGAAGTTGTAGGTGATGCATGATGGGATTGCTCCCTTCCAAAAAAAAAAAGCTTTGTTTTAGGTTCAATGAATGTTGTTTTCAGTGAAACCATTTTGGAGGCTTGGGAAATGCTGAAATTGCCTTTTACAAGTTGACAGATATTAGAAGAAATCCCTTCATAGTGAAGTTCAGTTACTGTTAAGACTAACAATGCAGATGGGGTGAAGGTAGTGATGAGTCCTCTTTAATATAATGCATCTGTCACTCAACAGCAAGGTTCTACTCTACCAATCAGATATTTACTTCCATATCCTAAGAGGATTTGTACAGTAGTAGCTGGGGTAAAGAGTGAAAATCCTCTCTAAAGCATATTAACAACTAGAGAACTGGAGGGACAGACTCCATATGCTGCATCATTCTGATGACACCCCCATGAGTCCTGAGGGTGTCCTCCATCTTATCCCGCTAAGTTGCAGTGTAGCTGTCATGTTACATGAACTGCTTGACACAGGCCAGAGTAGTGTTGTGGATAACAGCTACAGTAAGCCACATGTAAATGTATAATAGAAAACAGTATAAGAAACGTCTCTGTGTGGAAGTTTTGTAATTCCTGCATGTCTAGTTATCACTATATATTAAAAAGCAGAAAAAAATCAGAAAATGGCAATAGAAATAGTGAACTTAAAAATGTCCTAAATCAAAAAATAAAAATGTATTTTAAAATATTATTAATATTATACAGAATTATTAACTTTATTAGTTATTCAGAAGTAATCCAAGCAGAAAGACAGTCTGTTTCCAGTCAAAAATCCTTTATTAAGCACACAGAAAAGAAATCCAAACAAAACAAAAAATAAACAGAATGACAGTTTCATCCCAAACTTTCTGACTAATATACCTGTTATTAGGTGTTGGAGAATGATTTCCTTGTGAGACGCTATGAAAGTAAGATGTTAAAAAACATCCTGGAACCCATTACAGAACTAAAATGGATCAAAGCATCTTCACTCAACTTCCTTATTATGAGAATATTAAGAAATGCCATTGAGAATAACAAATATAAAAATAGTTGGATCTTGACATACATTCTGGATTATCACAGTATCAAAAATGTTATTAAAGAAAACTGGGCCATAGTGACTGGAAAGCCTTATCTGATTAACATCTGAGGTGAAGCCCCATCCTTTGTTTACAGGAAGGCCAGGAACATTAGAAGTTTTGTTGGATTTAAATCTAAACTATATGAAAGAAGCACTAAAAGATGTGAAGCTAATTTTACATTGTGTGTGTGTGTGTGTGTGTGTGTGTGTGTGTGTGTGTGTGTGTGTATATATATATATATATATATATATATATATATATATATAAATAGGCTTGCAATCACTTACGCAAATTGCAGAAAGTCGAATGATTAATGTGGGAACACAGGATTCTCAAGGGGCAGGAAATCGAACTGAAAGAGGTCGAACAATGTTAGTTGAGACTGTGGAGGGAGGTCGCGATTCAGTGAGGAACAGGGAAGTAGCCCATTTCTTCACTGTAGTGCAATCTCAGAGTTGGTATATTTAAGTAGGGGGGGTGTGGGAGCAAAGCCCCCACATGGGGGTGCAGGGAAGCAAAGCCCCCCTGCTAAATAGTAGAGGTTAGCTGAGTCCATCGGGTGGAAGACTGTAATGTTGAAAATGTCAAATAGACATTCCCATTTTCAACATTCTGGTCTTATGCTGTTGTAAGATTTTGACGTTATTTTTCGGTGTAGTCATTGCTCGACTGGATCAGTTTCAAACATACCATGGTAAACCTATGTATCTCTCTCTATATATATATATATATATATATATATATATATATATATATATATATATATATATATATATTAATGTGTGTGTATGTGTATACAGCAAGATGATAGTTTTTATTGTCCTTATTTAAAGAAAATCATTAAGACCAGTGCAGAGGGTGACTGTAACACTACAAAACTAATTTACAGAGCACAGTGCAACTAATGTGATATATTTTATATGTACAAGACTATGAATAAACTTAAGCATAGAAGAAATCTGCTCAGGTTGTAAAAACAATGCACTAGCTAAACACCTTTCTCTGCATAGAAGACGCACAGATTTTAAGTTCCAGATACTAGATCACATAGACATGGATGATCTTGAAGGTGATATCCTGAATGTACTAGAAAAATGTGAACTCATATGGCAATTATAGCTGAATTCTTTCAGAAAGTCTGGACTAAATTACTACTGTTCACTTAAAAGTGTACTGGAACTTAGAAAATTACCACATTGTTTACAGGACTAATTTTATTTTATTTTTCCACTATTCTTATTTAAGTATTGATTTTAGTGTTGTTTTTATGGACTGTTCACTCCCTTTATAAGGATACTATTTTTTACTGTCCCACACTGACCAGCACTAAGTTGATGTACTTTTCCTGATTTAACTTAATCATTAAATGTACATATAAGGTTGTGTTCTTGTTTTTATTTTGGTTTTCTGTTTTTAATATGCATATTGATTAGTTTTAGTAAAATTTTTTGTAGATATTTATTTTTAGGATTCTTGTACACAGGCCTGAAGAAGTCTACAGGGATGAAAGCTATCTTTGTTAACAATTTATGGAACTAGATTATGTTTTGGACAATGTATTTTTCTGGATGCCAAAATGATTGCCAAATGGTATAATGTTTAAATATTTCCGATCTTGTATTATAATGTCTTTAATAAATTCACAGACTTGGTTTAATAATAATGTGTTTAGTAAGAAGTACCACATCATTATTAATTTTATTTAAAGTGCATAAGCTTTAACTTATTAGGACATTTAGTAAGTAGGGCAGTACCAGCTCGAATAACACACTGTTAAGGATGAGTAAGGGATTTGAATTTGTTAATATGTATACCATTACACTTTCGGTACTTACGTATTATTGCAACCACGCATTCTTGCCAGGCTATTTGTGTATTCACAGCCATGCATTTTCGCCAGCATGTTAGTTGTATTTTTCAGAAAGTCATCACTGTTTTCTTGCACTTGATTTAACAGTAGTTAAGTAGGATTGTCTGACAGATATTGTCACTCCAACAATATTTATTTAAATGACATTGGACTTGGTGTTATTTTGCAGGGGATTTGATCAGTCTAAATTGGGAAAAGTGTAAAAAGGTAGTTATTTTCTTTCGTGCTCCAGCTGTCATGGTGCAGAAGGACTAGTTAGAGGCTGCAAAAAGGGGTGTACAGTTGCTGGCGCGTTGAACAAGCTAGCCTTGAATTTTTGAGGGCTTTTTTTGCACTAGCATTACTGATGGGTAGAGATAAAGTCCCATGAATTAATGCGGATATCTTCATTATTCCAAAAACAAATGGTTCTGCCACCAATTCCACTTAAAACACTTGAAACTTGAAAACTTTAATAAAATATAAGATGATAAGATAAAATAAAAGGATTTGAAAAAGGTTTTATACCGAAAACACTTATCCGGTTTATGAGCCAGTATATTTTATTTTATCTTATCATCATATATTTTATTAAAGTTTTCAAGTTTCAAGTGTTTTTAAGTGGAATTGGTGGCAGAACCATTTGTTTTTTGAGTTTTATATTTTGATGTGCTCTGCCTTTGATGATGCTACTTACTACTTCTTTTTTTGATATCTTCATTATCTGACATAATATTTCAGTCCTAGCAGATGGAAAAAGCAATTTGCCTCACTATGTGAAAGTCATCTTACGATATATATTGCAGATGGTTAAAGCGAAGGACAGCAGTTTGTAAAAAGTTAGCTCCTTTTTATTCTTCATCAGATTCTACAATAAAATGAATATTGATAATAACAGATACAGTTAACAAGGTAGTTCAATGTTCATTTTGGATATTGCAGTCTCTCATAGTTTCTGCTTAATGTCCCTAATCGTAACACAAGTCTAACACCAAATATAATGTATATGAAGATATTCATATCAAACTGCCTGTGCACTTTTTCCCTTCTTTGGCACCAACAACAGTTTTTGTTTTGAGGATTATTCTGCCGTTAGGCAGTGTACATAATAACAACAATGGGTCGGCAAGAAAGCGTGGTTGCGATAATATGTAAGTACCTCACTTTCTTTTATAACTAAATAAAAACACTCCCATACCTGATAACAGGTATATTAGTCAGAAAGTTTGGGATGAAACTATCATTCTGTTTATTATTTGTTTTGTTAGGCTCGCTTGTCTGTGCGCTTAATAAATGATTTTAGACTGGAAAAAACAGACTGTCTACCCTGCTTGGATTACTTTTGAATACCTAATGTTGTTGTTGTCTTTCGGCTTTTCCCGGTTAGGGGTCGCCACAGCGGAACTCCGGTCCGCTAATGATTGGCAGTAGATTTTTCAGGAACGCCATGGTGCCAGCTTGACATTCAACCTTCAACAAAGGCACGCCCATTTACGCATGTCTTTCGAACACCCACCCAACTGCGGGGAGGACATGCAGACTCCACACAGAAGGCACTCCCCGCACTCCAGCCGAGAATCGAACGGGAGAACCTCCTGCTGTGAGGCAATAACGCTACTGCTGCACCACCACGTATGAAACACTTTTGAATACCTAATAGAGTTAATAGTTCTGTGTAATAATTTAAAATAAATTTTTTATTTTTTGATTTAGGACGTTTTAAAGTTTGCTGCTTCTACTACCATATTCAGATTTTTTTCTGCGTTTTAATATATAGTGATTAACTAGACATACAGGAATTGAAAAACTTCCACACAAAGAGGTTTCTTACACTGTTTTGGACTGAACCCACTATACCTGTATAGTGGGCTGTTTGAGACTTAAGGGATACCACTAAGATTACTTGCTTCTTAAATGTACGCTAGAACTGTATAGCCATTTGTGTCACCTTCCTGTGTGGGTGACATATGCTTTGAAGTTACAATGTGGTCAAACATGCCCCATAACCTAAACCAGAATCTTGAAAATTATTCATTTTAACTGCTAACTTGTTCCATTTGATGGACGCATTTTCTCGTTTCTTAGTTCATTGTGTGCAGTCTCACGACCATACAGACTGTCTTTGTGGTGTGTCAGTACTTTTTCTGTACGTAACTTTACCAGATCAGTGCTTGGAAACTTCTGACAGAGATTGTATTTTTATATACTTTATTTTTTTTCTTTACACCTTCTTGACTTTTGATCTGAATAATAATAATAATAATAATAATAAACTTCTATTTGAAGCTAATGCTGTACATAGCCATTTACTAAGTGTGCTGTTGGCCTTTTAAATTCAGTCAGGAAGTTCTGATATGTTTTACTTCCTGTGTCATGAAAAATGAAAGCAAAGTAGAATAGTGTTTGTGTTTCGGTTTGGTATAGATACCTGTCAGTTTATTGTTTGATCTTTTATTACAGAAATCATCTTCAGTATATCTGTTGATATAAGCTGTTCTGAATGAAGTCAGGCCTTCTATAATTATAAAAAAGAATACAATAAGTTAAAAGCTAGATAATATGGTTAAGGGCGCCCAAAGATCGAAATTGGGGCATAGAAAACCTGGAAAAGACCCCAAGAAAAATGAGGAAACGCAGATTTTGTTTACTAACAGTGACAGAATAGGACACTGTTGTGGGGAGCACAGACGGAGGCTGGAGTTATTCTGCCAGGAGGATGAGATGTTTCTCTGTGTTCAGTGTGTTCCCACACATTCCACTCATAGTTTTATTTTCTTGCATGAGGCAGGCAGCATGTATAAGGTAAGGATTGTCACCTGCAGAATACCTATTCTGAAAGTAAAATGTTTTTACTTCAGTTTTTCTTGCTGCGTTTTTATTTTCAGCTTGTTAGGAAAACAGATCGATTGTTTACTTTAGGACACACAATGGTAGTTGGAGCAAGTTGCGATGCCGACTCGATTGACATTTAAGCGGGGTTGATAGTTAAGTGTTTCGCCCGTTTTTAATTCTGTACTATTTGAACATTAAAAAGTTTAAGAAGGCTTATGTATGCAAAATGAAACTATGACACTCAGTTACTGACTCAGTGACATGGACAACTGGACAGTTCCAGCAAGAGGGCTGCCGCCGCCTTGCACGCCTTGCTTTACACAGTTTTTAAGCGCCTTGCAGCCCTTTCGATGGGTGCAGGGACGTTACGTGGTTCACGCCGTTTTTTTTAATCTAATCTTCAGAACTTAATTTACAGGAACATTTTTTTTTAAATCTAAAGAGTTCTTCTGGTATTAGAAGGTCAGCTGGGGTGGGTACTATTTCCCATCCTGGTGTGTCTTAATATACGCAGTTACTGGAAGCAGATGTTCAGTTAACGTTTGGTAATGAGCACTTGTTCGTATGTAGGGTTACCACCTGTCCCACTTTGAGCAGTTGTGTCCTGCAAAAAAATTGTAAAAATGGCAAATTTCCTGAGATTTTAGGACAAAATTATTTCCTATACTTTATGTACTAGTTGCATAAAACAGTTATTCTGTATCTGAAACACCTAAATGTTATAAGAAACACAATAAGCAACTAAAATGCTACAAGAATAAACTTTTATTTAAGCAAAAAAGTGAAATTCTGTCCTTTGTACTGACCATGGGTATGTTTCGCCCTGAAAAATCTGACGTTTGCACCAAAAATGTCCCACTTTGGACATTTGAAAACGTGGCAACCCTAGTCGTATGGTCTAAAAAAATATTAACTTTTTCTGGCATATCCCGAATACTTACAAAGTGCAGGATTGCAGATCCTGAATTTATAATGTTTGATACAGTGACAGAAGTTAGTTTCTTGGCTGTGTGGGGAAGTGTTCTTAGGTTTACCACCTGTCCCACTTTGTGGGGGACAGCCCCTCTTTGGGCAGTTGTGTCCTGCAAAAATGGCAAATGTCCTGAGATTTTAGGACAAAATTATTTCCTACATTTTATGTAACAGTTGCATAAAACAGTTATTCTGTATCTGAAACTCCTAAATATTATAAGAAACAGAATAAGCAACTGAAATACTACAAGAATAAGCTTTAGTTAGATAAAAAAAGTGAAGTACTGTACTTTGTATTGGCCGTGGATATGTTTTGGCTTGCAAAATCTGACGTTTGTACCAAAAATGTTCCACTTTGGGCATTTGAAAAGGTGGCAACCCTATAACTTGCTGGTAGCTTAGCTTTTGAAAAAAAAAAATTGTAGAGATCAGATTAGTAATCCATGCTTGACAGAGTTCAAACATCAGAGCAGTTTACAAGAGACGAACAAATCTGAATCTGAATGATCCCTTCTTGTGTTGTTAATTGTACAGGTCTACTTTTTTTCTTTTTTCGCCTCACAGTAAGACGATGTCCGGTTCGATTCACAGCTAGAGCGTCTTCTGCGTGGAGACATGCGTGAATGGGCGTACCTTTGTTGATGGTTGTGCGTCAGGGCTGGTAACTCGGCACGTAAAAATCAACTACCAATCATTAGCGGACCGGAGTTCCGCTGTGGCGACCCCTAACCGGGAAAAACCGAAAGACACAAACAAACATGTGACTTTGCTTGTTACATCCCTTTGCCACCGTGAGCTTGCAAGACACCGTTTTTATGACATAATCAGAAGAAAATATCTTAGTACCACATACATCTTGCAGATTAATGCTGGAGAGACTCTAAAAAATTGCTCAGTCATTTTTTTCTTTATATGCCCATTGTTAAAACTATAGCAGAATCCTAGGAAATGTCTGAAATAATTAGCCTTAAAATACAATGGATGTTTCTGGATAAAACTGAATTAGGATTAACTAAAACATATAATACACTTTGTACATTGCATTTTATATTTTACCATTTTATTTCACTGTCTGTTTTAAGACATATTTTTATTTCTTGAAGGTGAAAACCATGGATTGTAATAGCCTGGTCTTTACAATATATACAACCATACTCCATGCAGGAAGAAAAATAAGGCAGCAGAAATGGCTCATGTTTTAGCAAATCAGTTCCTGCCCCTGTCTTTTCTGAGTAGTGGAATCTAGATGCTCACACTTTGGCAGTTTATTGCAGAGATTTAAGACTGCGTTTGATATGCCGAGATAATAAAAATGAATAAATAAAATGTGAATGTTCCATAAATTTTTACTACTGCTTGGTTTTCTGGCCCCTACACAGTAAACAAGAGTGATGGCACAGCCATTGTCTTCATTCCACAGCTGTTCATTCTCTGAGCCAGCCATGAATAAAAGCAAGCTTGAATCAGAACAGGTAAATTCACTAACATTCTTAATGAGTTGTTTCAGTAGCTGAATGAAGGTACTTTGTGGGAAGAGAATGACGCTGTAAACCAGGGATAGAGCATCTTGTTGTTCCACAAACTGCATTTCCTTGTAACCATAGTAAAACCATTTCCATGCAGATAACATAGTGTTGTATCTGCGGCTCGTATGGTGTGGTATACTTTCTTTTATTTTTCTTGCCCTTTCCCATTCATTCATATTTTCCCAAATAAAATTCCTTTATCCCTTGCTGTATTAACTTAGGAAGTACCATGTGAGTATTCTGTTTTTTTTTATTTTTATTTTTTTTTGACTGCGGTGACACAGGGCTCATGAGCTCATGGACATCTGGTAGGACATTAGTGTTAGGCACGGGAACTGCAACAGAATGGATGATCCTGCAAGCACCACCCCTTAACAAACAGGAAGGCTACAGTAATGTGAGCTCTTGATGGTTGTAGTTACCTGTAGGTCTGGCGTTTCTTTTCTTGGAATGCTGAGTTATTTTTTCCCGTCGTCATCATCATTTATTAACATCGGAGTATTTTTTTTTCCACTAATTATTTTCTAGTGGAACCATCTCTGCATGTTTTTTTTTTGTAATCTATCTCGGATATATTGTGAAAACGCAGGCAAGAAGACTGTTGCTGATTTGTAGATGTATAAATGTAGAACAGTTACCTAGAAATGTACAAGGTAGGCATTAATTGCAGGGAAATCTCTGGATGATTGCAACAGTGTGCATAATTCACAAAAAGTCATCACAGGGCATGTACCTTGGATGTGAATTGTATTTGTACTTGGTGCTTACTTGGCCACGTTGACACAGAGGAGCAACTGTAACTGTAATAGTGAAATGAGCAGAATGAGTAGTGTTCACAGAAAATAAGCTGTCAGCAAGCATTTAGAGTATATTTCATGTGTTTTATCAGAATATAAGTTCAGCTTACCATGACTGGAAAGCCAGATCAAGCTACACAAGTGATGGTAAAAGTAACTCGAGCGTAAAATTGGGAGAAGAACAGAAAAATTGAAGAAACAAACAAAATACTCCCAATGTACACAGGACTTAGCTTTAATAAAAAAATAGTAAGTGCTTTCGCAGACATACACTGTCGCTTCATCAGACTAAAACTTTAAAATGCATCAAATGTTTAAATAGGAATGAATAAAAACAATTTGTTCCAATTAATTAATCAATCAATCAGGTAATAGAAGTGGTAGATGCAATTCAAGTAAAACACACATACTTAATTTTAGAACGTACAATATATATGCAACTTGCAAAAATATATATAAAAAACACATATATATGTAAATAGATGCTTCTATCTAAAACTAATGTTTAAGCCTTTTGAGTTTCAGAAAGGGTTTCACAGAAAAAGCACCATTTAGTCCTGGAAATTTTTCAGCATCCAACAATTAAAATCTATTTCTCTTCCAATGCTTCAACTTTTGTTTCTATATCGCCCCGTCGTGGGCTAGCATTCAATGATTGAATAACAAAAAATTAAAAATGTGTTTTGTCAGTAGCCATAACATGGTTTGCTAAGGCATTAGTCAACTTTTGATTGCGAATGTCTCTATTATGTTCTAATATTCTATCTTTTAATAGTCGATTAGTTTTACCTACATAAAAAGTATGGCATTGCTGACAAAAGGCAAAATAAACTATATTTGACTAACGACAGTCTGCATAGTGTTTAGCATTTATAGTAAATTTTCTAATGGGATGTATATATATACACATAGCTGGAATAAATATATTGACAGGCAGAACAATTTCTGCAAGGGAAAGTTCCTATTCGAGTAGATTCATATATTCTCCTAGTATGGTTACTATCTTTATTACACAGATGCTGTTTAAGGGACATATTATTTCTAAAAGAGAATCAATTTTGTTTCTCAGCTCAGAGTTGGTATGTAAAATATGCCAATTTCTTTTAATGACATCGCAATATTCGTTGATGTCACTGGAGAACTGAAAAGTAACCCTGGGGTGATTATTCAAATGTGCATCTACCCCTTGAATTTCACATTCATTTACAGCCATATCTTTATAATATGGTTTACATCTATTGTTCCTAAGTCTCCATGCTTCAGTTATAGTGGTGTTTACTTCTTTTTCAGAGTAACCCCTCTGCAAAAAATCCTGTTTAAGCTTAACCAGGGCATTATGTGCCTCCAAGTCATAATTGTGCAGTCTAAGTGTCCTATAGACTTGTCATTTAAGCACATTATGTGCTGTATGCCTAGGATGCATACTATTTCTGTGTAGTAGTGCATTATTTCTTGTTGGTTCTTTGTATATACTACTATGGACCTGATTCAAATCAGATTTAATAAGGAGCCCATCTAAAAAATGTATTTCAGTTATAGAGCATTTATAACTAAATTTTAGAAAATTAGTACTCCTGTTCATATAGGTAATCAGTTCTTCAAGTTCCATATTATTTCCTTTCTAAAGCATAAAGACATCGTCCACAAAACGGACATACCATGCAATATGGTCACTTAGACAATTACTTGGAGCTAAGATGGTTGTCTGTTCCCATTGGGTCAAAGTTAAGTTGGCATAACTATTGGCACAAGCTGTGCCCATAGCTATGCCAACCTTTTGTAGAAAAAAGTCTCCTTCAAAAAGAAATACATTATTTTCGAGAATGACTTCCAGTAAACTACATATAAGTTTTACATCATCATTTGTAAGGCATCTTTGCCCATTAAGAAAAGCTCTAACCATCTCAATGCCCCAGTCATTACGAATAGACGTAAAAAGTGACTCTATATCTAGAGTCACAAACATATAGTCACTATCCATTGTCTGAATCCTGTTATAAAGTCGTTCTAAAAAACTTTTAGTATCTCTTAAAATAGTATGACATCCTTCTGGAAAAGGGTGTAACCTGTTTTCAACATAAATCAATAAAGCTTCAGTACACCAACCAGGCTACACAAGTGTTTGTCTGCAGTAAGCATGTGTGTTCCTGCTTGCACTGCCTGACTGAGAACTTTATTTCACTGATACTGCAGGACAGGCATATACCACACTGAACAAGTCCAGAGCAGCTTCCACAGACTGATGCTATCATAGTACAGGGCATTCTAGCCACAATGAACAAATGTAGTTCTAGCACACCCTTACCAGCGAGCTTTATTATACACTCTGAACACATTTATATTTGTTTAAACAGCCTGACTGAAGAGCACTTTCTAAAGGCCTGCAGGAAACTCTGACCACACTAAGCATGTGCATGCCATTTAACCCAGAGTGATTGAGAATCTTCTTGTATAGACACTGCACGACGCACACTATCTAGTGAACATTTGCATACTTGCTTGCCCACCTTGACTAAGAAGTTTTGGATTGCTCATCAAGCAAAGTGCTGTTAAGTGTGCAGTTTCCTTTAAACGCATAATGATATAGGATTGTCATATGACCACCCGGTAGGCACTTAGTACTTGCTTCATAGTATATAGTTTGCCTGAGGGCATTTCACACACGAATTTTGAAGAAACGAAACAATTATACAAGGCAAATGTATCAACTAGGGTGAAGTTCTCTGTGGTGTGTTTTATGTAGACAAAAAAGTCTTCCTGACAGATATTCATGGACAGATGTGCAATTATGCATTGACGTACTCTGTGATACACAATGTTAGACTGCAACTTCACAGCATCTACACATTAGGTGATCCAATTTACAACATGTATTACTGTAGTTGCTATACTATGTAGACTTGTTGGAGAGGTGAAGAGCACTCTCTTGTCTTTCCTTAGCAGGGACAAGATGAGGGGAAAGTCAAGGACTCTGTAGTATGCTGAAACAAGTGAGACACAGCATATTGTAACCACTAAGAAATTCATGCCTGAAAAATCTAATATGTGTCGTATAAATAAAGAATGCTAATCATTTTATTGAAGCCATAATGGCAGATTCGAAATTCATGCCTGAAAAATCTAATATGTGTCGTATAAATAAAGAATGCTAATCATTTTATTGAAGCCATAATGGCAGATTCTGTCTGCTGTAGCCTTTTTTTGTGACTTTTTCAATATTGTAATATTGTACATGTGAGATAGGAGTGCAGAAAAATTGATAATGAGACTGGTACTGCATGATGAAAAGAGCTACAATACAGTCTTGTTCGGACTGACATTCCAGATTAAAGATGCTCTTTTCTTCTGCTGAGGTGCCCCTACAGTGGCTGGAACCTTTGGGTACATTTCTGACTCGGTAATCATTTTTAGATTTTCAAGTTGTCATGTGGGGCATGCACGTACTTTTTGACACTTTTTTTTCGAAAGTGGCTCTAATAGACACTTGTCACCGTTCTTGGTTTACAGTTGAAGATGAACAGGCGGGGTAGTTCGTTTATTTGCTTTATTACACAGAAACACATCAGGATTGATAGCAGCAGTACAAAATGTAAACAAACTGATTAACTGACAGACTACACAGACATGCATGCTTACATCTCAACAGCTTACTACAAAATAGCAGTCAGGCTCGCACGTGCTCAGTATTTATACACTTGTGCAAGCCCATGGAAAGTTTCTTAATAGTTACATATATAGTGATCTACATCTTCCCTCTTTAATGAATTGCCCACAATAAAGTGGCATTTGAAAAAGACATGCAATTGTACAGCACTAAGAAATGAACACAATGTTCATGTCCAAGTTGCCATGTGTTTGGAACATGGTGTGGAAATGCAACGTGATCTAATGATATAACAATTGGAACTCGGTTTAGCATCTGGGACAGTCATTGGTGAACAGTCTGTTTTGGGATTTTTCTCAAGAACAGGGATATTTACTGGAACGCCCTCTGGAACTGGAACTTATGAGATTAAGTCTTTCTCACAGGTATGATACTGCAATACAGGCAGACACTGGGACCCAATGTTTCTGATTTTGCCTAAATTCTATTACATGTGAGTCCAAAATGTACGATCTTAGCTCTGGGCATACACTTTCATGACTCTAATCCATTCAAAACCTTTGAATGTCTGCATCCTCACTATCTCCCCTTCTTGTAATGGATTGAGTGGTTTGCTGGTCTTGTCATAATAGGACTTCTGGCATAAGCGCTTCTTTAGCAGATGGGCTTTTACTGATCTGTTGTTTTTGACGCATGGAACCAATAGATTACTACTAATTTGTAATGTGGTTCTGGTTTATCTTGATAAAAGTCTCTGTACAGGTGAACCAAGATGTTTATCATGAGGAATATTTCTGAGATTCAAGAGATTCAGAAAAAGATATTGTTTTGACTCCTAGTAATCTTTTCGCACTTGGAACTGCACGTTCTGCCAAACCATTTGACTGTGGGTACTCGGGGCTACTTTTAACATGAGTAAAGTCCCATTCTTAGTAAATCTTTTGAACTGTTGGCTTGTAAACCATGTTCCATTGTCAGAAGTAACTTTGTGTGGACTACCATGGACTGAGTAATGACAGTACTGGATGCTAAATTAGGAAATAGGTTAATTTAAACCAATATGAATAATAGTCTACTAACATCAAGTAATGTTGACCATTCCATTCAAAAATGTCTGCAGCTACTATTGACCAAGGTAGTTCAGGAATCTGGTTTAGCTGAAGTGGTTCTTTCTGTTGATGTGACTTAGTACTATTACATACAAAACAAGATAAAAGTACTTTCTCAATGTCCCTTGACATAGAAGGCCGAATACTAATCCTCTTGCCCTTCTTTTGGTAGAATCAGTTCCTGGGTGGCCATGATGCAAAATAGTAATATACTCTTGTTATAAGGGTTTTGAACAGTCAGTTTTGGGCCTTTCATGATGATACCATCGTCAAAAAAATCTCATATCTGTAAGGAAAATAAGGTTGCATGTCAACTGGTAAACAAGGTTGCTTTGACGACCATCCTCGACTGATAAAGTGGTTGAGCTTCTGAAGTACCGCATCTGTGGCTGTATGACTTCTAAGCTCATCAGGACGTATGGAAGAAAAATTTCTCGCTTCCATGATTCAAGATCAAGTTTCTCATTTTCATGCTGTTCAATGGTATTTCTGGGTGATCTGGATAATGTATCAGCAAGATAAAGAAGTTTGCCTTTCGTGTAGACAAGATTGTACTTTTGCAATTTGAGCATCATGCATTTCAGTCTAGCTGGGGCTGTATGCATAGGCTTTGTCAGAATAGTGACTAT
The DNA here is from genome assembly GCF_019279795.1 of Protopterus annectens. NCBI lineage: Eukaryota > Metazoa > Chordata > Ceratodontiformes > Protopteridae > Protopterus > Protopterus annectens. The sequence continues at coordinate 1,502,961,431 of NC_056744.1, forward strand.
AGGTTGGTGATTTGTTTCAGTCTGGATAGTTGTACCATAAATATAGTCCTGGAACTTCGAACATGTAAACACAATTGTCAAGAGTTCTTTCTCTGTTTGCGCATACGGGATTTTGGTTTGGGTTAGAGTTCTGGATGCATAGGCTACTGGTCTACCCTCTTGAAGAATGACTGTACCAAGACCAAATTTCGAAGCATCACAAAAAAGAGTTACTGGTTTGTGAACAGCATAGTATCTGAGAGTTGGTGGACTGGCAATTCTCTGTGTTCTAACCATGACCCAGATACATCTTTGCGTGTCAGCTCTCTAAGTGGTGATATAAGTTGGCTCAAGTCTGGAATGAACTTGCCTAGGTAGTTAACTATGCCAAGAAAACGTTGTAGGGCTTGAACATTGTCTGGAGCTGGCATCTCAAGGATTGCTGTTTGCTTGGAAGGATCTAGTCATAAGCTTGAACTGGTAAACAAATGACCAACATAAGTAACTTCTCATAGCCTGAACTTGCACTTCTGAGGATTCAGCTTAAGATTCACTGCACATGCTCTTTCCAGAACTGAGGTTTTTGTCATGTTCAACTTTACCATTACCTTCTACTAGAATATCATCTACTATAATAGTACATGAATACCCAGAGATTTTTTTTTCCATTGCATGCTGGAAGATTTCACTGGCAGAATTTATCCCAAAAGTCATTCTCAAAAAATCTGTACATGCCAAAAGGAGTACTGAAAGTGGTTAGCAATGAAGATTTTCAGTCAAGCAAAATTTGCTAAAATTAACTCTTTACATCCAAGACAGAAAAAACAGTGGCATTTGTCATAACAGCAGTGACTTCTTTGACTGCACGCATTGGCTGTTGAAGTCTTTTCAGTGCTTTGTTTAAATCTCTTGGATCAGTACATATTCTAATATCATCTGAGCTTTTCTTATGAGCTACGACCGAGGAAGATACCCGTTCCGTAGGTTCATCAGCTGGACAAAGCACACCTTGCTGCACCATTTTTATCTAGCTCAGCCTTGACTCTGTTCTGATAACTGGGATGACTTCTGGGTCTAACTTCATGGAGTACACAAATAGGAGTTTGCCTTAAAAAAAGATCAGGTTATTTATTTATTTTATTTATTCATATAGGTAGAAAAAAATAGACTGAGCAAAATTAGAACAGTGGTCTTTCAAGCGTACATGGTGCAGTTCCTTATTAAATGAAAGTAGACCATTTTCAAACTGTCTGAGGCCTAATAATAACTGTACTTGCCTTTTGACTAAGTAAAATTGCATGTTGTAGCTGTTCCCAGCAGAGTAACATAAGCACTGCTGAGCTTTCACTTTGATTTCCTTCTCCACTGTAAGCAACAATCTTCGCACACTTTGCCAAATCAAGCTTCTCAGCAGCACATACTCTAGCAAATGTTTCTGTTGACATAATATTACACTTTGAGCCTATGTCATCTTTGAGCTCTGTGGATCTTTCATTTATCAAAACGGTATAAAATACTTCATTCTTTGCTCATAAATCTATTGCATTGACTCTTTCATTAAGTACAGACACACCATCAACATAAAATGTAAGGTCACAGCTTTATATTTGATCAACTTGTATGTTTAAATGTTCTCTTTTAATAAAATGTGCCTCTTTTGTTTTACAAAGCCTTTGGAAATTATTCCACTTTTTACATCTGTGGCATTGCTGACCAACAGCTAAACACTTTTCTCTTTTAGACACATGATTGCCACCACAATTATGACAGTTGACTATGAAGCTTGGTTGAGGCTACATGCTTTGAGTTTGCTGACTCACCCTTGTGCTTCTCTGAGACTGTGTGCACACTGGAATTTGCTAGAAAGCTGTGGGGTTTCCCTGGGACTGTTGCAGCTGTCCCCGTAGCTGCCATGTGCTTGGGCCTGTTTCTTTTGACCATGTGCTGTATATTATCAACATGAGCACTAGACATTACTGGAAGCATGCATTTCTCATTTGTAAGCATATTTGTGTGCTTTTCTGTGAGCTCGTGTATCTGACAAATTTCAATGGCCTTATTCAAAGTTAAATCACTGTCACAAAGCAAAATCTTTCTCACAACGTCATCTTTAAATACCACACACAAGTTGGTCTTTTATCAAACTCATCCCTTAAATCACCAAATCTGCATGTTTTAGCTTCGTTTCTGCAGTCAGTTATATATTCTACAAAAGTTTCCCTATGCTTTTGATTGTGTAAAGTAAGTGCCTTTCCATTGCAATATTCGTTTGGGGTTTACACATTTCTCTAAATTTACGTTTTAATCATGGAGTCTTCCCTTGACTCAAATGGTACCACTGTATGGCAGTTTTCCCCCTCTCATGCAAACACAGCAGATGCATACACAAATGAACGCTCTCTTTCTGTGGCTTCTCAACCAGCTAAATTAAACAGAATAAATGTCTTTGTGTGGTCATCTTTATCAGAAAATGCTGATTTTATGAAAATATCGTAGTCTTACTCAAACACTCTCCAGTTGTCTGCAGTGTTATTATCAAAGACAAGTGGTCCCAGTTTTCTAAATCCTTCAGCCATGCTAACAAAGTATCCCCACACACACTGAAAATATAGTCCTTATAATTATATGCGAACATGCACACATAGCCAGCACTTGTAATAAGATTCAAATGCACAGTAAACGCTTCAAAATACTGTACTTTGCAAAATATGCTTTGAAATGGCCGTATTTTGCAAAATAACTGTACTGTAATACTGCAAAAACTTGTGAACACTTTGTATACTTTGGATATTTCAGATAGCTTTAATTAATGTAAAAAAGTAGCTCATAGTGAAAAATTGGTTGTTTTCCTTATTTTATACATTTTATGCGATTTGGACTTCGTTTCAAACATTTTCTTAATTATTTGGAATATTTTTATCAATATGTCACAGTTTCAGACATTTTGATTAACTAGAAATTCATTTTGAGCATTCTGAGTGCTTCATTTTATATTCTTTGAGTAAGAAATCATTTAAGCAAGTTTTGATACCGGAAACTCATTTCTGACCTGTTTTTGCGAGTTATACGTGCAGTAGTCCATTCCTCTGTATATCTCCACTATTAACTGAATGACTTCTGGTCCTGAATCTGGATCCCATTCTGACACAGTGTCGCTTGTCTTGGTTTACAATTGAAGATAGCAGCTGGGTAGTTCATTTATATGCTTTGGTACACAGAAACATCAGGATGGATAGCAGCAGTACAAAATATAAACAAACTGATTAACTGACAGACTGCACAGACATGCATGCATGCTAAGATCTCACCAGCTTACTACAAATTGGCAGTCAGGCTTGCACATGCTCAGTATTTATGCACATGTGCAAGCCCATGGCAAGCTTCTTAAAGTTATACATACATATTGATCTATACTTGTGATCTGAAGTAGTTACTTCATTTACTCTGCAACCTGTGGGTATCGGATCCGAGCCGGCAGCTTCACAAGCTACAAGATCCGAGCTCCTAGCTCCTCCCCCTACCCATAATCCCCTGCCACTAACTGTATTACCTCAGATCGTTTTTGCTGCGGCTGAAGACAGCTACCTTTTGAAGAGCTCCTTAGCTAAATTGGTGAGACTGTTCCTTTTTCTCTTAGAGAAAAGCTTTTTCTCAGAGTTTGATCGTTGTGTGTTTGTTTAGTGTCCCTATAGACAGTATAGTTTTTTTTTTTTTTTTTGTGTAGCAGTGTTAGTTTTCTGTGTCCACCCCTCCCCCACTTAGTGTTTGGGTGTGCGTGTATTTGTGGTAATGGCTGAAGGGCCCAAGGCCGTTTTTTCAAAATGTGCTGAGTATGGCCATAAGATTTCTCCTGCTGATGGCCACACTCAGTGCGTTTTATGCCTGGGGGTGGCCCATTTATCAACGGCTTGCCAAATCTGTGCAGCCTTTAACCCCGGGCACTTTGGGACAGGAAGAATAAGCTGATCCTGGCGGGCTTGCTCCCCCAGGATTCGGCTGCTTCTTCCTCCCCCTCCAAGGCTCAGGCTGTCTCCTCAGCCCCAGTGCCTTCCGCTCCCCCCGCTCAACCGGGGACTCAACCTCCCACTTTGGGTTTGAGTTTGGGGGACTCTGGTGCCTCTTCCTCTAAAGAGAAGAGGCACAAAGATAAGGAGAGACACAGGTCTCAAAAAAGGCGGGCTGAGACTCGACCCTTAGCCCCGCCATCTAAGCTGGCTAGCTCTCCCTCGAGGGTTTCTGGATCCTCCCCCTCTCGGCTCCGTTTGCCTCGTTTTTCGCCGGAGGAGGAGTGCCGGTCTCCCTCGAGGTCATCGAGGCGACCCTCCCGGCCTGCCTCGACGACTTCCTCTAGGTCAACCAGGAGCCTCACCGACACAGATATGGATCGGATGATGCGTCGATTCTTGCAGACCCAAATGCAGATGGGGGGGTGCTCTTGCCTCCCACCCCTCGGGGGGGAGTGCAGCCTCTGTCTTCGCTCCGATCACTCCTTCTCCAACCCGTTTTCGGGTTTTGGAGTCATCGGATCCGGGCCCTTTCGGAGCCGGGGATTCGTCGGCGCCGATAGCTCAGGTCTCTTCGCTGACCATGCCCTTGAGTATTTCAGATCCGAGTTCTCGGGGCTGAGGGCCGGGCGTCGGATCCGGGGGAGTTGATGTGTCTTTGGCGCCGGTGAGGTCGGAGCACACTTCTCTCTCGGATCCGACCGTATCGGATCCAGTCCCTACCTCGGAGCCGAGGAGATTGCTCTCGGAGCCTGGGGAGAGTAGTTCTCCTTCGGCGTTTGAGGTAGTGGAGAGGGTGCTGTCGAGGTCCTCCAGGTCCTCGGTCCCGGCTTCGGATCCTCCCACACCCCCGCTGCATATGGGTCTATCATCCGTCCATTGGGACAGCCTGCACAAGCCCTCCAGCCGGTTCCCATGGAGGAACAGGAAGCCGTTGACGAGCCCTCCTCGGACAGTCCCACTGAGGAGGTCCCTCGTAAACGGGGGTGTAAAAGGAGGCACTTGGACTCCTGTGAGTCCATCACCACAGACACGGATTTGGATGAAACGGAAGGTTCCCCAAGGTCACCCCCCGAAGATGTCTCCTTCGGAGACATCATGAAGATGTTGCGTATTAGAGGGGGGTGGTCTGCCCAAAAACCTTCCGCTGATGAATCCGTGTTCCAGGAGGTGTTTGAGGCAGGCCCGTCTATCTCCTGGGTGTCCCCTCCGGCTGACCCCCCTGGTAGACCTTATTACTACCAGGGCGTGGAAGGAGCCCGACACCATGGAGCTAATCCCGAGACGGCCCGACAAAGTCCTTTACCCCCCATCAGATAGACAGTCGTGGGCCAGGGGGTCTCCGGTCGATGCCATTTTGGTGGCGGTTGCCACAAAGAGAGAACTCGTCCAAGAGAGTTCTTCGGTCCACCCGCCGGATAAGGAATCTTGGACGCTGGACCGCATTGGGAAGCGGATGTTTGCTTCAGTGACCTTCTCTGTGAGGGCGCTGAATTATATGGCACATACCATTAGGCTACAGCGAGACTTGATTAAGGAATATGCTGCAGCCCCCCCGGAGTCCATGTCGGTCGAGGACAAGAATGTGTTTTCGACTCGTATGGCCACTCTAAAATCCATATCTAACACGTCCATGTGGCTACTCTCTCATGCAACGGAGGGAGCCGCTAGGGCCAGCGGTGCCGGGGTCGTCTTGCGGCATCACGCCTGGCTCCGCCTTTGTGATTTCGTGGAACCCTTCAAGGCGTCCTTCGCGAATGCGCCCTTTGACGGGTCTTCGCTTTTTGGCAAGACCGTTCGCGAAACGCTGGTCCAAAGCAAGAAGGACGGGAAGACACTGTCTGCTGTCAGGGTCCGCTTCTCTATTCCTCAATGATCCTTCTCAAGGAATCAGAGGGGACTTAAAGCTGTGGTTCCACAAGTCTCAGCAATCCCATCCAGCTTCGGACCCCTCGTCCTCCTGAGGCAGAGGAGGACAAGGTGGACGCCGGCCCAGAGGCAGAGGGGGGCCACGTAATTTCGGGTCTAGAGAGCCTTTCTTGGACAGACCCGCGCAGCAGCCCTGAGGGCTTACCTGACTGTCCATCTCTGGAGGCAGTCAGGGGGCGGTTGACGGGGCATCTGTAAAATTGGGAGTCCATTATGACAGATCGATGGGTGCTCCGCGTCATATCCAGAGGTTACTCTATTCCCTTACTAAGCCTTCCCCTTACAAGCAGACGTCTCCCCAATGTTCCACCCGATCAGAGGGAGGCAGCGGCTTCAGAGGTTTCGAAGTTGCTAAGAAAAAGAGCCATCCAGCCTGTCCCCCCCAGATCAGTCCGGATTGGGTTATTACTCCAGGTTCTTTTTGGTGCCAAAGAAGACTGGGGACCTAAGACCCATCCTACACTTGTCCGCTCTGAACCTGTTCATCCCCAAGGAAAAATTCCAGATGGTCACACTTCAATCAATTCTCCCCTTGCTGCAGGAGAACGACTGGATGTGCTCTATAGACCTCAAGGATGCGTACTACCACATATTGATGGACAGACGAGCCAGAAGGTTTCTCCGCTTCCGGCTGGGAGCCAGTCATCATCAGTTCAGGGTTCTTTCGTTCGGCCTCACCTCAGCCCCCAGGGTGTTCACCAAGGTCATGGCAGTTGTTGCAGCCCACCTGAGACTTCAGGGCATTCAGGATTTCCCGTACCTAGACGACTGTCTCCTTACCGCCGCCAACAGGCATCAACTCTGCGTTGCAAGAGATTACGCTCTGACTCTTGCCCAGAGTCTAGGCATCTCATTGAATCTTCAAAAATCCTTCCTTCACCCCGTACAAGTCTTAGAGTTCATAGGGGCCAGATTGGATACCTGTGCTTCTCGAGCCTTTCTGACGTCGGACAGACTGAGCAGCTTGTCGCTTCAGGTGCTTACTCTTCTTCAGAACCAAGCTCCTGCGGCAGAGTTAGTCCTGAGGGCACTAGGGTCTATGGCAGCGGCAATTGGTCTATCCCTTCATGCACGCCTGGGAATACGGGTTTTACAATGGACCCTCCAGGTTCAGTGGTCGCTATTACTCCACCCGTTAAGCTCCCGGATTCCACTGAGCAGAGTTTGCAGGGATTCCCTTCTTTGGTGGCTTCACTCTCGAGAGCTGAGGCAAGGGAGACCCTTTGTGATTCCCCCGCCCCAAGCCATGTTGACCACGGATGCTTCTCACCTCGGGTGGGGGGCATTGTTCAGGCAGAACCGTCCAAGGCACGTGGACTTCCCTAAAGACCGCTCTGCACATCAGTGTCCTAGAGATGAGGCAGTGCTTCTAGCGTTGCAAGCTCTCCACGACCTTCTACCTCTAGGGACTATTGCAATCCAGGCAGACAATATGTCGGTAGTCTGGTACATAAACAAACAGGGGGGAACCAGGTCTTATCCTCTTTGTCGATAAGCTATGAGAGTGTGGGAATGGGCGATATCCACCAAGCGCTTTCTAGTAGCAACGCACATTCCAGGACGGTCCAACGTATTAGCGGACAAACTGAGTCGGATAATTCTCACTCCGTACGAGTGGTCTCTCAATCCATCAGTTGCGAAGCAGATCGTCCGCAAGTTGGGTTGGCCTCGCTGCAATCTTTTTGCTTCTCCATTAAACACAAAATGCAGCAAGTACTTCGCAATACTTCCCCCCGAGGGGGAGACTCCCAGAGACGCTCTAGTTCATGCTTGGCCTCCCGTTCTTCTTTATGCTTACCCTCCCCTTCCGCTTATGATGAAGTTCATACAGAAAGCCTCTCGGTTGGGGAGCAGAGTTATCCTCATAGCCCCATTCTGGCCTCACCAGATCTGGTTCCCATACCTGCGGTCTCATAGTTTAACTCCCCTTGAATACTGGAACCCATTCCAGACCTGATTTCACATCCTGCAGGATGTCAAACCCCGAACCTGGTAAACCTCAAGCTTGCGGCTTGGTTGATCCAGTTCCACTGATGGCTAGGACTCCCGGTATCTCATCACCAGTGAAGGCCATTCTGGTAGCGGCTCATAAGCCGGCTACCAGGAAAATATATAATAGCAAGTGGAAACGCTTCTCCATCTGGGCAACAGACAAGGGCCTGGATCCTTTTACAGTTCCTATTCTGACAATCCTGGACTTCCTGTCGCTGATTTTTCGGCAGGGAGCAAGTGCTTATACGGTTAAGGTGCAGTTAGCGGCCATTTCCCATTTTCATGTGGGAGATGGACTAGGACCATTGGCATCCACAAAGTTATGCAAAACTTTCTTGCGAGGCATCTTTCTCTTGAAACCTCCTGTGAAAATGGTGGTGCCCCCATGGGATTTGACACTAGTCTTGCAAGCCCTGAGGAGTCCACCCTTTGAGCCTGCAGCCTCAATTCCTTTAAAATTCTTGTCCTGGAAAACAGCTTTCTTGGTAGCTATTACTTCTGCTAAGAGGGTTTCGGAACTCCAAGCACTGTGTATGAAACCCCCTTATCTCATTTTTCACAGGGATAGAGTGTCTCTCAGGCTAACCCATCTTTCTTACCTAAGGTGGCTTCGGAATCAAATATCAGTCAATTTGCCCGTGTTCTTTTCAAATTTTCAGAATAAGGGAGAGTACATATTGTACAGAATGGACGTACACAGGCAACTATGGTTTTACTTGCACAGAACTAAAGATTTTCGCAAGTCTGATCAGTTGCTTGTGTCCTTTGCAAAATCAGCCAGGGGAAGGGCCATTTCTAAAGTGACCCTAGCAAATTGGATTTGTCAATGTATAGTTCAGGGGTATGTATCTTCAGGCAAACCAGCTCCTATGGGAATACACGCTCATTCTACCCGGTCCATCGCCACCTCAGCAGCTTTCTGGTCCAGGGTTCCTTTGGACGACATATGTTCAGCAGCTACCTGGTCCTCTTCACATACGTTCATTTCTCATTATAAACTGGATATGATATCGAGAAGCAGGGCTTCTTTTAGCTCCGCGGTGCTTCGGAATATTCTTCCATAAGGCCACCCAAGTTTATTGTCTAGGTAGCTGGGGACTCTGTCCCACAGGTTGCAGAGCAAATTAAGTAACTACTTCAGATAAAGAAGTTATGTACTCACCATAACGTTCCATCTGAGTAGGTACTTCATTTGTCTGCAACCGTCCCCCCCCCCCTGCCATCCCCCTAACCCTTTTAAGGGTTTTTCTGGTCACCTGAAATATTGCTGTCTTGAGGTTAGGTCTTCAGTATACCTCTGTCGAGGTTATGACTTATTGGGCAAAATCGATCTGAGGTAATACAGTTAGTGGCAGGGGATTATGGGTAGGGGGAGGAGCTCGGAGCTCTGATCTTGTAGCTTGTGAAGCTGTCTGCTCGGATCCGATACCCACAGGTTGAAGACAAATGAAGTACCTACTCAGATGGAATGTTATGGTGAGTACATAACTTCTTTTTTCCAGTTTTCAGACAGTCTTGCATTTTGTCTTTCTTTTCTAAACGTTCATTGTAAACCATCTATTTTTGCTTAAAAACATTGATCTGATATGTGTACCTACAATTGACCAAATGGTCAGGACTACCACAGAATCTGCCTTTCTGCTTAGTAACAGAGCATATTGTCAGCAGCTGCTGCAAATGCCAGAGCTTTTATCTTCCCTGCTGTTTGAATACAAGAGGAACATGATGCCTTGAAGATTAGAAGATAGGGGACCCGGGCTTGGGTGTAAGTTTGGGTTTGTCACTTTTCAAAGTCCACTGTGCCAGTAATGGCCTCAACTACTACTTGTATATAAGTTTGCATTATCTGTCTTCACCGCTGCATGTGTGAGGAGGCCTTTCTCCATATAGGCCATTGTTGAGTCTAAAGGTACACAAATTCCCAAGTTGCAGTCTGAGAGGGGCAGTGATACCTTATTTTCTTCGTATTTCATTCAGGAGGACCCCTCCTTTGGAGAAACCATAATCCATGTGCGGTCCACTCTGGAGTGACCATTTGTTTCTGTCATCAAAAGCATCTCTGTCTCTTCATGGAAATGAAGATTCCCACTGAGTAATCTCCTCTTGTTTGATGCCTCTTATTAAGGAATGCCATGTTTGCTGGTTGCAACACTGGATTTGTGTACCTTCCACACCTAGGAAGGCAGACCATGTGCTGTCTCCTCCCCTGAATTTACCTCTGTCACGGCGTCTTGGGGCATATTCATATGTTATCTCTTTTGCTGAACTTGAGTGTCAGATACTTCAGCACCTGACCACTCGTCCTTGGAAGACAGGAAAAGACTTAAGTACAAGCTTTTTACTTTAGTAACTAGCCATCTCATTGATGGGTGGAGGGGAAAAGGTCAGTGCTGGAGTCAAATTCTAGACCTGCTGCAGTGTTTGGTTCTGGATGCTCATTATTTTAAACCTTTGCAATAAACTCCCAGGTGAATACATTAGATGTTTCACTGTGACCAAATAGATTTTTGTCAGACAGGTTTTGCTAGTCATATAATGGTAAGTTCTAGCCAGATGGTAAGAATTAATAGGTAGGCGTTGAGGATTCCTTTGGATGTAAATCAGTAAACATATCAACCCAAATCGTTTCTAACCAAAAAGATCACCAACCTAAATTCCCTTGGCTAACAAGGGAGGCTGAAAGCTCTATCCATTTTCTGTGTGTTTTATAGGCTTTTAAAGGACAATTTCTCTCTCATTTACCATTCAGTAAGCGATCCAGTGGTCTTGGATCTTCAGTATCTCCACAAGGCCAATGGCTCCACCAGCAGTAGAATCAGAACTTTAAATCTTCGCCTGTAGATAAATAAAACATGGTGGAGGGACAGGTTTATAATTCAGTGCCTCCTAAACCTCTGAAGTAAACTACCTGTTCATGTTAAGCAATGTGACTCACTGACTTCCTTTAAACCTTTTATCTGCAAATGCAGAGAAATACATCTTTGACTTGTTAATTATCTGCTTCCTGTGGCAAAGGTGCAAGGTTTAATTTCTTCCACCTTCATTTACCTACCAGGTTACCTTAAGCAAGTAACTTAACCAAACAGTGCTTTGGGGTAACTGGGAACTTGGCTAGGCTCCTTAATGGTCTACTAGAATGCATGCCTAGTAACCCCTATGAACTTAAAAATTGCTTTGACCATGTGAGTATTAACCAGTCTACTCCGAGATTGATTGCTATGGTCCTTCTGGAGAAAAGTAAGTGTAGCCTGAGGAAGGGTACTGCAAAGCATAAATGGTCAGAAGACTAAATAGCCTTGCAATATCTTCGAAATCTATGAAAGAGTTAGACAGGAAGTTAGGAAGGTAATGGTAGTGTGAGAGATGGGGTCAGTGGGTTTGTAAGCTAGGAGTGGGCTGAATAATTCATTCTTCTGTCACTTTGAGTTGACTGCAGAAAAATACCTGGGGTTCTACAAATCCAATTGTGCCTTTGCTGCAGCCGATATAGTGACCAAGATTGTAACCAGTGTTGCTTGACTCCACAGGGCAATATAACTTGAGATTAATTTATTTCATAAAACATTTTCAGGCAATCTTTGGTGCCACCTTTGGGAGAATGGCATGTTTTGCAAGCTCTTTCCCGAAGATCATCAAGAACTTGCATATGTTTAATATTAAGTAGTTTTCAACATTGAGGGTTTGTGTAATCCTTCCCTATCCTTCTCTGCCTAACTTTCTCAGTCATTTAGAAGGACAGATGCAACCATGTTGCCTTAAACTTATAAAGCACAAGACTATTGTATCACTGTATCTCACTGAATTTACATTTGAGGGAGCAGTTACAACTTGTACTGCTTTCTGTGTGGGTTCTTTCTTGGATCACCCTGACTGAAATTGCTGTCACCTGGGAGAGATGAGTACTGGATATCATCAAAGTTTCTGTGTTCTACAATTGCTTGTGTTGCCCTCACCAGTCCTCTTACACTAGAGTTGATCCTCAGTGAGAAGCTGCTGGCATAGTCTTGGTCACTACTTGTCTTAATGGCAGTAAAGGCTGTTCCATGAGGAGTACACTGGAGGGAGCTCTTCTGTTTGTTTTTTTTCCTTGTCCCCAAGAAGACACAGGGAAGATCCCAGTGATTCTATTTTTAAGCAGTTTTTGCCTTCACACTGATTTTGCAGCATTTGCCTGGACACACACACTTCACACCCTAATACCACAGGTTTTGTATTTGTTTTAAGCAACAGTGATGGATACAGTGATGTCTGTTGAATATGAGCGTCTGGAATTGACACATAATTTCTAGCACAAAGTGGGTTCTGCTTTCAGTAAGGTACTTCTTTTTGTCATTTTGATCAAAGTGTTGATTACCGTTTTATTTATTTTTTTATTTGTTTTTGTATTTGTTTTCTTAGGTAGAGAACTGATCTCAATGGATCTTTTACAGTCTCAGCCAAGGAGTGATGTCTAGCTAAGTAGTGTGCTCAGAGTCCCACAGTTAGGCAATGGAGGCTGAAGGAATCTAACCTTGCACCACTGGACCACAGGAAACAGCTCAATAACAGCTCCTTAATCCTCTAAGCCAACTGCCAGACTTTAGCAGAAGCTCTAGAGCATTGCCGTGTTTTAATGTTTCTTTTAAGCACCAAAACCAGAACAGATCGAGGAGGGCACAAATCCTGGTCTGCAAGCTATAGTTTAATTAATACACAACTCTTCAGTCCTTCAAGTAAAATGCATAAAACAACTTTTCAGTCCACCAAAATCACATGGAAAAAATGATTAAAACGACTTTTCAGTCCACCAAAATTCACATTAACGCAATTCAGTACACACTGCGTTTTCGTTTCCAAAACTTCATCAGATGGAGAAAATACATACTTAATGTGTATTAATTAAGCTATAGCTTGCAGACCAGGATTTGTGCCCTCTTCGATCTGTTCTGGTTTTGGTGCTTATTGGTTATTTTCTAATGTTTCTTTTCCTGAATGTTCTGTTGTTGCTACCCCTTCTCAGGATTAACTTGAAACTCTGGCTTGACTTCAGTCACTCCTCATCATAGCAGACAGAGACCCAAACTGTCAAGTTTCTTTTACAACCCATTTGTTGTACAGGGACATTCTAGAGTCATGTTCTTTTTCCACAGAGATGCCAGGAGGAGTGTGATCTCGCCCCTTGATCTGTGAAATGGTACATGGTTCAAGCCAACTTTCTACTACACATTCTGGGGCTTATGACATGAACAGTTTTCATTTCTCCCTTGTTTACTTTGTCTCTGCATTGGATTGAGTCTTGTATACATTTGAAATACCTTTGACTAAACTGTGGACAATCCAAGAGGACATGCCCAACAACACATGGGGAGGCATTGTTAGGGGACATTTGATCGGCATGCAGTGTTACTGTAATCATTACTATAGAATACAGCATTTAGCTTTTAATAAAGAGAAAGTAAAACAAGACAAGTACATTTTATTTGGTAGCACATCATTAGAAAGAACCAGGCTGTACGTATCACGCTGGGTGTCTGCAATACAGGGATAGGGTGAAATCAATTTTACAGTGTCATGTATGAAAAAAATTAGTATTTTTGATGAACTAGCTAATTCTTCCAGCTTATAGTCATTGAATTGACTTCCACAGAAGCAGTGGTCACTAGCATATTACACTTGTTTTTAGAAGCCTTCACAACTTCTAACGTTTCTTGGGGGCAGTTGTGTAACTTTATTTGTATACTCTTGTGCTTGTTTTAGTAAATCTAGCCAATATATATCAAGCTAAGCTTCTCCATTTTGCATTTTATTCCCTCATTCACCATACTTCACTTTGCCCATGACTTAAAAAAAAAATAAATAAATTATTGTCAAGATGCTATGTGTAAACATTAGGCATTACTAATGTTCTGCTGGTTTCTAGAATCTACCCTACTGATCACTGAAAATGATTTCCTTTCAGAAAAGTCTGATATTAGCAAGTAGTACCATAGACAAATTAAGGTATTAAGGCAACACAGCTTTAGCTGTCACACTAATAATCTCATTATGCACAAAATGCAATGAAGGATGAACACTTGTTGCTACTTAGCAAAGGTTTCTCTCCTACAGTTTGAATCCAGTGTGCTCATTTATGTGGTTATTCGGAGTTGTTGTGTCTTTTGGCTTTTCCCGGTTAGGGGTCGCCACAGTGGAACTCCGGTCCGCTAATGATTGGCAGTAGATTTTTACGTGCTGAGTTGCCGGCCCTGACGCACAACCTTCAACGAAGGTACGCCCATTCACGCATGTCTCCACACAGAAGACGTTCTAGCTGAGAATCGAACAGGACAAGCGTCTTACTGTGAGGCGACAACGCTATCGCAGCACCACCACTGCAGTTTATGTGGTTACTCGGAGTGCTTTGCTTAATTTGCATCTGGAGTTGCTGGGAATGTGAGGTACTTGAAACTGAAGCTAAAGTCTGGTTATAGTTTCATAGTTTAGTACTAGGCTATCTGCCCTGGGGCATTTGCAAGCCTAGCCCTAGAGATGTGGCTTTCGCCACCCCATGTAGTGGTACTAGGGTGTATAGGATAAATTTAGAATACTGTGCCTTTGTCTAATAGTGACACATTGAAGATCCCCTTACTTATTAAAATTAGTTTACTGTGCCTCTGTTAAGTAGCGACACAGGGATGACCCCCGGGGTAAACCTACGATCTCCCATCCACTCGTCAAGATTTCTCTTGAAGAGAGTCAGTGAGGGGCTCTGCCTAACATGGACTGGGATTTTGTTCCAGTGTATGGGAAGCCTCTGAGTTATGAATCTGTCCCTCCAGCATGTTCTATTCATGTTTGTACTGAGGTTTAAATCTTTGGCTCTCGTGGTTCTTATGGATTTTGATTTTTTGAGGTGGAGCATATCCATTAATTCCTGGTTGGACATGGCCTTGTACGTCAAGCACAGATCACCTCTGAGCAGGCGGTATGCTACTGAATAGAGCTGGAGTTTCTTTAGCCTGGCAGCATATGACATATGTTGGAGACCCTTGATCTTCTTGGTGAGGTACTTCTGGGGTCTCTCCAGCTGCTGTAAGTGCCGGGTGAGGTACGTACCAAATGGGGCATTGTACTCAATCATGGGCCTGATAAGGGAGGAGTACAGGGGCACGATGACCTCCTTTGATCTGGATGTGAACCCCTTCATAAGGTGGGCAAGGTAGAAAGTCTTTCTAACCACTTTGGCAATGTGGGTGTCAAATGAGAGGTCACTATCAACTTGGGTCCCCAGGTCTCTGATTACTTTTTCAGTACTCAGTGGGTTACTGTCTATGTGATAATTTGTGGGTATTTTGTTTTTCCCAAAGGGGATGACTATACATTTCTTGGCATTCAGTTTAAGGCCGTGATTCCGGCACCAGTTGTCCGTTTCGGTGAGGCCTTTCTGTAGGATGTATGTGTCACCTGGTGTATCGACTATGGAGCCTAGTTTGCAGTCATCTGCGAACTTTGTCAGCCACAACCCTTCCATGTTTGCTTTCACATCTGAGAAGTAAATGCTGAACAAGAGGGGTCCCAGGACAGAGCCCTGTGGGACACCACTTGTGACTGGCTTTGAGTCTGACATGGCTCCTGCAATCTTGACTTTATGGGTTCTGTTCTTTAGCCAGTTTGCAACCCATCTTGTGACATATGGATTTACATTTAAGCTGTTTAGCTTATCTATGATCCCCGAGTGGGGTATTGTGTCGAAGGCTTTAGCCAAGTCCAGGTAGGCTGTATGGACTGCCTTGCCCTCATCAATGGCTCTAGTGACTGTTTCGAAAAAGTCACCCAGGTTCAAAAGGCAGGATCTGCCCTTTACAAAGCCGAACTGGGTGGGATCAAGTGTCTGTAGGTCCCCAATGTCGTTGTTTATGAGTTCCATAATAATTCTTTCCATAGCTTTGCAAACCAGGCTGGTCAAGCTTATGGGGCGGTAGTTCCCAGGGTCTGTAGTGGAGCCCCCCTTGTGGAGTGGGACCACTGTTGCTGTACGCCAGTGTTCAGGTACATATCCTGTAGTAAGGCTAAGGTTAAATAACATTTTTATATGCGGGTTTAGCTCCTCTTGGAGTTCACGTATCACGCAGCCAGGGATACCATCAGGTCCCATAGATGCTGTGTTTTTTGCTTTGCTGAGGGCAGTTCTCACCTGGACATCAGAGATGACAGGGAGGTTACATTCAGCTGGGATGAGTATTTCTTCTTTTGGAGGTGAGGGAGGGGAGAAATTTGCACTGAACCTGTCTGCCAGAATGTTGGCAATATCTATGGGTTCGGTAAATTTTTTGTCATTGTGTACTAACTCTGAGCATATCTGAGTGTTTCCATGGAGGTTTCTAACATAACTGAAGAATGCCTTGTGGTTATCTTTAGTGTCCTTGGCGATTTTTCTCTCAAAGTTGGCCTTGGATATTTTTATGAGAGAACGTAGCTTTCTACTATTGCTGATCAGAGATGCCTTCCCTTTATGGGATTTTGCTCTGTCTTGCAGTAGCTTCATTCTTTTGTTATACAATTTGTTTATGGCTGGGATCCACCAGACAGGACGCTTTCCTTTGGTGGAGAGGGTCTTTGTTTTATTTGGGATTGCACGATCCATGCATTCTTGGAGATGTCCGTAGAAAGCATTTGTGTAGGATTCAGCATTGTGGGATGTGGTTTCCATTGGCCCTGTGGGTTAAATGATACCATCTCAGTCTCGAGAAGTGTAAAGTCGACTTTTGAAAAGTTTCTCACTGTAGTCTTTTGTGCTGGGGGTGGAGGTGGTAAATGTATATCCCGGGTGATTAGTTTGTGGTCAGATCTCACCAGTGAGGGCAATACTTCTGGGTATGGAGCATTTTGTCCCCATGTTTGTGATGATCAGGTCTAATATATTATCCCCCCTTGTGGGAGAGGTGACTAGCTGTTCCATTGCATTTGAGTTTATGAATTCCAGGAACCTTTGGGCTAGGGTGTTAGGGCTAGAATAGTGCACCCAGTCTATGTTAGGGTAGTTGAAGTCTCCCAATATGATGGTATTTGGTGAGACATTCATATCTTCCAATGTCTTCAGGAAGGCTGAGTGGGGTTCTTGAGATTGGGAGGGTGGTCTGTAACATGCAACCAGTTGTATAGCAGTTTTGTCTATGGTTAGCTGCACCTGGATGGTCTCTGATGCTTCATGAGCTGCCACTAACCTAGAGGTGTGGGTATCCTTGATGAATATGGACACTCCCCCTCCCTTTGTGGTTCGGCCCGGGTTTTGGGGCCGAAAAGCATGATACGAGGTCACACTGTTTTTATCAGTTATGATCTGTTTGCTTTTATGTGGTACCCACACACAAAAAGATACTTCGGTCAAGCATTGAAAAAGGAACCCAGTAAAACACGAGAGAGAGACAGAGGTGGCAGCAGCAGCAGCACCACCACCACCACCACCACCGTCATCATCACTAGATGTTAATTTGTGCTGTTTTCCTGATAGTATATTTATAACACATGATTGATGGTCTCATAATGCTACTTTCTGGAGCTTATATACACCAGCAGCCGAATAATTTGGTGATTTGTTTTGGATTGCAAACTGGATTATTTCTTTTTTAACAAGTTGGATGAGTTTATGCAATGCTTGCAGTAATACAAAAAAAAATGAACGTGATTCACTTCACTTTAATACCATTCAGTTAATAAGCACCTTCATCTTTATAAATAACAGACTTCTTCAGATTAAAAGCACAACAAACAAGGATCCTATTTATACAATATTTAAATCACAGATCCAATTAAACATTTTCAAACTTTTAAAGTGCAACATACAAAAGTACTAGAAACACACCCTCTTCTTTTACAATAAACATACCCTGTATCTTAAAATGTCAAGCTATATATGCAAAGAATAAAACGTAATTAACCACAGTATAAAAAAATGTATAAAATGCTAAGGATCATAATTAAACAGTGCTTGCTAAAATGATTCATCATTACCTTATCTCACTAGTGATTTTAGTTTTAGCAGACATGTAATGGAAGAAATGTTATTTAACCCTGCCAACCATCAGCATTTAAGTGCAGTTGCCACTTTGGTTACCCACTATAAATTTTAAAAAATCAGAGCTCTTATTTAAGGTATGCAAAATCATTTAAATCAAAATCATTGCCATCAATGACATTACTATTGTTCAGACACCAGTGGGACAAAGTTCCCTTTGTTGTGGAAATTGTAAAGATGTTGCTTCAGCACTTAATGCTAACTATGATCCCTTCAGTACTTTTGTAAGTCAACCAGAAAGACACGTTCTAAGAAACAACATTGTGTCTTTGTTTAATCAGATGGAAAAGGGACTAAAGCACTATAGAGCTTTGGTCATTGAAAACAAACATTCTGAACAATGTTTAAAGCTGAACATCTTACCAAAGTGCGTAAGATTTTACAAATTCTCCAATGGTGTCAATAGAGATGCTCCTTTTTTTAAGGAATTGGTTACTTTTTTCATTAATGCAGGGAAAGAGTTTCTCATGTTGCATATTAAAAACTGCCTTGTTACAATAGGATCTAAACATCAGAGATCATTTAAAACAGTGGTGACTTGGCAGTTGAATATGAAAATATTTTTGTTAATATCGATAAATTTGAGAGACTTGTACTGCAAAGGAAACAAAGATCATCCGTGATCTAGCAGCATATGAATCTGGAACAGCATTCTTGCTATATTTGGAAAGAAAGTTAGAAAGTTATCTGTTGTGAGAAATACAACTTTTCGCGTGTGTACTAAAGAAACATCTAATAGTAGTACATACTGCTAGGTTGGGTGAAAATAGTGAAGTTGTCACTTTAAATTCAGAACCCGCTCAAAATGATGACAACATCACCACAGGAAGTCATAAAACAAAGTCTGTTCACAGTGAAGAAGCCTCTAAGACCGATTTTTCTGAGCTGCCACTTTTGGCTAATAATTCTGGTCCTATGGTTTATTTAGCGAATAATTCATCATCAAAAAAACTCCATTTAAATTACATTTTAAAAGATGGTAATATTAAGAAATGTTTTGGCAAACCAACCAGTTTTAATCCGAAGTTGCATTACACAATCAAAACTTTTGAGCCGTGATGTGAAAATGATATTAGGTTAAGTTTAAACATCAGGGCAGAGAGAATGTTTTATAATCTAAGTAATGATGAAAAAAGGGCATTGGAAGATTTAAGGCATCAGAAATACTTGAGATTTATGAAGGTGGATAATGGGGGTAGTATTGTTATAATGAATTACGAAATGTACAGTGAAGCTATTGAAAACATGCTAAAAATGATCAGAAATGTGTTGAAGTTTCTAGAAGTGACATTTCAAAGAGTTATAAGATTATACATGATACTTTATACAAACTACTTATGGATGCTAATATACAATTAGAACTGTATAATTTTTTTTGTACAATAAAAATCCAAAAATTGTGATACGTTTTGTATTCCTAAACATCATAAAAGATTTTTAAAATCCTCTCCCCTTTAGGCCCATAGTATTGGCTGCTGGAAGCAGCACAGAAGGTATTTCTTTGTATCTTGATCATATTTTTAACCCATTAGTTAAAAATTTGAAATCATTTATTTATGACTGCTGGGATTTCCTGCACACTATCAAAATGCTCATTCTGATTATTGTCAAAATGGTTATAATTTTTGTGCTTTATATGTTTACAATGCATGTAATATCATTATTTACATGTATACCACAACAAGCAAGTGTTCAAAATGTTTGTAATTTTTTTATGTAAACATGCTTCAGTGGATTCAAAAGTTGTGGTTTTATATATATATATATATATATATATATATATATATATATATATATATATATATATATATATATAGTGTGTGTGTGTGACTCTTGGAAATTTTTATAAAATTAATCCATTTTTAATAAGAGATTTTATAAACAGTTGAAAGGTGTAGCCATGGGTGACACAATAACCTCTGCATTTGCGAACTTGGTTATGGGGTGGTGGGAAAACAAATTTTTAGAGAAGCTTCCTTTGTTTGAGAATATAGTTTTTATCGTCGGTTTGTTGACGGTTTGTTTTTTATAGTTCTGGGCAATGATTTTTGATTGAAATCATTTTACTCAACAATTAAATAAGAGTTGTGATTTTTTTTAAATTTGTAGTGAGTAACCAAGGTGTAAATGTTAATTTCTTTTTAGATATAAATCTAATGTGGGATTCAATATGTCATACGTTTTTAGCAAAATACACAAGAAAAGCACATTTTCGAACAGTTATGTTCATTATAAGAGTGCACATCCATTTTTTATGAAAAGGAATATCCCACAAGGTCAGTTGATTAGGGCATCATGTACGGTTAGTAAAGATATTTTAAGTTAGAAGTTGATTTTATTATAAAACTTTCTTTTAGAGAGAGGTTATACAGAGAACAGTTTAACAAATGTTGCTCAAGAGATATCATCTAAAAGAGACACGGAATTCCCACCTCTACTCCAGGAGTAGTTTTATTAGTAAAACTAGAATGAAACCAAGTTCCAGTGAAGATGATATGAATATTTCAAAATGCACACCATGTTATTGTTTAGATATAAGTCTGGATAGTAATAATATAAAGAATATAACAAGAAACAGTTGGAGAATAATATCAGGTCATGAAGATTTGGCTCAAATTTTAGGAGCAGAACCACAATTTGTTTTAAAGAAAAGCAATATTAAACAACTTTTAGAACATGTAAATACTAAATTATATCTTTTGTATGCAGACAAGGTATGTACAAGTGTTATAATTGTAACATTTTATTTATTTTATTTTATTTTATTTTATTTTACATTTGTTGACTGGGCTGATCTAGCTGGATATATTTCCATTTTCAGTAGAGGCCCAGGGAGAAAAGCTCCACAAATAAACCACACCAAACAGATTATTACAAAATTCAAGAAGGGTATAACAATATAAATTATGGTAGGCTATGAGACACAAATTGAGTTTGCAATTAAAGTATGGGACGACTAAGAGACACATGATATTAACACATAATACATATGTAGATATTTTTAAAGTTAGAATATGTGGGGATAGCTCCAAGACATTGTTAGGAAAGACTTACAACCTTGGCTACTGTAGTGTAATCCTGCCAGTCAAGTTCCTAAGGGTTAGTCAGTAAAGGGAGAGGAGGAGGAAATGTAAAGACGTGACAGGAATACTGCCTTCCGGATACATAAGAGGCTGCATTTTGAATAATTATAAATGAGCCACATATAGCTTAAAGGACTTACAACATTCAGAGGAGTATACAGCATAGAGGGGAGGACAGTAGCTAGTTAAGAGAAACTGCATAGTATTAGTCTGGGTAACAGCAAGGGCAAAGCCAGTTAGTTTTAAGGTGCTTTTTTAAGTCTTTGTTTAAAGAATGGAAGGGAGGGGAGTGAGGTTAGGTCAGATGGCAGGAGGTTCCATTGTTTTCCTGCGGTATTGGAGAACAGTGAGTCACCAGCCAAGTTACTTGACTTGGTGGTGCTTGCTAAGCGTTGGAGGAGCGTAAAGAATTAAGATTTCTATAGGGTACTATAAGGTTGTTGAGTATTGGTGTGTTGTTGGGTTGATAAAAGATCTTATGAACAATGGTAAGTTGAGAAAGTATCAGGATGTTTTTTAGTTCGAGCCAGTCTAGCTGATGAAGGTTAAGACTGTGGTGAGTTCTGTATGGGTTTCCAGTGGCAAATCTAGCAATACTGTTATAGGAGTTGGCTAGCTTAGCAAGATTACTTTTTTTTAGATTAGTGTATATAGGTGCAGCATATAGAAGAGTTGAAATTAGGTGGGAGTGGGCAATGGTAGTTCTGACTATGGGAGTTAAGAATGGTTTTATCCTGTAAAGGGAGCCCAGTTTTTTATTAACAGATTTAATAGTATTATTGATGTGAATATCAAAGGTAAGGTTATTATCAACTGTGACTCCTAATAGTTTGGTGGAAGAGTTGGGGGATATCATAGTGCCATTATTGGATTGGATGGAGAAGTTTAAGGGTGAGGACTTGGTATTAGTTGTAAACAGTAGTAGCTTGGTCTTTTTGGCATTCGGAAGAAGGCACCATTTCAAAAACCAAGCCTCTACTGTGCTGAAGGCTGTCTGGGTTAAAGATTGGAGTTCAGATATAGAGTTGGCGGAGCATATGATTGTAGAGTCGTCAGCATATTGTATACAGGTGGCTTGTGGAATAACTGTTTGTAAGTAATTTATGAATAAGGAAAAAAGGAGAGGACCAAGAATAGAGCCTTGAGGGACACCAATGGAAATAGGTAGGCGAGATGATAGTTAATTCTGCCAAAGAACTGCTTGCTGTCTATTACTAAGGTAAGCTCTAAACCAGATAATTGCTTTTTCATCTAGAGACAGGGATGACAGTGTTTAGGAGTAAGGAGTGGTTAACCATTTCAAAGGCTTTAGACAGGTCAATGAAGAGTGCTGATGAGAGGGTGTTATTATTATGATTGTTACTGATGGTATTGGTGAAGGATAGGAGAGCTGAAGTGGTACTGTGAAAAGGCCTGAAACCGTGCTGACAGTTTGCAAGAATGTTATGTTGAATTAAGTAGTTCATTAGCTGATGGTGAATACATTTTTCCATAACCTTGGCTAGAGGAGAAAGCAGAGCTATAGGCCTGTAGTTAGAGTAGTCATTAGAGTTGCCTCCATGTACAGGTTTATTCATAAGAGTCCCTACATTTCACTGGAGCATATAAATAATATCTTCAATATTGCTTTATGCACTGTTTGTCCTGCATTTTATGTAGGTATGACTACGAGGAGCTTAAATATTCAAATACGAGAGCATTTGTATGCTATGAAGGTTGCAGATGTGGACAATGCATTATTTAAACATTCTTTGAAGTGTGTGGGTTTTAGGAAATTTACTGTTTTAGACATCATATATATAATGACTTAAGAGGGGTGAATTTTAAGAACCAAGTTGAAATGAGAAAGGTTGAATGGCAGGTTTGTTTATCTGCAAATTGTCCACCAGGTTTAAATGATAGTGTAAATATTAAATGTTTTTTACTAAACAGGAGATTGGTCATTTAAGGGTTAAGGGTGTTGTACATTTAAGTCTTTATTGATGGTGTTTTTTATTGCTTGTGTAGCTATTCAAAAAGTTTTTTTCTGGTGTAATAGTTTCTGAAGAAGTCTACGGATGAATAGCGGTGAATAAAGGTATAATGCTAAATACTGGTTGTTTTCTCAAATGTTGTTTTGGAGTAGTGCCTGGTTCCACTGTTTCTTTTGTTTAGTTTTTCTTTTACACTGGTTGTGCTCTTCTTGGTTTGTCGGATATTCCTTAGGAAATTATGTTGAGGATTCTGACATACACAGAGACATGGATTTTTTTTATCTGATTTTCAAGCCCAAGACTGTGGTTCAGAGTAAGCTTTGTCTTTTCCAGCTCCATTAGAGGAGTCTTCCTTTTATAAGACTAGTTTCAGGATGAATGATTTATTTTTGAGGGGAAACAAATGGGTGTTGTGTCTTAACTGAGGAGATGATGTGATATGATATGCTGCAAGTAGATTTAACTTATGCTACCCCCATTCCTTCTATTATGCCAGCCATGTAGGGTGTGTTAAATACTGCTGCAGTAACCCTGCCCCCAGCCTTCAGTCTTCCTCTGTGGGCAAGGAGGGTAAGTTATTAGATTTCATAAGAGAATTTCCTTCTTCCAGTTTATCTTGTCAGTTGTTGAGGGCATGTGGCATTGTTCAGCCACACTTCCTTCAGAAGGTAGGTGTTGTCCGAGTCCTACAATGTCTCACCTTTCTCTGGTATCTAAACATGCTTTGAATTGTGTGTATGATTGTGCTACTGTGTCTAGGAGCACTACTACTGCTGCTGTTTTGAGAAGATATACCTGAGTATGTGCTCTCCGATGAAGTAAATCTGACATTATAAACTGTAGTATAGACAAGGATGTTTTGTTTGATCTTGCTGCTACTGTGTTTCTCAAACAGTTTGATGGCAGAGGGAAATTAATTCATGGAGTTTTTTTTTTTCCAAGCCCCATTTTATAAATCTTGCAAACCCATTGTCTTTGCCTTTTTTTAGGACTCAATCCCTGCCATCTTTTCACAGACGAGAATAAAAAACAAAAAAACGTCCTTGAAGAAAAAGGGACTGAAAGCGCTGTAAGAATGATTATGCCAGCATTACTTCCTGCTCCTACCCTGTCTTTGCATTTCTGAGTACCTAGTAGACTGGCACTTAGTCTTTCTCCTGTCGCTACAGATTGTTTCAGACTGTTGGGTACTAATACTGGTTCTGGAGGGATACATGTGGCAATGCATATACATACCTCCTTTCAAAGGAATTCCTCCCACCCTCCAAACCAACCATTTTTTTCTTTGTTATTCATAACATGCTTACCGTAGGAGTCATACTACTCTAGTGCCTTTAGACTAAAGGGTAGAAGGTTTCTACTCCAGAATGTTTCTGGTTTCAAAGAAAGGCCTTTCCTGAAGACTATTTCTAGTTGTTTGCTTTCTCAACCATTTTGTGAAAGTCCTAAAATTCAAAATGTTGACCTTTAAAGTCTGATACCAGTCATTCCTCTTAGTGTTATGGTAACATTACACATAAAAGATGCCTATCACACTCACATACCTACAAGTTTCAGAATATATTTCAGATTCAGTGTCTGGTTCATATTATCTTTTCTGCATTTCACTTTGAGTTAGTTACAGCTCCTAGGGTGTTTGCAAAATGTCTAGCTCCAGAAAGGCTCTCATTGGAGATGGCAAAGCATTCACATTTTTCCTTATTTAGACAACTTAATGATCTTTGCCTAGTCTTTTGCCTGATGTCCAGAATCCTTGTCATGGGTTTCTTCATTCCTTACCAAGCTCGGCTTTCAGATAAGTGTTCAGAAATCCTCCTTGACTCAATCACCTAGAATTGTGCTTTTAAACTGCCATCTAGATACACTTTTTCAAAGGCATTCCTAACAAAGGAAAAGGTGAATTTGTAACTGGAAACTTTTCTGATGATTTCCAATCAGTCTGAGACTTAATCCTGAGAAGATCTCAGGATTGTTGGGCTTGTGGTATTCTCACAATTCCTCTTACCAGGTTACACATGAGATAAATTGATTTAATTAAAAAGTGGACTAACATTCCCATTGCCTGGGATTTTCAGTTTCCAGTTTAGGGCTTTTTGAATAAAGAGTGCCATCGATAGAGTCTGTGAGATCCATCAGTTTTTGCTTGGGGAATAGGTTCTATGAGGGTAAAAGTGCGAGGCCTGTGGAGCAGTTCAGCTAGACCAAAATACATAAATGTCAGAGATGTTAGCTTTTATCCATGCTACAAGTCTTTTCATCACTTGTGGGTCCCCAGGATCATTGCATGTAATTTCAGAAAGTACCACAGTGAGGTGGTATGTAATCAAATTGGTGCACCAGCACTTACCTCCTCTGCAGGCTGGTTATGATGGCTTGGGAGTTAGTGCTATAGGTTTCTGTAACCCAATAAGCATATTGTATACCATCAGAGCAAAATGTATTGGCATACACACTGAGAAGGACTTGACTAGACCATCATGAATGGAAACTGAATGAGAGGTTTTCCTAGGAATTGATCAGTTGTGGGGAAGACCTCAAATTGATCTGTTCATCTCCTTTTCAAAACTGATAACTAAGTTAATTCTACACCAGGGCTCCTAGCAAGCAGGCCTGGAAAACAGATGCATTTCCCCCCTTTCCTGTGATATCCAGGGTCAGTCTAAAGATTCAGATGGACTCTCCAAAAAATATTGTGGTGACTTCCTTCTTACAGAATTAGCTAGGGACAGTTATCACAAGCTTCCTCACAGATTGGATCTACTCACACAAGACAGGGTGAGTTTCATGCAACCCATTCTGAAATAACGGCAGACTGTCTGGGTGATTCAGTTCTAATACCTTTTAGGCACCTTTTCATGAGAACATGCAGTAGCGACTAAAGGAAGAAAGAAATCTTGCTACTTGGAAGTCTTGTGTTAACCAGTGTAGAAGACTTGTTGGTTCCTCACCATTTATTAAGGACCTATCCTGTGGCCTGTTTACTCCTTTGTTAAGGGATATTTATCAGCCATTTCAGCATGTCTGCTCATGGATTCTCCTCTTCATCGCAGATTTTGCACAAGCTCTTCTACAGAGAGGCTTTTTTTTTATGTAGTGCCACCTGTTATCCAGGTGACACAACCTTCCCAGCAAAAAGACCCCAATTATTTCTGTCTATGTTTGAATCAGATATTCCGGATGCTTTTGGTTCATTGTTTGTTAGACTAACTGGTTTATTGTTCTGACTTCTGCAAATTGTACCTGGTTGCATTTAGTTCTGTCAACTGTATTGTTTTTACATGTTATCTGTAGAACGAGTGCCCCATATAGCAGTTTTTATCCAAGACTTGGAGAGGTGTGGAACTGTGACTAACTAGCTTTTTAGAAAAAGGAAAGAGAATTAAGTTGTTTTAATTATTTAAGTTCTGCTTAAATATTTAAAGGTACTTTTAGTGACCTGTGTGGTGATACTACTTTGTAATTTTCTGCTTTGTTCTGATTGCATCTTTTTAGTTTGTTCAGGGACCCTAACTGTTCTGCACTTCTATTTCCAGAGGTAGAATTACTTGTAAAAGCTTTTTCTTTTTTAAGTCTTGCTGGGCCAAAGTATTGTAGCTTAATTCACAGTTGTTTCAGAAATGTGTACTGCTATCAAATTTGTGCCTTAATCATTTATCACTGCATTTTTCCCATAAACAGTGTAACTGGACAATTTCTGCATATTCTAGTGCCTTAAAGTGTAGTGGAAGTTTAGTAGTGAGAGAATTGTCTGTGCTCCAGTTAGTGCTTTAGTGGTTTTATATTCTGCTTGTCATTTACCTACTTAAGTTCTGTGTCTGCCCTGCCCCGTACTAATACATTAAGCTAAAGTTTCTGAAGGTGCTCCAATGTTGTCTTTGACTGCTAACCTCTGCAGCTAGCATGCTTGTTCCTTGAAAAGTTTTTCAATCTTCCCACCCTTCTGCTTCTGTTGTTGTTTTCTGTCGTACACCTCTTATAATTACTTAATTTCCAAAGTCCCTCCCTCCCCTCTTTCATTGCTATTGACTGCTGTATAAGCTGTTATGTACTCTTCCCACTCACTGTTTTTTATTGACACATGATACTGAGTGGGCACCCACTCAACAAACCAATATTGCTCTTGAATAAACCTCCTTTCCTACATCCTGCTTATTTTCCTGGAGCTCGGCAAAACTTGTAGTCCTAGCCTGCATTCCAGAAGTGTTTTACTTGTATCCAGTGCCATCTGGGGAAAGTTAAGTACTTTGATTGCTATATTGCACATAACTTATTTTTAGTGATTGCTTGTTCCCTGCTTTTATGTGTGCGTTTTACTGAATTGTTAAAACAATATTCTGATCCTGTCACTATTACAGTCTAAAAATTGCCTTCAATGAGGGATTTCCAGCTAGTTGTTTATGTAAACATTACACTTGTGGGTCTCTTATACTGTGTTTTTACATGATGTGGACTAGGTTTATTCAACTTGTGGCAAAAAGTGTTTGCCTTGTCTGTCTGAGTTAGAAAATACACTGAAGGACTCATGGTGTAGTTATTTTATTGGCCAGAGATCTCATTAGTTTTCTGTTTTTTTTTTTTGTTGTGCTTTCCATTTTCTATGTTTACATGGGTTAGCAGTGCCTTGTACAGTAGCAAACACCTAGAAAGCAAATTTTCTCTGTAGGATGATCCATGAAGCTGTAACCTGTAGAGCAGCAATATAATGCAAACCGCTTGTGAGCCAACACGCTTAGAGAAGCTAGTTGGGCTTTGAATGGCAATACCTACAGTTTAGTAGAATTCAGTATTGTGTAGGCATTAAAGTTAGTAAAATTTAGTACTGTTTCACTTAATCTGCTCCAATAAAAACACCCTTATTAGTCTGTACAAAGAAAGTACTCTTAATAGTCTTTTAACCACAATACATCACCCCCTTGTACTTCACAAATCAAAGGACTAGACATTATGGATATGCAGTTTTCTGACTTTTCTGTAGCCAGCTTGGTGGATATGGGTATCGTGATACAATGTAGCAGTTGTGTTATATTTACTGACAGTCATTTAATCTTCAAAGAAACAGACACAGTATACGAGAGATGTATTTACACAGTGACACTAGAGGCTGAACTTTCTTATGCAAATCCACATCAGGTTATCAAAACCACTGACAACACCCACCTCACATAGTCTCAACACATACATAGGCTAACATATTCTGAGGCATTTAAAAACAATCTAAACAACAAAAATCACCTAGACTCACCACTGTCAGAGCTATGCGTTAGCAAACTCAAAGCACTTGGGGGGGGGGGGGCACGTAACACTTAACACCACACATATTGTCACTCTTAGTGGAGCCCCAAACCTTAAGCACCTAAGGCGCAAGCAAACATACTTCGCAGGAGACTCATCATAGGGGACTTTATCGTGAGATGTATTGATGCTTCTCTAAACAGACCGAACAAGAGAAGATAAGTGTTAATCGCTTATCTGGAGCCAGGATCTGCCAAATCACCCATACCACACAAGTCATTACACCACAGGTACCAGTATGATTCCATCGTAGTCCATGTAGGTGTAAATGACCTTAGATGCATCTCCCAGGACTGTTTGAAGACAGACATTGTGAAGCTTTCAGACTATGTATCTCAGGATGGTGTGAGCCTGGCACTGAGCAGTGTATTACCATCACCAAGGATGATGCCACAATATGAGCAAAAAAATATTAATTTCAACAACTATCTTTCTGGTGTCATTTTAAAGGGATCCAGTATTTGTCAACTTGGGAGGACATGGCCAACAGACCATTTTGCTTTGCCAAGGATAGGCTGCCCTGTGACAATCCTACTTAAAACCGTGGCAGTGACCAAAGAGCCTCAGTCCTCACCACTATCTCTGGTAAGGGATTGTCACTGAAAGCAGGGATAGAAATACATAATTTCCCCTGAGTACACTGGGAACTGCTTAACTCCAGGTCTCCAAATGAGTCTTCACACGAATCACTGCAGAGCACTTTGTCCCAGTTCTAGGTATTTGGCACACTGTTTGATATTCACACATACATACACTATTGGGAAAGACAGGCACAGATTTACCTGCTATGTCCACTTTCCCAAATTACAAGGTAACAGTTGCCACCAGCCAAATACAACACTACCATTCAAAAGGGGTGTTCAATTATATTGGGTAAAATAAATATTGATATAAACTGTAGCATGTAATCCAAGCTGTAAGGCTTTTCAGAGTGGCCCTGGTGTTATCACAATTGGCACAAACACTATCAGGTTACTAAAGGTACTTTCTAAATAACCAGCCACAGTAAAAGGTAGCAAAATATTTAATAATAAATAAAATAATGTAAAACACATATACACTGATTAACTGGTTCTAATAAACCACAAAGTTTCACACATGAGAATTATGAAAATAACACTAGGATAGGTTTCACATTGATTGTAGAAAAACTCTAACTATTTAACTGTAGTTCCCTAACTGTCTAAAGATTAAACTGTCCCTGTCTAATCCAATTAAATCAGCAAGGCAAGATGATACTCTTACTTTTTCAAGGCAAGATAAGAATTTATGCCCACTCTTCAGGCTGTTGTCTTGTCCTCAGTGACTGGAATAATAACTTCTACTGTTTCTGCTGAACAGCTCTGCAAAACTCTGAGTGATAACTACTGATCTGGAAAACTTCTTGCTAGCATAAGCATGTCTAACAACAAGACTGGAGATTCTCTGTTTTCCAACTCTGTGGGAAAAACTGGAACCTGCTGCCTACTGAACTAACTTTACTTTCTTCTCTGCCTCTCTTGAAACAAAACCTCAAAAGATATCTCAAAACACACTGGTGCCCCTGCAGCAACCCTGATTGACCTTCTGCTTCACTACTGATCTTTCCTCCTCTAGAACCATAACTTTAATTTACACTCTTTGGAAGCAGGACTGTAACTGCTAAACACAATTCAACATACTGGTGTAATCTATCCTGTTTGATGCTCTAAAGTCCACATGAATCATAATGTATAATAATTTATCCTGTACATATTGTCACCTTTACTATTGTAAATTTGTTTGTGTCTTTCGGCTTTTCCCGGTTAGGGATCGCCACAGCGGAACTCCGGTCCGCTAATGATTTGGCAGTAGATTTTTACGTGCTGGCTTGCTGGGCCTAACGCACAACCTTCAACGAAGGAACGCCCATTCACGCATGTCGCCACACAGAAGACGCTCTAACTGAGAATTGAACGAGTAACGTCTTAATTGTGAGGCGACAACGCTACCGCATTACTTTATTTTATTATTACTTCCTGTATTTTTTTTTTACTTCCTGTATTTTTAGTATTCTTTTTTATTGAAATCCTTTCATTTACTATGTAATAATATTGATTTTTAATTTCAATTGTTATTTGTTACTACTGGAGCTTTTCTCCCCGGGCCTCTACTGAAAATGGAAATATATCCAGTTGGACTAGCCCGGTTAACAAATGTAAAATAAATAAATAAAAACAACTGAGCAACTATTAAACTTTAACTGACTCAGAACCTGCTTTTACAGCAGAATTTTTGAAAAGTCACAAAAAAGCTGTTATGAGAATTCTACTCTCTCATATCAGACTTTAAAAAGTAAAGCTGCTGTGGAGATTCTATTCCTTTCAGCTCTGGCACATGATGACATCACATCTAGGCCAGCTTACTGGCATAACCTACATTCAGTGTTTATTTATTTTTTTTTAATATTGACATTTGGTCAGCCAGAAGAACACTGTTTGATTTAAATATCTTGCATAAATCAAAATAATAATCACAAAAACATAAACTTATTTACAAAATTATAGCTAGTGATGCTGGCATATGTAACACAGAATAATTTACAATTATTTACAAAACTATAGCCAGTCATGCTAGCACAGATAACAATATCTAGCATTCTCACATTTCTCCCATTTTTGAGGACTTGAGCTAGATTGTCAAGTGACCCTGGAAAATCATTGCTTGAGAAAAATGAAGATGACTGAAAATGTATCAACCCATACCCCTTGTTGACAGTCTGTCTGCATTAGCATCATTGATCCTACTACAATGTTGCACCATCATATTGTATGCCTTTAGCCGTGTGCTCCACCTCAGTAACTTGGCATTTTTTTACTGACTCTGTTTAGCCATGTTAAAGGGTTATGCTTTGTAAACATGGTGAATTTTCTTCCATATAGGTAAGGCTGAAGCTTTTCCAGTGCCCATACTATGAACCAAACTCCACTACGAACCATACTATGTCTAGGCATTCTTGCTCCATAGTTGCATAATATTGCTCCCTGGGTTGCAGCCTATGGCTAAGGTATACAATGGGATGCTCTTCTCCATCTGAGGAAACTTGGCTGAGTGCAGCCCCCACCCCATAATTTGAAGCATCCACCTGTGCAACAAATTCCTTGCTATAATCTGGACTGGCTACACAGGGAATCCTCCCAAAGCATTTTTAAGCTTCTGGGAATGCCTGCTCACAATCTGTGGTCCACAGTGCTTTATTTGGCTTGTTTTTCCTTGTTAGGTCAGTAAAGAGTGCAGCTATTGTACTGTAGATGGGCACACATTTCCTATAGTACCCCGCTGTCCCTAGGAAAGACCTCTTTTGGTAACAGAGACTGGCCACACCTAAATAGCTTCCACTTTGGCAGATTGTAGCCTGATCTTACCACTCCCTACTGTATGTCATAGGTAGGAGACCTCTGCCATACCCAGCTGACACTTAGTAGGCTCAATGGTCAACCCTGCCCTAACACCTCCCTGACATGTTGAAGATGCTCTTGCCAGGAATGATTGTAAATGACGATGTCATCCAAATAAGCAAGAGCATAATGTCCTACTCCTTCTAAGATATGATCTACTAACTTCTGGAAGGTTGCTGGGGCATTCTTCATCCCAAAGAGCATCCTTGTAAACTCATATAATCCAAACGATGTTACAAAAGTTGACCTCTCTAGCAATGAGAGTGAAGGTCACCTGCCAGTATCCCTTGGCCAGATCACTAGTGGTCAGATACTTAGTGCCACCCAGCTGTTCTAAAGCTTCATCTGTTATAGACATGTGGTATGCATCTGACTCTGCATAACTGTTTAACTTTCTGTAGTCTACACAGACCCTTACACTACCATTTTTCTTTGGTACCAATACTACTAAGGAAGCCCAAGGACTACTGGACTCCTACATTACCCATAGCTCCAACATCTCCTTTATCTCCTCCTTCAAAGTCTCTTTGACTCATTGAGGCACCCTATAAGGAGCTTGCTTGATAGGCCTTTGGGATCCCATAGCCACATGATACCGCACTGGGTGAGTACACCCAGGTTTCCCGGTGAACATGCTCCCAAATCTCTGTAACACTGCTCATATTTGTTTAACTTGATTACGGGATAGCCACTGAGATATTGCTACCTCTCCCACAGAAGTGTCAGTCCAAGTCTCGCTGAGAAGGTCAGGATCCCCCTCAGACTCCTCCTGCCATCCACTGTGAATACTAAGCACACTGTTTTGATAAGACTTCATTATGTTAACATGGAACAACTTATGTCCCTGCTTCCTGCCCATCTTTTGGCATTGCAACAGGTCCTACAGTACACTGTTAACATCTTCTGCAATCCCAGGCCAATAAATATTCTGCATAATGTGTCTTCTGGTACGCTTTATGCCCATATGACCTGTAAAAGGAATGTGATGAGCTATGGCTAGAGATGCCAAATGGTAAGCTGTGGGCACTATTACCTCATCCTGTAGCCCTTCCTCGGGGGTCTACAGTAATCCCTTGTTATCTGCAAAAGAAATATTATGGGTTATGGCTAGAGGTGCCAGATGGTAGGCTCTGGGCTCTATCAACTGTTGTATTACTTCACTCTCTACCTCAGGGGTCCACTCTCCATTCCAGCATACAGACTCCCCCTTTTCTTGAGCATCAGGTGCCTCCTTAACTTCCTCCCTAAAGCCTTGTAAGGTAGGGTCTGAAAGTTGTTCCTGTCTCAACTCTGCTTTTAGTTCCCCTTCTACAGGAAGCCCTGTAGTCTCTGTCAGTAGTGCCTCACTGTCACCTCTGTCCTTGCAGTCATCTTGTCCACAGGAACACCAGTACCCACCAGCTCTGTTGTTCACCATCAAGCTCACTGTTACAAGGTCCCCTCCTTGAAGTAACCACATCAGCAGCCCTAGCTTCTGGCATAGTATCTGTCTGGGTCTCCCCCAGGCTACCAGACCTATATACCTGTCTCCAAGCTTGACTGTGTGTCACTGCATGGACAACAATGTACTACACTGTCAGAATCATTCCCTATTAAGACATCTGCAGGGATATCCTCAAACACACCTGCCTGCTTGTTTCCTTTTCCACCCTCCCAGTCAAGTTGAACACTGGCCAAAAGTATTTGGAATGGGGTCCCCCACAAAGCTCTGACTGGTGTGGACCGCCCAAGCAAGTACTGCTCCTCCTTAACCACTGCAGGCTTCACAGCAGTTATATCAAAAGCTGTGTCTCCCTTAGTAGTGGCCTGTCTTCCATCCAGTAAGATAGGATACAATTTTTGGTGATAATTTGGCATATCTGTTGTTTCCAGACAACTTGCCACTGCCTCCCTCACCTTTTGTTTCTCACCTTGCTTCATGGATGTGTGTATGCTACATGGCCTGCCTGATTACATTTGGAACATCTAGTCCCTGATCCTGACCTTGTGCTTCAACTAGTGGCGCCCCCTGTTACTGGTGAACTCTGCTGGAGTGGTTTAGGCTGCCCCCATGGGTTCCCTTAGGTCCATGTGCAGCACTGGGTATCCCTTTCTTATGCAGTGGTGTCCTACTTGTCAAGTAGAGATCCCCTTTTCTCCCTTACTCATTTGCACAGTTGCACACATGGTCTGCCTACTAGATTCTCATGTCCTCAGGCAAAGTTCTCAGAGCTTGTTCCCTCACCAAAAGGTCTGCCAGTCTTCTAAAAGTGGTGAACTGACACTCCCTCACCCACCTGTAAAGTAAGTACTTAAATCAACAGTGTAATCACCCACACTTTCATCTGCCTTGCGTTTGTGTTCATGGAACTTTTTTCTATACATTTCAGGAGTTAATTCAAAACAGTCCAGTAAACATTGTTTTACATGGTCAGAATTCAAGCAGTCAGTATCAGGCAATTTAGCAGTTGCATGAACAGCTCTACCATAGAGTAAGGGGAACAGGAACTGTACACTGAACTCTTGGTCAACATTGTATTGTCTACGGGTTATATTAGAATGTCAAAAGTTCATTATTTTGAATGTTCTAACATCAAACCCTATTCAGTGAACGCTGAAAATAGCGAAACGACAGATAACCAAATTTTTTCCTAGGGGAAAGAATTTGGTTGTCCGTTTCTGTCGTTTCGCTATTTTCAGCACTGTGGTGGAAAGTTACGGGTCGGGTTCAGGTAAGTGTGTGATTGGGCGTGGGTTAGGTGAGTTAGGGCGCGAGGTAGGTATGTGTGTGTGTATGTGTGTGGACGTGAGGGTTAGGTGAGTTAGGGTTAGGGCACGGGTGAGGTGAGTGTGCGATAGTGATGGACCTTAAGGTTAGGGTTTGGGTTAAGGTAAGTAGATAGTTAGTGGTGTTTGTGCAGTTTAGTGTAGGGTTAGCTGCAAGATTTTGGACGTATGTGTGTGGATTGCTGTTTGTTTGGTGTGCTTGTGCTGTGTGTATGTGTTTTGGAACAGCAATTTTTTTCCCTAGGAAAAAATTCGCTGTTCTGAATGTTCGATGTTGTCAGTGTTCGCTGAATAGGGTTCGATGTTAGAATATTCCAAATAATGAACTTTCGATGTTCTAATATAGACCCATTGTCTACATACCCTCTCAAATATATAAATAAAACCATCAAAGTCATCCCCCTCCCTGTTCTGAGGAAATAATTTACTAACCTTTATGGCTTATGGGTTTCGGTCATTCCCTTCCCATTACCCCCATGACCCTGTCAAAGGGTTAGAAGCTCCTTTTCATGCTGTCTCTGCTTTTCATTTTCTTCCATCTCCAAATGTTGCAGTCTCTCCTCGGTCTTCAAATGGTTGGCTTTCAGTTGCAGTCTCTCTTCAGTCTCCAAATGGTGCATTTCATACTGACTGTGCTTCTTCTCAGCTTCCAGTTCAAGTCTCTTTAACTCCAGATGAATTTTTAAGTCCTCTGAGGAAAAGGTGCACTGTCTTTTCTTGGAAGGCTGCATATCCCCATCTCCAAACTGGATATCCTCAGAGCTGCTGTCTGCTCTGCGGCTGCGACTTAGGCTGAGGTCATTGCATCCTTAATAAGGATGGCATGCACCAGTCCTTTGACTTGCACTCCTTGGCCAACTGGTTCCTTGCCAGCTTGCTGTAATCCTCTGCTAACATCTGTGCCTGCTGTCCCTGACTAAACTGACTAAATAATAATTAGAACTGTTGTGAAATGAAACTCTGTATGTTTATCTTGCGGCTGTTGAGAGTGCACACCTCAGTGACAACTACCTACAGACTACTAAATCTCAATTAAAATCCCACACCACTGCCTCCAAATAATGTGCCAACCCCACTTAAACCTGGGTCAGTAACTGAGAAGCCTCAATCCTCACCACTGTCTCCATTAAGGGAGCGTCACTGAAAGCAGGAATAGAAATACACAGTTTCCCCTAAGAATACACCAGGAACAGGCTACAAACCTGGGACTGGACTATATGCTTCACTCCAGGTCCCCAGATGAGTCTTCACAATAACTACTGCAGAGCACTGTGTCCCATTTCTAGGTGTTTGACCCACTCACTCTTAAGTATTTGATATTCACACATGCAAACACTCTTGAAAAAGACCGGCACGGATTTATCTGCTATGTACTCGTTCCCAAATTACAGGGTAATGGCTGCCACCAGTCAAGTCCACAATACCCTTTAAAAGGGGTGTTAATTATATTGGGTAAAATAAATATTGATATAGATGGTAGTATGTAATCCAAGCAGTTAGGCTTTTTGGAGTGGCCCAGGTGTTGTCACAATAAGTATAAATACACTCAGGTTACTAAAACTATTAAAATAACCCGGCACAATAAAAGGTAGTAAAATATTTTAAAACATGTATACGCTGAACAAACCACATAGTTTCACACACAGGAATTATGAAAATAACACTGTATTATTGGTTTCACGCTGATTGTAAAAAAAGCTTTAACTGCATTTCCTTAATTATCTAAAGATTAACTGTCCCTGTCTAATCTAATTTACTCAGCAAGGCAAGATAATACTCTTACTTTTGCCAGGCAAGATAAGAATTTATGCCCACTCTTCAGGTTGTTGTCTGGTCCTCAGTGACTGGAATAATAACTTCTACTATTTCTGCTGAACAGCTCAGAAATCTCTGAATGATAACTACTTTTCTGGAAAACAGCTGACAACTGGACAACAACTGAGCGACTGCAACAACTACTGAACTAACTGACTCAGCACCTGCTTTTATAGCAAATTTTTTTAAGTCACAGGAAGCTGTTATGAGAATTCTACTCTCTCATATCAGACTTTAAAAGGTAAACCAAACAGCTGCTGTGGAGATTGTATTCCTTTCAGCTCTGGCACACGATAACATCACATTTAGGTCAGTTGACTGGCATAACCTGTATTCAGAATTCTTTTTTTTTTTTTTTTTTTAAAAACATGCACATTTGGTCAGCCCGAAGAACACTGTTTGATTTAAACATCTTATATAAATCAAAGTTTTGTTTGTGTCTTTTGGCTTTTCCCGGTTAGGGGTCGCCACAGTGGAACTCCAGTCCGCTAATGATTGGTAGTTGATTTTTACTTGCCGAGTTACCAGCCGTGACGCACAACCTTCAACGAAGGTACGCCCATTCACGCATGTCTCCACACAGAAGACGCTCTAGCTGAGAATTAAAAATAAAACGTTTTACTGTGAGGCAACAATGCTACCGCAGCACCACCACCACGGATCTGTCTTCTATAAATCAAAGTAATAATCAAAAAACATAAACTTATTTACAAGATTATAGCTAGTCATGCTGGCATATATAACACAGGATAATTTACAGTTATTTACAAGTATTTACAAAACTTCAGCCAGTCATGCTAGCACAGATAATGATATCTAATATCCTCACATTCCCATTTCCACTCTAGGTTTTCGAATACTGGCTAAGGCTTTGTCCACCCCTGTAGTGCCTTTTTTAGGCAATGTCGAATTGACAGACCCACCAACATAGCAAAATCAACTCGGTGGAACTGCAAGGTGTTTGCTCAATGCCAGTAGCCTAGTTAAAAAAAAAGTAACACTCCTTCCAAGCCCTCCTCACACTGAAGAATATGGATGTGTGTAAAAATGTCCTTCCATTTCACTGTTGCAGTATTCATAACATTAGGATCCCCTGACAAGGGTGGCCAGACATTTGGCCAGTATACCAAAGTCTTTGGGTTGCTTTAAGATATGCCTTACAGCACAAATATGCTCCTTGCGTAGGGTAAGGCATAAAGATGATGTATGGATGTACCATCCTTAGAACTATGCTACCAGTGTGAACACCATTGCTTGATTGTTTGTCTCAACCCGTTTCTGTTGCTGGTTCACAAAGCTGTTGCAGATAAGTGCCTTGTTAGGGTTCTTTTTTATTTATCCATTTTTGTTGTTGCGTGTGGGGTTTCATGTCATCCAAGAAGGATAACCGCCAGTGTGGGAGGCAGATTCTCCATAAAGACCACCACAACCAGTGTCTTTTTTGCCTAGGTGCCTCTCATGATCATACGTCATGTTCCACACATCAGGCCTTTGTACCTAAAATCCTTCATAGTAGACTGTTTTGTTTGGTGCTGTAACATGAAAATCAGCATCTTAAGCTTCTTGTGAAAGACACAGTGGCAGGTACTTCCTGCTCTGAGGGACAGCTGTCAGTGAAGAAGAAGGCCAGGAGGCCTAGGCCAGAATCTTCTGCTGTTTAGCCTCCACCGAACATCTCTCCTGAGGTGAGTAAATGCCCAGAGGTTCACCCGGCTTTATCGGTGGATTCCTGTGCCATGACTGGTTGGAGGCTGGCAGGGATCCGACTTTAAGCATGTACGAGGAAGCATTGCAGACACCCGTTTCAGATGGTCCAGGGGAACCACAACTGATTATCTCCAAGGGGCCTAGGGGTGCTCATCAAATATTAGTCATAGAAAAAGTCCCTACTAGCATCACTGAGTGCCGTCCTGGGTCAGAGCCTTCCATATTTTATAAGGCGGATGTCCCATTGAAGGAAAAAGCAAAACACTAAACATATCACTCCTGCTCCTAAGGATCTGCAAAGTGAAGGGCAGTCCTTCACTCAGGGTTTGTTTAATGCTTTAATGGCATTGAAACCCCTCAGGGAGTTTCTTTTCCAGTCTGCCCTTGGTCCTCTACTCCCCTTAAAAGACCCAGGGAATAGGATTCCTGTGAGGAGGAGCTGGGTTCAGATGAGGAATCCTTGCTTACTCTTCTCAGATTCCTTCTCCTTTGGACTGTAGATCAGAGGAAGATGAATCTGCCAGTCCTGATCCTCTCTTTGAAAGTATTTCTTTTGTGGACACTATCTCCAGGATAATGGAGTCCTTTAAATGGAATTGTGCTCAGGTTTCTGATGTAAATTAAAGATATTATGAGTTGCTGCAGATGGAATCTCCTAAACCGTCTGCTGTTCCTTCTGTTTTGGCTGCCTTGTTGGATGCATCTTCTAAGGCTCCAGACTGTCAACCCACCTGATAGATTCTGTAGGGCCTAAGGACTGTACATTTTTGTGCAAATGTCCTTCTGCTGACCCCTTATTGGTGTCTGCAACTTCTGACAAGCCCTCTCAATTGCTTCCTAATCCCAAATTACTGCCCTCTGATAAGGCTAGCAGGACCATGGAAAGGCTAGGGAAGAAGGTTTACATCTCTGCTGCTTTGGCTTTCAGAGCTGTTAATTATCAGACCCATATGTCCAGGTATTTGTTGTCTGTCCTCTCCCACGTTTATCAGGTTATTTCAGATCTTCCAGACTCTGAGGGCAAATCTTCAGCTCTTTCCCTGTTAGGGACTTCCTTCCAGATGTCTCGTCATTCCATCAAGTGTAGTTATGATGCAGCAGATGCTTCCCC
Source organism: Protopterus annectens (assembly GCF_019279795.1). Lineage (NCBI taxonomy): Eukaryota > Metazoa > Chordata > Ceratodontiformes > Protopteridae > Protopterus > Protopterus annectens. Next base: position 1,503,000,531 of record NC_056744.1, read on the forward strand.
TAGGGCTGCTGCTTTTGGGTCAGTGATGTGGAGGTATTCTTGGCTTAGGCTTCAACCTTTACCTGATGATATTTATAGGATCATAGGATGTTACAAGCCTAATGACCGACCTAGGGCCCTTACAAGCCTAATAAAGTACAACCCTTGTTCCCAAGAATATCAAGGTATTAAGCGGAACTAAGTCAGCAACTACTGCCCCTGCCAAAGAGGGACAGAAGTGAAACTCCTGGGGTGAATTTATGGTTTCTCATCCAGTCATCCAAATTACGTTTAAATAGGGTCAGTGAGTGGCTCTGTTTCACCTGAATTGGATGTTTGTTCCAGAAGAGAAGCAACCTCTGTGAGACATATTTGTATGTCCAGCAAGTTCTGTTGATGTCACATACTAGGTTAAGTTCCCTAGAGAGAGAGAGTGCATTTTATACCATTTGATTTACAAATGTGCAACATTGCCATTAGTGCAGGAGCTGAGATTCCTTTATTTGCAAAGCAGAGGTTGCCTCTGAGTAGTCCATAATAGTGACAGTGATTTCAGTCTGTCAACATAGGACATATGCTGAAGACCCTAAGGCTAAGTCACCTGAATTGAATGTTTGTTCCAGAAGAGAAGTAACCGTTGTGAGACATATTTGTCTCTCCAGCAAGTTCTGTTGATGTCACATACTAGGTTAAGTTCCCTAGAGAGAGAGAGAGAGAGAGAGAGTGCATTTTATACCATTTGATTTACAAATGTGCAGCATTGCCATTAGTGCAGGATCTAAGATTCCTTTATTTGCAAAACCGAGGTTGACTCTGAGTAGTCTGCAAGACACAGAATATAGTGACAGTGATTTCAGTCTTTTGACATAGGACATATGCTGAAGACCCTAAGGCTAAGTTGATGGATGCCACTCTTGACAGTAAACACTTGTTAAGTGAAGCTGCTGCTGTTTTTATGTTTAAGTCCCTTCAGGATAAGGGCAAGACTTTACAGGAACTTAAACATATGTTTTTCTCTCCTGTGCCTAAATTTCAGAGAAACTACCTAAATAAGCCAGCCTTTTTTCGTAGTCAATCTCGCCCTCCTTCTAAGGGTAAAAAGGGTGGCAAGCAAGCTCCTCCTGCTAAGGCTACCCAGACTTCAGTGCCCCAGAAGTCTCTTTTTCCAGATAAACCAGGTGCTGTCTGACTATCCCATTCTTCCCAGCCACTTTCTTTCTCTTCGTCCATCTCTCTCTCTCTCTTCCTGTTTGGCTACAGATAAGGATTCCTGGGTCCTGTCCATTGTTCGCCAGGGTATTTCATGGTTTGGAAACACCTTCCCCCTTTTATGGGTGTTTCCCAGCCCCATCAGGAACAACTTTCTTTATTTCCAGAGGTGCTTTGGGACCTTTTGACTCGGAGTACTATTCAAGAGGTGCCTGTGTGCCAAAGGGAGGGGGGTTACTCCAGGATGTTTCTAGTACCCAGAAAAGAGGGTACTTGACTTTGCTTCCTCAGGCATATATGGTGTCTGTGGATCTCAAAGGATGCTTATCTCCATATCCTGATCTACCCTCTTTTCAGGAAGTTTTTACATTTCTCTGTTGCTTACTGGCATTATCAGTTCTCTGGTTTGCCCTTTGGCCTTTCTACTGCCCGAAGGGTATTCACCAAATGCCTCGCCCCTGTGATTACTTTTTGCAGGATTCAGGGGATCCAAGTATTTCCTTACTTGGAAGACGACCTGTTTCAGACATCTTAGCCAGGATGCCCTGTTGTAAAACCTTCATTTTGCCATTTCTCTTCTGCAAAGCTTGGGGTTCACAATAAACTCCTTCTTTGATTCCTTCTCAAGACCATGTTTTTCTGGGGTACAGGAACCAGGCAGTGCCTATCCTAGCATCCATGCCTCTTCCTCAGGCCTTGACATTCATTTCTTTCTTTCAAACTCTTCTTCCTCTGGTGTCTTTTACAGCCGAGTTTTGAGAGCTGTGGGATTCTTGGCATCCACTGTCCCTATATTCCCTCTGGCCAAACTCCACATGAGAAAGTTTCAGTGGTTCCTGAAGTCAGTTTGACTTCAAAATGTGCATCCCCTAGACTTTGTTGTTCCTCTTTTGCCTTGTCTCAAGAAGGCGCTTCACTGGTGGTTCCAGCAGTTGTCTCTGAATCAAGGATTCCCCTTTCATCCCCCTCTTCCCTATCAGGAGCTGTTCACAGAATCTTTACACATGGGATGGGGAGCAGCTTTTGGCTCTCTAAAAGTGCAGGCGGGGTAGTCGTCTCTTCAGTGGAAAGAGCACATCAGTATCAAAGAGATGAGAGCTCTTCTGCTGGTGCTTCAGGCTTTTCATCCTCTTTTCTCCTCCAAACCTCTCAAAGTATTTACAGACAATACAACAGTGATGTGATATGTAAAGAAATGGGGGGTGGGGTGGGGGGTGGGGGTAGGCGGACAAGATCTTATCTTCCTTTGCAGGTTGGCACTCCCAGTGTGGGATCTTGCAGTCCAGTATCAAGTGACTCTTTAGGCAGTTTACATCCCTCAGGTCAAAGCATTGTGGCAGACACTCTGAGCAGGTCCTTAACTCAATCCCATGAATGGATGCTTCACAGGGATGTGTTTCTGGACATTGTCCACGAGTGGGGTACTCCTCAAAAAGATCTCTTTGCCTCCCGTCTGAACTGACAACTTCCTCTATTTTGTGCCGGAATCTCAGGTTCTTTGGTTTGGAAGGTGGATGCCCTATCTTTTTCTTGGAAGGGGATGTTTCTTTATGTTTTTCCTCCCCTTCCCGTCATTCCAAAAGTCCTGTTAAAAATTAATTCAACAGGATGCTCCCAAAAGCTTGTTGGTGAGTCCCTTTTGGCTAAGACAGCATTGGTTGCCTCTTCCTCTGCATTTAGCCAAGGGCAGTCATCACAAGTTACCTCACAGGGTGGACCTGCTCGCACAAGACAATGAATCTCTCATTCTTCCCCACCTGTCCACTCTTCAACTGACACTGTGGGTGATAGGAGTTTGATTCCACAGACACCTTTTTTCCTAAGGACATGCTTGGGGTCCTGGTGGACACTAGGCAGCCCAATGCCAGGAAATCCTGCTTGTCCAAATGGAAGAGGTTTTCTGTTTGCTGTTTTTCCTCATAACCTGGATCAACTTTTTGTGGATGTTCCTTTGTTTCTGTGTTGTGTGTGAATTGTTCAATGCTGGGTTGGCTTATTTATCTGTTAAGGCCCACTTATCAGCTGTTTCTGCTTGTCTGCCTTTATCTCCTCTTTTAGCCTCTAGATTTGAGGCTAAACAATTCCTAAAAGGCGCACTTCATGTTAGGCCTCCAGGAAGTCTGTTCCTCCTCCCTGTGATCTTAATTTGTTTTGGAAAAATTGACTCAGGCTTCTTTTGAGTCTGCAGCTTCATCTTCCTTGCAGCATTGCTCTTGGAAGAATATACTTTTGTTAGCCTCTCTTTCTGCCAGACAGGTGTGTGAGGTTCAAGCCCTTATGGCTTGTCCTTCTATTTTGGTGTTTCAGAAGGATAGGGTGTCCTTGCGTACTAATCCTCCTTTTATGCCCAAGGTGGTGAATGAGTTATTCCTTAACCAATCTGTTCATTTGCGCACTTTTTTCCCTTTTCCGCAATCTGCCAGTGAGAAGGTGCTGCACATGTTGGATGTTCATAGACAACTCGGATGTTATTTAGGTAAGACTATTAGGAAATCTGATCAGCTTTTTGTTTACTTTCATCCTAGGTCCTTAGGATTAGCTATATCCAAGCAAACTATTTCTTATTGCATCTCAAATGCTGTTTATTTTTGTTATTCCTTTCATGGTAAAGCCTTCCTTGTTCTGTTAAGGCTCATTCTACTAGGGCTGTGGCTTCTTCTGGTGCTATTTTCAAGAGTTTGGATACTAACTCTATACTTGAGGTAGCTTCCTGGACTTCTGTACATACATTTACCAAGCACTACAAGTTGGATGGAATCTTCAGAGCTAGAGCTGGTTTTGTTACGGCCATCCTTCATGGCTGCTTAGAGGGCTGTGCTGGCCTTTCCAAGTTTCTTCTTAAGTTTTGGCACTCTTCGTAATGTTACAAGTACTACAACAGCAAAATGGAAGGGTATAATACAGCTCTGTAAAATTTTACCATAACTGTAGACATCCTTCTCTTCACGGTTGCAATGTTCATTCCCTCCCTCCTCCCCCTGGTACAATTTGCCTTCCGAATGTACTGGTTACCTTTTTCTTTTCCTTGGACTGACGATCCTACTGGGGCTCTCAGTTCTGAGGATAGTACATCCAGATATCACCTTTATGCCCTACTCTACACAAGGATCATATGTGTGACGTATGGCATACCTTAAAGCAACCTAAAGGCTTTGGTATACTGGCTGGATGTTGGGCCACCCTTGTCAGGGGAATCCCTAATGTTATGAATACCGCAACAGTGAAGAAAAGGACGACTACTGTTATGGTAAGATTTTACACAACTGTATTTACTGAGACATGCTTTAAAGTAGCAGTCATCACACTGGCAGTGCGAGGTTTCAGTACCTTCCACACTTCAGACCAGAAGCTGCACAGACAGAGGCTAAATATGGAGGAGTCTGACTATACATCAAGTAACAGGCAAGGGTGGTCAGACATGATGACATGCTTGAGTTCCTCCATGTGCAGTTTACCATAGACAAAATCATGTCCCATAATCTAGCCAGCTTGTAGGTCACCCTCCATGTTCCAGGAAGCTTACAATGCATACTTAGACCTACTGGACACACTTGACATCCAACCTGGCACCCTACTCATGGGAGACTTCTGTTGTCCCTCTATAGATTAGGAGTCCTACATGGCCTTAAAATTATAGGCTCAGAGATTCCTGGACTTTGTAATTATAAACAACGTTGATCAAATAGTGAATACACCCACTCAAGGCTCCAACATACTGGACCTTGTACTCACAAATATGGGAGAATGCCACCTACCCCCCCCCCCCAAGCGTCTTGTCCTCCTTGGTAAAGTCTGATCATGAAGCTGTCTCCTTTCAAATCAAAATCAACTGCGTAATCCCATTAAAACCATTAACAGTTAGAAAGTATTACAATGCAAATTACCTGTTTTTAAGTGATGTTTTTTCAAAATTCAGTGACCCTCTAAACCCCGAGAACACTCCAGCCTATGCTGAATTGTTCTCAGAACTGTGTTCAACTATGTCCGTGGCTGCATAGAGGCTGTTTCTGGTAAATACAGCAGCCTCAATGCAGCCATGTCAATGGCTAAGACATTTGATACAATCCTCACTCAGGCATTGTCAGCAAACTTACAGAACTAGGTTTAATCCTGTTTATAACATGATGGATAAGTAGCTGGCTCACTGATAAGTCTCAGGAGGTTATAATCAGTGAGGCCACGTACACAAAGAAGCTGGCCACCAGTGTAGTCCCCCAGAGCTCTGTGTTAGGCCCACTCCACTTTTGGTGTCCACTTCTCGGATGTCAGAGTCAGTGTCAGTGTCAAAGTCTTCTGACTAACCAAGTTTGCAGATGATTGCAAACTGGGAACAGTTATTGAATCCCTCCAAGACGAGAACACCCTTCAGGAAGGTCTAATATAGACAGATGTTTGGTGTCAAAGTCATGGCTTAAAACTCAGTACCAACAAATGCATTATAGTACCTTCTGGGAAGTCTGCTTCTCTGGGTAGCTATGTCATCAATAAAATACCCTTAAAAATTGATTTGCTAGTGAGGGATCTGGAAACTCGTATAGATAGTAACCTAGCCTTCGACCAACATGTGTCCAAGGTGGTAAGGAAATCCTTCTGTGTTGCTGAACATATAAGCAAGGGCATGGCATCTAGGTCCAGAGAGGTCATCATTCCACTGTAGTTAGCCCTCAACAGGACAATCATAGAGTGTAATGCCCCCTTGGGGATGGACTTGACCAGACACATGCAGCAAATGGAACGTCCACAAAGGTTCCTTACAAAAAGAATACAAGGAGTAAACAGTGTCCTACACTGATCACCTCAAAGCCCTGTCTCTTTGCTCAGTATCTTACAGACTTCTACGAAGTGATCTTTGCCTGGCATACAAGGCATCCCTGGGCTCTGTTTTGATTAATCTTTTGCACGTCTGCAGAACAAACAGCATCAGAACTACTAGATTAAAAGGCCTAAATTTTGCTTGCAACATAAATAGGACTTGTTGGAGAGACAGATATGTTTCTCAGATAATTCCCTTTTTCTTGAATCTTTATCCCTATCCTTATTTAAGTGCAGTTTGGATCCATGGATTGTTATCTGGAAATTCACCCCTGTTCTGGCTCCTATATCCATGATAGACAGAGGCAGTCAGCAAATCACCTTCTGTAAATCAAATTTGTCTGTCACATTTGGGTTCCATGGCTTTTAAGGGCCGTAGTGGTTGTTAGCCTAGTATACACTTATGAATATGTATACCCTTACTAATTTTAAAATGTACCTGGAATCTAGCCATCTATCTCCATCATTTCTTTCAGAATTTGAATGGCAATGAGAACAAATTCAGTATACTGTTGGCATGCTTTTTTATTTTGTTATTACATTGTCAGTATTGAGTGGTTTAGGAAAGCTGTTCAGGTATGGAATCCCTAGTATGGGACTAGAAAGGGACAGCCTGTGTAATTTCAGACCATTCCATTTGGTTTTCCTTATTGTATAATTTTTTGTGATTTCCACCTTGGTAAAACATTTTCCAAGCAGTATTAAGTCACATTCTAATTTTCTTTGATAGTGTATAGGAAAGGGGTGGACTCTAGAAGCATTCTAGCAGGAATTACATGGTCCTCTGTACATACTTTTACAAGACATTGCATATTCGATTCCTTTTCCAGTTCCAGGACTGTCTTTGCTATGGCCATTCTCCAGGAACTTTATCCTTCCTTTCTCCTGGGTTGGATAAGCTGTGGTAATCAACTTAAATAGCTAGATGGAACTGCAGTAGTGAGAATTCTACTTTCACACTATACTATGTTCATTACTTAATCTTAACTGTAGCTGTTTGAATTCCTCACTGCTGCAGTATCCACTCCCACCTTCCTCCCTTTTCTGCTGCAGTAGACACACACACACCTCTTCTACTATATGTAGTTATTTTTTGGGGTAAACAGTTATATGTTTATATCCTTTGGGGGTTTCTGGACAAGTAAGTGTTCTGTCTGTTTGGCAATAAATTCCTGGCGTTGTCTACACTCTGACTGCTGAGGGGCCGGCCAATCAGCAGAGTATAGATGTGGGAAGAACGGAGACTGAGGTTTTTGAAGACTGGATGGTGGCTGTATTCTGGTTAGGGCAAGGCTATTGCAACAGTGCGGAATTAGAACATTTACTAACTGTTATGGTAAGTGCAATCTTACAAAGGTTCTCAAAAATAGTATTTTCTTTCTGTGCTTCTGTGCCTGGGAACCACATTTGTTTCTGTGAGTAATTCGTTAGTTTACTATGTGCCTTCATACTATTAATGAATTTGCTCCACTGCTTTAATTTGTCTTGAGAATAACTACTCTAGTGTCCCTCAGTTATCTGCGTTCTAACGGTAAGTATTTAGATGTGTACTTGACAATTGCAAATGCTTGAGTATACTTGTAAGCTGACTTTGTAAGTTTTTTAACTTCTGTGGTATTGGTTGCTGCTTTTCTATTTCTTGTAGGGGCAGTGCTTGTAGAACTGAATGTGTTCTTTGGAGGTTAATAGGCTATTGTCCCTGAGACCCTTATAAGCCTAGCCAAGAGTTTAGCTAATGTCTAGACAAGTTAGCACCCGATGTCCCTGTCCAGTAGGGACACAGGTGGAATCCCAGGGGTATATTTTCTGTTTCCCATTCAGTTATACAGGTTGCGCCTAAAAATGGGTAAAGAGGTACTCTTCTTGACGTGGAGAGGGAGTTTATTGCATAGATTGGGGGGGTCTCTGGGACACAAATCTGTCCCGCCAACAAGTTCTGTTGATGTCACAGACCAGGTTGAGGCCACACATGCGAGTTACTCGAGTGGAGCTTGACTTGCAGATGTGCAGCAGTCCCATCAAGGTGGGGTCCGTGATTGCCTTGTTTGCCAGACAGAGGTCACCTCTGAGGGTTCTGTATGAAACTGAGTAGAAGGATAGGGCTTTTAGTGTACTTGGTGTCAGACCCACTTGGGCCAATTGTCTATGTATGAGTTTGTGTCATGTCTTCAGAGAGGTCATATGTTTTTTTTCTTTAGTTCTAAAAAGGTACTAAGATGTCAGCAGATTATCTTTTGGTTGTGAGTTGAATCAGGTGGTTGAGGCAGTGACTGGAGAGTTCCAGAAAACACAAATGTCTGTTGATGGTGTCATGGAAATGCTTAGTTCAGTATGGGACTTCCCACCTTCAGAAAAAGCTTCTCTTATGTTTGAGGAGGTGTAAGCCATGAAGTCTGAGTAGATCCTCTTCAAGATCTAGTTATCTGAAGCAACAGCGAGGAACTTTGTCTAAAAGCTTGTCAGATATTGCTGTGGAGGTATTCATAGGACCCCCTGGTGGACACCACAGTGAAGCTGTCAGGTTAAGGAATGAAACCTTCCAAGCATTGGAAGCAGGGGTTCCCTTTATTTGAATGTTTCTTTGAAAAAAAAAAACATGAATTTGGCTTATAGGATTCAAAAGATGGGGATGGCAGAAGGCAGTAGCTGCAGTACACATCAAAGTGAACGCCTGAGTCTAAGAAGAGTTTGGTGAGGCTGTGTTGAATGACTTTTGGATGACCTCATACAGGTTCCGAAAAGCCATTTAAAGAGACAGGAGTGGAAGAACCACACTGTCTTAGCAAAGGTGCAGAAGCATTGTCTTTAACTGGGGAAATTATTGAGAGGTGCAAGGGACACACTGAGGGAATCCTGAATCTGGTGGACATTCCCACCTCGGAGAAGGCAGTACTAGTAGCAGATGGTGTAGCTGGAAGAATTTTGTTAGCTCGGGTGCTGTGGGCAGTGCTATAATGGGTGATACGATCCATTTGGGAAAGCTGAAGATGCTGGGTTTTGTTGGGATTTCGTGGTTAACAAGCATTTTCATCTTTGAAGGGAAAGTGAGGACAGCAGATGTGGATTGGAAAAATGGGGGTAGTGGTCTTCGTTCTTTTGTAAAAAGGATAAGAATATATGTTCCTTTTCTAGAGGGACCTGATTCCTCAGTTTCTCAGGGAAGGTATGTTAGGATGCTGGGAGGAGACTTCTTCCAGAAGTCAAGCTTCTGATTTAGGAAGGAGTAGTACAGATTCCATTCTGGCTGTGAAACAGTAATTTAATTCCATATGCTTGCAGTTGAGGGAGGGGGGGGGGTTAATGAGATTTGACCGGTGCTGTCTGCTTGTATGTTGTACATTTGAGAAACTGTATTATTGTGCACCCCAGAATGTGTTTGTGGAAAGTCTTTTTTTTCACCAGTACATGGCCGTTTGGTCATGCCTGTGTGCCATTTGGTCCCTGTTTTTATGAAATGACAGTTTGTGATTATATTCCCGCCACTAAGCCATACACATTCAAGGTAGGCATAGGACTCTACCAGCAGATGTACCTTGTCTCCTTTCCTGTTCAAGGCTTTCATGGACATGGTATCAATACACAGACAAATTTAGAGACTATCTAGTTTCAGCGAAAAGAACAGACCCCCCCCCCCCCAGAGAATTAACGGTATAGAACAGCAAAAAAATCCAGTAAAAATGTGTAAGTACCTGCACTGAAACATTGCATTTTGTTGGACTTGAGAGTGACACAGCAGGAACAAAAGTAGAAGTAAAATCCAGACGTTTATTCAGTAATGAATAATCCAAGTATAAGTAAGAGATAGGTAAGCGCTTTCACTAGTTATACTAGCTTCATCAGACCACAGTAAAATCAAGTTTCTAACAGTAATTAATATAGTAATTACATCGCTCTAAAACTTCAAACTCTCCAATTAGATCCCATGCATACATTATAAAATAGCAACTATAATTAGTTAAAACACTTCTTAAAAGCACACACAGATATCGATACTTAAATGATCATGTCCCCCTTAAGCCAGTCTTGAAAGCCAGGACACCGAAGTACTGGTGTCTGTGTGCCTGTGTGCCTGCGTCTGTGTGTGTATGTCTACATTTGTTCCTGCTGGTCCAACAAAGTTCCATGTTTTGGTGTAAACGCATTTTTACAGAATATCTACTTTGGGTATGTGAGGGTTCCACCCTTTTGTGAAGATGATGATGCCCTCTTGATCTCAAGTGTCTGATCTCGGTTGTATACTGGAGTGATTTGCTGTTGAATGGGAACAGAATCAGATGTAAATCAGTGTCTTTCAGTTAGAGTTCTTGTTTTTTTTGTACAAAAAGGAGTGAATTTTTCTCCTCAGGTGTGGGAAGAGCATCTACCTTATCTGCAGGAATTTAAGTGTTTTGCAGTTTTGCTCATGAATGAGGGTAGAGGAATCGGGAGCTTGTAACAGTGTTAGCACTGCAGTCACAGTACTGGAGTGTGGTGAGAACTGAGTCATACAATAAATCTGTCATTTTAGCAGGTGCTGTCTCTATCCTTACCTGTGTTTATGTTTGATTAGTGCCCGAGAGGAAGAGATAATTGATATGAACAACAGAACTGAGATTTGTTTGCAAGACTGCATTCCAAAACAGAGCGAGGAGCTCAGCAATCCAGGAGGACCTAAGCTTACAGCCTCTGCTGCTGCTGCTTGTTGAGAGGAGCCTAGGCACCTTGTGAGGGTAACCCCTGCATACTTCCCAGAGGTCATGTAAGGGGCCCCAGTGCAGGTGCAGTGCACTGTAAAGATAAGTTTAAGTTTCAGTTTGCTCAGAATCCCACAGGGTGAGCTGAAGGTGATTTGTTGGGTAGTGAAGCCTGATCTACCCTTCTGTGCCACCTTGGCCCATATCAAGACAAGTAGTTTAGAAAATGAGGATGATGGTAACTGATGAGCCATAAACAATACCCAAAGAGTTGGATGTGTTACTGTTGTACTTCTAGTTTTATTAGTTATTGTCCTATTGTTTTGTCTGTTGTTAGTTATACGCTTCTATGAGATTATATTACTGGCTTAATTGTGAGCTCACTATGCAGTGCCACCTGCTGATTATTACATTTTAAGAGTCCTTCAGAAATATCCTGGTAATTCCTTTACTGACTTTGTGGGAGCATGGATGAAATTCTTGGCTAGGCTTATAAGGGCCTCTGGGCCAATAGCCTAGTATTGTCCTGTGAACCTATGACTTGTCTATTAGGTTAGATTATGTTTAGCATTTCATTTGGACTCAGCTTCTTAGCATGTTTAATTGATGTATTACCCAACTTTTGTGACCTCTACTGCTGATATGGCTACCCTACTAGTCAGCAAGTTAGAGATGGATGCAATTTCATTTGATTGAGTTGTATTCACTAATGTTTGAAATTTTGAAAGGTGTTTGCAATAGAAAATAATTTCTGGTGTGATTTTTTTTTTTTTGTGTGTGTGTGCCCACTAGTGATTCTTTATGTGTGTACATAGTGTTTAGTATGTTTAAGTAGTACTATGCTGAGATGAAATTTCCCCCACGGGGTGTACAAATGTTTTGTACATGGTTTTATTTTTCTTGTGATGTTTAGTTTAAACACTCCTTCTGGCAGCAGATCTGTACTACTACATTAATATAGGTTAGTGTTACATTCCCTTAAAGGATACCCTCAGAAGAAAAGTACATCTTGTCACTTGTTGACTAAGTGACCTTTATTATCTGTTTGTCCATTTTCTTAATCTGTAATCTTGGTGAGGATCACTGTGGCACCAAGCTGAGCAGTGCATCACAGACTTTGTATCCCAGGCAGTAGTTCCCAAATTATCCTGTAAAATGCCAGAATGTTTTCATGCAAGCTGAGCAGTACAGTCTCACAAGCATATACTCACTATGCCCTGGTGCCTGTTCCCATTTGGCTGTCAGTGTACATCTCTCACAGTTTCATTAACTTTAATCATACTTTGACTTAGGAATTGGGTCCATTCCCATCATGGTATTAAAAAACAAAAAGATTTGGAGAAATTAAAAAAGAAGGACACCATAGGGTATGCTCAGGTGATGTTCATATAACCTGTACTGACATCTGTCCTCCTGGACCCATCCACTGGGCACTGCACCCATCCATTGATCAACCTGCTTATCCTTTTGCTCTCCTTTTTGAAGTTCACTACCCAAAACTCTTCCACTTAGTGCAGCTACTGAATTCTTACAATAATCCACTTTTTTCAAGCAGAGAAGTGACTTTTTTATTGAAGGTGGTGATTTTCATATTGACTACTTCACACAAGCAGGAACTGGTCCATTGCATGCAAGAGTTGATGTGCTGTTGATGCCAGGATGACATCACCTGCAAATAACAAAGGTTCAAAATGCTATGGCTATCTGTATCTTTGCTGTTGGATGTTAACATCTGATTGGCCAAAACCCTTGCGGAGTTGTAAGTTGACAAGATGTAAATGAAGATCGTCTGCTATGGGTTTATTTATGGCTGTGATGTTCAGTTTAAACACTCCTACTGGCAGCCGATCTGTACTACTGCATAAATATAGTTTAGCATTACTATACCTTAGCTATGCCTTTATGTTGTGATCATGAAAGCTGTGAACAGGTGTCTTTACTAGTGTCTTACTTCTATCTTGACTTGGAATGAGGTATAACATTTGCTTCACAACTACAAGGACCAAGTGTAGACCTCCATCCCTGTAATGTTGTAGCATATCCCTGAAGACATTTAAAGGCACATGGTCATATGTCTTCTGTAGGTTCACAGAATACCTGAGGACCATACTGGAGAACTCTCACTGCCGTAACGAGGTGCCCATTTTAAGTTTTGGAGACAGTAATTGAAATCCTGAGAATATTAGAAATAAAGGTGTGAACTGGAGGAAACATACACAAAGTCTGACATTATGTTATCTTGGATTTTTGTCCTTATTCCAAGGTACGGCAGTCTTACAGATACTGTATATACAAGAAACAGGGATGTGATGGATACTTTAATGGTGTAATAGCAAGTTTCCAAGTTCACTATTTCTTTTCTGAATCTCAGTTTAATGTTTTGAAATGTTGGAACTGTCGAGTTTTAGGTGTTGCAATTTCCGATAGGGAGCTTCATAACGAGCATAACCCACATTTTTTCCACAGTTGCTTGACACTGCTTGAGCTGCTGATGTCTTGAACAGATTTCTTTCAGACTTTACTCACCTGACTGCCCCAGTATGCAGGAGAGCGTCTTTCAGATGTGGGACTTAAATCATGTACAGGAGCATCTCACCCTCACTGCATGCTTTGGTTTCCTAGGATTTTTCAGCTGCCAGGGCAGTTGTTTTCTGCTCATCACCAAGTGATGACTAGTTTGACAGTTCAACGTGTTTGTTGACCTGATTGTCCAGATCATTTGGCCTTAGGCCAGACTACAAAACTGATGATCATCCTGTACCCTAGTGTATTCTGGTACCAAAACCACTTATGAAAAATCTTTTGTTCTAACATGGTATTTGTTATGGAATGTCCATAACTAGCACAGAAGTCCAGTAACAGTTCACTAAGTCAGGTTTAGATCAAGCAAGATGTTTGCCAGTCATACTCCCTACATTGTGTCTGTCACTCTCCACGTGATCTTTGAACTTTCACACTAGAACTTCATTCAGTCAGTAGTACTCTTGTCATGCACTGCGCCCATGGGCTCTTCTAAGGCCAAAGTCTCTGCATAGGTTTTAGATGCATATGCACAAGAGTTTTCCTTTCTGTGTCTTGTGATCACATCAAGGAAACCCTCTCATCTGTTGCCAGAAAGTGTATTGTGTCAGCAAGGATTGAGCATCTCCAACTGTTGGAAGTTCTGAAATGAATCTCTCCTCTGGAGTATGAGGGCTACAGCTCACAATTGAAAAGAATACCTCTAGAAACTAGTCCTTTGTGTTTAGTGAGAACGTCTGTTATCTAGTCAAAAGTTTCGATCTTTCCGCAGTAGTTGTGACTCCTTCAGCAGCAGTGAGATAACATTGCTGGTCCTAAGAGCATTTTCTGTTGCCTGAGTCTAGTTTGTCCTCATCAGTTCTTTTCCAGCCTGCTGCTTGAATTCCATTGCACCTGATCTATATTCCTTTTGCTGGTGGTTTGCTCATGTAGCAGCAGCTCCATACATCTGGTCTAATTCAGTCAAATGTATATGGGTCACCCAACCCCTAGGTGATATTTTGAATTCCAACTTTCATATAGACATACCTTGTAACAGTTTGTCTCTCTTACCCACTTTTTAATTGCATTGTTTTAGTTAAAATGTGCCATTGTTGCACTTAAGCGGGTAGTTTCCCTTTTAGTTAGTTTAAAGTTACAATTTTGCAAAATGGTTCTGCTTTCCACAAAAAAAAAATAATCTTAGTAGGCAGGTACCTTTGTGCAGAAGAGCCTGTCACAATTTTTTTTGTGTCTTTCGGCGTTTCCCAGTTAGGGGTCGCCACAACGGAACTCCGGTCCACTAACGATTGGCAGTTGATTTTTACTACCGGCTTGCCAGGCCTGACGCACAACCTTCAACGAAGGTACGCCCATTCACGCATGCCTCCACGCAAAAGACGCTCTAGCTGAGAATCGAACCGGACAGCGTCTTACTGTGAGGCGACAACGCTACCGCAGCACCACCACCGCGGGTAAGAGCCTGTCACAATAATCGCATTTTTTCATGTTGCCTTTTGAAACCATTATATTTGATAAAATATTTCTTGCTAGTTGAGCTTTGTGTGTGTTTTGACTATTTATTTATATTTCTGTTGTAGCTTTAGTGTTGCTATTCTTTGCTTGGTATTCAGAGATTTTCTTTGTTGTCTTTTAACAGTAGTAATCCTTCCAAACTCATACCAGATTATACATGTGCATTCCAATTAAGTAACTGTTGAGTTATTTGTGTTTGGATTTCCTGATCTGTATTATTGAAATCACAAGTTATAAACATAGAGGATTGTGATAAGTTTGCTGATCGTAACCCACTGATTATGTGTTCAAGACAAGGATGCAAAGAAATTCACCTTGAGAGCGAATGTTAGCATCCATGTTGAAAACACATAATAGAAGGTTATGATTGACGACCTGATCATAATTCTTTGAGCTTTAGCTTTGCTAATTACAGAGAAAAAAAAATCGCTAAGTGTTTGCCTGGCTTTCATATCCGTAAAACACTTATTATACAATGACTGGCCATAAACATTCAAAAATGAGCACACTGATTGGTCAGCCTAACCAGCGTGCCCATTGTAAATCTGACATATACTTACAGAAAAAGGTCCCGTTGCCCGGACTTTTTCCGTAAGTATTTTTTCTGATTTTTTTTTTGTTTGTTTTTTTGTTTGTGTGCGCACAGGTAGCAACAGAGAAAGGAAGATCTCTGTTGCTTTAATCTCGCTATGTTATACGTTTAACATAGAGAGATATCTTTAAAAAAAGCAACGGAGATCTTCCTTTCTCCGTTACTACCTCTGCACAGCACTGATGTACTGCGTAAGCGTGGGAACATGACCCATCCGAAATGCCCCAGGATACCTGCGGAAGGGTAGCACGGAGGCATTATACAATGACATTATTTAAGAAAAATAAGTATTTTTTTTCTTAAATAATGTCATTGTATAATAGCAATAACCCACGACTGGGTGTGGGAAATGCTGGATTTTACCCACGGTTGGCTTTGTTTGGTCACTCGGGCTTCACCCTCATGACCAAACCACACCAACCGTGGGGTAAATACAGCATTACCCACACCCATCGGTGGGTTATTGTTTACGTGAGGGCTGTCAAGAGAGGTAATATAACACTGTCCGTTATGCTTTCACTTACCTCCATATCTCTTAACTATCTAGACTTTTGCAGGATGTCCAGATTATTGCTTCACATTTTTGGTCTATTTCTTATAAAATCTGTGAGATTTGGACAAACCACTGAGGACTGAAGTCACTAAATAATGGCACACATTTGAGTTTCAGAGTTTGTTCAGGCAATGAATCCTAATACATCCTGTTATTGTACTGTATGAGTTTGTTTGAGAAGTAGGGAACACGTTACTGGTACAGAGCAGGCAGAAACAAATCTTTTATTTCTGCCACTGTCATTTGCTTGTCAGTGCAGGCAGATATTACGGCCTGGTGGTAGGCCCAACCTTAACACCACCATTCCGGCTATAAATGGTTTGTCTTTTACTGAATATTGGAGCTTAACCAGCGTACAGCATGAACTGCATAATTTTTAATCTAGTGTAGGACATTAATCTGTTGTGTCTGTGAATTTGTATTTAGTCGTTTTGAATGTGTATTTTTCAAATTGCACGTTTTGCTTTATCTTCTGCGTATTTGTCTTCAAATATCAACAGTGTGCTCTTTCGTTGGCATGTGCAACCAGAGTGCCTTTATTTAGCACTGTCAGTAGTATTTATGCAGAATAGTTATCAAATACTGTAATAAATTTGTTCCATAGTGGACCTAATGAAAGTTAGTCTGTGCCTTTTGCTAAAAATAATTCAGTTTAAGTGTTTATAAGTAATTGGTGTATTTCTTGTAATGCTTTGTGAATTTTGTATCTTTATGTTGACAACAGCTGTCAGCTTGGTTTGTAAACTTCACTTCTCTTATATGGGTTTGCATTATTCATTTATGTTGATAGATCTTACCTTTCTAAGCAGTAACTGATCATTTTTGAATATTGAGCAGCTTTTGAAAACTATGACTTGTATAGTTCAGTTTCCTTAAAGCTACAGCTAGCATTTGTCTGCAGTTTATGTTGCACATGAATGACAGACTGAATACAATAAAAATGAATGAGGCACATTGGTACATTCAAGCAACAGAATCCTGACTGAAATGTCATCAAAATTTTCACCCACCTAAGTATAGACCGCAATGAGCATATCTGAATATGTTTGACTAACTTGGCTGAGGTGAAGTCAAGAGGAGATCCAATATAACTACCTCATGTGAAGAAATCATAAGGGTGTAGTTTTACCTTTAGACATATCTCTCATTTGATTAGACTTTTTCGGTATGTCCAGATTTTTGCCTAATTTTTGGTCTGTTCCTCATAAAATGTATGGTTTTATAGATGGTAATTGGGGATTGATGTCACTAAATAATGACAATCATTAGAATTTGACTTCATATCCATCAGAAAGTGTATGCTTTTAGAGCATGCTGGCCATGGCAAGAAAGGTTATTGCAGTAAACTGGTAGAATGAGACGACTACTACTTTGAAGGAATTTAAAAACATGGCTGGTAAAACATGTCAACTTGAATTAGCTACATTCAAGATGAGAACAGATTGAGTCACTTCATACTGCAAGTCTTTGTTGAAATTTAAACAACTATTATCTAATAATAAGGACTATCCAAACCTGACTGAAGAGATATCTATAAGTCTCTCAACACAATGTTCACTCCTTACCTTCTTTCTCCTTCTCCTCAGTGTTTACTACTCAAAAAGTACATATGTAAAGGAAGTCTCATTTGTTCATAACTGTTGTACAACAGACCCCCCCCCATTAATATTCCAAAACGTACACGCTGATTGGTCAGTGTGCATATTGTAAATCAGAGATATAGTAATGGAAAAAGGTCTGGTCGCCCGAACTTTTTCCATTAGTATAACTCTTTTTTTTTTTTTTTTACGAGTTTAACATGGTGAGACAGCTTTTTAAAAAAGCAACGGAGCATATCCGTTGCTTTTTTAAAGTTGTCTCGCTATGTTAAACCCATTTAACATAGCGAGATACTTTAAAAAGCAACGGAGATCTTGCTTTCTCCGTTGCTTTTTTCAAAACTGTCTCGCTATGTTAAATGGGTTTAACCTAGCGAGACAGCTTTAAAAAAAGCAACGGAGATTCTCCTTTGTTTTTTTATAGCTGTCTCTCTATGTTAAACTCGTTTAACATAGCGAGACAGGATGTAAAAAGCAACGGAGATCTTGCTTTCTCCGTTGCTTTTGCCCACAGCTCTGATGTACTGCTTAAATATACGCATGCACAGTACATCAGAACTGCCGTAGAATACCCAGACAGCTGTGGAAGGGCAGCAAGGAGGCATTATACAATGCCATTATTTAAGAAAAGTAATTATTTTTTTTCTTAAATAATGTCATTGTTTAATAGCAATAACCCACTTCTGGGTGTGGGTAATGCTGGATTTACCCATGGTTGGCTTTGTATGGCCACTCAGGCTTCGCCCTCGTGACCAAACCACACCAACCGTGGGTAAATCCAGCATTACCCACACCCAGGCGTGGGTTATTGCTATATTATTTAATACGTACACGCTACTAACTTTATTTTTCTCACAGTGATCTTTACTTAAATGCTTGTGTTTTTCTTTTTGAACTTGTGTCTACAAGAAAACTGTATTGAATACTACTTTTTTTATAGATTAGATAATGTGTATTCTGCATCTTACTGTATGTATACTACTGTACTATATGATTATTGTGTATTGCTTATATTTCTGTGGAGCTTTTCTCCCTGGGCCTCCACTAAAAATGGGCTTCTAGCCCAGTCGGACTTTCCCGGTAAATAAATAAATATTAGAAGAATAGATGATAGTTTCTAAATAAATAATGTTGCAAGTTGGATTTATTAATAATCTCTATGTTTAGTAGACACCTTTTTTAAGTAGTTGATTTGATTTGTTGTTATGATGTTTATTATTATATTTATATGTTGTTCTTAATTTTTGTATGGTATATGTTATCTGGATTTTAAATCTTTTATAAAAAGAAACAGCAAAAAAAGAAAATGTTTGCTAATGCATTTAATTTAATCTAGCAACTTTCTAAGTTTATAAGAGCATTAATAAAAATCTGTCCCTATTTTTGGACATGGTCCAGATTTCTTGCCCCAAGAGTTTATCAGGTTTGCCTTTAGGGGTGACTAAAAGTAGCATTGGTGTAGTAAAATAAACAAAAATGTTCTCCATCGTATAAAAATACTTATTTTGCAGTGAACCAGTGGGGCTACTTTAGTGTAAAAGACTAACTTAACAAAACCCAGAGTGTAAATTTAAAATCCTTTTAACACTTTTTTTCAAAATCAGATGAGAGTCCTCACAACCAGCACTGTAGCAATGAGATGTTTATGTGATCCTTTTAGTATTAACATCTTGCTAGCATTCTGTAAGAAAAGCTGATGCTTGCCATACTATAACCAAATGATCTTCAAAATTCCCACAGACAGGCATTCAGGAGCTAAAGTGAATCCCTCACCCTATATTGGTTGCTCAGGAGAACATACCAGCAATAACTAAGCATCATTTGAACTTCCCTACCACCAGAATGCTTATTAAAGCATACCAGCTATCAAAAGTGAAATGGTATATCTTTTAAAAGTATTTGCTAGTTAATGCTGATGGCCTGCTGTCAGTGGATGAACCATTATGATTCCCTCTGCAGTCTTTCTTGACTTGCTTTTTTGCTTTTTCATGGATTTCTGTTTCTTGTCCTGCTACCTGTAGATGGATTTTGCCTTTCTTCTCCCAACCCCCACATAATTCCTGATATAGACCTGTTGCTGGCGACATGGGATATCACTTCTGGTTTGTCATGTGTTAACGAAGTTTGGAGTTTTGTAGAGAAGTATTTTTACATGAATTGGCTCATACAGTATCTGAAAGCACTCTGGTATCTAATCCATTTCTTGTAAGAATTCATAATCACTTGTTGTTATAATGCCTAAACTAGCAGAGGAGGGGCTTCTGTCTTTTGCATTAGCTACAGGGAGGCAATCCAAGCCACCATTCACTGCAAGTTCTGGGTGGCAGTCTATATAACAGGGTAATCAGATGTTCTAGGAGACATTGAGTCACAACTCAAGCATCTTACTGGAGCTTCAGTTTCTTCAAGACAGTAATCAAGCTAGTTTCCAGACGTGCACACTCTGAAGGCATCTCACCTGTTATTTGCTTGAAAAATGCAGTGCAACCTAATTTCTGTTTCCTCCAGTATGGTTGGGGCATGTGTTAAATGTGTTCTGTATGGAATGGTACCTCCATTCCCCTCTTCTTCACTTGCTGGTGAAATACTACTTAAAACTGTGCTCTGCTTGTTACTCCATGAGGACCAAAAGAGTCTAGTTCCAGGTCCTCTGAGCCTTTGTCTGTACAAAAATAATTTCTTTTGGAGCTCTGAGGCCTGTGACACTTTGGTCAGAAGGTCACCTTCAGATGAGATTATGGCTTCTGTAATAAACTATAATCTGATGTTGTTAATTTTCTTCCCATTCATCACTGATGGGTCCAGTTCTGAGCCCTCGGAACCGAGTCGGCCAAATACCAAGCTCATGTACACCAAAAAACTATCAAGCTAAGCTGCTACCCACAATACCCTTCTCCCAGTTACCTCAGATCTCATTTCCGCGCAGCCATATAGCAGCGTTTTCCAGCTTACTTTTTCTTCTAATATAACCTTTTTGCACTTTCTAGCTACCCATCGGCTATTTCTTCTACCATCGTTGGTAACGTCCTCTCCTACCCTTGTGGTATAGTTTGATATCATTGTTGGTATCTTTCTTTCTTTCTTTTTGCTTCTTTTCCTAGCAGTAACTTTGTTTGTTTCTTTTGTGCGTTGGATATGTCTGAGAAAAAAGGGACTTCAAGGTTCAAACATTGCACTTCTTGCAATGGCAAACTTCCCAACAGTGATTTGCATGATGATTGTGTCCATTGTCTGGGGGTTTCTCACCTCACCTCTCTGTGAAACCTCCTTGCCAGATTTGCCTGAGCTTTAGTCAGCGGACGCTGAATGAGAGGAAAAACAGACTTATCTTGTAAGGCCTGTTAACCTCATCTTTCTCATAGGCCCTTTCTGTGTCAGAGGTCTCAACCCCTCTAGTGAGGGACAAAAAAGTCCTCATTTCGACACTTTTTCACCAGCTGGTGATAAAGGCAAGTCCCACAAACACAAGGCCCACAAATCTTCTTCCAGACACAAGACTACTTCCTCGGATCCGACTTTAACTGTTGTTTCTGTACAGAGCAGAGCTCCAGTTGCTTCCATGGACATTAAGATAACTTTGACGTTGGCGCCAACTTCGGCACTGACATCTACGGCTCCAGTCATATCTACTGTAATGACTACGGCTCCGACATTGCTGTCTATGGTCTTGGCACCGACTTCACCCTTAACTGCACCAAAGGTGGTTCTGGCAATCTCCTTGGAGCCAATAATTCCTCGACTCCGAGTGCCTCCTCGGCACAGAGTCATTTCTCGACACCATTAATCCCGCTTTTGCCTGTTTCCAAGCTAGAGTCTTTGGTGCCGACAACTCAAACACCACGGACCCAGTACTCCCCCTCAGTAGACCTGTTCTTAGGCCACACTTATAGCCCTTTTCTGTGCAGGCCTGACACCCCTTCGGGAGTGTCTGTAAGGTCTACCAGGCGTCTGTCTGAATTCGATGTAGTGCACCTCCTGGACGAGCTGTTGATAGCCAGAGGGATAACAAATGTTCCTAAGACTCATCCCACTTCGGGTTTTGGGTCTACTGCTCCCAGGACTCCCACTTATTCTCCTCCCTCGGATCCGTCGGTTCTGAGGAACATAGCTCCGACGTCCTTGGTGGAAACCCAGTCCTCGGCACCGACAGGGACCCTCACTGAGGCTCCGAGGCCTCCCCTTTGGTTTTCAGTTCCATCGGAACCATCCCTTCCTCGGCCTCATGGTTGGGGGGTGGAACCGTCCGTTCTGAGCACGGTTCCAAGTTTTTTATCGGTTCCATCCTCAGATCTGAGGACAACGCCTGCCCCGATCTTGCTTGAGGCTCCATCCTCGGGAGCGGGTCTGGCTGAGCCAGGGTGTGACTCTGGTTCCAAGATTATCTTACTCTGTTTTGGGCTCCCATTCTTCTTCAGGCGGACCTGCTTTCTGGGTGATGGAGAGGGTGCTTGCTTCTGGAAGCGCTCCCCCATGTCAGATCTTCCCCCTGCTCCCTCTGAGCTACAGGTACCACGGGCCACCTCCCCAGGACACCAAGAGCACAAGCCTCAAGAAACCCCAGTTCGGGGTAATTTTCTTTCCGAGTCTTCTTCAGACTTTCCCACTGAAGAACCTCCTCAGAAGAAGGCGTTTAAGAGGAAACATCTTGACTCCCCGGAGGGGGGTGGCTGGAAGCCCTCCAACCTTTCCTCGGAGCAATTTGTTTTCCTGCAGGCTTTCCGCTCTTGGCCTTCTACTTCTTGCGTGACCCCACCTGCCGATGAGTTAGTCCAGCTCATCGTGCAGCTTGCGTGGAAGAACCCTGATTCTATTGAAGCCATTCCCCAGAGACCAGACAAGATTCTTTGCCCACCAGAGGAGAATCCCCACTGGTCTAGAGGCTTCCCAGTAGACATTATGGTGGTGGCGGCAACCACTAAGAAGGACCTTGTTGAGGAAAGTCCTACTGTCCATCCACCCAGCAGAGAGATCTGGGCTGTGGACAGGTTAGGGAAGCGTGTTTTTGCTTCAGCGACCTTTGCAGTCAGGTCGTTGAATTACTTGGCACACTTTACAAGGCTCCAAAGGGATCTGATCTCCAAACTTTCTGGGGCTCTCGCGGGTCAAGTTTCTGATGGGACACAGGACAAAGTTGCCTCTCAACTTGCCACCCTTGAGTCTACCTCCAGCTCGTCCATGAGATTGTTCTCCCACACAACCGAAGGGGCGGCTAGAGCTGCGGGTGCAGGCATAGTCATGAGATGTTATGCCTGGATGTGCATCTGTGACCTCGCTGTCTCCTTCAGTTCCTCCTTTTTGAATGCCCCTATTGAACCATCATCCTTGTTTGGTTCTAAAGTAAAGGACACACTGGCCAGGTGCGAGCAGGATAGAAAGACCTTGTCTGTCGTTGGCCTACGTTTTTCCAAACCTCAATGTTCTTTTTCCAGGAACTAGAGGAGAGGGAATATATGGCCCAGAAAGTCTCAAGGTCCTTTCCGCAACGCACGTGGTGAGGATTCTCTCAGAGGCAAAGGGGGTTCCAATGGTGGAAGATGCCCCTTTAGGGGCGGAGGTGGTCTCCGAAATCAAGACTCCAGGAATTCTTTCTCTGGGCAGTCTTATCAACATTCCTGAAGCGTTGCCTGATTGTTTTCCTCTGGAAGCAGTCGGGGCTCATTTTTCTCTGCACCAAACTGCCTGGCACTCTATTACAAACGATCAGTGGGCGCAGAGAATAATCTCCAGAGGCTATTGCATCCCTCTAATCTCACGCCCAAAACCTACAAAGAACCTGCCCGATGTTTCACCCAGTCAAAGGGAAGAAGCGGCTTCAGAGATGATAAAGCTGTGGCAAAAAAGAGTCATCCAGCCAGTCCCGCCAGATCAATGCGTATCTGTTTTTTACTCAAGATTCTTTTTGGTGCCAAAAAAGACAGAGGACTGGAGACCCATTTTGGATCACAGCCATCTAAACAAGTCAGTGGTTCAAACCAAATTCTGCATGGTCACTATACAGTCCATTCTCTTTTTTTACAGGAGGATATTTGGAAGTGCTCAATAGACCTCCGGGATGCTTATTACCATATCAGAATGGACAAACACTCCAGGAGTCTCCTTTGCTTTCGGCTAGGAGCCATTCACTACCAGAGTCCTGCCATTCGGTCTCTCAACGGCCCCCAGAGTGTTCACGAAATGCCTAGCAGTGGTGAGAGCTCATCTGAGACTTCAGGGATTCCAGGTGTTTCCATATTTAGATGACTGGCTCCCCTCCTCCCCCACCAAGTGTCTCCTGACCATAGCCCTCCACTACACTCTCTCACTAGCGGAGTCTCTAGGCATCACAGTCCATTGAGAAAAATCCAATCTACAACCTACCCAACAACTGGAATTTATAGGGGCAGTTTTCAGTACTCAAACAAATCTGGTATCCCTTCCATCTCACAGGCTTCATAGGTTAAGATTGCAAGTACAAGTGATACTCTGTAAAAGAAAGGTGTCATTAAGAGAAGTTCTCCAGGCTCTGGGATTTATGGTGGCAGCCATTCCAATTGTTCCTCTGGCAAGATTACATATGATACTGTTACAATGGCTCCTTTTGTCCCAGTGGTTGGCAAATCTTCACCCCCTAAACTCACAGATCCTCACCAACTCCTGCAAACAAGATCTTCTTTTGTGGATGAGGCCAGATGAAAATCTTTGGTGTCACCCCTTCCAGATTCCCCATCCCAATGCCACGGTGACCATGGGCACTTCCCTGATAGGGTGGGGGGGGCCATTTTCAGGGAAAGACCATCCAAGACAGGTGGTCCAGCTTAGAAGCCAACTTGAATATCAGTGTTCTGGAGTTGAGAGCGGTGCTGTTGGCATTGCAGGCACTACATCCACTCCTTCCATCGGGAGCGATTGCGATTCATTCAGACAGTATGTCAGTAGTCTGGTATATAAACAGACAAGGAGGGACCAAATCCTACCCCTTGTGTTGAGAAGCCATGAGAATTTGGCACTGGGCGATAGCTTCCAACTGCTTTCTTATAGCAACGCATATCCCAGGGAGCTCCAGTGTGATTGCGGACAGGCCGAGCAGATGCATCCTCCTGCCACATGAATGGTCTCTCAATCCAAATGTGACAGCAGAAATTTTCAGCCGTTGGGGCAAGCCTTGCTGTGATCTCTTTGCTTCCCCTTCAAACAACAAATGCAACAGCTTCTTTGCCCTTTTTCCCCCAGAAGGGTAGTTACCAAGAGATGCTTTGACTCACGATTGGCCCATGGTTCTCCTCTATGCTTATCATCCAATTCCTTTGATACCCCTATTTTTGAAGAAAGCAATTCGGTTGAGATGCAAGTTGATCCTCATTACCCCATTCTGGCCTCGACAGTTTGGTTCTCCTTCCTCCGGCCTCACCTGTTACAACCTCCATGGATCCCGGACACTCGTCAGTACTTAATCTCTCACACCCAAGGGTGGTCACCCCCAAATCTGTCCACTCTCAAGCTGACAGCTTGGTTTCTCCACTTCCGTTAGTCGCCAGACAGGAACTCCTCTCCTCACCTGTTTGCGATATTATTCTGGCCTCCCATAAGACATCCACCAGAAAACTCTACAGAAATAAGTGGAAAAAGTTTGCTCTGTGGTCTGAACAACGGATGTTAGACCCTTTTTCAGCTCCTGTATCTGTTATACTTCATTACCTTTCTGTGATTTTTGAGAATGGAGCATCAGCTTCTACTATTAGAGACCACTTGGCAGCTATCTCCAGTTTCCATAACGGTCTAGAAGGCATTCCACTTATCACCACCTGCATTTTCAAGAACTTTCTCAAAGGAGTTTTCCTTAGCAGACCTCCAATCAAGCGTCTAGTAGAGACATGGAATCTCTCTCTGATATTACAATCTCTCTCTTTACCCCCTTTTGAGCCTGCTGCAAAATGTGACCTTAAATTTCTATCATGGAAATCTATATTTTTGGTAGCGATCACATCAGCTAGATGGATATCAGAGTTGCAAGCCTTATGCATCAACAGTCCGTATTTAATTTTTCATAAAGACATAGTATCTCTTCATACTAATCCATCTTTTCTCCCCAAAGTGATTTCCGATTTCTCTTGTCAACCAGTCCATTGAACTTCCAGTGTTTTTCCCAAATTTTTCCAGTAAAAGAGAATACTGTCTACACTCATTGGATGTACATAGACAATTACGTTTTTACTTGGATAGGACTAAATCTTTCTGCAAATCAGACCAACTTTCCATCTCCTTCTCTGGACCTAAAACGGGATGTGCTGTATCAAAAGTCACTTTATCGAAATGGCTCAGAGATTGCATTACTTTTTCATATTCACAAGCAAATGAACCTAAACCTGTCAATATCAAAGCACATTCAACGAGAGCCATAGCAACTCCCGTTGCTTTTCATTCCAGAACCTCTATGGACATTTGTGCAGCAGCCATTTGGGCTAAACCCCATACTTTCATCAAACATTACAAATTGGACATGGTCTCCAGGGGAAGAGTGGCATTTGGCTCAATGGTACTCAGGAATGTTCTTCCGTAAGGGCCACCCAGGTTTTCAAGTAGCTTGGGATTCTGTCCCATCAGTGATGAATGGGAAGAAGATTAACAACATCAGATAAAGAAGTTCTGTTTTACCATAATGTTCCATCTGTGTTGCTGATCTTCTTCCATTCATCACATCCCACCATCCGTCCCCCACCAAAGGCTCCTGGTGGATCTTATGGGTCCTTGTGATGTTTTTCAGGGTTTTTGCGCAGAAATGGCCTCTGCTTTTACTTGTATATGTTGCATGCAACCTCGATCTGAGGTAACTGGGAGAAGGGCGTTGTGGGTAGCAGCTTAGCTCGAGAGTTTTTTGGTGTACGCGAGCTTGGTATTTGGCTGACTCGGTTTTGAGGGCTCGGAAACGGACCCATCAGTGATGAATGGAAGATCAACGTTATGGTAAGACATAACTTCTTTTTCAGTGACCAAGTCTTTTCCAGGATGGTTTATAGATGTTAGGAACTGCCATGGCCCCTTCCATAAGGTCCACCTACAAAGCCAGGAGGAATAAGTTTATTGTTTTGCTCAAGAGATTTCTTCCTCCTTTTCTGGCTTATTTCCATCATGTTTAAATAGATTATTTCTGTTGCACCAAGTTTGTATACCTTAATTTGATAAAACAAAAGATTGTGGCTTAGCATAGACTGAATTCTGAAGAGGAACCTTCATGTCTAGTAAATAATTGGTCGGAATAGTATTACACCTGGCTGTCTCTTAATCCAGTTGGTTTAGAGTATCTGAGGTTTGTGTTCTGAATCTTTCTCTCTGTCACCTCCCTCAGTCTTGTCTGAAATACCAGATGGTATTTATAAAAAGTCCTTCTTTGACTTCTAGAGGTACATGGTCTCTTCACACTAATGCTCATTTTCTTCTAAATGTGGTTTCAGAGTTGTCACTTGGCCAAATCACTCACAGCCTCAGTTTTTACTCTGGGCATTGAAAAGAGAAGAGACAGCATGTCCTGCATATCCATCATGCCAAAATGGTCATAAAAAATGAACACGTCCATTTGAATTATCTTTCATCAATTGCCAGCAGCAGCTGATAGATGTTTTGTGTGAATTTGCTGAAGTGATAGTCCACTGAATGCATGTTTCTGGACTGTTTTAGTAGTCATGTGCCAGTAACATTGTCCATGGGTACATGATTTTTATGTCAGTAGTTTGACCTTCCAGTAGTGGAACATCCTGTAAGAGGCTATCTTTCAGAGTATTCTGCCTGAAAGTTCCTAGCTCATTTCTGCTTTTTGAACTGCATTTGCCCGTTTTTTTTTTTTTTTCCTTCGGTACAGTGTTTAGAGTTTCAGTTAAGTGTTGCATCCACTGCAGAAAAATCCTTGAGGTAAGATGTAACGGACAGACTGCCTACTATATTGTTTTTTATTTATTTATTTATTTTTGTGTTGCTTAAGATGACAAAATAAGTATGTGGTGTCGATGTTCCCTCTCTGGTCTCCCTTTGAGAAGCTGTTGCTGCAATATCATGGTACTAGGACAATTCTGTACGTAAACTTAAGTCCAGATATATAGTTGTGTATACTTATCAACTCCTCTGTATTTTGCAGCTACAGTCTCCTTTTGGAGTAGGGGCTCAAGAGCTTGGTAATGAGAAGAAGGAGTGTACACTTTTTTTTCTTTTGAAGTCTCTTATTAAAGGAGAAAAATGCTAAAAAGATTTCATAGTGAAATTCGTTTTCCTTTGGGTGTTTTTTTTTATTAACCAGGTAAACCCATTAGGCACAAGCCTTTTTATCAAGGGTGAGCTGGGTGTACTGTCCCCTTAATTGACTTGCTCAGAGTTATACAACAGGTAAATGGAGGTAAGAGTGAATCAAATCCTGGACTTAAGGATGAAGTTTGTTAGATAATCATATAGCAATAACCCACGCCTGGGTGTGGGTAATGCTGGATTTACCCATGGTTGGTGTGGTTTGGTCATGAGGGCGAAGCCAGAGTGGCCAAACAATGCCAACCGTGGGTAAATCCAACATTACCCACACCCAGATGTGGGTTATTGCTATTATACAATGACATTATTTAAGAAAAAAATAATTACTTTTCTTAAATAATGGCATTGTATGATGCCTTCTTGCTGCCCTTCCGCAGCTGTCTGGTATTCTGTGGCAGTTCTGATGTACTGCGCATGCATATGCCTACGCAGTACATCAGAGCTGTGGGCAAAAGCAATGGAGAAAGCAAGATCTCCGTTGCTTTTTGCAAACTGTTTCGCTATGTTAAATGGGTTTAACATAGCGAGACAGCTTTAAAAAAAAGCAATGGAGAATCTCCGTTGCTTTTTTTAAAGCTCTCTTGCTATGTTAAACCCATTTAACATAGTGAGACAGTTTTGAAAAAAAGCAACGGAGAAAGCAAGATCTCCGTTGCTTTTTACAAACTGTCTCGCTATGTTAAAGGAGTTTAACATAGCGAGACAGCTTTAAAAAAAGCAACGAAGAATCTCCGTTGCTTTTTTTAAAGTTGTCTCACGAGACAGTGTGAAGCAATGGAGATCTTGCGTTCTCCGTTGCTGTTAAAAAAAGAGTTATAGTAATGGAAAAAGTCCGGGCGACCGGACCTTTTTCCATTACTATAACTCTGATTTACAACGTGCACGTTTTTGAATATTAATCGGGAGTCGTTGTATAATAGTAGGGTTACCATCTTTGAATGAGGAATAAAGACTGAACAAAAGCCACACCTCTTGCTCTTCCCCTTACCCACCTACTCTGTATCTCTCCACGCCAGTTGTAAATAGACACATCCATTATAGTTAGGCTGCTTTATGTCTACTCTTACATGGTAGCATTGTACTAAAGTGAAGCTTCTACCAAAACTGCCATAGGGGCTGGCAACTTTACAAGTTCTGCTTACAAACTCCATTTTTCTGTCTCCAAATGCAAAGTGATATCTGGGTTACCTAAATCATTCTGATTTCCTAGGTCAACATTTTTTAATCCATTGTGTTAAACTTCCAGCTGTTGCAGGGGTATCCTGCTTGCGTAAAAAGAATGTGCATGACCTAAAATGGAAGTTAAGGACTTTAAGACTGGTTTCTGTTTGTTTAATTTCTCCAAGTGTTTTGGGTTTTTAGTACCATAATAGGAATGGACCCCATTCCCAAGTCAGGGTATGATTAAAATTTACAAAATTAGCATTGTTTCAGTCTTTGATGTTACCTAGTAGTGCTCTTCGCAGCACCTGCAATTTGTAAAACGTTGACTGCTGCAGTTCATATGTATTGGTAGCATATCTAAATACAACTGTAGATTATTTTTATGAGGCCCATTTTTCCTACTACTATTGGAAATGTTTGGGTAACTTTCTTCCATATTGGTCTTGTTTCTGCCTTCAAATCCTGGTATTTTATGACTTTGTGTCTCTCTGTATGTAAGACACTGTAATCACTGGGTGTAGCAATTTCAGTGATCAGTGCTACTTTTGTCTTTTTTTTTTCATGGCCTACAGTACCTGCTTTTCTCACGTCTGTTTTGCGAATTTTTAGTAACGGGCGATACCGTGTGATAAAAACTTAATCATTGTCAATACTGCTTTGTGGCTTATGTTTCCAGTGCTTCTCAGCTACTTCAGTATTGTAACGTTTGCGCAATCCTCATTGCAACAGTCTTGTCACATTATTATGCCTTTTAGTGTACAAGTCCTCTGCCATTTGTGTATCATTGCCAGCAACAAGGTGTGGGACTATTTTTATTTCTGTTTTATAGGACCTGTGTTTGTTTGTTTCTCCCACATATTCAATAGACTTTGTAAGCCAATGTGTACATGGTACACTGTACTGGGCCACCAATATTAACCTTTGATCTTTTGGGTTAAATTCACCTCACCTTAGTCATTCCTGTGTCAAATCCTGATCCAGCATGAGGTTGTTTCAGGAGTTTTCCATACTTTCAACAATATTTACGCCTTTTCCACGTCTTGCCTTCTCATCTGATCCTTTTCCTTATATTCACCTTGTTTTTTTGCACATTCAGTTGCTGCCTAATTTTTGTCTACTACTGGCTTGATTTTCATTCCTGCTTTAACAATTGGCTTAAACTCTGGTGTCATTCAAAGGGGATCCATTGTCTGTCTGCCTGGGACGACATGCTGGACAAGCCACGCTGCTTCGCAAGGGACGGCTTGCACCTGTCACCCCTGGGATTCCGGATTTTGGCAAAGGCTCTTGCCACCCCCATAGTGCCTTTTTTAGGCAAGGCTCAAATTCTAAACCTACCACCCTAGAACAAAACAAAGAAAAAAAACTAAGGGTAATGCTGCTCAACGCCAAAAGTCTCAACCTCAAGATGCACGCACTCGAGGCCCTTCTCAGTATGGAGAACATCGATGTCTGTGCTGTGACAGAAACCTGGTTCAAGGCTCCTGAGAGCACCCCAGCACTATCAGGTTTTACCTCATATCATGCCTTCCGGCCCCAAAACCCAGACAACACCAAGAAAGGAGGAGGGGTATCCATATTCATCAAGGACACCCACACCTCAAGATTGGTGGCATTGCACGATGCATCGGAAACCATCCAGGTGCAATTAACCATAGGCAAGACTGCTCTGCAATTTGTAGCATGTTACAGGCCACCCTCGCAAACTCAGGAACCTCATATGGCCTTCCTGAAAACACTGGAGGGGATAAATGTATCTCCGAACACCATCATACTAGGTGACTTCAACTACCCTAATATAGACTGGGAACACTACTCAAGCCCAAACACTCTAGCCCAAAGGTTCCTGGAATTCATAAACTCAAATGCCATGGAACAACTAGTCACCATCCCCACAAGAGGAGAGAACATACTTGATCTCATCATCACGAACATGGGAGCACAATGTTCAACGCCAGAAGTATACCCCTCACTGGTGAGATCTGATCACAAACTAATCTCGCTGGAGGTCCTAATCCCGCCCCCACCCGAAATGAAAAAGACCACAGTAAAGAACTTCTCGAAAGCCGACTTCACACTTCTAAAGACTAGTGTGGTCTCCTTTAAGGCCCCTGAGCCGGCGGTTAACATTACTCAAACCGCTGAATCACTTACAAATGCCTTCTACCAGCACCTGCAGGGCTGCATGGATCAGGCAATCCCAAGCAAAACAAAGACTCTTTGTACCAAAGGCAAGCGTCCAGTCTGGTGGACCCCAGCCATAAACAAACTCTACAACAAGAGGAGAAAGCTACTACAAGATAGAGCAAAATCCTTAAAAGGTAAGACACCGCTGATCACTATAAGTAAAAGCTGAGAGCTCTCATGAAATCATCCAAAGCTAATTTTGAGAAAAAATAGCTAAGGACTCTAAAGACAACCATAAGGCATTCTTTAGCTATGTCAGAAACCTAGGAGGAAACTCCCAGATATGCTCAGAATTAGTTCAAAATGATGTGAAGATTACTGATCCTACAGACATTGCCAACATACTGGCTGACAGGTTCAGTGCAAACTTCTCCCCCCCCCTAAAGGAGAGATATCTATACCAAATGATTGTAGCCCCCCAAACATCTCTAACGCCCAGGTGAGAACTGCTCTCTCCAAGGCAAAGAACACAGCATCCATGGGACCTGATGGTGTCCCTGGCTGTGTGCTCCATGAACTCAACGAGGAATTAAACCCACAGTTAGGACAGCTGTTTAATCTTAGTCTCGCCTCCGGATACGTACCCAGGGAGTGGCGCACAGCGACTGTGGTCCCATTTCACAAACGCCTCCACCGACCCTGGAAATTACCGTCCCATTAGCTTGACAAGCCTTATCTGCAAAGCCATGGAGAGGATCATAATGGATCTCATAAATAAAGACATAGGGAATTTGCAGACTTTGGATTCAACCCAGTTTGGCTTTGTCAAAGGCAGATCATGCCTTTTAAACTTGGTCGACTTTTTCGAAACAGTCACCAAGGCCATTGATGAGGGAAAGGCAATCCATACAGCCTACCTAGACCTGGCGAAGGCTTTCGATACAATACCCCACTCGGGTATCATTGAAAAACTCATCAACTTAAATGTAAACCCATACATTACAAGATGGGTTGCAAACTGGCTGAGCGACAGAACCCACAGGGTCTGAGTTGCTGGCGCCATGTCAGACTCAAAGCCTGTCACATGTGGTGTCCCACAGGGCTCAGTCCTGGGCCCACTCTTGTTTGGCATCTACTTTTCTGAAGTACAAGCAAACACAGGAGGGTTATGGCTGCGAAAGTTTGCAGATGACTGCAAACTGGGTGCCGTAGTTGAGAACACATCCGACACAGATATCCTTCAGAAGGGTCTCACAGAAACGGATAACTGGTGCCAGAGCCATAGCCTTAAGTTAAATGCCAAGAAATGCATAGTCATACCCTTCGGGAAAAATAAGGTTACCCCTAGCTACCATATAGGTGGCAATCCCCTGAACACAGAAGAAGTTATTAGGGACCTGGGAACCCAGGTTGACAGTAGCCTCTCATTCGACACTCATATTGCTAAAGTAGTTAGGAAGACCTTCTACATTGCCCACCTTATCATGAAGGGATTCACATCCAGATCAAGGGAAGTCATAGTCTCCCTATACTCATCACTCATCAGACCAATGATCGAGTACAATGCCCCATTCGGAATGTACCTGACCCGACACTTGCAGCAGCTGGAGAGGCCCCAAAAGTTCCTCACCAAAAGGATAAAGGGTCTCAAAAATCTGTCTTATGCTGCCCGACTGAAAGAACTCCAGTTATATTCCGTTGCGTACCGCTTGCTCAGAGGTGACCTATGCCTGACATACAAGGCCATGTCAAACCCAGAATTGATGAACATGCTTCATCTCAAAAAATCTAGATCCCTCAGAGCCACAAGGGCGGGAGACTTAAACCTCAACACGGTTATTAATAGGACGTGCTGGAGGGATAGATTCATCACCCAAAGACTCCCTATGCTGTGGAACAAAATCCCGGTTTATGTGAGGCAGAGCACCTCGCTGGCCTTGTTCAAGAGGAATCTTGACCAATGGATGGGAGATCGCAGATACACCCCAGGGGTTACCTCAGTGTCACTGCTCGACAGAGGCACAGCTAAATAATGGGCATAGTTTCTCCAAACTAAAGGGGTGGCGTAAGCCACAAAACTATGGGCTAGGCTTATAAATGCCCTCGGGCAGATAGCCTAGTATGAACCTATGAACCTATGATACATGTATGGTTCTGCTAAAGTAAGCAGGGAAATCATATTGGACTTGTCATGCTTTAAAACTTTCACTATGTTTGGATCTGGTGAGGTCAGCAAATGTGTGTGCAGTCCCACGATGAAGATGTGTACATACAGTCAATTTCAAGAGGCCCATACCTCCTTCAGAACAAAGACTGTATACTCTTGGTCTGTATTAATTTTTATACATCATTAGATAAGCGTGAAACATTTATCTTGTGCTTCTGTTCAGCTGATCCAATGCCTTTTGGGCCAGTCAGTCACACCAAAACTGTAAGTTAAAACAGGAAGAGCAGATTGGTTTATAACTTGGACCTTGTTAAGGGTGTTTTCAGTATTAATTTTAGTCTTCTGAAGTATTCCTTACTGAATTTTGTTCGTATTGGTTCATGGTTTATTGTCACTCCTTCATCAATTCCCAAATTATCCACTCCTTCCTGCTGAAGTTCCTTTATATCACATTCCTGTCCCAGACTGACGTTTTCTTGGTGCTACAGCTTTCCTGCTTTAAATGTTTCTTTCAGATATTTATCAAGACAAATGACATTCGCATACCATATGAGAAAGTTTTAACTACCTGCAGTTGTGTTTTCAACTCTGTCTGATGAGCTATGATGAGTCATGCACAAAAATATGAGAAGTGTTTACACTTGGATGTTTTCTGGGAGCCATGTGTAACCATGACCTAATCTGTTGGACAGCTGTATGGATAAAGGCAAGATAAAACAGCAGCGGTGACAAAGAATCACCCTATAATAACCCCCTTTGAATTTTTATCCCGGGATAATTATTTGTCCTTTGTCATGGTTTAACTGCAGAGTGGTTTACCACTGTTTTGTGGTCTTCATAATGTAATTGATCACTGTAAGATGTATCTTATACATGTAAGCATTGCTTTACCTATAAATGTGGGATGCTGTCAAATGTGTTTTTTTTTTTTTTTTTTGTAATTTGTCCATGTCATGCTTAGATTCTTCCCCTTTTACAATTCTCCATTATGGATTTATTTAACAACAAATGAATCCTTTGTTTCGTACAATTTTTTTTGTTACTGTTCTATTGCCACAATTGAATTCTCTTCTAACTGACTGTAACCTCTGAGTGATTAATTCTAGTATATAGTTTGTACATCATCAGAAGGCAAGTTATTGGTCTGTAGCTCTTAGGGTGGCTTGTTGGGTCACTGTTAAGGAAGAGTATCATTTTTTTTCCAGTTAACCAGGTTGGTACCTATTTGGAATGTGCATCTAAGTATTTCTTACTCTGGGTTAAATCTTTGTGTAAAGATGTGAGTACTGTTAGCCAGAAGTTAGGTACTGCATCTGGGTCTGGGGTTTTCTAGTTAGGAGCTTTTCTTAATTTTGTTTCAGTTTCTGTGGCCATTACGTCATTCTGTTTCTTGTCCTGTACATTTGAACTCCATATGGTTTCTTTTACTACTTCTACCCATTCAGCATCTTTATGTTCCAGAAGGCATTCATAAATATTTCTCCCAAGTGTGTCTATTTTTTTTTTGGTGTTTTTGTTCTTTTTGCTTTGTTTTCCAGTTCTCTATAAATTATTTTGAGTCATCAGTGAACTGCTTGTTTTGTACTTTTTGTTTATGTTTATAGGTTCATAGGTAGGTACTAGGCTATCTGCCAGAGGGCATTTATAAGCCTAGCCAGAGTGTGTCGGCTTTCACTGCCCCATTGATTAATTACCTGATCCTCTGTCAGGCAGAGCCAATGAAGTGATCCCAGGGGTGTATTTTCTGTTACCCATCCACTGGTCAAGGTTTCTCTTGAAGAGTGTTAATGAGGGGCTCTGCCTGATGTAATTTGGAATTTTGTTCCAAAGCATGGGGAGTCTCTGTGACAGGAATCTATCCCTCCAGCATGTTCTATTTATTGTTGTGGCGAGGTTTAGCTCACTAGAGTGCGTGGCTCGCAGTGACTTGGATTTCTTTAGGTGGAGCATGTCCATCAGTTCTGAGTTGGACATGGCTTTGTAAGTCAGGCAGAGATCCCCTCTGAGTAAGCGATATGCCACTTGAGTACAGCCGGAGTTTTTTCAGTTGGGCTGCATAGGATGTATGTTTGAGACCAGTAATCCTCTTGGTGAGGTACTTTTGTGGTCTTTCCAGCTGTTGGAAGTGTCTTGTGAGGTACATCTCAAATGGGGCATTGTACTTTATGATGGGTCTAATGAGTGACGAGTAGAAGGGCACTATAACCTCTTTATTTCTAGATAAGAACCCTTTAGTAATTAGATGGGCCACATAGAAGGATTTCCTAACTACTTTGGCAATATGATTGTCAAAAGAGAGATTACTATCTACCTGGGTCCCCAGATCTCTTATTACCTCTTCTGTATTAAGGGGGCTGCCACCTATGTGGTAATTTGTGGGTGTTTTGTTTTTCCCAAACGGGATGACTATGCATTTTTTGGCATTTAGCTTGAGGCCATGACTTTGACACCAAGTGTCCATCTCAGTAAGGCCGTTTTGGAGGATGTCAGTGTCAGCCGGAGAGTCAATTATGGCTCCCAGTTTGCAGTCATCTGCGAACTTGGTTAGCCATAGTCCTCCTGTGTTTGCCTGTACTTCTGAGAAGTATATGCCGAACAGTAGGAGTCCCAGGACAGAACCTTCCGGGACACCACTTGTGGCTGGTTTAGAGTATCTGCATATCTTTTAAGTATTTCTGCCTGTGATGATATCTTTAGTTTATTATTTGCAATAGTGTATGATATATCCTAGTCTGTTCTGATACTGCATGTTGCTTTTATCATGTCTGTCAATATTTTTGTTGATCTGTTCCCTCTTCTAACAGTGATACTTCTTGTCTTAATTACTTTATAGTTTTCTCTATTTGATGCTTCCATGATGGCAATTAAGTTCTTCCTTTCCTTTCCCTTATTGTTCTGTTTTTGTGGTAAGACTCTGTTATTAATTTAGTTTCACAGTGATATAGTCTGTTTACTTCTGTTATATCACATGAATTTCTGTTAAAATAGATTATATTAAAACAATGAAAGTTCAGAAAGTTCAGAATTTCGAACACTCAAGTAAGCGGAAATTCAGGAACTCAATGTTGTTATTTTTTGATCGCAGTACAGTGAAGATCTGAATATTTGCTCATTTCCTCACTGTAGTGCGATCTCGAAGTTGGAATATATATTTAGGGGCTGTGCAGGGGGGGGGGGAATTCTGAACTCTCGTTGTTTTAATATAGACCTGTAATCAAGACTGTTGTCAGACTTCTAACATTTTTGGTCTTATTTACTTTCTGTAATCCATTTCTTTCATCAATCTTAATATGTCTATCCATCTTTATTAAATCAAGCAACCCTTTCATTAGCTCATTTTCATGTAAACTGAAGTCACATTCTTTGTTGTTTGTTCCCCCAGTTCTTCTACAGAAAGTCCATGAACACTGGAATCTACAGAAAGTCCATGAACACCTTCCAGTGACATTTTCTTCCGCTACATCCTGTGTTATCCGTTGCTGTTTCATATGAGATCTCAGTAGCTATCAGTCATTATACAAACCCCCCCCCCATTAATATTCCAAAACGTACATGCTGATTGGTCAGCGTGCACATTGTAAATCAGAGTTATAGTAATGGAAAAAGGTCCAGTCGCCCAGACTTTTTCCATTAGTATAACTCTTTATTTTTTACAGCAACGGAGAACGCAAGATCTCCGTTGCTTTTTACACACTGTCTCGCTATGTTAAACGAGTTTAACATAGCGAGACAGCTTTAAAAAAAGTAACTGAGATCTTCATATCTCAGTTGCTTTTTCTAAAGGTGTCTCGCTATGTTAAATGGGTTTAACATAGCGAGACACTTTGTAAAAAGCAATGGAGATCTTGCTTTCTCCGTTGCTTTTGCCCACAGCTCTGATGTACTGCGTATGCGCAGTACATCAGAACTGCCGCAGAATACCAGACAGCTGCGGAAGGGCAGCAAGGAGGCATTATACAATGCCATTATTTAAGAAAAGTAATTATTTTTTTCTTAAATAATGTCGTATAATAGCAATAATCCACTTCTGGGTGTGGGTAATGCTGGATTTACCCACGGTTGTCTTTGTTTGGCCTTTCTGTTTTCGCCCTTGTGACCAAACCACACTAACCGTGGGTAAATCCAGCATTACCCACACCCAGGCATGGGTTATTGCTATAATATTGACTGTGTCAGAGTTGCACTGTTTCCTGCTCCTTCCCTTACTGTGCAAATCTAATTAAACCCTTTTACTAGTTTCCTACCAAAGGCTACAAAGCGTTCTCATGTAGCAAATGACCAGATGCATCCTGCTCCACCTGGCTTCCTTATTCCATCATGCTGTGACACAGTTGGATTTTCTGCACTAAATCCTTCACTTTGCAGGTAATCCATAATTTCAGTTTCTTTTTCTTTAACTTCTCCATTACTAATACTCTTTTTTTTTTTTTTTTTTTTTTTTTTTTATTTTACTTCCCCCTTTGTTTTCTTATTTTTTGTGTTGTGAAATTTTCCATATCCAGATGTCTTTGTGTGTATTTCTCTTCAAATATTTTTGGTGCTGCTTTTTTGTCTTAATTAGTTTAGCTTTTCCCCTTGCATAAATATTGCACCATATTAAATCTTTTTCTTTCCCATGTCTGTATTTCTTCTTCAGATGTATCCCACTCCACCTATTTTTCCTTAATTTGGGGACTTTAGTTCCATCATGCTGTGACATAACTTGTGTTAGACTTTCTACATTAAATCCTTCACTTCACAAGTATTCCACAACTTCAACTTCTGTTTGTTTAACTTGTTTTACTAATCTTCTGTTCTGCATTTGCCCTTTGCGGTCTTATTTATTGTATTGTGTAATTTTACATATCTGTGTGCTTTTGCCTGCATTTCTCTTCAAATGACATTGGAGCTGCGTTTTTCGTATTGATTAGTTTGGGTTTCTCCTTTGCATGAATATCGCACCATATCAAATCTCTTTCTTTCCCGTGTCCATGTTTCTTTTGTATCTTTTCAAAATCTCCAGGTTTTGTTCTTTATGGCACTAGGAGTTGATTAGTTGTTCCTATTACTTTGTTGATGAAATTCTGTATTTATTAATGTTCCTGTCTCTTGAAACATTACCTGTTATTATGACCCTGAGGTCATATTTTGTAACAGTGCTTCTTTGTAATGAACAAAGTTCTGTATATTGCAGATGTTTATTTCCATTTTGTGTAAACTTGCAGTGCATGAGGATAATCTTTGAGTTGTAGGAAAGTTCCAACTAGTTTGGTTAGTATTTTTTTTTGATGACTCACAAGCTACAGTGAATTCTACAGCTTGTGTGATATTTAGATGTTCTTCTATTCACTGGTTGCAGTATTCCTTACACCTAGGATTCCCTGTCTTGGGAAGCCCGACATCCAGCCGTACATCACACATATGCTCCTCGCATAGTGTAGGGCATAAAGGTGCCATCTGGATTTACCATCCTCAGAACTTGTTTGCCACCAGTCCAAATGCATCTCTCGATCGTTGGTCTGAACACCTACATTTTTACCTCCAGTTCAAACGCTTCTTTTGTTCACCGGTTTTGTCTTGTTTGCTGGTACAAGGCCATTGCAGATAAGTACCCTGTTGTGCTTTTATTTTCTTCTTCTTCTTGACTTTTTGTTGCTTCTGGGGGTTAGTGTCATCCATAAGTTCATAGGTAGGTACTAGGCTATTGGCCCTAGGGCCTATGTAAGCCTAGCCAAATGGTACTCTGGCTTTCGCCACCCAAGAAAATTATTTTCCTGTGCCGCTGTCGAGCAGAGCCACAGAAGTAATCCCCGGGGTGAATTTCTTATCTCCCATCCAGTCATCAAGATTTTTCTTGAAGAGTGCTAATGAGGAGCTTTGTTTGATATAGATAGGTAGTTTGTTCCAGAGTATGGGAAGTCTCTGGGACAGGAATCTATCCCTCCAGCATTTTCTATTATTGTGGTGACAAAGTTTAAGTCCCTAGAGCATGTAGCTCGGAGGGATTGGGATTTCTTTAAGTTGAGCATGTCCAACAGCTCTGGGTTTGACATAGCTTTGTATGTTAGGCAGCGATCGCCTCTGAGTAGGCAATATGAGACAGAGTAAAGCTGGAGTTTTTTTGAGACAGTCCTGCGTAGGGCATTGGTTTGAGGCCAGTAATCCTCTTTGTGAGGTATTTTTGTGGCCTTTCCAGTTGTTGTAGATGTCTTGTGAGGTACATACCAAAAGGGCATTGTACTCTATATTGGGTCTAATGAGTGATGAGTAGAGGGGAACAATGACCTTTTTTTTTCCTGGATGAGAAACCTTTTGTGATGAGGTGTGCCACATAGAAGGATTTCCTGACTACTGTGGCGATGTGATTATCAGAGGAGAGACTACCGTCCACCTGTGTCCCAAGGTCTCTTATCACACTTTCGGTTTTAAGTAGACTACCGCCTATGTGGTAGGTCGTGGGTACAGAGTTTTTACTAAAAGGGATGACTGTGCACTTTTTGGCATTGAGCTTGAGGCCATGGCTTTGACACAAGGCATCTGTCTCAGTGAGGCCCTTTTCTAGGATGTCCACATTGTTAGGAGTTTTGATTATGGCTTCTAGTTTGTAGTCATCTGCGAACTTTGTTAGCCAAAGACCTTCTTTGTTAGCCTGTACTTCAGAGAAGTAGATACCAAACAGGAGAGGACCCAGGACTGAACCCTGTGGTACTCCACTTGTTACAGGTCTGAAGTTGGATTTAGAGTCTTCTACTTTCACAGTGTGGGTTCTGTCAGTGAGCCAGTTGGCAACCCATCTTGTGACATAGGGATTTATACCTAGTTTAGTGAGTTGATCTATAATTCTAGAGTGAGGGATGGTGTTGAAAGCCTTGGCGAGATCTAGATAGGCTGTGTGAACCACCTTCTACGGCTTTGGTGACCCCTTCAAAGAAATATATCAGATTTAGGAGACATGATCTGCCTTTTACAAACCTGAACTTTGTAGGGTCCAGAGTTTGGTGATTACCAGTGTCATGTTTATAAGTTCCATGATGGTACATT
Source organism: Protopterus annectens (assembly GCF_019279795.1). Classification (NCBI taxonomy): domain Eukaryota; kingdom Metazoa; phylum Chordata; order Ceratodontiformes; family Protopteridae; genus Protopterus; species Protopterus annectens. The sequence continues at coordinate 1,503,040,729 of NC_056744.1, forward strand.
CCACAGCCTTGCAGACCAAGCTCGTCAGGCTAATGGGGTGGTAGTTCCCGGGGTCCGTGGTGGCTCCCCCTTTGTGGAGTGGGATAACCGTTGCTGTGCGCCATTCAGTGGGCACAAAGCCTGAGGTGAGGCTATGCTTGAACATGGTACTTGGGTGGGGTGCCAGTTCGTTGTGTAGTTTGCATAGAACGTAGCCTGGGATGCTGTCAGGTCCCATGGATGCTGTGTTCTTGGCTTTGGAGAGTGTGTTTTTTACCTGTGCAGCCATGATTACGGGAACTTTGCATTCTTCCGGTATAGAGATGAGCCCTTTAGGGGGTGAGAGGGGGGTGAAGTTAGCACTGAACCTATCTGGCAGGATGTTGGCAGTATCAGTTGGTTCTGTATATTTAGTGCCATTGTGCTGTAACTCAGAGCAGATCTGAGTGTTGCCATTGAGATTCTTGACATAGCTATAGAATGCTTTGTGGTTGTCTTTAGAATCAGTGGTGATTTTGTTTTCGTAACTAACTTTGGAGGATTTTATGAGGGATCTCAGCTTATTACTGAGGCTGACCAGGGATTTTACTCTTTTTTGCAACAGTTTCTTTCTTCTGTTGTAGAGTTTGTTTATGACAGTGGACCACCAGATTGGCTTCCTTTTTTTGAAGGCTAGCATCTTGGTTCTGTTAGGGATTACATGGTCCATGCACTCGTGTAAGTGCTTATAAAGTGCATTTGTATAGGATTCATCAGTCGTACCTCTATTGTCCTTCAGCATGGGTGTTGTGAAGTTTGCCACTTCTGTCTTAAGAAGTGTGAAGTTGGCTTTGGAGAAATTTTTTACGGTGGTTTCCCTAATTAGGGGGTGGGATGTGGATGTCTAGGGTGATTAGCTTGTGGTCGGATCTGACCAACGAGGAATTGACCTCTGGTGTGGAACACCGGTTGCCCATGTTGGTAATGACCAGTTCTAGGATATTGCAGCCCCTGGTGGGGGTGTGGATAAGTTGATCCAAGGCGATGGAATTTATGAATTCCAGAAAACGTTGAGCACAGGAGTTGATACATGAGTAGTTTTCCCAGTTAATGGTGGGGTAGTTGAAATTGTCCATTATTAGGGTTTTAGGTTGTACCCTAATATTTTCCAGTGTATCAAGAAATGAGGAGTGGGAATCCTGGAGCATGGTGGGGGATCTTTAGCAAGCTACAATTTGGGTTGCAGTCTTGTCCAGAGTTAGTTGCACTTGGATAATCTCAGATGCATTATGCTGAGCAACTAGCCTGGAGGTGTGGATATCCTTAATGAATATGGACACGCCTCCGCCTTTAGTATTTCGGTCCAGGTTAGGTGGCCGAAAGGTTTGGTATGAATTATAGCCTGGTAATGCAGGTGTGCTCCCTGGAGCCTTGAACCAGGTCTCTGTCACTGCACAGTTGTCGATGTTCTCCATTTTAAGGAGTGCCCCGAGTGAGTGCATTTTCCTTCACTGTTGCAGTATTCACTCCCTCCCTCCTCCCCTGGTCCATTTCCTTCCTGGATGTACTGTTTACCTCTTGGTTTTCTTTGGACTGGTGTTCCTTCTGGGCAATCAGTTCTGATGATGGTACATCTGGATGTCACCTTTATTCCTTATGCTATGTGAGCAGCATACTTGTGACTTGGCATACATGTGACATATGGCGTACCTTAAAGCAACAGTAGGCTTTTGCATACTGGCCAGACATCTGGCTACACAAGGCAGGGAATCCCAGGTGTAAGGAATACTGCAACAGTGAAGGAAAGGACAGCAACTGTTATGGTACAATTTTACATAACTGTACTTTCTTCAAGGCATATAAAGAAAAAGCATGTTTTTAGCTTACCTTCTTGTTTTTGTGTCTGCAGGACAAGGTGACAACAGCCTTATCATTTCTAGAATCCAGAGTGAAAGCTTTTCAAGATTTTCGAAACAGACTTGAACAGGAATTTGTAAACATACAAGTAAGTAAATTTGCTTAATCTGTTCTTAGTAGTTTGATTGCAGGAAGTAATAAAAATCCTGCTGAATCTAGTTATCTTGTAGTTCTATTTTATATTATTTTAAAATTTATCTTAATAGCTGCTTGAGTTTTGTAGTCATTGCTAAGTGGAATTTGTGAGAGATAACATGATCTTAACAGAATATAAGCAAATGACTTTCTGGGTAATGGTAAAGAAATTTTAACCCTTTCTGAAACTCCAGCAGTTAAAGAGAGTATAGAGTTAGTAAGCCAAGAAGCATGTCAGAGCTACCACTTATGAGTTTATTTAAAAGTTTGCTTCATTTTGTCCGATGGTGCAATGCTTGTTTGAGCAAGGCAGCTAACAGAATACTTGTGAAGGTATTCTCCACTACTTATCTTTTAACCTACTTCCTCAAACTTATTACAGCCATTTTACATCTGGGATATTTTGCCTAAATCTCTATAACCAGATGAACCATTTGACAGCAGAGCTTGGATTTCTGTCCCATGGAACCAAATGGACATTAGAAGTTTTGTTCCCTGTCTTCTTGGGTCTAAGAGACCAGATGGCTTAGTGGTTAAGGTCTTTGCCTCCAATGCACAAGGTACAAGGTTCGATCCTGACCTCTGACTCATGGTTGGAGTTTGCATGTTTTCTCTGTGTCTCTGTGGGGTTTCTCCCATGTTCGAAAAACATGCTGAGTGTTTCCATCTCAAACTCACCAATGAATGGAGCTGTGGGCAGCAGCACAGACTCTACATGGTGCCCAATGGGGAGAAGAGTTGTAAAAAGACCAACCGCTTTGGGCATCTATTGTGGTGCGCAGTATCCTCACGATAGGAGAACACAGATCACAAACTGCGCGCCGTGGCAGGGCTAGCCACTCAACGGTGTAAAATATGGCTCTAGGTGATTCGGTTATGTTGACTGTCGCCAAAAAAATTGGCATGGTTAGTTATTGGTGATAAGTGGGTTGAGGACCCGGCCTACTCTCTGACCCACACCAGGGACCCATGCTAACGGTGGGAGGGAGGGGTATATGTGCCCCTATTGGCCAGTGTGTACCTGCCATAAAAGTCCAGCAGCCCTGGGTCAATAGGCTACTGGCTGGCCGGTGTCTAGTTGCCCAGCCTGGGTTACCTGGGATAGCTCTGTTGAGTGAAAGCTGGACATAAAACCAACCAACCTGCCAAACATGAACTGAGAATTGCTACACTTCCTGTAGGTTCACTGACAGGACGCAACTTAGAAGTGGATGACATGATGATACGGAGGAGGCTGGACATCCTATGTATCCAAGAGACGAGATGAAAGGGCAGTGCAACAAAGCCACTTGGCTTGGGATCCAGACTCTACTACTCAGGTGGTGGACAGGCTAGAAATGGTGTAGGAATTGTGGTGAGACAGAGGCTTCAGAAGTCAGTGAGGGATATCATCAGAATTAATGACAGACTCATGGCAATCAGACTCCAGTGTAATGATAGGACAGTATTCATAATCTCAGCCTATGCCCCATAGCAGGGTTGTGATAGTGAGGAAAAGAGTGCATTCAGACAGCAGTTGCAGGACCTACTAGATAAAGCAGGACAACATGAATTGGTGTTGTTAATGGGTGACTTAAAGGCACATATCAGGACAGACAGAACAGGATATGAGGACTGCCTGGGTCCACATGGATGGAGAAATAGGAATAAAGAAGGAGAAGCCATTCTAGACTTCCGTCTGGCAAATGGCTTGATAGTAGCCAACACGTGATTCAGAAAGAGAGACAGTCACAAGATCACATACAAGAGTAGCCAACATGCAACTCGGGTAGACTTCCTCCTAGTAAGGAAAAGGCACTGGGGTAGAATCCATGATTGCAAAGTCATCCCCAGTGAAACAGTCGGTTCACAGCATAAACCAGTAGTTGCCACAATCGGCTGCAAGCAGTGGTCAGAGAAGGCTCTAAGGTCAATAGAGACCAGGCTGAAGACCTGGAAGTTGACTGGAGAGGAAAGTGCAGCAGTTCAAGGAATTACTCAGGGCTCTAGCACCTCAAGAAGAGGAGGAAATAGGTGGAGTTGAAGAAGAGTGGCAGCACCTAAAAACAGCATGCGTTAGGACTACAGAAAAGATATGTGGCTGAGCCAGGTATGGAAATAAGGTACATAAGGAAAGCTGGTGGTGGAATGCAGAAGTGCAGGAAGTAATCAAAAGAAAGGAGTGCAGGAAGAAGTGGGAGATTGAAAAGACTGACCAAACTAGGAAGGACTACTGGTTGGCTAACAAAGAAACTAAGAAAGAAGTTGCAATAGCAAAGAATAGGGCATCAGAGGCACTCTATCATCTTCTAGAAAGTGACTCAGTAAGAGGCACAAAGAAACTATACCAGGTTGCAAGGCAAAGACAGAAAGATAAAGAAGATAGTCCGACACCCTTCATAAGGGATTCCAGCAACAACCTGCTTACCAGCCCACAGGACATCAAAGGCAGATGGAAGGAGTATTTCCAGCAGCTTCTGAATGAAGAAAACCCCACAGAAGCGGTACTGCCCCAGAAACAGCCTACAATGAGAGTAGAAGAGAAGCCCAGCTTAGAAGAAGTAAGGGCAGCACTAAGGAAAACGAAGTCAGGGAAAGCAGCAGGCTCAGATGAGGTCACAGCAGATATGATAAAGATGCTGGGTGAGCTAGGGGAGAAATGGCTCCTGAGGGTACTAATTGCAGTGTGGCGAGAAAGGCGTATTCCAGATGACTGGAGAATAAGCATACTCGTGCCAATGTACAAGAACAAAGGGGACATCCACAACTGTGGACAGTACAGAGGCATCAAACTCCTACCACATTGCATGAAAGTTCTGGAGAGGGTGATTGATAAATGGATACGCAGAATAGTAGAATGGAAGATGGGAGATGAACAGTTCGGATTCAGATCAGGATGCAGCACAATTGACCCGATGTTTGCATTGAGACAGATACTTGAGAAGAAATTAGAGAAGAGGAGAGAGTCAAACTGGGCTTTCCTAGACTTGGAGAAAGCATATGACAAGGTCACAAGAAAGCTGATCTGGGCAGTACTGCGGTGGTTTGAAGTACCAGAAACATTGGTAGAATTAGTACAGGCTATGCACAAGGACCCAGTGACTCAAGTACGAACAGTGTTTGGCCTCACTGAGGGGTTCCCAGTGGGAGTGGGTGTACACCAGGGTTCAGCTCTGAGCCCACTGCTGTTCATACTGGTAATGGACTACATCAGCAAACAGGTTGGAGGGGTCAGAGCAACAAAGCTGCTGTATGCAGATGATGTGGCAGTACAGGCAGACTCTGATCTAGAACTTCAGCAAAGGATAAGAGAATGGAATGCAAATCTGAAGGCACATGGGATGAAACTAAGCACCGATAAGACAGTGGTAATGGCAGCAGATTGGGGAAATCAGAAGAAGCTGAGAATAGAGATAGATGGGAAGATAGTGGAACAGGTAAACAGCTTCAAGTATCTGGGAGGGGTGGTTGAGGAGAAGGGTAGTCTGAATGAAGAGGTCAAAGCTAGAATCAGAGGGGCTGCAGCCAACTGGCATAGAGTATCAGGTGTAGTATATGACAGAAGAATGCCAAAGAAGCTGAAAAGTAAGGTGTACAAGACAGTGGTGCGACCAGTACTACTGTATGGTACAGAAACCTGGGCAGTAAAGGCAGAACAGTTGAAGAAGCTAGAGGTGATGGAAATGAAGTGCCTGAGAAAGGTGGTAGGATGCACACCGCAGGACAGACGAAGAAATGAGGACATAAGAGCAGAAGCCAAAGTAGCTCCAATTGCAGAAAAGATCAAAGAAAACAGATTACGATGGTATGGGCACATGTGTAGAAAAGCAGAAGACAATCTGGTATTGAAGATTTGGGACAGACAGGAAGAAGGTAAGAGGAAGCAAGGGCGTCCAGCAAAGAGGTAGATGGATTGTGTGAAAGAAGATCTGCGACAGTCAGGCATGAGTGTAGAAGAAGGCAGGAGAGTAGCACTGAATCGAGAGAGTTGGCGACAGTTAATACGATACCCCGACCCCGTGTAAATGGGAAAAAGGGGATGATGATGATGATGATGATGATGATGATGATGATGATGATGATGATTCTTGGGTCTACACGATCCAGTCTGTATTACCGATATATTTCTGAAACCCGTAATCTCATACTAGCAATTCTAAATCCTTGAATTTTCAGCTGGCCCTGATTCACGGAAACATTTTTGTATCTTAGATGTATTATGGGTTTTATGTACAGACATGACTTTTGCTGAATGTGGAATTTATAGCTAACTGTTGAACTGAAAGTCCTTGTGTTAAGAATGTTCTGACTTGAATTACGTCATATGTAAGTAAGTATTGCATGTTATAATTCACTAAATGTAATCATCAAATTCAGCAGCCCCCTCATAATCAGTTAAAAAACATTCTGTACTGCAGTAGTGTCTGCTCTTGATGGTAACTGTGATGTTGTGAGGTAGTGCCAGCTGTGGCAGAGAGAGTAGGGCAATGCATGTGCAACATAATGCCAGCATAGCTAGCTAGAGTTTTGTAAAGAATTTATCCATTTGTATGTCATACTGATTTCTACAGATGCTTGTGTGAAGAATGTACTTGTAAAGTTGCTTGATTTAAGAATGTATCAACAGTGGGTCCTGCTGGAAAGAAAATTAATACACCTGTATGTCAGACTGTATTATAACTGTTGAAATTAATATATTGTAGCAGGGGTTACTGGAAGAAAAGAGGTTAATCTCAGTCCAGCTACCTCTGAAAAATAGTCTGAAATTAAATAACCTGGTTTAGGCCAGCCATAAAGATGGTATCTCACAGTTCTGACTGCAGCCAGAGACCAAATAACTGTGAGAAACCTGGCTTAGTAGCTCTGTAGGAAGAGTGAAAATGTTAATATTGTTTTACAGCTTCCAGATGCTGTAACGCATCTTAGCAAAGCTGTGTGTGTGTGTGTGTGTGTGTGTGTGTGTGTGTGTGTGTGTGTGTGTGTGTGTGTGTGTGTGTGTGTGTTTTGTGACACATATGTGTAAGATTCTGATTCAACTTCTAGTCAGGGAGATAGTGTGGGAACCAGAGTCAGGTGACCAGATGTGATATCATTCTGTAGTCAGCACTGACATTGTCGATATTAGTGAGAGATGTGATAGATACACTTAGCAGTCTGTTACTGGAACTGACAAGACCACTCACCCACATCATCTTGCCTTGCTGTAGTAAGTTAACTAGGAAACAGTAATTCTTTAATCAGTCAGGAAAAACATAGTGAGATTAGTTAAGTATTGTTTTTCTGTATCTGTTTGAATCTATCCATAATTAATGAAACTCTGGTGTTTAGTAAATAGATATTCAGTATGTTCATGTTCTTTTATTATTTATTATTAAATATATTTACACTTTTCATTGTGGCTGGTCTTTTTAGAGAATATTTTAACTTTTGAGAGTATGTATATTTATTTGGTGACATTGTGGCCACTCCTGAAAGTTTTGCTGTTTGGTCAACATTACCAATGGTATTAGTATTCATTTCACTCAGTATAATTGGATACCCTGTTAAGAGCCTTAGCTGGATGATGGCAATGGAACTACCTTGTAGTCTAGGTACAGCTGGTAAATCTGTGCCAGCCTTCCCCAAGTGTGTGTGTGTGTGTGTGTGTGTGTGTGTGTGTGTGTGTGTGTGTATGTGTGTGAAATTCAAATCTCAAAGTGTGTGTGTGTCAGCTACTTGGAAAGAGGGAACACAGAGCACTGGTTTCTGCAGAGAGAAAGGTGAAGTCTTATTTGGGGCCTGGAAGAGAAAGCCCAGCCCCAGGACTGGGTGTGCTCCCAGTGTGCTCTTAAGGGAAATTGTGCTTGGTGCAGAGAGCTGCATCTGAAAATACTGTGTGTACCTATTTTTGTCCAAGTGAACATCCCTCACCAGTGTCTGTGGTGAGGATTAAGGCTTCTTGATTACTGGCACAGATGAGGGATGTTACAGTAACCTACCTCTACTATGTGGTTTACATTCTGCAGTAAAACAGCCAGGAATGTCTTGAACCCAGGACCCTATACACCATAGTCACAGTAGTTAACCACCAAGCCATCACAGAAGTGAGTAAACTGGCTAAACTACCATGATTCCTCTCAACTTCTCCACTTATTGACAACTTTTTTTCTCCCTTATTGGATTGCTCCAGTTTGCCTGCTTTCCTGCCTTGCACTGTCTTCTGGGCATAATGTGTCTTGGCCATTGCAGGTGTCAGAAAGCTTTCCCTTTATCAGAGACACTTTTGCAATGTAAAAAATGATGGACTGGCAGACGGAAAATACCCAGCCACTGAGAAACTTGCCTGCCCCCATTTTCACATTTTTAAGAGATTCTTAACAGGTGAATTCCATTTTCCCTGATGGCCATATAGGGATATGAGTGTTTGCCCAACTCCTGGCCACCATCTGCAGAAAGTATGTCCCACTTTTTTTATTGGTGGTTTGCTCCTAGGTCATTGTTTCATGAATCAGTACTGTGCCACCGAGGTGGTAGGCTGGTCCTTAGTCATTATCTCACAGAAGAATTTGTTGTCTCTGTGCTTTTGGGCTGGTTATCAAACATTGTCCTTTTCCTCTATTGCTATGATGGATTTTCATAATGTCCCAGGTAGATGCATTGTCTTTGTGCTGATAGCTTTTTCTTCTTTAATTGTGTCTTAAGAAGTTGCATTTTCGTAGTGCTTGTAGGCTGTGTTTTGTTCATTAGATGTTCTCAAGTACAGGCAGGTAGACTGACTTAATTAAAAACATAAGGTTTCCATAGTTAACTTTTTTTTCTGTACATTTCTTCTCAGGAAGATGCCCACTGCATAGAGCAGCATATCACAAAGGAATTTGCAAAACTACACCAGTTTCTTCAACATCATGAACATAAGCATATGCAGCAGCTGAAAACTATAGAAGGAGAGTTTTTAAAAGAGGTAGATGAAAATCTTGAGTGCATTAAAAATTATGTGGTCATCCAACAGGCAGAGTTTGACATTAGCATGGAGATCAAGCAGGAAGAAATGGAGATTCTGATAGAGACTGAACAACCTTCTAGATGCATTAGAAATGATGTATTCAATCAAGAATTACATTCTGAAGATGCCTTGGAGTACAGTAGCAAACAAGTAGAGCCTCTGGAAGAAATGTCAGAAAACATTGACTACATTAAAAATGATGTTTTAACTACCCAGGAGGTAGTATCTGATGTTAACCTGGAATACGAAAATGAAGAACCAGAGATTTCAGATGCAGTAACAGATAGTCTTGTCTACATTAAAAATTGTGTTATGATGACCCAGGAGACAGAATATACTGTTAACTTGCAATTAAACAGTGTAGAAACAACGATGTTGGCAGAGCCAACTGAATATCCTGAATGCATTAAGCATAATTTCATGTCCACCCTTGAGGAAGCTCCTGATGTTAACTTGGTTCTCAGGAGTGAAAGGGATCTTCTGAAACGGGCAGAAAAAGGCAATGGTATAACCACACATCAAGCAGTGTCTTCTTTTACCTCAGATTTTAAGTCTGAAGAAATGGATATTGTAAAAGATTTGGAAGATAACAGTGGATGCATTAAACAAGAGGCAATGTCTAATGCTAACCTGGAGGCCAGGGAAGATTTTCTAACAGTAAGCTTTTTTTATATTATTTATTGCTTTTTGCATGCCTTATGTTTAGGGAGTGTGTTTGGCAGTGCTCTAGTTTACACACAGGAATGTTTGAAACAATAATTCACCAGCAAAGATGAGTTTTCTAAAGAAATAACTTGATTCTAAATTACTCGCATTTAATCTAGTCTGTGAGCATGAGGTCAACTTTTATTTATACGTGAGTTCTGAGACATGACTGAATACATACAGTTCCACACAGGTGTAAGAGCTTACTGTTTTTTTTCCCCAGAAGTTTTTGTCTATATAAAATTTCAGAAAGGTCATTTACATAGATCTTCTGTTAGAGTACCACATTTGTTTGTGGCACTCTGAATGTTGCTGCCTGAAGTGCATAGTGGTGATAACTAGGCAGGGAGGGAATTCTGCGAATCAGAACAGTCTTACGAAGTATGCTAGACAGCTTGTGTCTGTCATGTATACTTCACATATGGCTATGAATACCCCCTATACTTTCTTAGTGGTCTGTTATTAGAATTGCAGCTTAAGTTTCATGTATCTGTGTCCAGAGTATGCTTGATTACTTAAACTCAAATGCAAAGCAGACACTATTGCAGTTTTAAAAGGTATACAGTACTTTTTATATCTCCTGTGACATTAGTGTTGCATCTTGAGTATGAAGTTGAGATTAACATTGCAATTGTTGCGGGACGGAATCAGCAGTATATATAAAGTCATTCAGTCCTAGGTTCATAGGTTCATAGATTAGTACTAGGCTAATTGCCCTTGTGAGCCATTTTAAGCCTAGCCAATCACCCCATGTGAGAATCAAAGTCTGCACCTTGTGTCTGCAAGGTAAACACCTCAACCATTCTGCCATCCTCACATCATTGGCAGAGCTTTTCAGTATTTGTTGTTAAAAGCCTTGCATTTGAAGTCACAGTCATCTTGTTGACGCATCCCATCTGCAGCACAGAGTTTTTGAGCCTGCCACTTGGCCCGTATGTTTGGGACTTTGTTTTACACAACAGTCCATGCTAGTATGATGATAACGGTTTTACTTTTATATTTTACCACTGTCTGTTGAAGAACATGTAGATCCAGAAAGCCGGTACCTATCCTTTTATTCACTGCATAATAACAGGGTTCTCCATGTACCTTTCTAATTTGTATTTTAATCCAAGTAGGAGTGGATCTCGTCCCCAGTTGGCTGTCTTTCACAAGCTGTTTGTTGCATAATTTTAATGTTAAATTTCTTATAGTGCCAATGGGAGCAATGACTAGCAAGAGGTACCTACATGTGTTTCCCAGAATATCTGAGAAGCACCTTACTAGCTGGAACGGCTTAACTCCTTATTTCCCATAACCCCCATTGTACAACTTTAAAGACTTCATAGAGGTGTCTAATGAGCAGTCATGCACATGAGAATGCTGTAAGCATAGATTTCCTCACATGCATTTCGCAGTAAGTGCAGTATGAACACATTGCATGCCCATTGCTTTTCAGTTGCCTTGCCTTACTTTTTTTTTCTTACCCCCCCCCCCCCCCAAGTAACAGCATCAGAGTTACATGTGTGCCCTACATTAAAAAAATCCTTGGGGTACTGCAGTATGTAAAGAAAACAAGTGATCTGTCATCTTAACATTCACATCACTCATATATGTTGCTTTCTCCTACTGAGTAAGTAAAAAAGACGTGCCAGCTAAGAAATTAAACTTTAGTCCCAAATTAAAGACTCAGTGTAAATTGAATTTATCTGGAGTCATTCTGTTGCTGTTAAAGCTGTCTTTTGCCTTTACTGCTTTTTATGTTTAAAGAGGGGAAGTTGATCTTGCCCAGTTAACTGTATGTATGTTTTTCTGTTAGTTGTTCCTCTTCAACAGCATACATTGTTCTGTATCTCTAGACTGCCATTTTCTTCTTCGGGCTCATGTACAGGCTCATTATTTACCTCATGTGTCTCAACCTTCTGCATGCAGTTGAGACCTTTTTGTTCATCAGTAAAAGTATTAACTCACTGTGGAAAGAAAATATTGAAAAACAAATTCTAAACTTCAGCATGTAAGAGTGTTCAATCTCACCGTTTGTTCTTACACACGGGTTCGGAGCCGATCCTCGGCTCCGAGTCGGCCGAATTGCAAAGCTCTGAATCTCAGAGAAGCTCGAGACCAGCCCATATCCCACAATCCTCACTGCCATTACTCAGATCTAGTTTGCCGCTGCAACAGATCGGATCGAGGAGAGCTCGGACCAGATAGAAACTTGAGTTTGTTGTTGATTTCTTCAGATAAGAATTCAAATTTTTTTCTTGTTGATACTTCCTTATAGTTAGTAGTTATTGTAGAAGTGCTGTGTGTGTGTGATATATATATATATATATATATATATATATATATATATATATATATATATATACCCATTTTTCTTCTTCAGGCACCCTTGTGGCCTAACCTTTTTTTCTTGGGTGTGGTTTTTGTGAGAGTTTATATATATATAACCTGTTTAGTATATAGATATTGCTAGGATTAGTAATTTTTTTCCTGTTATAGTTATTGTCATTGTAACTGTACAATGTCAGAAAAAGCCAAATCTAGCTTTAAAAGATGTCAGTGTGGGCAGAAAATGTCCATTACTGACAATCATGCTTCCTGTGTCTACTGTCTTGGCCCTTTCCATCTCCAAGAGGATTGCTCTATTTGTCATTCCTTTAGCGGGAGGGTCATGACAGATAGACGCAGGAAGCTTATTGACAGAGGATTGTTGAAGCCAGCCTTTCAAGAGGCTTTGGACAAGTCGGATCAGGCTTCTAAATCCTCGAAGGGGTCGAAGATGTCGGAGCCCATGTCATCGGCTCCGAGTTCATCTTCTCGGGTTTGTTCGCCAGTTCCACAGATCTCGGGGCCGAGCATCGAACATTTATCTTTTACTGAGCCCCAGATCTTGGAACCGGTGTCGGAACTGCCACCACCGTCCATTCTTCGGTCGGTGCCATCTTCGGCTCCTTCGACCCGTTCTTCCAGACCCTTGTCTGACACAGATGTGGATCGTGTCATGCAGAAACTCATGGAGAACACGGCCCTTTCCAAGTTAATTGCAGTTTCCTCCCAGTTGGTGTCGAAACTAGAAGGCCTCCCCATATCTCCAACGGGTCCTCCTTCGAGACCCATCCAGATCTTGGAGCCGGGAGAAGATGACCTGATGATAGTGGAGCCCTTGGTGCCGAAACCGTCCATTGCACGATCGACACCTTTGACTTCGACTCCTTCGGAACCGTTAGGGGAGTCGCGGAGCCGACGGTCTTTGCTCGGTTCCGGGACTGAGAGTCGTACCGACCTGTCGGTGCCGACTCTCCCTCTCGGGGCCTCGGCACAGACTGGTTCGGCTCCGTCCTCGGGGTCGGAGCCCACGGCACCGGTTCTGGGATGCTTCCGTGTTCTTCGGAACCGGGAGAGCCCTTAGCCAGGGGTTCGGGGGCCTTTGACCTTATGAGGAAGGTATTGTCTGCACAGACAACCACATCATCAGGGGAATCTTCTCCTTCCCCAAAAGGGCCACTTTCTGTTTCTGCTCCCACGATCCATCCCAAGCGTCGAGCCCAATTGCCTCAGCCACCCACAGAGGAGGGTTCCCCCTGTTCCTTGGAGGCCTCACCAGAAGCCCCCTCTGATGAGGTCCCAAGGAAACGGTTGTGCAAGAGGAGGCACATAGATTCCCCACAGGAATCTCTAACGTCTGACACCGACTTGGATGAGGCAGAGGGGTCCCCCAAATCACCCTCGGAGGATGTGTCATTTGCAGACTTCCTGGAGATCTTGAAACAGAGGGGTGATTGGCAGTCCCTAGCCCCCTCTGAGGACGAGTCGGTGCTGCTGAAGGCTTTTTTGGCTCAACCTTCTACCTCCTGGGTGACCCCGCCCTTCGATGAATTAATGGATTTGATTGCTCGAAGGGCGTGGGAGACACCTGACACAGTGGAACCAGTACCTAGGAAACCAAACAAGTTCATCACTGCCCCCCAAGATAAATCTTATCTCACCAAGGGAGTCCCTGTCGACGCTATGGTGGTGGCGGCAGCCACAAAAAAGGAGATGTCTGAGTCTTCCTCATCTGTTCATCCTCCTAATAAGGATTCTAGGACTATGGACAGATATGGGAAGCGCATTTTTAGTTCAGCGACTTTTTCCATGCGTTCGCTAAAGTACCTGACCCATTTCACACATTTGCAGAGGGATCTCATGAAGGAGCTGACAGATACCCTCCAGGGTAACACAGATGCTGCTGTTTCAGATAAGGTAACAGCACAACTTAACACCCTCACGTCCATAGTAAACTCATCCATGAGGCTCATATCGTATGCAGCCGAGGGATCGAGTAGAGCTGCAGCTTCAGCGATTGCTCTTCGAAGACAATCATGGATGCGGCTGTGCTCCTTTGCGGAAGCCTTCAAGTCTTCCTTTGCCAATGCCCCTTTTGATGGTGCCACACTTTTCGGGCCCAAGGTTAAGGAGACTCTCACTCGGTGCGAGCAAGAGGGAAAGACCCTGTCTGCTGTCGGGGTCTGTTTTTCCACTCCTACTAGACCGTACCCCAAAGGGCAACGAGGCGGAAAAATGTGGTTCCGTAAGAATCAGGGATCTTTCCAGACCACACAGAGTGATACCCCCTCCAGAGGCAGAGGAGGGGGTAGAAATGGAAGACGCCGCCCTGGCGGCAGAGGGGGTCCGCATAACCAAGGCGACAGGTATTCCGTCCCTGGGAAGCCTTTCCAGCACTCCTGAATGGAGGCCCGGCTGTCCTGCTCTGGAGGCAGTCGGGGGTCGCTTAGCTTTATACCCACTGGCCTGGCTAAACATTACTTCAGATTCTTGGGTAAAAAGCATTATAACCAGAGGATACAAAATCCCCTTCATTTCAACACCACCTCTACAAAGAAAATTTCCAGATGTTCCACCCCGTCTGCGAAAACTAGCAGCTGTAGAAATTTCAAAGCTGCTCGAAAACAGAGTCATCCAACCAGTCCCGGCGGACCAAAGAGGATTCGGAACTTACTCAAGGTTCTTTTTAGTTCCAAAAAAGACAGGGGACTGGAGACCGATCTTAGATCTCAGCCATCTCAACAACTTTGTGAAGAAGGAAAAGTTCCGGATGGTCACGCTTCAATCGATCCTTCCATTCTTACAGAAGGACGATTGGATGTGCTCTATAGATCTCAAAGATGCGTACTACCACATCAAAATGGCCAGACCGTCCAGAGATCACCTGCACTTCCGGCTGGGGCCAGTCACTTTCAGTTTCGAGCTCTGCCCTTTGGACTCACCTCAGCCCCCAGGGTATTCACCAAATGCATGGCAGCAGTTGCGTCTCACTTGAGACGACAAGGATTTCGAGTGTTTCCCTATCTGGACGACTGGCTCATCACCGCCACCACCGGCGTCGACTATTGCAAGCCAGAGACTATACAATCGGCCTTTGTTCCCACTTAGGGATATCCATAAACTTCGAAAAGTCTTGCTTATCGCCCTCACAGTGTATTTCCTTCATCGGAGCAGATCTAAATACACGATCGACACTACTAAAACTCCCCCCAGTAAGAGCTTCAATGCTCAAACAGCAGGTCCTACTTCTTTTAGTCAGCAAGAAAGCCCCGGCCAAACTGGTGTTAAAAGTGTTGGGACTGACGGCAGCCGCATTAATTGCAGTCCCTATGGGAAGGTTACACATGAGGATTCTTCAATGGCTGCTCTTTGCGCAGTGGTCGTTCCAACACCTACCTCTAACGCACGAGATCAGGATAACAGAATCTTGCAGACGGGACCTCTCATGGTGGGTGCGCGACCAGAACCTCACTGTGGGTCGTCCGTTCGTTCTACCCATTCCAACAGCCACAATAACCACGGACACTTCCCTGATAGGGTGGGGGGGGGGCCTTTTTCAGGGAAGAACAGTCGAAGGAGAATGGTCCAGCACGGAGTACAGTCTACATATAAATGTTCTGGAGTTGAGGGCGGTGTTCCAAGCGTTGCAACACTTCCAAGCCCTCTTACCTCTAGGGACAGTAGCAGTTCAGACAGACAACATGTCTGTAGTCTGGTACATAAACAAGCAAGGGGGAACCAGGTCTTACCCGTTATGCAGAGAGGCCATGAGAATTTGGCAATGGGCAGAGTCCACGGGTCGCTTTCTGATAGCAACGCACATCCCGGGGTCATCCAACGTCATTGCGGACAGGTTGAGCAGAGCCATCCTGTTACCTCACGAGTGGTCCCTGAATTCACAGATGGCGGAAAAGCTTCTGCAAATGGGGCCAGCCTTGCTGCGATCTTTTTGCTTCCCCATTGAATGCAAAATGCAGAAGCTACTTTGCCCTTCTACCCCCTCCGGGGGATGTCCCCAGGGACTCACTGATACACAATTGGCCCCCGGGTCTCCTATATGCATTCCCACCGACTCCATTGATTCCCAGATTTCTACAGAAAGCCAGGAGCCTGGAAAGGACTATTATACTCATAGCCCCATTCTGGCCTCTTCAAATATGGTTTCCCTTTCTTCGAGCTTATCAAATAGAGGAACTGTGGATTCTGGACCCAGTGCCAGACCTGTTAACACACTCGTCGGGAGTTCCTCACCCGTCTCTACAGTCCCTCAAACTAGCAGCTTGGCTGCTCCGCTTCCCTGCCTAGCCAGGTCTCATCTACTCCTTCCGTCAGTTCAACACATCCTAGTTGCTTCTCATAAAGCCTCTACTACTAAGCTCTATACGAGTAAGTGGAAACGCTTTGTATATTGGGTATCTAGTCAAAACTTAGATCCCTTGGTAGCTCCTCTAGATAAAATTTTGGAATTCTTATCCATCCTTTTTCACGAAGGAGCTTCTGCTTCCACTCTAAGAGTACAGTTGGCGGCCATATCAAACTTCCATATTGGTGAGGGAGGTTCTTCCATTATGTCTCACAGGCTTTGCAAAGCCTTTTTGAAAGGAACCTTCCATCTTAGACCGCCTGTCAGAAAACCTTTCTTTCCATGGAGCCTGAATTTGCTGCTGTCGCAACTCATGTTGCCACCTTTTGAACCTGCTTCGTCATGCCTCCTAAAGTTCTTGTCGTGGAAGACGCTGTTTCTCGTCGCCGTGACCTCAGCTCGTAGAGTCTCAGAGCTGCAGGCATTATCGGTCAGACCACCTTACCTGATATTCCACCCAGACAGGGTTTCTTTGCGTACAAATCCATCTTTCCTTCCAAAAGTATGTTCAGTTATGAATATTAACCAGTCTATAGAACTCCCTACCTTTTTCAAAAACCATACTAACAAACTGGAGTATATGTTGCACAAGTTGGATGTTCACAGGCAGGGAAGATTTTATTTAGACAGGACCAAAGCTTTCAGAAAAACGGATCAACTCTTCGTCGCTTTTGCAGACAATAAAAAGGGCATAGCAATTACTAAACGTACACTATCTAAATGGCTTGCTGACTGTATAACATTTGTATACTCTAAATCAAACCAATCCTTACCAAACAAACCTAAGGCCCATTCTACCAGATCCGTTTCCACCTCCTTAGCTCATGCGGCTCGCTTGCCTTTGGACACTATTTGTGCAGCAGCCACGTGGTCTAAACCACATACTTTCATCACTCATTATAGAGTGGACAAGATCTCCAAGGATAGAACATCATTTGGTTCCACTGTGCTTAGAAACGTTCTTCCATGAGTCACTTGGGGTCACGGAGCTAGGGACGCTACCCGTGTGTAAGAACAAACGGCGAGATTGAACACTCTTACATAAAGAAGTATGTCCTTACCATAACATTCCATGTAGAGTGTTCATCTCGCCTTTGTTCTTACATCCCCCCCCCCCCATGTGTTTGGAAGAACTGGTAGGATTAGAGTCTGATCGACGTGTCTTGACCCTTTGCGGGGTATATGGTCCCGTGTGTCATGGGATATATGTTTAGACCATTAGTTATCGCTATGGTGAGAGAGTGTCTCTGAATGGCTGAAGAGAGTGTATGCTTCTAGCACCGCTGGTGTTGGATCCTTTCATCTGGTTTGCTTGCAAACTAGATCTGAGTAATGGCAGGGAGGATTGTGGGATATGGGCTGGTCTCGAGCTTCTCTGAGATTCAGATCTTTGCAATTCGGCCGGAGCCGAGGATTGGCTCCGAACCCATGTGTAAGAACAAAGGCGAGATGAACACTCTACATGGAACGTTATGGTAAGGACATAACTTCTTTTTCTTTACCTTGCATTCTCACACAGCCACCATGAATTGATCTTGTTTTCAGAGGGACTGAACTAAAAACCGATGAAAAAATACCCTTTATCCTTCTGTTTTGCAGCTGTTGCCAAATCTCCAGGGTAAAATAAAGTATTTAGTCTTTGGTAAAACATGTCAAAATACAGTATGCGTCAAGATCATGGGAATGTCACCAGATGTCCTAGCCAAAAGACCTTATGTGATGTTTCAATTTTAATTTGGTTTACCAACAGACCAGTTCATATTTGCAAGTTGTCCATTATAAATGAGACACAGTATATCCTTTTCTCCTTTTTCAGGACCCCAGAATGCATGCCTTCTGTCTCCAGGTTGCTTTGTCTTGGTCAACTTACTTATTACCTTCAAGCATTTTTAACTTTACTTCCAAACTAGCAAATTGTTACTTCGTTGCCATGCCATCCTGCTGCAGAAAATACAGCCTGGCCATTCAGTATCTCATCAGCTGTAGTGTCTTTTGAGTGTCTTTGAAATTAACCAGTTTATCATTGACCTCTTGAATTTCAGCCATGATTGTCTCTAATGGTACCTCTGTGACATCTCCCTAGGGCACCATATTAGAGGTGTGCTTGATTCTCAATTTTGAATTTTTATTTGACTTTCATTCTATGTTACACACAAGTTACTTTGTCTAGACCTTTCAGTAGACATTTTGGTTTGTCATAAAAGCCTACCCATTGCGTATCAGATCACAGATTATTTCAGGGATACTTGATTTACATTTGTAAAGGAAATGAAAGTCCATTTTCAAGTGATGAAATTTGGAGAATTATGTCCATGATTTTTTGTTTCATATTTGGTCATTGCAATAATTTCATTATAACTTTATAGTGTATATCTGAAAAATTTAAATAGATTCTAGATGCAAAGCATTCAGTGATTCAGTTTTTTAGTAGCAAGTATGAGAAGAAACGCATGTTGTGATGAAGCCATGCTGTTACCTAAAATGACATATTCTATGTATTCCATGTTTAGCCTGTATTTTTTTTAATACTTAGACTGTCCAGATTTGGAATTTGCCAGGTTTGTTCCCCAGAAAAATGGAAACCGGTGTCCTCGATCATTTTGTTACTTATTTGTTAATCGGAAAACACATTGAATTCACCGATTTTGATACTATTCTTCAGCTGAGTGATATATACAGCTATAATATATGTAGTAAATTCTGCTTTTGATTTGGTTTATCAGTAATTCTTGCATTGGTCTCTGTGTTTCCTTTCCTTCATCAAGGAAAGTAAAATAGTTAAATAAATTGGTTGGCTTCTTCGCACCAACGTGTAAAAATGTAGCTTTGCTGCTAATCCAGTCACAGTAGAGAGTATGGCATATCTATGGATCAAAAGCATGCCATTTCAGCCATTTTTTTCACAGCACATGAATATATATTTTTTTGCATCTGTACTTCGAAATGTAAACACTCTTGTAAGTAATGATAAAGCTTCTGTTGTATCATTTTATTTATTCTGTTTTTGGCAGATATTTCACCGTTTCTGACACTTGCTGTTTATATTCAAACTGCTGCTGAAATACTTAGTTACGTTTAGCAAGGTAATACACTGGTACAAGTGGTCCTTACACAGGCTCAGTCTGGAGTTTGAACATAACATAAATTAGGGTTACATTAAATGATGTGCATTACATTTCCCTGTAGATGTAGTAGATTGTTGTTCAAACAAGTATACATTGTTTACAACATTTACATATTTTAGATGAGTTGTTTAAATGATTTCTTTAATGCAACAGTCTTAATGTAGTAAACTGTAGTTGTTTAAAGACTCTACCAGTGAGTGGGAAGCAAGGTGGAGAGGGTTTTGTAGAATGGAGAGTATGCTGATGTGGAGAAATAAACAGTACATACAGGAGAAGGGGGTAAGTGAGGTTTAGAAGAGTTGGGGCATATTAGCAAAAAGCAAATGTTCATCTTGTATGACATTTTGAGGTTGGAGAGGTTAAGAAGAGCTGGAGCACCGTAAATATAAATGCATGTTTATCTAGGCTATGTTCTGATCTGAGTGAAGTGTAGCTTAAAAAAAAAAAAAAAAAACAAAAGTTAAAGGGAAGCCTGGCATGCAACTTCTTATGGCTACCCCAGTTAGTATTAAAACTATGTGCCCTATATTTAGTAGCAATATTTCATTGCAGTGAAAAGCAAATTACTTACTTTTGCTATGATACTTATTCCCAGAAAAAATACCAAAGTACAAAAATACTATTATAGTATGAAGTACAAGAGACTACAAGATTTACATGCTGGAGATAAGAATGTAAAAGTCATGTGCAAGTTTGTAGCCTGAAGCTGAAGTAGTCGGTCAAGCAGCAGATCAAAGACCAAGAATTTTAGGGAAAGATAGGAAGCTATATATGAAGCCAGAGGGGAAGAGGAAAGATAAGAGCCTGCAGGTTATTTATAGGAGAATTTGATTTTTTTGTGTCTGTCTGTTCGTCTGGTTGGGGACTGTTATTGGCATTTCATGAAAGAGAATTTGCCTTTTAGGGTGATATTTTGCTTACTCAGCTCACTGAGTTGCAGAGTAGACCTTGCAGAGAACTGAAGAGTTTTAAGGGGGCAGTTTATCAACAGACTGGTGTCACCAGACACCAGACTTTATCCTTCAGGATGTTTGAGTTTTGGGTGTAAAAAAAATGTGAAGTGGGGTGATGATAACTCAAAGGTAGTCCTTCCATTACCACAGTATGAATGATGCAATGTGGAAGATGGATTTAGGTTGCACCGAGCCATGTGTCAATGGTATTTGGCTTTGCCTAGATTAATTAATTAATGCTGGAGAAAACATGCTTGTCACTGCCAGCTGATTATAGATTCTAAGGTAAGTATTAGGCAGACAGTACAGACTGTTACAAGTCTAGCCAGTAAGCTGTTTTCAAAAGTTCCATCCTTCCTGAAGGAGGATAAAACAAGATAAGACTGGGGATTGAATTTGAGGCAGTTCATCCAGTTATCAAGGTTTTACTTGAAGGTGGCAAGGGTGATGCTCTGCATGACATGTAATGGAAATTTATTTCAGAGGTGGCAGTACATTGGAATATGAATCTATTATGCAAACATGTCTTATTTCTCTGTTGGCGAGTGTCATTATTTTAACCTGGCATTTCAGTAGCAGTTTATTCTGCAAAAGAATAGGAGATCAAGAAGGGTTAGCTTTTTCATAGCTCAAAAGGCAAGACTCTGATCACCATGGAAGATTCTTATAAAATAATGTTATTGTTGTTGTTGTTGTGTCTTTCGGCTTACTCCGGTTAGGGGTCGCCACAGCGGAACTCCGGTCCGCTAATGTTTGGTAGTGGATTTTTACGTGCTGATTTACCAGCCCTGATGCACAACCTTCAACGAAGGCACGCCCATTCACGCATGCCTCCACACAGAAGACGCTCTAGCTGAGAATCGTCTTGCTATGAGGCGACAACGCTACCGCAGCACCACTACCGCGGGTGGAAGATTCTTATAAAAGAATAATACAATAATATAAGAATATATAATTATACAAGGGTCTAGGGAACTACTAAAGGGGTGGTGAATACCGCACAATGTGGCTGGGCTAATGTATGCCTATGATAGCCCAGTACCAACCTATGAACCTATAAAAGCTTGAGTAGAGAGAGAGGGTTACCATAATATCTAGATAGCTGTGGAATTTCATGCCACTAATATTTTTTTTAGTTAAGACTTTGAATTTATTTATTTATTTTTTATTTATTTTACATTTGTTGACCGGGCTGGTCCAGCTGGATATATTTCCTTTTTCAGTAGAGGCCCGGGGAGAAAAGCTCCACAATAAACAACCACCACCAGACAAATAATTTTTATAATAAACAAGAAAGGTATTACAGTTTAAATTCTGGGAAGACTATGTGACACACTATAATAAATACATCATATACCTACAGATCATTTTGCAGTATGAATATCTAGGGCAGCCCCAAGACATTATTAGAATACATTTAAATCCTTGGTTATTCTAGTTTACTCCAGACAGTTATTATTTCCAAAGGGTTAGACAATAACAGTAGATAAAGGAAGAGGTATAAAGAAAATGGCAGGAATACTACCTTCAGGGTACATTCATAGCCAAGTAGAAAAGATATGTAATTGGTGCCTAAGTAGTAGAGATAACTTATAGGTGCTACTAATTCAGAGGAGTAGACAGGAAAGAGTGGAGGAAAGTAGGAAGTCAAGACATGACAAAGAGAAATCCGGAGGATCAGTCTGGGTAACAGCAGGGGCATAGCCAGTGAGTTTTAAGGTGCTTCTTAAGACTTTGTTTAAAGAGAGGAAGGGATGGAATTGAGGTAAGGTCAGATGGCAAGAGGTTCCATTGTTTTCCAACGGTATTTGAGAACAGTGAGTCACCAGCTAAGTTGTTAGACTTGGTGGTACTGGCTAGAAGTTTATTGGTGGAGCGTAAGGAATCAAGATTCCTATAGGGTGCTATAAGGTTGTTTAATATTGGAGTATTGTTAGGTTGGTAAAAAATCTTATGAACGATGGTAAGTTGGGAAGGTATCAGTAGGTTTTTTAGTTCCAGCCAGTCTAGTTGGTGAAGGTTAAGACAGTGGTGAGTTATATATGGGTTTCCAGTGGCAAATCTAGCAATATTATTATAGGAGTTGGCTAGTTTGGTAAGATTATTTTTTTTAGATTAGTGTATATGGGTGCTGCATACAGAAGAGTTGAAATTAGATGGGAGTGGGCAATAGTCATTCTGGCTGTTGGAGTTAAGAAAGGTTTTATCCTATATAGGGAGCCCAGCTTTTTATTAACAGATTTAATAGTGTTATTAATGTGATTGTCAAAGGTGAGGTTATTATCAATTGTAATTCCTAATAGTTTGGTGGAAGAGTCCGGCGATATAAGGGTGCCATTACTGGATTGAATGGAGAAATCTATGGGGGAGGACTTACTGTTTATTGTAAACAGTAGTAGCTTGGTCTTTTTGGTGTTCAAAAGAAGGCGCCATTTAGAGAACCATGCCTCTACTGTGTTGAAAGCAGCCTGGGTTAAAGATTGAAGTTCAGATATAGAGTTGGCAGAGCATATGATAATAGAATCATCAGCATATTGTATACAGGTGGTTTGAGAAATGGCTATTTGAAGGTCATTTATGAATAATGGGAAAAGAAGAGGACCAAGGATGGAGCCTTGAGGGACTCCCAGGGAGATAGGAAGGTGAGATGATAGTTGATTCCCCCAAAGAACTGCTTGCTGTCTACTACTAAGGTAAGACTTGAACCAGAGAATTGCTTTGGCGTCAAGAGAGAGGGATGACAGAGTGTTTGAGTAAGAGATGGTTAACCATATCAAAGGCTTTAGACAGGTCGAGGAAGAGTGCTGATGAGAGGGTGTTATTATTGCGATTATTATTAATGGTATTGGTGAAGGATAGGAGAGCTGAGGTGGTACTATGATAAGGCCTGAAACCATGCTGACAGTTTGCTAGAATGTTATGTTGAAGTAAGTAGTTCATTAGCTGATGGTGAATACATTTTTCCATAATCTTGGCTAATGGAGAAAGGAGAGCTATAGGCCTGTAGTTAGAATAATCATTAGAGTTACCGCCTTTGTCTAAGGGGAATAATGTGGGAGATTTTCCAGAGATCTGGAATGGTTCCTTCAGTTATGGTACGGTTTATCAGGATGGATATAGGATAGGCGACTACTGCTTGTTGTAGGTATTCAGATGGTAAGTTATCGGCAGAGGGGGTGCAAGACTTAAGTTTGTGGACAGGTTTTTGGATGTAAGAGGTAGGGACAGGTTGTAGTTGCAATGTTGGCCGAGTATGAAGTGAGGAGTTAGGTAGATCAGAGTTGTCTGTAGCTAGTTGATCGGCTAGAGTTTGTATGGTGTTTGTGAAGAAAGTGTTAAAGGCATTGGCAGTTTGATGGGAGGTATTGTTTTCTGACCCTAGAGGGGAAGGAGTGCTAGAGTGGCCTGGACGAAGGAGGTTATTCACGCTTGCCCAGAATTTTTGTGGATTATTGTGGTGAATTTGCTGCAGCTTGCAATAGTAGCTTTTTTTGTCAGAGAGAATAGCTTTTTTTGTAGCATTTCTCAACTGTCTAAAGGTGTGTTGATCTGGGGTATTTCTGGTTGCTCTCCACTTAGCCCAGGATTTATTTCTAAGTAATATTTTTGTCTGGTATCTTTTGAGAGCCAGGGGCAGGTTTGGATTTTGTTGTAATAGATTGTTTAGGTGCATGCCTATCGAGGATTGTTAAGAATTTGTTATTGAAATATATAGCAGCTTCTTCAAGAGGGAGAGTTTTTAGAGGGTTCCAGTCGCAGGCACTAAGTTCCATTTGAAATAATACAGGCTGAAAGTTTTTCTTGGTTCGAGAAGCCCTATAGTTGGGGGCATTGGTAATGTCACTCTTTTGTCTAATGATGTACGTAAGCATGTAATCACTTATATCGTCAGGCAAGGTCCCTACTTTATAAGTATGTTCTTGTTTATTGATTAGTATCCAATCTAGTATAGTTTCTTTATTATTTGTTTGTTAATTCTAGTGGTAGTGGAGATAGTTTGGTTAAAGCCATGCAGATTAATATGAGAAGAAGGATTATCTGTATTGATACTATTCCAGTCAGTATTGACATCTCCTAGAATAATAGTTTCTTGTGGGAAAGTAGTAGATATCCAACATAGGGTATCCTCTATTGTAGTAATGTTATTACCTGGGGGTAGATAGATACAGATTATATAAAGTGCTTTGGTGGGATTGAGTTGAAATCTAGTGATTAAGAGTTCAACTTTACTGTTTTCAGGTGGGTTATAAGGTATAGAGGAGACGTGTAGTTCATTTCTGAACAGTAAGGCTACTCCTCCTCCTTTGCATTTTACTCTGTCGTGTCTCAGTATATTATACCCTGGGGGAATTATTTCATTATCCTTAGTTGTGGGTTTTAACCAGGTTTCTGTAAGACCGAGGATATCAAAGGAGTGAATATCTAGTAGTGCATGGAGATGGGCAAATTTGTTGTTAATACTGCGGATATTGAGATGACCTATTAGTAAGAAGTTAGAGAGACTGGTCTGGGTAGTAAGGGTGTTGGGAGAGGTACTAAGAATAGGTGAAGTAGAGAGATTAGAAGGCCTGGGTTAGGGTGGATGTCACCATCTTTTAAGGTGGGTGATTTTAGTACAGAAAGAGGGTAAGAATTGAGGCTCGGTAGATATTTTAATTTTTTTTATTGTAGGCTGGTTTAATTTCATGGGTGTAAGTCGATGATATTTTGGTAGCAAGTAGCTAGAAGTGGAGGTGATATTTATTTGGGGATGGGTAAGGGCATTGTTATGTATAGATGTTTGTTTAGGAGAGTAGTTGAGGTAGTAGCAATTCACCTTTTCAAAAGAGGTGAGGAGATAGGTAGTGGTGAGGATAGGTATAAGAGTGGCTGAGAGTATTACCAAGGATAGGATAGTTTTAGTTATTGGAGACCTATTACTTAGTAAATGTAAACTGTTTCTGCCAGGTAGGGCTTTAATGTAATAGTATCAGATAAGAAGTTAAGATAGGGTAGTTGAGAAGAGTGATGCTACAAGTAGAGGAGTTTTCTTTAAGTAGTATAGAGATATGGTAGGGAGATAATGAAAGAGAAATGGGAAGGATAAAGAAGTTGTATAATGATAAGGTAGGGTAGAAGTGATGAAGAGCTTGTGTGGGTAAAGATGTTGTTTAGGTAGTGATGAGTTAAGGTAGGGTAGTAAAGAAGAAAAATACTAAGGGTGGTGAGACAGATGAAAGTAGTATAGGTAGGGGTTGTAAGAGACAGAGTACTGAAAAACTATAAAAGGATGGGTGTGGCTTAGGTAAATCAATTTGAGTCTGGGATAGGTTGGATAGGAGAGAGGGTGTGGTTTAGGAAGTATAAGGCTAGGACCACTGGGGGTGGGTGGAAATTGGGGGTAGGGTAGGGGAGCGGAGTGAGCCCGTAGGGCGAACGGAGCGGGTAGCACCAAAAGGTG
This sequence comes from Protopterus annectens, assembly GCF_019279795.1. Classification (NCBI taxonomy): domain Eukaryota; kingdom Metazoa; phylum Chordata; order Ceratodontiformes; family Protopteridae; genus Protopterus; species Protopterus annectens. The sequence continues at coordinate 1,503,066,593 of NC_056744.1, forward strand.
CTGAGAGATAATCAGTTTTACAGTGAGACTGTAATTTACAAAACTTTAGTAGGTATGTGGCATTTCTTAGAGACACTAGTTCCTGTGAAATACTGGTGGAGTCCTTTTTGTCTTGCTTATTATGGGAGAAGGAAATAAGAAGCAGTAATAAAACGGCAGTCTTTAGATAAGGTAAGTTTCTAACTCTTCTGTCTTACTGCCTAACTGACTTATAGGTTAAAGTTTGCAATTTCCTTTCAGTGGGGTTAGCTATGTAAAAAGTTAAACTTGGATAGCTGAAAATAGGTTCATACAGCACCTCTAGAAAGTTTAGTATACAGGTAAGATACAGGGATTACAAGCTGTGTACTCTGCTGCCTTCTAGTGGTAGAATAAAGGAACTACACATAGTCTCAGAACAAGTTTGTGGAAAAAAAAGGGGGGAGAGAGGGTTGGATGACCTCGGGGTAGGTCCACGGGTGTGCTGGCCCAACAACAGGAATATGATAAACAGTATAATATGTTAGAGTTACATTTAAAATCAGTAGGTTATCACCTACACAATGAGGCAGTAGGAAGCACTTCTAGGTATTCCAGGGTGGGTTCTACCGATAGAGTATTCTTTCAGTTGGAAGGTTCCTTAGAAGTACTAGGTAGCTGTTGGGAAGATAGCCCGTATCACAGCAAGGCTTCAAGCTGTAAGAGAAAAAGGGAAAAACTGAGAAAATTGTGAAGAAAGCCAGGTTGATGTCCTGCCAGTAGAGGGAAAGTGAGGCGGTGAGGTAGTGTGGAAGTAAGTAACTGAGTGAAGTAAGAGAATCACTAGAGTTTAACACAGGTGGACAGAATATTGACTTTAAAACAGTAAAACAGAGGCACTTAGATCACAAAATAAGTTGAGTAAAACATGCATCATTCTTAGTGTGAGATACAATACAATTAGATGGACTACTGAGCAAATAATTAGCTAGTAGAATTATATCAACAACATACAGTGCCAGACTCAGAACAGTAGGAATGTTAAGCAAGGCTGCCTAACCATTGTAACAGGGAATGCAAAGCAACATAAAATACACACTGCTACAAAACTTTCTGAGGTGTGGATCACTTAGATAATCATACATATAACTTAATGAAAATAACATATATAGGCTAAGGTAGAGCACACGAATCTACATCATACAGAGAATATACAATATAGGACTGTTGAGGCATTCTCTATGTTCAGATATTATACACATTTAACCACCTTCAGACTACTAATGCGTTTTAATAACATTATCCCCTAGCATATTAGTATAGATACGGCAGCAGTTGTGGACTGTGTGATTTGCTGCTGCTTGAACTACTTATGGAGGTAGGACTGTAGCTTTATATAGATAACATACAATAGCTAAAAATAATGGCATTACAATGCACAAGCACTTTTAAATTATGTAACTAATCCTGGTGTAGCAGACAGAATTAGGGGAAAGCATTTTGCTCTGTGAGCAGACCAGGAATTAAATATAGTTACTGAGGGTTTGATAAGATGGCTAAAATATCACAGAGGAGGAGCGAATGTTAAGTATCCGCACTCTGTGCCTATTCACAACTCGAGCAGGTTACAGTTGGTAACAGTGCTCTGCAGTAAGTTCCCTAAGCAGACCAGGAATTAAGTTCAGCGCCGGAAGGCTTTAAGATGGCTAAAAATTCCGCTGAGGATTAGCAAATGCAGAGTAATAGCGCTCTGTGCCTGGGCGCAACTCGTGCGAGTTACAATTGAAGGCAGAGCTCTGCGCTACCTGAGCAGACCGGAGTTAAATATAGTGCCAAAAGATTTGTAAAATAGCTTAAATATCACTACAGATAAGCGAAAGTAAAATATCAGCACTAGAAGGCTTTAAGATGGCTAAAGTTCTGCTGAGGATTAGCAAATGCAGAGTATCAGCGCTCTGTGAATTCTTTCAAGCTGCCCTTTCTGGTCTGTATTTAACTAGATACTATATTAAATAATGGGTCTGAGGAGAGATGTGTAAAGGGGAATTCAGACTCCTTTGGCTCTAGTTGAGATGACTCTGAAAATTTAGAAGAGCTAGATAGGTTTTCTGAACCAGTATGAAGACATAATGGCAAAAAGATAAGGAAATTCTCAAAAAGAGTGCCCAGATCTCTCTCAAAATTGTCTGGAGGGTATGTCGCCAATCCATAAGAAGTTGCATGCCAGGTACAGCGCTGAAATGTTTTGCTTACCAAAATGAACTATGCCGAATTTTTTTTTTTTCCGATTTAGTTTGCGACTGTTCTTGCAGTAGTTGCTAACATAGTGTAATCCATGTCAGAACAGATGTTCTTAGTGTTTTACTGTTGCAGTCATTACATTTGGGTTATCTGCTGGCAGGTTGCCCTCAGTCGGCCTGAATAACAAAGTCTTGGGTCCTGCGTTGGTTGCTATCTCTTCTTCCATGACATCAGGTCGTCAGGGGTATAAAACATGCAGCCGATGCCATTTTATTCAGTCTTTCTTGCCGCGCGGTGCCCGAAACAGAAGCAGTTTGCAAGTGCCGGTCGGCCGACTCCTGAAATTTTCACATTCGAATTTCAGAACCAAATTCTTCAACTAAAGCTAAGTACCCCGTTGGGGAAACTTTTTCTTGTTCCTTACCGATGTCAGTAAAAGTTAATAATTGCATTACTTGTGGGAAGCAAATACCTCATACGGATTTTCATTTGTACTGTATTCCTTGCCTAGGCCCAGATCATAACGTGCCTTGCTGTCAGTTTTGTGCTAGATTTAACCAACGTACTATTAAGCGTCAGTATATTTTTGCTTCTAAATATTTTGGATCAATATTTAATTACCCTGAAATGTCGTTGGTTAGCAATCCGACTACCGGAGTTCACAAAAAAACGCAAAGAAAAAGACAGAGACAGACCGTCAAGGTCCAAAACTGAAGACAAAACTTCTCCTAAGCCTCCTAAGTACTCAGTGAGGCGCTTTCGCAGCCCCTGATACCCACTACTTTTGAGTCGCAGGCCTCTACCGAGACCCATGCGGAGTATGCCGCGAGATTCTCAGAGTATTGAACCCGCAGTTGTCTCTCCCTTGGATGGGTCCGGAGCCGCTGAGTAGGCTCCGGCTTCTGAGGGTGTTTTCAGGCCTCAACATTTTTATATAAAACTAACGCCAGCTTCAAAAACAAGATCAAAAACATATTCTATGTCTAAAAAAAAATGACGCACGAGCCACGTACTCAGGGCCCTATGCCTAAAAAACAGATGATCAAAATGGCTGAGGACTTAATTACCTTGATCGGGGGTTCCCAACCCCCCCCCCCCCCACACACACACACACACACGAACGATCAGGAATTTTGTATTCCACCCTATGAGGATTCTGATGCAGAAGAATCCATCTCATCTGCATCTCCTCTTGAGGATTACTCTTTTGGAGAAACCTTGCATACTCTAAGGGAACATTTTCACGGGGAGAGTCAGGATTTCTCTGAATCAAAAAAGAGGCTTAGAGATTTCCTTCTTCTTCCTCAGCATAGGCCTTTGGCAATACCTCCTGCATTAGACATTGTTGATGTGTTTTCGGAATCAACCATGGCTCCTGGTTCCCTGCCTCTGGCTCCTAGTAAGCCAGACAGATATTATAGGGTTCCTGACTCCCACAAATTTCTATTCATAAATCCTGCTGCTGATCCTGAGACTATCTCACAGGGTCCCAAAGGTGTGAAGGCCTCTACAGCCAAAAGTCCTACCCCCTCTGATAGAGATTCCAGGGCGCTGGATAGATGGGGAAAGAAGGTTTATACATCTGCAACCTAGGCAATTAGGGCCTTAAACTGCCAGTTTCATATGCTTAAATATCAACAGCATGTAATGGGCTTATTGAAACAGAAAATTATGTTGATTTCTGATTGTGTGGAAAGTAAAGAATTACAGGAATTATTGCATTCAGCAGAACAGGTTGGAAAGCATACTTTGCAATGTGGTTTTGATTCCTTGGAGGCCTCTTGCAGGGCCACAGTTACTGGATCTGTGATTAGAAGGCATGCCTGGCTCAAGGAGCAAAATCTGCCTGATCATGTTAAAGCTAAATTGTTGGATGCCCCCATGCAGCATGATACTCTGTTTGGTAATAAGGCAGAAGAGGTTTTAAAGAAAATGGAAGACAAAGCTAAATCTCTGCAATCTGTAAAAGATTTCGTACAAGTGCAGCTACCCAGGTTCAGCAGGCACTGGTCTACTAAAAATTGGTCCTTTCCTGTGTCCAACAGAGCCACTCAAGGCAAATCCAGGCGCTCAAAAGGCCCTAGATACCAATCACAGGGTTCTTACAGGTCAAAGCAATGGGGTGCCTCCACCTCCAAATCTGGAGCAAACAAAGCACAACCCTACAGTAAGCAGTCTCAATGACTTCCCTCTAGCTTCACCAAGCACTTATCTTTTGGCAGCCCCCTTGGGGGGAAGTTAGCACTTCATGCTCAAAATTGGCAGTTAATTACCCAATACAAGTGGGTATTAAACATAGTATCCCAAGGGTACAGATTTCATTTCCATACTTTGCCAATTCCAAACGGATGGCCAGATCTGCTACAAAATCAGTGGGCAGAGGCTCAGAAACAAGTTATGTCCCTCAGGGATATGGGGGCTATTCAGCCAGTGCCAGAAAAGGAAAAAGGACAAGGTTTTTATTCAAGACTTTTCCTGGTACCCAGAAAAGACAATGTGTGGCATCATATACTGGACTTATCGATTCTGAACATGTTCCTGGACATTCCAAAATTCAAAATGCTGACTTTACAACAGCTACTGCCTATGCTGGGCAGGAACGCTTGGTTAGTGACTCTACTCTTAAAAAGGCATACCTGCATATCCCAGTAAGGGAATCGTGCAGAAGATACCTCCGCTTCAAGGCAGGTTTTTTGCATTACCAATTCTCTGCACTGCCCTTTGGCTTATCTACTGTGCCCAGGGTCTTTACAAAGTGCCTGGCACCAGTAATTGCATTCTGCAGACAAAGAAGCATACAAATTTATCCTTATCTGGACGACTGTCTCATTCAAGCAGAGGACAAGGACACTCTTCTTCAACATCTGGCATTTGTAAAAAAGCTTCTAACATGCCTAGGGTACACAATAAACAAAAAGAAATCCCAACTGGTACCCTTTCAAATAATTACATTCCTGGGTGCAAGCTTGACTACAACTGCCCAGATGGCTTACCTTATGCCAGACAAACAAAGGCAACTGACAGCATACTTCAAACAAATGGCAACAAAAAAACAATTATCTGCAAGACAAATTCTGCAGGCTTTGGGGTTCATGGCATCTTGCATTCTATTAATTCCATATGCGAGACAGCATATGAGGAAACTTCAATGGTACCTAAAAAGCTTATGGAGTCAACATTGTCACAGTCTGGAAACAATGATTCCTCTCATTCCCTGCCTACAACAGGAGTTTCTTTGGTGGGCAGAGACATGTCACCAAAACAAGGGACTGTCATTCACTCTACCCCCTGCCACCCAAACCCTAACTACAGACGCATCAGACTATGCTTGGGGGCCCACCTGGTGGGGAGATGCATTCAGGGCAAATGGAGCCCAAAACAAATGCATCTGCATATCAACCAGAAAGAGGTGCTAGCTGTTCAGAATGCTCTGACAGTCTTCAAGGACTTACTTCATCCAGGACAACTGCTGGTAAAGATGGACAATACCTCGTTATGTGGTACATAAACAAGCAGGGGGGTACACATTCTACCCCCTTTGCAGACTAGCCATGGCATTGTGGAACACAGATTTGACTTGCCAAATACATCTTCAAGCTCAATTCCTGCCAGGAAAACAAAATACTCTGGCAGACGACCTAAGCAGAAATCTTATGGACCCACACGAGTGGAAACTGGATCCACAAATCTTCAGCATGTTAACACAGGAATGGGGGAGTCCAGACATAGATCTGTTTGCCTCTCCCCAAAATTATCAACTAGACAAATTCTGTACAAGGACTTATCACAGATAAGCATGGAAAGTGGATGCCCTATCCTTCAGTTGGAAAAATCTATCAGTCTATGCCTTTTCCCCTCTGCCTCTGCACTCCAAGGTTTTGCTAAAGGTCAGACAGGAAAAACCAAAAATGATCCTAGTTGCTCCGGACTGGCCTCACCAGCACTGGTACCCAATTTTAAGGAATATGTCTCAACTCCCTCCTTGGTACTTGCCTCAAATACCTCATCTACTATCTCAGCAGAAAAATCAAATTCTACACACTCCGCTCCAAACTCTGAACCTTGCAGCATGGCTGATCATTTAATTATTCAAACAACACCTCTCAGTAAGTCTGTGATGGATGGCATTTTGGAAGCCAGAAGGCCTAGTACTAGAAAGTCTTATGCTGATAAATGGAAGAGATTCTGTGCTTGGAACCAAGCACAAGGAATGGACACAGCAAATCCCAATATCCCTCAGATTTTACAATATTTGACTGAGATGCTTGACTAGGGCCTATCTTTTTCTTCAATAAAAATCCATGCCTGTGCCATCTCGGCTCATTACAACACGGATCCTCCCCTCTTTTCTCATCCTCTGCTTAAACAGTATCTTAGAGGGGCCAAAAATTTAAGGCCTCCCAGAAGTTCACCAGCTCCTGCATGGGACCTCAATTTTGTGCTGGAAAAACTCACCCTGCCTCCTTTTGAACCAGCAGCTACTGCAGATATAACATTTTTATCTTGGAAAACAGCTTTCCTCTTGGCAATCACTCCAGCAAGAAGGGTTTCAGAACTACAGGCTCTCATGGCTGTAGAGCCTTTTATTACATTTTACCCGGACAGGGTGTCCCTCAGGACCAGTCCTTCTTTTATGCCTAAGGTGGTATCCAGTGTGGCTCTTAACCAAACAATTCACCTGCCAACATTTTACCCAAATCCGCAGAACAAGGGGGAGCAGATTCTGCATTCATTGGACATGCACAGACAACTAAGCTTCTACTTAAACAGGACCAAATCTCTAAGAAAGTCTGAGCAACTACTGGTGGCATTTGCTGCAGGATCAGAGGGGAAGGCTAGATCAAAGCAGACTATTTCTAACTGGATAAGCCACTGCATTTGTTTCTGCTACTTGCACCATGGTAAACCTGTGCCCAAGGGGATCGGGTCACATTCTACCAGGGCTGCCTCTACCTCAGCAGCTTTTCTCAGAGGAGTTCCAACCAAAGACATTCTAGAAGCTGCTACTTGGAGCTCTGTTCATACCTTCACACAGCATTATCATTTGCCTCTCTTCTCCAAATCCAGGGCAGGCCTTGCCACTGCAGTTCTGCAGGGCCTTATAGCCGCTCCTAACGCTATTTAGTTCCATCCTCCCATCCATAGCTTTGGTATTCTGCCCAAATGTAGTGACTGCAGCAGTGAAACACGAAGAACATAGTACAGTTGTGCACACTTACCATAAATGTAGATGTTCGAGTGTATTCACTGTTGCAGTCCGGGTTACCCACCCACCATCCCCCTTTTTCTATAACTTCTCTTTCCTTCACTATATTCTAAAGCCTTTGTGGTGTATTTGTTTTTAAATGAAGGTAAAATTTATGTTGCTAAAAGTGCATTTACATATATATTTCTGTTTATTTATATATGTGTATATATATATATATATATATATATATATATATATATGTATATGTGTATATATATATATATATATATATATATATATATATATATATATATATATATTTTTTTTTCTCCCCATTTTGGGGGCACCTGACATCTGGGGCAAGAAAAACTGAATAAAATGGCGTTGGCTGCATGTTTTATACCCCTGACGACCTGACGTCATGGAAGAAGAGACAGCAACCGATGCAGGACCCAAGACGTTGTTATTCAGGTCGACTGAGGGCAACCTGCCAGCAGATTACCCAAATGTAATAACTGCAACAGTGAATACACTCGAACATCTACATTTATGGTAAGTGTACACAACTGTACTTTATGAGTTAGTGGAAGATTGATTAACAACGCCAAACTTACAGTATTCTACAAACTTAACCATACACTAAGAGAGATGGCTTAAAGTCTGAGAAATGGGTACCAAATAGGGGAAGGACTAGCTCTGAGCTCTGGTATCTTTTTTGTTTTTTTTCCTTTCAGAAGTGGCACCTGGAGCTCTAACCACATGAGTTCTCTCAAACAAGCAGTTAGTTGTCCACCAGACAACATATTCATTTATATTCAGATTTACAAGTCTGTCAATAATGGCTGCTTGAGGAATAGTGTAAAAGGCCTTGGAGTGGTCCATATATGCTGTATGTACAGCATAACCACTGTCCACTGTTTTGGTGACCTTTTCAAAGAAATGAATGTGGTTAGAGAGTACTTGTCTCTGACAAAGCCAAACTGATGAAGGCTTAGGGTTAAGAGATTTTCACTGTCCAGATTGATCAAGTCTGAAAATATTATAAAGCTGGTGAGATATATGGGTCTATAGTTAGCCAGGGTCTGTGACTAGACCACCATTATGTAACTGCATTAGAGTGGCTGTTTTCCAGACTTTAGAATGTATTAACCATTTGAGAGGCATAGATTAAAGAGTTTAAGTAGGGATTCATATAGGAGGTGTCCGATTCTCATTACCAGGACCCATGGATGAGATGTTCCTAGCCTTTGAGAGGTCTGAGAGGACTTGTTCTATAGTAGTTATAATGGGTAGCTCAGACTGTGAAATATACGCAGTAGCTGTAAGTGGGTGTAAAAAAATTGCTCTAAACTGCTGGGATATTAGATATTTCCTTTGGATCAGACTGGGCAGTTTTATTGTGGACTGGTTACAAACATTGATTTGTGTTCTTAACTTTCTCACATTGTTTAAGAAAGATTTGTAGTTATTTTTGGCTTCCAAGAATATCCAAGAAAAAATGACAAGACCTCAGTGCCGAACACTATTTTGAGTAAAATAATAAAACACAACAAAGCTTTTGAGTTATAAAACTCTTTCTCAATGTAATTACACATCTCATTATCTTCAGTGTTTAAATATTTACACCAGCCAATTGTACACATTCTTAAAATAATATGGGTTTTTAAAATAGCTAGCTACGGTTAAAATAAAACAGCATAGTAAAAGGAACACACACATATATAAAAACAAACCCAGGACTAAATAAAAATAAACTTGTAATAAAATATAAATAAAAATGTATTATATATCTTAAGTATTACTAATAATTCTACTATTATTATACTAAATATTATGATAAAGATAGTACTTACAGACATATTGATGTCTGTTTTTCAGTATGGGCTTAGTACTATTGGTACTATTCAATCTGGCATTTTATCAGCCCTGAAATAATGAATCCAGTCATATTCGATCATTTCTGTTTTATTCATTAGGTCACCTCCTCTTGCATTGTGATGGACAACTTGTAAAACCCTAAATTTAAACTTATGATGAGGACCCACAGATAAAATGTGTTTGCTGAGGACATTTGTCTCAACGTTTCTTCGAATTTCTGAAAGATGTAACCCTATCCTATCCTTTCTTTTAATTTCTTATTAATTTTACCTATGTAAAAGCACTCACAGGAGGTGCAGTTAGCAAGATATATCACATTCTGAGTATTACATGTAGCAGAAACATGACAAACAAATTCCTTTGCTGTGATGGGATGCTTAAAAGAAGGGTCAGTATTAGTATTTATGCAATATATACAGTTGTGACAGGCAACTGGCCCATTCCTATTCACTGACTGTCTTTTAGCTTTTGTATTACTCAAATCCTTATAGCATAAATACTGTTTAAGCTTTTTATGAGTAAACTTAGACGCATTAGCTACAACTTTTTAACTTCTTCATTCAGTTGTAAGCTGGAGCAGTTTTTACATGTAATATTTTTAATCCTATTACTGTGGCTATTCTGTTTCATAATATACCCTAGATTACACTCAATATTATTGCTAGCAGCTTGTTATCTATTCAGTTTTGTAGAAAAAAATTGGTGCACCTCTGTTTATCACTACATCATTCAGATCTTCCAACGACTTAATATTATAGTCCCTAGAGCAAAAGTCATTAGCCATATAATCAGTATCTTGTATAAAATTTTCAGTTCTAGTGTTAAGCCTGCTGGCTGTAACAAATTGACTTTTGACTATTCCTTTATACATATGCCTAGGGTGCATACTTTTAGAGTGAACGTACCTTAAGAATTTCACATCTTTCCTATAAATCAAAGTGTTAAACTTTTTTTCAGTGTATTATAATATCTAAAAAAAAATTTTTTTTCCTCTGGACCATTTAATATCAAATACCAAAAACTCAGTTGTATGATGTAAATGCTCAACAAATGCATATAACCCATCAATATCTCACATCCACAGCAAAAAAATACCATCCATGAAACACTTAAAAAAAAGACAAACCTTGATCCTTAAACGGTGCTAGTTCATTGTCATTAAAAACATTAATCTTTTCCCACCTTAATAAAGTAATATTAGCACAAGTGTTTGCAACCAGGGTGCACATAGCCAAGCCAAGTTGCTGATGATAAACCTTATCATTAAACAGAAAAATGTTCTCCAACACTATATCCATCATTGAACATAACATTTCTATCTTAAAAGCTGTAAAAGTGCTGTGTTCACGTAAGTACTCTTAACACATTGTACTCCCCAGTCGTTAGTTATCACAGTAAGTAAGGACTTGACATCCATTGTAACAAGTGAAATATCTATGTCTTCATTTTCCATGGCCCAACGGCCGAGTGTAGAAAGAAAATCATTAGTGTCCTGAATAAAGCTTTTACTACAACTTAGTAATAGGCATAACTGTTTCTTAAGGTAGTTAGACGGGTGTGGTAATCCAGGTGCTCCCCTAGACTATAGGCCTCATGGGTGGTACTAAAAAGAAGTTATGTACTTACCATAACGTTCCATGTTAGTAGACCATCTCACTCTTCATTCTTTACATATGGGATCGGAGCCGATCCTCGGTTCTGACTCGGCCTATTGCTGGAAGACGTCTGGTTGGCTCGTGGCTAGGTAGGTATCCCATGGTGCACCAGTACAATCTCCAGATCTTGTTTGCTGCTGACTAAAAGAAATAATAACGGCCTACAGAAGAAGCCAATACTAAAAGGTGTCCATAAATAATGAAATTAGTATTTTCCTGTCTCCAGGTACTTCCAGGATGGGGGCAAGAGGGCGGGTTCTAAAGAGTGAATGGTGAGATGGACTACTAACATGGAACGTTATGGTAAGTACATAAATTCTTTGTTAAGTAGTACTATCTCACCTTCTTTCTTTACATATGGGACAGCGTCCCTAGCACCTGATCCTTGGGTGGCTCAAGGAAAAATACTCCTGAGTACCGTGGAACCAAAAGATGCTCTACTCCTGGAGGTTAAATCCAATTTATAATGAGTAATAAAAGTGTGAGTGGTAGCCCACGTAGCAGCTGCACAAATATTGTTAAGTAGAACCCTGGCTTGAAAGGCTGCAGAGGTAGATTGAGATCTGGTAGAATGAGCCTTGATTTTAAAGGGTAAAGGTTTATCCTCCGAACTGTAAACATAAGCTATACAGCTAGAAATCCAGTTGGAGAGAGAGAGTCACATTGGAAAGTGGTAAGCCCAACCTGGATTCGGAGAAGGAAATGAATAACTGATCCGATTTTCTAATGTCTTTAGTCCGGTGCAAATAAAAACGTGATTGTCTATGCACATCCAGTTGGTAAAACCTGTACTCAGCTGCATTGGAGTGATTCGGAAAGAAAACAAGAAGTTCAATGGACTGATTCAAAGTGGTATGGGAACAGACCCTGGGGACAAAGGAAGGGTTAGTATGAAGGGACACCCTGTCTTTATGAAAAATCAGATAAGGTGGTTTAACAGACAAGGCTTGCAGTTCTGACGCCCGTCTGGCAGACGTGATAGCCACCAAAAACAATGTCTTCCATGACAAGAACTTCAAAGAGCATGAATGAGAGGCGGAGATGTTAATTTTGATAACACAAAAGTTTAAATCCCATGAGGCCACAAGCTCTTGAACCGGACGTCTTAGCAAAGCGGCACCTTTGAAGAAGGTTTTGCACAATTTATGAGACATCAAGTTAGAATCTGGAAAACCCAAATGAAAATTTGAAACCGCTGCCAATTGGACTGTGATAGTAGCAGCCGCAGATCCTTGGTGAAACAGTTCAGAAAGAAATTACAAAACCACTAGAATGGAGGCATTGAAGGGGTCAACATCCATTTTCTACACCCAAAGAGAGAATCTTTTCCATTTACTGGAATAAAGTTTCCTAGTGGAAGGTTTATGAGAAGACGTAAGGATATGAGTCAGAGAAGGCGAGAAGTCGTGAAGCCTGACGAGGGATGGAACTGGAGCAGCCACAATGTCAAATTGAGGGTGTGTAAAGAGGGGTGAAGCAAACCTGACATGTGAGTCAACAGGACTAGAACTGGGTCCAGAATCCAAGGATCGTCCAGGAGAAGAGGCCCGAGGAAGGGGAACTAAACCTGACGAGGCCAGTAAGGAGCAGTGAGGATCAATTTGCTTCCCAGCCGTTTCACTTTCTGAATCACCATGGGAATGAGAGGAAAGGGAGGAAAATCATACAGGAGACCCAGGGGCCAGTCGTGATCAAGTGCGTCTCTGGGTGACTTCCCCAGAGGGGGGATGAGGGAAAAGTAGCTGCTGCATTTGGCATTGACTGGGCTGGCAAAGAGATCGCAGCAAGGCTCTCTCCACCTGTGGAAAATCTGTTTCTCTGTTTCCTGTTTCAGAGACCACTCGTGAGCATCAGGATCGCCCGGCTGAGCTTGTCGGCTATCATGTTGGTCATCCCTGGAAAGCACTGGGAAGATATTGCCCATTCCCAAACTCGCATGGCCTCTCGGCAGAGTGGGTAAGATCTGGTTCGGCCCTGTTTGTTGATATACCATACTACCGACATGTTGTCTGACTGTATTGCAATAGTCCCCAGAGGAAGAAGGTCGTGAAGTGCTTGCAACGCCAGGAGCACCGCCCTCAACTCTAGAATGTTGATATGCAGATGGGCCTCGTGGTCTTGCCGTGTGCCTTGGACAATCCTGCCTAGATAATGTCCCCCCACCCTATCTTGTGAGGCATCCGTGGTCACAGTGGCAACGGGTTGGCAAGGAACAATTGAAACGCCCGTGGTCAGTTGATTGGGTAATGTCCACCAAAGGAGGTCCATCTTGCAAAATTATGTCAGTAGAATGTGATGGGATAATGGAAGGTGCTGGAAGGATCATTGGGACAACAGGAGCTACTGAAGAATTCTCATGTGTAACCTGGCTAGTGGCACTAATAGTATGCTGGACGCCATGGTCCCAAGAAGCTGCAGAACAATCTTGGCTTTGACCCTTCGCAAGGGGAGAAGAAGCTAAATTTGAAGCACCAGGTTTTGTACCCTTTCGGCAGGAAGATGAACCACCATGTTTACTGTGTCTACTTCTGCGCCTATAAAAATCACAGATTGAGAGGGCAGTAAGGCAGATTTTTCCCAATTTATAGAAATTCCCAGTTGGGCACAAAGCTGAATAGTATTGTCTCTGCTCTGAAGGAGTAGATGCCTGGTGAGGGCGGTCAGGAGCCAGTCATCCAAATACGGAAACACCTGGAATCCTTGATGTCTCAGGTGAGCTTAGATGACTCCTTGATGCCCTGTCCATTTTTATGTGGTAGTAAGCATCTTGGACATCTATTGAGCACATCCAGTTGTCTTTCCCTAACAACCGGAACTTGTCCTTCTTTACTGATTCGTTCAGTCTGCTGACGTCCAGAATGGGCCTCCAGTCCCCTGTACGTTTTGGCACTAAAAAGAATCTGGAGTAAGTTCCGGATCCTATTTGGTTTCCTGGGATGGTTTGGATGACTCTTTTTGACAGCAACTTGTTGACCTCCACAGTTGCCTGATCCCTGTGATTGGGTGGAACATCTGGGATCTTCTTGGGAACAAAAGGTGGAAGAGAAAAGGGTATTACATAACCTCTGGTAATAATTCTTTGTACCCACTTGTCTTAAGTGATACTTAGCCAGGCTTCTGGATACAAAGAAATGCGACCCCCAACCAGCCCCAGAGAAGCATAGTTGGGCCCCACATCAGGAGCGTTGGTAAGGCCGACCCTGAAAGGAATCGCGACCTCCCTGGTTTTGCAGACCACCCTTGCCTCTAGGGCGACGTCTACCATTTCCTCTTCCTCTTCCTCCTCCTCCTCTGCCTCTGAAGGAGGAGTCACCCTGTGCCTCCTGGAAAAACCTCTGGGACTTCTTGAACCACATTTTACCGCCCCTCTGGCCCTTAGGGTATGGTCTAGAGGGAACAGTAAAATGTACTCCCATGGCAGAGAGTGTTTTTCCTTCTTGCTCGCACCGGGTGAGAGTGTCCTTTACCTTGGATCCAAACAACGAGGAACCGTTGAATGGGGCGTTGGTAAAGGTAGATTTAAATGGTTCCACAAAGTTACACAAACGCTTCCAGGAATGACGCCTCAGGGAAATTCCTGAACCCGCTGCTCTACTTGCTCCATCAGCCGCATACGAAATAAGCCGCATGGAGGAGTTAACGATAGAGGTCAAGGTGGACAACTGGGCAGAAGCCTTGTCAGGGACTCCCTCAGTACATATTCCTTGTAGAGAATCTCCTAACTCCTTAAAGAGATCACTCTGGAGCCTAGTAAAGTGACTAAGGTAATTCAGCGATCTAAGGGTAAATGCCGCTGAAGAAAATATACGCTTCCCGTATCTGTCCATCGTTCGAGACTCCTTATTCGGCGGATGAACAGAAGAAGAAGTCTCAGCTAACTCTTTCTCAGTGACTGCCACCAAGACCATGGCATCTACAGGCACACCTTTAGATAAAAAGTATTTTCCTAGAGGGGTAGAAAGAAACTTGTTCAGTCTCCTGGGGACTGGCTCCATGGCATCAGGAGTATCCCACACCTTTCGACTAACTAAATCCATCAGTTTGTCAAAAGGTGGAAACACCCAAGAGGCAGAAGATTGAAACCCGAAAGCAACTCCTCATCAGAAGGGGTGACAGTGGGCCAGCCACACCTCTGTTTTAGGATCTTCAGGATGTCTACGAAGGAGACATCATCAGAGGATGACTTGGACCCTTCTGACTCCTCGCGGTCAGTGTCAGATGCCAAAGACTCATCCTTGGAGTCGACATGCTTCCTCTTACAAGTCCTCTTCGTTGGGGACTCCTTGGAAGGATATTCTGGGGAGGTCTCGGAGGAATGAGGGCCACCGGCCGGTGGCTCCTGAGGCTAGGGGTCTCTGCTGCTTCAGGAGGGAGTAGAAGCTCAGATAGAAGTAGGTGCTATGGGGGGAAGAGCGCCGGTACCTCTGGTAGGAGCTGACAGTCGGGACAGCACACTCCTCATCATCTCGAAAGCCGACCTCTCCAGCTCCGAGGAGACCAAGGATGCTGTCGGCACCAGAGCCATTGGCTCCGAGATAGACGCAGGGTCCGAACTCACCCTAACCGACTCGCCGAGAGGAAGACTCAGAACCGTAGAAGTTCAGTTCCAAACAACCCTGTCAGGGCCGACTGGAGAGCTTCGACCCCTGGACACTATGGACAGCACCGAAAGTGTTGGAACAGTACTCTGCTCCAAAGCAGCCACAGTGGGAGCTGGAGCCGAAGGTTCCACCGGTGGTACCAAGCACTCCGGCTCCGAAAGACCAGCATGGCTCAAAGGAGGAATGAACACAGAGGGTTGAATGGGCTTGAGTGACTCCGGAGCCGACTGAGTCGGTGCCAACATCAATTTAGGCAAAGCAGACTACTTCAAAAGTCTCAGCACTACCCTCTCCATATCTTCTTCCGATAAACTCCTGGAAGACCTGGATAACATAGTAGGAGATCGAGATCTCGAAGGTACAGGAGACTTCACTAACAAGGAGACCAGTAGAGAGTCCATAGACTGGCTCCGAGAAGTAGTCTCAAGAGTCTTAGTGGTCTGCTCCAAAAAACTTGGAACTGACCCTGCAACAACAATGCCACTGTCAGTCGGCTCCGAGGTCTGTGGAGCCAGTGAGACAGTTTTCGCAACTTTAAGAAGTGGCTCCGAGACACCAGCCAGTGCCGGGGAGGGCTTCTTGGCAGATTTTGACTTTCCTTTGGTAGATATAGAGGAAGATGAGGAACTAGACAAATCTTCCTCGAAGGAAGGTTTAAGAAGACCTTTTAGAATTAACTTGTTCCTCCTTTCCTGTAACTCACTAGGACTAAATGCATGACAAAATAAACAGGTATCCTGCAAAGGGATGGCCCCTAAACAGTAAATGCAGTTACCTTGACCATCCATTAAGGACATCCTTTGGGAGCACTTAACACATTTCTCGAAGCCGGATGGCTTATGCTCCTTACTCTCTTTAGACATTCTGAAAATCAGTATAACACACTCACACAGAGAAGAAAAAGGAGGAGGACTAGGTCCTCTAATTTAAACGGGCCTAGCCCTGCGGAAAGGAAAAGATACCACGAGGACTAGGTCCTCTAATTTAAACGGGCCTAGGGCAAGAAGGGATAGGGTCTTCTAACTTAAACAGACCCAACAGTTATAAAGGTAAGAATATCACACTCAACTGAACAGTAGAGAACGAGAATAACACAAATTCAACTTTGTTAATCACAAACAGAACATAGTTCTGTTAACAGTATTAGCAAAACAATGCTAACAACAATCTAATAAATTCTAAATAGCAAGCAGAAAACCGCCAAATTCTATTGAACACACAGAATACTAGTGTGCAAAAGGCACCTACTCTAAACCAAATAGAAAACCCAGTACACGGGATACCAAGAAGAAAGTAACGGCCAAAGGCCAAACAATTGCACCAAATGACGCAAATAGAAGATAACAAGTTTAATAACAACTACGCTAACTGAATACTACAAACAGTAAAGATTTTAACTATATTGAACTATTCTAAACTAAACAGTTAAGAAAACTTTGATAAAAGTGAAAAATATGCAAACACTTAGCCAGAGCCAAAGAGAAGCACAACCAAACTCGTCGACGCAGCAAACGAAATCTGGGGATTGTACTGGTGCACCATGGGATACCTACCTAGCCATGAGCTAACCAGAAGTCTTCTAGCTTGTAAATAGGCCAAGCAGGAGCCGAGGATCAGCTCCGATCCGTTATGTAAAAAATGAAGGTGAGATAGGACTAATTGACATTAAATCTTTATGGATTTGTGGCACTCCATAAATAAATGGAATAACAGAATGCAAGATATAAAGATAATTATATACTTCAGATGTAATCATATTTTCCATAAATAAATCATATAAAAAGTTCTTAACTCAATGCATTATCTGATCAACAAATTTTGTATCTATTTTTTTTAAAAGTCCTTAAATCAGAAACAAAGCCATGCATTCGGTTGTTATAAAACTCCACGTCCATTATCTTACCTACCTTATCAGCCTATTTGATGACCACATTCTTATTCATGCATAATTTACTAAATGCTTCTCTTTCTTCGGGTTCTAAGTTTTAATATTTATTACAATGCTCTTTCTTAAAAAAACAATTCATAAATCTCTTGTTCACACATTTCCTGGAATGCTTTCACTACTGTAATATGGTTTGGTACAAAAGTGCTTGGTCACCTTAAACAGTCATCCCTTTTACTATTACTTCCATACAGTAGCTTTAAATCTATATTTCTAACGAATAGCCTGAGTTCAGTTAGTAAGTTGCTAATATTAGCTCCTTTAGCAGGGACAAAAGTAAGCCCTTTATCTAAACGCATTAGCTCAGCATCACTAAATGATCATTTAGATAAATTAACCACTCTAGGGCTAGCAAAAATCATCTTTGCACATGTGTCCTTTACTGTTGGTCCTAACTTTGTGAAGGTTTGTTGTCCCATCTGATGCTGCATGGTTGGTTCTATCCTGTCCTGACTCCTCTTCCTGCTTTTGCTCCTTCCTCTGAGTGGTTCTTTGATTTGAATGGGCAGCTGTAAGGAAGAAACTGTTTGAGACTAAAAAACTTTCAGCCCCTTCGCTGTTCTCTTTCACTGTTCCAGAATTACATGTTACAGTTGCATTCTTGTCAGTGGTACTCACAGAATGACTCAAAACAGCATCATTCTGTTCATCTGCTGTTTCAGAATTTCCATTCATAACTGTACTGTTAAAGTTCTTAACCTCAGACACAGAATTGCTTGCTGCAGTCTCAGTTTAAATAAGAGTGAAGTTATCCAAATATGTGACTGCTTCACTACAGCTAGTAGCACCAACTCCAGTTTCACTATTAAAGGAAGGGGTGGGTCTGCCACTAGTCTTTTTAAACTGGATTTCCTCAGTCTGCAATACTGTCTCATTTCGTAAAGGGGCAGCAACTTCTGAGGTAAATTGCCTGTTTTCTTATGGCCAAGAAAATACGTGATTTAATTCATTCAAGTCCCGAACAAGTTTTCATTTTTTTACCGGTGATAATTTCTCTTCCATTCTTTTCAGTGTAGCCAGTATATTGTTGTAATCACTAGCTATTAAATGGAAGGAAGTAGAATTGACAGTCTTCCTTCATCTCAGTTTCTGCTAGCAATTCAGTTTCATATGGAAGAAAAAAAAATATTCATCAGTCTCATATACTCAGCATTCAGATTTAAATTCAGTTGTTGACATTGCTTCAAGCAGTTCAGGATATTTATTCCCGTATGTAGGCATTTTAATAATTTTAAGACTATAGGCACTATACCTAGGTCTAAATATGCAGAAAAACTTAAATCTTTGCCATTGAAGCCTTTTATACTTCTCAGTTCTGGATTCTGATATTTTTTGCTGTGGATTGGAGATATTGATGGGTTATATGCATTTGTTGAGCATTTGTATCATACACCTGAGTTTTTGGTATTTGCTGTTAAATGGTCCAGAGAAAAAAAAATTTTTTAGATATTACAGTAGATTGTAATGAAAAAAGTTTAATACTGTGATTTGTAGCAATCCTTAAGGTACGTTCACTCTACAAGTATGCACCCTAGGCATATGTATAAAGGAATAGTCAAAAGTCAATTTGTTAGAGCCAGCAGGCTTAACACTAGAACTGAAAATTTTATACAAGATATTGATTATATGGCTAATGACTTTTGCTCTAGGGGCTATAATATTAAGTTGTTGGAAGATATGAAGGATGTAGTGATAAACAAATGGAGTAATTTAGGTGCACCATACTTTGCTAGACAATAAAAGCTGCTAGTAATAATTTTGCATGTAATCTAGGGTATATTATGAAGTATAATAGACATAGTAATATGATTCAACATATTATATGTAAAAACTGGACCCCATCTTACAACAGAATGAGGACATTAAAAAGTTGTAGGTAATGAGCCTACATTTATTCATAAAAGAGAAAGAAACTTTAAACAGTATTTATGGTATAAGGATTTGAGTAATATAAAAGCTGAAAGACAGTTAGTGAATAGGAATGGGCCAGTTCCCTGTCACAACTGTATATATTGCATAAATATTAATACTGACCCTTCTTTTAACCATCCCATGACAGCAAAGGAACTTGTTTTTCATGTTTCTGCTACATGTAATACTCAAAATGTGACATATTGCTAATTGCACCACCTGTGATTACTTTTCCATAGGTAAAACTAATAAGAAATTAAAAGAAAGGATAGAGTCACATCTTTCAGAAATTCGAAGAAAAGTTGAGACGAATATCCTGAGCAAACACATTTTATCTGTGGACCCTCATCATAAGTTTAAGTTTAGGGTTTTACAAGCTGTACATCACAATGCAAGAGGAGGTGACCTAGTGAATAAAACAGACATGATCAAATATGACTGGATTAATTATTTCAGGGTTGATAAAATGCCAGAATTGAATAGTACCAATAGTATTAAGCCCATATTGAAAAATAGACATTAATATGTATATAAGTACTATTTCTATCATAATATTTAGTATAGTAACAGTATAGTTATTTGTAATACTTATAATATGTAATATATTTTCTATTTATATTTGTATTTTATTATAAGTTTATTTGGTACTTGCGTATTATTGCAACCACATTCCAAAATGGGCCATGTTTCTACCTTTTTGGTTGTTCACTTCACCACCAGTTTCCAAAATATATGAAGAACAGAAATTGGGAGGCTCCTGACAGAGAGAGAAAGAGCAGAGGGCAGGAAAAAAAATTCCTGGCACGGGCCATGACTTAATTTTCACGGTGTTGGGACAGCTTTCTGAAAGCTGTTAATGACTCAGAAGGAAGACTCAGACCGTGGAGAATAGGAGGTGATCTTTGCCGCTTTTAATTCTGAGTAGGGGCTGAGGCCATTAGTTCTGTCCCTGTGGGAAGGGTTCACACATTGCAAGAGTGCCGTACTTCAAAGAAGAATAGGTACAAATAAGTTGGGGGTCACGATAACAACGTGGACTGAGCTAAACGGGAGAATGAGGACTGTAAAAAGGCCTCACCCTGATGAAGCTGACTGTACCTTTGTGAATTACACATGAATGTTGTTCCCTGAAGTATATCCAACACGGCCAGCAGTTAGTTTGAAGTCTAAAAAAAGGTAGAAACGCAAGATGAAATGTGCATTTATGTCATACACCTTAGAACTTGCTGAGAACTGAGACAAAGGAAGCATTTTGAGTTTGTACAACGCAATTTTCATTTTGTTTAGAAGCACGATACAGTCGTCCCCCAATGTCAGACACAGATACTTACTTAAGGTACCAACCTCTGCACAAACACAATGACTCCTTTCTCAAAAACATGAAGAATAATGACAGGTCTGGAATGTGGTTGCGATAATACGTTAAGTACCGTTTATTTTTATTTGGTCCTGGACTTGTTTTTATATATGTGTATATGTTCCTTTTACTATGCTGTTTTATTTGAATTGTATCTAGCTATTTAATAACCCATGTGATTTTAAGAATGTGCATGATTGTCCCGTGTAAATATTTAAACACTGTGAAGATAATGAGATATGTAATTGCATTGACAAAAAGTTTTGTAACTCAAAAACCTTGCTGTGTTTTATTATTTTACTCATTAAAATAGTGTTTGGTGTTGAGCTCTTGTCGTTTTTTTCTTGGATATTCTTGCTGCTTTGTCTTCAAGAGCTGTTTGGACACCAGGACTGGTTGGCTTTTTGTGTTTATTTTTGGCTTCAGTTGTTGTTATAAGCTGATTTTCAGGTTTAAACTTCTTAATGGTATCTTTAAGCTTTTAGCTAGTTTTCTTAAGTATGCTCTGTAGGTAGAATGAGTTCTTTCATAAGCATTAAGTATTTTGTCTGTTTTGTAGTTTATTCATATGGTTAATTCTATCGTATGGATTGTTTTTTTTTTTTTTTTTTTCCTTATAGTTGGTGCAGATAAGCACTGCTTTGTCAATGCAGTGATTTAAGTGGTAGTAGATGTTGGAGGCAAATACAGAGGCTTTAGCACTGGTGTCCGTTGGAGAAAAATTAGAGCAGAATTTAATAAGATGAAAATGTTGGAGGTACTTGATGCCGTGCCAGCTGAGGTTTGATTAGAATGGGTGTGCTGCTTCTCAAGGTAGTGAGACCTTCCAAAGACATGCAGAAGGTTTGCAGCCTGGGCAGCCAAGTGCTCCAGATTATGCGAAACATGCTGCATTCAGCCTCAAATGAACACGCTGTTCCGCATTGAACAGCTTTGGCTCCACTACATAAGTTTTGATTGGTTAGTGTACTGCAGTTGCTGCCAATTAGCATCGTGGTATACAAACCAATCAAATAACTGCTCCACATTGAACAGCACTGACTGTGCTACACAGCTTTTCAGCTAAGTGTTTCTGAGGACAGGAGCCAATGAGAGCTAAATACTTAACCAATCACGTACCGGCAGTGGTTTTCATGCCAGATGAATGCCTTCAAAAAGGCCTTCAGGATACAGGAAGCAAATCACAGGGCCCGTTGAATTAGGAGAAACTTGATGTGTTCATGCTATGGGTCATTGAAAAGAAGCCTGGAAGGATTCTGAAGTCTGGTGTGTGGAAAGACGAGACAGAACTGAATGGGAGTCTGTAGAGCTTCAGGGTTCTGGGGATTGAGTACATCTGTTCCAAATGGCTGAGTTTTATTTTTGCTGGAGATGGTGGAACTTGGAAGGATTCTTCACTGACTTATTTTGTTGTGGACTGAGGGAGCTGCAGCTGCTTACTGTGCAGAGGTAAGTGTGTGTTAGAAATCAGGGTGTGTATGTTAAAAATAATGCTGGTAAGTATGTTAGGTGTGTGTGTTAGAAATGTTGGTATGCAGATTGTGTGTGTGTGTGTGTGTGTGTGTGTGTGTGTGTGTGTGTGTGTGTGTGTGTGTGTGTGTGTGTGTTTTAGAAATAATGCTGGTGGGAATGCAGGCTGTGAGTGTGTGTGTGTGTTTTAGTAGTCCACTGTATAGATGCTGAGACTGTAGATGGATTTTGTGTTCTGGCGATACATAATAGTGACACTAGCTAGACTGTTTAGATGAGAACAAATACAGTGGTAGATACTTTATACTTGAAATTAAAAATAAGGAGTTTTCCTCAGTGGAAAGTTTATTATGCCAAAAATGTAGCTGGGGTGATGTTTGTCCTTGGTCATAGGTTCATAGTTTCATAGGTGTGTACTAGGCTAATGGCTCTGGAGCCTTTACAATCCTAGCCTGTAGAAGTGCTCTGGCATCGTGCCGCCCGAAGTTAGTTCCCAGTGCCTCTATCAAGTAGAGCCACTGGAGTGATCCCCGGGGTGAACTTTCTATTTCTCATCCACTCATCAAGATTTCTCTTGAAGAGGGCCAGTGAGGTGCTCTGCTTGACATGTATGGGAAGTCTATTCCAGAGCATGGGCAGTCTCTGGGTTACAAACCTGTCCCTACATCATGTTCTGTTGATTGTGGTAATGAGGATGAGGTCTCTGGAGCATGTGGTATGGAGGGATTGGGATTTCTTTAGATGTAGCATTTCTAACAGAGCTGGGTCTGACATGGCTTTGTAAGTCAAGCAGAGATCGCCTCTTAGTAGACGATATGAGACAGAGAATAGCTGGAGTTTTTTTAATCTGTCCATGTAGGACATGTATTTAAGGCCTAGGATCCTCTTTGTGAGGTAATTGTGTGGCCTTTCCAGCTGTTGCATGTGTCTAGTGAGGTACATGCCAAATGGGGCATTATACTCGATGATTGGCCTAATGAGGGAAGAGTATAGAGAGATGATGACCTCTTTCTTCCTGGATGCAAACCCCTTGGTAATGAGATGTGCCACATAGAAGGACTTTCTGACCACAGTGGCAGTGTGGTGGTCGAAGGAGAGGTTGCTGTCAACCTGCATCCCCAGTTCTCTTTTATAATGCCTTCAGTGTTCATTGGGCTCCCATCAATGTGGTAATTAGTGGGAACTGTGTTTTTCCCAAAGGGGATGACGACGCATTTTTTAGCGTTAAGCTTAAGGCCATAGTTTTGATACCAGTCATTGGTCTGAGTGAGGCCTTTCTGTAGAATGTCTACATCAATTGGGGAGTTAATAATGGCTCCCAGCTTGCAGTCGTCTATGAACCTGGCTAGCCAGAGTCCCTCCATGTTGGCCTGGACTTCTGAGAAGTTGATGCCAAACAGTTGAGGACATGGGACCAATTCCTGTGGGACTCCACTCGTGATTGGTCTGGTCAGCAGTCTGACTTGGAGTCTGCTGCATTCACTGTTTGGGTTCTGTGAGCCAATTTACAACCCGCCTAGTTATATAGGGGTTGATGTCTAGTTTGGTGAGTTTATCAATAATTCCTTAGTGAGGAATGGTATCAAAAGCCTTGGCCAGATTGAGGTAGGCTGTATGAACTGCCTTGCCCTCATCCACAGCTCTGGTGACTGACTCAAAGAAGTCAACCAGGTTGAGCAGACATGGTCTACCTTTCACAAAACCGAATTGCATGGGATCTAGAGTTTGGAAATTCCCTATATCCTTGTTAATTAGGTCAATGATGATGCGCTGCATAGTCTTACATATTAGACTTGTCAGGCTAATGGGGCAATAATTCCCAGGGTCTGTAGTCGCTCCCCCTTTATGGAGAGGGATGACTGCAGCAGTGCACCATTCGGTAGGGACAAAGCCTGAGGTGAGGCTGTGATTGAACAGTGCACACAGATGTGGTGCCAGTTCACTTTGTAGTTCATGTAGAACACATCCAGGTATATTATTGGGTCCGATGGAAGCTGTATTCTTGACCTTGGACAATGCACCTTTAACCTGTGGCTGCAGTAATGCTGGGTGCCTGGCATTCCTCTGGTGTTGTGATTGGTCCTTTAGGGGGGAGAAAGGGGTAAAGTTGGCACTGAATCTGTCGGCCAGTATGTTGGCAATATCTGTAGGTTCAGTATTGGAGGTACCATTGTGCAGTAACTCAGAGCAAACCTGGGTATTGCTGTGGAGATTCTTGATATAACTTTAGAAGGCTTTGTGATTGTTTTAAGTGTCTGCTGCAATTCTGCCTTCATAGCTGGCTTTAGAGGTTTTAATGAGGGATCTCAACCTTTTGTTGAGGATAATAAGGGAGTTTTTCCAGTCTTGGGACTTCACCTTTTTCTGCAATGTTTTTTCTTTCTGTTGTAGAGTTTATTAATGGCAGGGGTCCACCAGATTGGCTTCTTTTTTTAGAGGAGAGCATCTTAGTTCTTTTGGGTATGGCTAGTTCCATGCATTTATGTACATGTTTGTACAGTGCATTGGTGTATGATTCAGCAGTCATGCATCTATTTTCTATTGACATGGATGCCGTGAAGTTGGACACCTCTGTTTTTAGGAGCCCATAGTCAGCTTTGGAAAAGTTTTTCATGGTGGTTACCTTTACGGGGGGTGTAGGTGAGATGTGAATTTTCCACGGTAATTCGTTTGTGGTTGGCTCTAACCATGGAGGAATTGACTATTGGTGTAGAGCAACAGTTGCCCATGTTAGTAATAACCAGGTCAAGGATGTTGCTTCCTCCAGTGGGGGTACGAATGAGCTGGTCCAGGGCATTGGAATTGATGAATTCCAGGAATCATTGGGCCGGTGTATTGGTGCATGAGTAGTTTTCCCAGTTGATGGTGGGGTGGTTGACATCACCTAGTATGAGAGTGTTGGGTTGGACCCTAATAGTTTCCAGGGTACTTAGGAACATGGAGTGAGAGTCTTGGGACATGGTTGGGGACCTATAGCAGGCTATGACCTGAATCGCCATCTTACCCAATGTTAGTTGTACCTGAAGTATCTCAGATGCATTATGCTGGGCTACTAGTCTGGAGGTGTGCATATCCTTTATGAATATGGAGAGACCACTGCTTTGGAGCTTTGGTCCATGTTCTGCGCCGAAAGATGTGGAATGAGTTATAGCCTGGTAGAGCAGGGGTGCTTTCTGCTGCCTTAAACAAGGTCTCTGTTACAGCACAAGTGTCGATGTTCTCCATTTTGAGGAGTGCTTCGAGCAAGTGCATCTTGAAATTTAGACTTCTAGCATTGAGCAGCATGACCCTTGGATTGCATTTATTTATTGCTGCTACGGTGGTAATTTGATCTTTGGAACATCACCTAAAAAAGGCACTATAGGGGTGGCTAGAGCCTTAGCCAGTATCAGGAAATTCAGGGGTGACGGATGCAGACCATCTGGCAAAGCCTTGAGTTCTGTCAATCTTGTCATCCCAAGCAGACAGATACTGGATCCCCTTAGAATGACACCAGAAACTTAGCCAGTTGTTGAAGTCAATCATTTTCTGCTTGTACTGTGGTATCATTCTGGGTGATAGTAAGATGCTGCTCAGGGCGAGGGTCATAACTACCTGGGCCACATAATCCAAGAGCTCCTCCATGTCTCTTTTCATGTAGTCCAGGGAGGTACGTCTCAGGTCATTCACACCCACATGGACAGTGACAGAGTCACACTTGTACTTGTTGTGGAGTGACCTGAGTGCGTGTGTTATGTGACGGATTCTGGCACCTGATAGACAGCTGACTGTTACCTTCTCCTTATTCAACCTAGTGAGTGGGACATCAGTGTGCCTCACTATCGAGTCACCTATGATTAGTGTATTGGGCAAGCTGTTTTGCTTTAGGCGCTTTGGTTGAGCAGCACACTGTGTAGGCGAGCTGTGTGTCTTGTGGTTTGTGCTATGTTGTGGCGGTCCACTGCATTTCTTCCTTGGAGGTCTCTGTTGTTTGGGTAGATTTCTATTGAGAGCCTCCGCAAAGTGGGTGTGTGATTTGTGTTTTTATGTGAGAGCTGTGATGGTGGGTGTTCTGGAGGGCTATGTGTTGCATGTGGTGTGGTGCAGGTGCTGACCTTCTCCTCTTGACCAGATATTCCAGTCTTGGCTTGAGAGTGCATGGCTTCCAGTTTGGATATATAAGTGCATCTCTCACAAATCTGAGTGTTGGGAGGTAAGAGGAGAGGGTTGTCTGTGTACATGAGGCAGTTGCTACACTGCCGCAGAATGCCCAAGTTCACCAGGTTAATAGGCGAAAGCGCAGGGAATTGACCTTTAGACATGCCAGGAGGATGGTCATTATTACTAAGTACTAGAACTGTTTCCTTATATATTCCTTTTACAGGAAAAATGTCACTCAAGGTGTCTTAAGTCTGTACAAAGCACTGCCAAACACGTGAGGGGAAACTAATAAGTAAACCCTGAAAATTTAAGGATGAAGTATTTAAGCAGATATTCTGAAATTAGAAAGAAATCAAGCAGTACTTACTGAAAAATAAAGAATTAGCTTGTCAAGAATGATGAAAAGAGGGGAGTCGCATGAATGGCTACTGCCTGGCTACTGCTAATGCTGGTCTCAGCACAGCTTCACTCTGTTGGGATATAATACTCCTTTGCTTCTTCTCTCACCAGAAGCAAAATGTTAGCACCAATCCCAAGAAGAGAAGCATGCCACAGCCTGTTTGGTGATCCACAGTCTGTCCCAGATGATGCAAGGGTCTGCAGGCTCGTAGCCTTTTTCTGGTAGATGCCTTGTTTATCAACCAGACCAATCAGGTACGTTAAGCACAGACACAAACTCTCCAACCAGAAAATAAATCACAGCATACAAAATAGAAAAAGGCAATAAAGTAATATATAAATGTATCACATCAGCATATCTACGTTATCAGTTAACTTGGGATTATAAAAAAATAAAAATTAGTTGTAATGCATTGTGCCACATGGAAGTTTGTATTGCACAGACCATAAAGATTACTTTCTCGTAGTCCTTTGTTTAAGGTCCAAAACTCCATTGGGAAATTGGCAAGCTGCAATATTTATAAATTGTTTAGTGCAACAATCAGTATTTTGCTTTTAGAAAAATGCATGTACAAAAGTCCTATTCTAACAGTTTTCTGTGGTTGTAAGAGCAATATTTAAAATGTACCCCTGTTAGCTGGGTTTGTGCTCTATATTTCTTGGTTTGCTGCTCATAAAATTTCAGTTTGTCAGGGAAGTTACGGCTGTATAGTTTAAAGTCACTGTATGTTAGGTGTTTGAGTTTCAGATTTCATATCCTTTAGAAAATGCTTGTAAAAGATTTCCTATTTTAACAGTTTTCTGTGTTTATAAGAGTAATATTTAAATTGTATCCCTATTAGCTAGGTCTCTGCTGTATATGTTTTAGTTTGTTGCTCGTAAAATGTGTTTGTCTGGGAAAATATGCTGTTTAGTTTATCGTCACTATATGTTAAGACGCATTTCAGTTTCATATTTCATATCCTTTAAACATGCATTTACCAAAGTCCTCTTCTAACAGCTTTCCAGGTTTAAGAGCAATACTTAAAATGTATCACTATTAGCCTGATTTTTGGTTTGTTGCTCATAACAATTCTGTTTGTCTGAGAAATTATGCTGTCTAGTTTAAAGTCACTATATTAATAGGCATTTGAGTTTCAGATTTCATATCCTTTAGAAAAATGCATATACACAATTCCTGTTTTTACAGCTTTCCAGGTTTATAAGAACAATAATGTATCATTCTTTTGGGCCTTTGTCTCCAAAGTATATTAAGCTGTGTACAGATTTCTTGCCCTAACAGGTTGAGAGGGTAGGGTTTATTTTACTTGTCGTACTGGTTTTACAATGCATGCTCATAATAGTAAGGCCTAAGACCCTATGTTTTTGATTTTTTTTGTCTTGTCAGATGTTTGCACAGCAATTGATATAACAATTCTCTTGATGGTTCTTTTGGTTACTATTGTCTTGTCCTGAGAATACATATATTTTACTGTACAGGCATGCTAATTTTTATGAAGGCTGTTACAAAATGTTTACAGGTATCTTGGTTTGTTTTGTGATATTACTAAAAGTACCAATGTGTATCTTGTGTTCTCTCACCCAGCAGTACAATACAGTCACTTGCATGTTGGAAAAGGGCAGCTACTTTGCTTTCATTTTATATTAGGTGCTGCAGACAGACTACCAGAACTAGTTTAGATATTTTTAAGACTAGCCTGAACACTCGTTATGGGTCCAAATGTTTTGGGTATATGCAGGCTAGAAGTGCATTACTGCTCATGCTTGAAATATTTTTATGCAAGACTTTCAAGGTTTGTTTTGTTAGCTGTGCACTAGACAGTTAAAATTGTCTCTCAGTTCTGTTAATGTCTAAGTTTTCACTAATACTTTCAGTGTACCTTATATCTAGGGTTGTCCCTATTTTGAGAGCTGTACTTGTGTCTTTTGGAGAAAATGTCATGCATGTCACTTGACAGTTATACAGTTCTACTTCAGAAAATGTTTAATGCACATTCTCTTAATTTGTCAATGGCTCAGGGTAATAGTAGCAATATCTTTTAGCACATTTATGCCAGTATCACTGCATCCATTGCATATATATGATATTTTGCAGTTAGTGTGCTATTTGGATTTTACAGTAGAATATTGGGATTTCTTGATCTACAAATGTTTGGGATATGTGATTTGTTTTTGTGGTTAAAAGATCTTTGGTCATGACTGTCGACATGTCTGAAATGTCACATTCTTGTAAGTACTGAGTGCCATCCTTTAACATTTCAAGGCACATTTGCCAGGTGCACACCAGGGTGGTAAGGCAGGACTAGAACACTTCTGAAGTGGTGCGGGTAGTGTTGTCATGATGTAGTGCTGCAGGTAGTGTTGTCATGGTGTAGTGCTGCAGGTAGTGTTGTCATGGTGTAGTGCTGCAGGTAGTGTTGTCATGTTGTAGTGCTGCTGCAGGTAATGTTGTCATGATGTAGTGTTGCAGGTAGTGTTACATGGTGTAGTGCTGCTACAGGTAATGTTGTCACGATGTAGTGCTGCAGGCAGTGTTGTCAGGGTGTAGTGCTGCAGGTAGTGTTGTCATATTGTAGTAGTGCTGCAGGCAGTGTTGTCATGGTGTAGTGCTGCAGGTAGTGTTGTCATGGTGTAGTGCTGTAAGTACTGTTGTCATGGTATAGTGCTGCAGATAGTGTTGTCATGATGTAGTGCTGCAGGTAGTGATGTCATGGTGTAGTGCTGCAGGTAGTATTGTCATGATGTAGTGCATATATTTCATCCTATTGTTCGAAGTGTTGTGCAAGTAGATTAAGCTGGGGTTGTTTATCCTCAACGTGAACTTTGAGATGTCAAGAGTGCTTTGATCATACTGGAAACATATTTTTGCAGTGAGTCTCTGCCTTCTTTAACACTCGTTAGGTGGTCAAGTGAGCACCAGAGGATTGCTAGTGCCATCGTCAAAGCAAGGGAGTGAGTAGAGTGATTATGCTGGCCTTTATAGTTAGCAAAAGGAGCAGATATGAGCATGAGAAGGTGCAAAGACCAGAAATTTCCAGTGATTTGGGTAGGTTGTGGGCCTGTTGCCCCATATCTTAAATGTTCATGAGATGGTTCTTTTTTTTCTTTCTGCAGTATAGCCCCATTTCTTTCTTTGTTCAGTAACACCACTATTTTACAAACCTAGGTACAGGCTGCCCAGATTATGCCAAACAGTGAGCTGCGTATTGGCTATGAAGTTAAACAGTACACGTGTAGTCATGAGGAGGATTGTGACGCCGTGGAATGGCCCAGTAATCAAGGAGCCTCAATCCATACCACTAGCACCACTGAGGGGCATGCACATTGAGAAGGATAACAAGCACACACACAGTAAAGTACAATTTCCCTTAAGAGCACATAGAGATCACAGTCAGTCTGGGGCTGGTTTCTCCCTTTCTCTCCAGATCCCCAATAAGAATCCCCACTGGCTCAGCTGTAGAGTGGAGTCCTTAGCCAGGTACTAAGCCAAGTCCTCCCAGTACTTCCTCTGTCCAACCAATGTTTTGTGTCCCAGCTCAAGTAGCTGACACACACACACACACTTTGAGATATGATTTATATACAAACACACAGACACTTCTGGGTAAGGCTGGCACAGGTTCACTAGATATGCCCCTTCGGCCCAGGCTATAAGGTAGTAATCCACTGCCACGGGAACCCCTACTTATCAGCTGTTATAAGGCCCTTCCCGAAGGGTGACCAATTTCACTGTGCATTAATACTGTTATCCAATTAGTAAGTGTGACCAAAACTTTTAAGGCTATTGGAGTGGCTTGGACAGTATCACTAAATACGTGCAAGTACTCTAGAGCTTAAATTGTCTCTGCACAAAACAGCCACAGTTGAAAGGTTTAAAATTATTTATTAATAAATAATAAAAACACAAGACAAATCACTTCAATTCAACACAGTGCTAGTCAAGATTTCAGAAACAGGAACTTTAAAACAATACTGCAGGATACTCTGATGTTAAATATAGAAAGCAGGATACTCTGATGTTAAATATAGAAAGCAGCTAGTCTAATCTTAGTATTTTCTATCTATTTTTAAGAGAAACAATGTTCTAAATAACTTACATACATACAGAGCAAAAGCAGAGTGCTGGTGGTGTTGTCATTTCTGAAGACAAATGCAAAATGCTATCTCTTTCTCTTTGAGAGCTCTTAAATTGATAATACATCACTGCTGACTCATTTTTAGATTAAATCATTCTTAACACGTCTCTAGTTCCCAGGCTAACAGAAACTCAAAATTTACATTTCTCTTTGTAGTCTTGCACCTGGCCAGGAAACCACAGCAATAAAATACATTATACATGTAAAATCTAGCAATTAGCTCTGGTCTCAAAAGAATAGAAGGAATTCCTTAGTCCAGACATCATGTCTCCAAGGTTGAGATCAAACAGTCATACAATGATTGACTTATCAGCTTTCTTCCAGTAGAGTGCACTGTGGTTACATTTTTGAAGCTCAGTACAACATGTAGTTTAATCCTAAAATATAGTTCTCATTACGTTTGTAGAACAAGCCTGTGGATTACTTTAATGTTTATAGTGACATAGAATTATTTACAAAATTCTGTCTAGCTAGGCTAGCAGCCTTCACATATCTTCCCCTCCATAGAACTCAAGCTAGTTTTTCAAGTGACCCTTGAGAAATGTTGCTTGAGAGGGTTAGGTCTATCTGAGTATACCTTACCCCATTCCCTGTCTTGAGAGCCAATCTGCATTGGCGTTGCTAACCCCACTACGGTGCTGCACTGACATAGCATATGCTTGCACCCCTAGTCTGCATCTTAGCAACTTGGCATTTTGCTGGCTGGTTCGGTGTAACCATGTTAGGGGATTGTGATCTATAACTACAGTGAACTTTCTTCCATACAGATAAGGCTGAAGTTTCTGCAGTGCCCACACTATGGCTAGACATTCCTTTTCTACAGCTGCATAGCATTCCTCCCTGGGTTGGAGCCTACGACTGAGATATATCACTGGGTGCTCTTCTCCCTCTGAAGAAATCTGGATAAGTAAAGCCACCACCCCATGGTTTGAAGCATCCAGCAGCAGAACAAATTATTTGCTGTAATCTGGACTGGCTAACACAGGGGGTCCTTCCAAAGTTTTTTTTAAGTTTTTGGAATGCCTGTTCACATGTTCAGGTCCACAATACCTTATCTGGCTTATTTTTCCTTGTCAGGTCTGTGAGGGGATCAGCTGTGGTGCTATAACTGGGGACAAACTTTCCGTAGTACCCTGCTGTCCATAAGAATGCCCTCACCTGCTTTTTGGTAACAGGTGCAGGCTATGCCTGAATGGCTTCCACTTTGGCAGGCTCTGGTCTGATCTTACCACTCCCCACTCTGTGTCCAGGTAGGAGATCTATGTCATACACACCCTTGATTTGCTGGGCTTAATGGTCAACCCTGCCCTCTGTAGTCTGCCCAGCACCTCCCTGACATGCTGAAGGTGCTCTTGCTAGGAATGGCTTTAGATGGCAGTATCATCTAGGTAAGCAAGGGCAAACTCTTCTGCTCCTGCTAGGATATGATCTACCAGCCTCTGGAAAGTTGCTGCAGCTTTTTGCATCCCAAAGGGCATCTTTGTGAACTTGTACAACCCGAAAGGAGTCACAAAGGCTGACCTCCCTCTAGCACTGGGAGCCAAGGGCACCTGTCAGTAACCCATGGTGAGATCACTGGTGGTAAGATACCTAGCCCCACCCAGCTGCTGTAGGGCCTCATCTGTCCTAGGCATGGGGTAAGCATCCGACTGTGTCACTGTTTAATTTCCTGTAGTCCACACACAACCTGGTGCTGCCATACTTCTTTGGTACCAGCACCACTGAGGTGGCCCAGGGACTGTTGGACTCCTGAATTACCCCTAGTTCCAACATCTCCTGTATCTATTTGACACTCTCAGGCATCCTACAAAAGGGGCTAGCCTAATAGGCTTTTGGGGTCCTGTATCCACCTGGTGGTGCACCCTGGTTTCCCAGTGAACATGTTCCCAAACTCCTGTAACATTATTCAGATTTCTCAAACCTGGATAGGCGATAGCTGCGGGATATTGCTACCCCTTCCACTGAGATGTCAATACGAGCCTTACTGAGGAGATCACTCACCATCTCTCCCTCAGACTCCTCATGCAATCCACTGCAAATAATTTTTGATTTCATGATTTCATCATGTTAACATGGTACAATTTGTGCCTCTGCCTCCTGCCTAGCAGTTCTACCATGTAGTTAACATCACTTACCTTTCTTACCACCTTGTAGGGTCCCTCCCAAGCTGCTGGCAGCTTGTTGTGTTTGACAGGAAAGAGAACCATTACCTGCTGCCCTACAACATACTCTCTAGCTCGAGCATTCCTGTCATACCAGACCTTTTTCTGCTGTTGGGCTTCTGCCAAGTTCTCTTGGGCCAAGCCCATGAGTTCCCTGAACCTTGTCCTGAGGTTTAGGACATATGCCACAACAGACTCCTTGTGAGATGCACACTCACCTTCCCACTCATCTCAAATTAAATCTAGAGGTCCACCTCACCCCCATGCCCATACAGCAACTTAAAGGTTGAAAAACCTGTGGATTCCTGGGGAACCTCTCTGTGAGCAAACAACAAATGGGGCAAATAATTGTCCCAATCCCTCTTAATCTGGTCTGCAAATGCCCATAGCATGGACTTGATTGTAGAGTTTAACCTCTCAACAAGACTATTAGTCTGGGGATGGTAGGGGGTGGTCTTCAGGTGCTTCACCCCACAGTACTTCCACAGACAATCCAGCAGTTCTGACATGAAATTGGCATCTCTGTCAGTTAGTATTTGTTTTGGGAAACCTACCCTGCTGAAAACCTCTAACAAAGCATTTGCCACCTTTTCTGCCTTAATGGAGGACAAAGCCATTGCATCAGGGTATCTTGTAGCATAATCTAGTACCACTAGAGTACTTCCACAGACAATCCAGCAGTTCTGACATGAAATTGGCATCTCTGTCAGTTAGTATTTGTTTTGGGAAACCTACCCTGCTGAAAACCTCTAACAAAGCATTTGCCACCTTTTCTGCCTTAATGGAGGACAAAGCCATTGCATCAGGGTATCTTGTAGCATAATCTAGTACCACTAGGATATACTTTTTCCCTGTGGAACTTGGGGTTCTCAGAGGCTCCATAGTATCCATAGCTACCCTCTGAAATGGCTACTCAGTCACAGGCAAAGGCATCAAAGGAGTTCTCACCTTGTCTCCTGCCTTGCCTACCTTTTGGCACTGCTCACTGGTCTTGCAGTACCATTATATCTCTGGAAAATTCCAGGCTAATAGATGTTCTACATAATACATCTCTTTATACATTTTATGTCCGTATGACCTGCTGAGGGGAATATCATGGGCTATGGCTAGAAGCGCCAGATGGTAGGCTCTAGGGGGTCTATACCACACAGTTGAAGTCTTATAACTTCGAACACGAAATGTTCGAAACATTATGTTCGAAGTTAAATAATTTCGACTGTAGATAAAAAAAAAAAAAAAAACAACTGAAACAAAATAAATTGTTTTAAGCATGGGAAGCCCCCCTGCGCCCCACAACCCCCACTACTTAAATGAAATTGCACCCCATTGAACAAAATGGAAACCTCCGCTTATGGAGATTTCTATTGAAACAGTCGAACTTTTACAAATTCGAACTTATGGTCTCGACCATATGAGGTTCGAACTTGTAAAAGTTCGACTTCGTGATAGGAACCCAACTCTAGGCACCACCAACTGCTGTATTCTCTCATCTTCTATCCCTCCCTCATGGGTCCACTCTCTATACAGTAACCCTTTGTCCCAGTATACAGATTCCCCCTTCTCTTGAGAATCTAGTGCCGCAATAGCTACCTGCCTTAGGCTTTGCAATGTAGGGTCTGAGAGCTGAGCCTGTCTCAACTGTCTCTTTGTAACCCTTGCCAGCTCCCCTTCCACAGGAAGTCTGGCATCCTCTGACAGCGGTGCCTCACTGCCTGGGTTCTACTACTCACCTCTACCCTTGCAGTCACTCTGTCCCAGGACCATCAGTACCCACAAGCAGCTGTGGCTCACCTTCAGTCTCACTGCTACAGTGTAGCTCCCTCCCTGAAGTAACCACCTCACCAGTCCTGGCTGCAAGTGTGCAGTCTGTCTGGGTCTCCCCCAGGCTACCAGGCCCACATGCTTGTTTCCAAGCCTGACTGCATGTAACTGCATGAGCACATGGTACTGCATTATCATAATCATTCCCTATTAGGACATCTGTAGAGATATCTTCAAACACGTCTACTTGCTGGATTCCTTTTCCACACTCCCAGTCAAAGTGAACTCTAGCCAAAGATATTTGGAATGGGGTCCCTCCTAAAGCTCTGACGGGAGTAAGACTGGCTAGGCAAGTAGTGCTCTTCTGTAACCATTGCAGACTTCACAATGGTTATGTCAGAGGCTGTGTCTCTCTCAGCAATGGCCTGTTTGCCATCACTATGATAGGATATAACCTCTGGCGATAGTTTGGTACCCTTGTTGTCTCAAGACAATCTACTGTTGGCATTTTGTCTTTCCCACTTACTGGCTCCCTCAACTTTTGTTCCTCACCTTGCCTCCGTGGACAGCAGTATGCCACATGGCCCCACTAGTTGCATTCAAATAATTTAACCCTAGGTCCTGGACATGTACCTGGACTAGTGGCTTCCCCTGCTACTGCCAGATTCTGTTGGGGCAGTCTGGGCTGCCCACCAGGGGTTCCCTTAGACCCATGAGTAGCACTGGGTGTCCCTTTCCTGTCCAGGATGCCCTGCTTGCTAGGTATAGGTCTTCCTTCTTCCCCAACTCATCTGAAGTAGCACATTGTCTGTCAGCTAACCAGATCCTCATGTCCTCAGGCAAAGTGCTAAGGGCTTGTTCCCTGCCAGCCCTTCAGAAGTGATTACCTGGCATCCATTCACCCACCTATGAAATAAGTGCTCAGTTCAGCAGTATATTCACATACACTTTCATCTGGCTTGCTTCTGTGCTTACGAAACATTTTCCTGTAAGTTTCAAGTGTTAGCTTAAAAAATTCTAACAAACAGTTCTTTACAGCATTATAGTTAAAACAGTCAACATCAGATAATTTGGAAAGTACATTTACAGCTTTACCATGGAGTAAGAGGGTCGGGAACCGTACCAAGAGCCTTTGGTCAGCATCATACTGTTTACATATTCTCTCAAACATGAATGAAGCTATCAAAATTACCCCCCCCCCTGTAAACTGACCTTTTGTGCTTCTGAGGTCCAGTTACTCCCTTCCCCTTTACCTCCATGACTCTGGCGAAGAGTCAGCATCTCCATTTTGTGCCGTCTGTGCCTCTTCTTCTCCACAGCTTCCATTTCCAACCCCCTGGCCTCCAACTCAAGTCTCTTTAGCTCCAGATGGATTTTTAAATCCTCTGCAGAAAGGTTGAGCTGTCCATTTTCTGAGTGTTGTACATATGCACAGCAGCCAGTCTGATCATCATCCTGATTGCTGTATTTTGATGCAGCTGTGAACAAAGCTGCAATCATGTCTGCCTTAGTTAGGTTTCCATGCAGCAGTCCCTTAGCCTGGCACATCTCAGCCAGTTGGCTATTTGTCAGCTTGCCATACTCCTCTGCTGACATACTTGCCTGCTAACTAGCTAACTAACAAAAGAAATAAAATATTTGTGATCTGAACTCTGAATATTCACTGCATGGCTGATGTAGAGTACAAAAACACCTTTAGTGATCACTGTACACAAGCTACAGGAATTCACTATCCACACCACTACAAGCCAATTAGTATGTGATGTGGCTAACTCACCACAATCAAACAATATTTGATGTGGATATCCTACCACTACCAAACAATTAATATGTGATGTGGATATCCCACCACTGCCAGACAATTAATATGTGATGCCTGTGCACTGGCCCAGTGATCAAGGAGCTTCAATTCTCACCACTAGCACCAGTGAAGGGCATGCACATTGGGAAGGATAACAAGTACACACACAGTAACATACAATTTCCCTTAAGAGCACACAGAGATCACAGTCAGTCTGGGGCTATTTTCTCCCTTTCTCTTCAGATCCCCAATAAGACTCTCCGCTGGCACAGCTATAGAGTGGAGTCCTTAACCAGTGTTCCAAGCCAAGTCCTCCCAGCACTCCCTCTCTCCAATCAGTGCTTCATGTCCCTGCCCAAGTAGCTGACGCACACATGTACACACACACACACACACACACACACACACACACACTGAGATATGATTTATATACAAACACACAGACACTCCTAGGGAAGGCTGGGATAGGTTTACTAGATATGCCCCTTCTGCCCAGGTTATAAGGTAGTAATCCACTGCCACCAGAACCCCTACTTATCAGCTACTATAAGGCCCTTCCCAAAGGGTGACCAATTTCACTGTGCAATAATACTGTTATCCATTTAGTAAGTGTGACCACATTTAAGACTGTTGGAGTGGCTTGGACAGTATCACTAAATACATGCAAGTACTCTAGAGCTTAAATTATCTCTACACAAAACAGCCACAGTTGAAAGGTTTAAAAATATTTATTAATACATAATAAAAACACAAGACAAATCTCCTCAATTCAACACAGTGCTAGTCAAGAGTTCAGAAACAGGAACTTTAAAACAATACTGTAGGATAGTCTGACATAAATATAGAAAACAGCTAGTCTAATCTTACTATTTTCTATCTATTTCTAAAAGAAACAATGTTGTAAATAACTTACATACAAAGCAAAGGCAGAGTGCTGGTGATGTTGTCAGTTCTGAAGACAAATGAAAAATGCTCTCTTTCTCACTGAGATCTCTTAAATTGATAATACATCACTGCTGACTCATTTTAGATTACGTAATTCTTAACACGTCTTTGGTTCCCAGGCTAACAGAAACTCAGAATTTACAGTCTCTTTGTAATCTTGCACCTGGCTAGGAAACTACAGCAATAAAAGACATTGTATATGTAAAATCTAACAATTAACTCTGGTCTCAAAACAAGAGAAGGAATTCCTTAGTCCAGACACCCTGTTGCCGAGATTGAGATCAAACAGTCATACAGTGCTTGACTTATCAGCTTTCTTCCAGCAGAGTGCACTGTGGTTACATTTTTGAAGCTCAGTACAACATATAGATTAATCCTAACATATAGTAAGTTCTCTTTACATTTGTAGAACAAGCTTGTGGATTACATTAATATTTACAATGACAGAATTATTTACAAAATTTTATCTAGCTAGGCTGGCAGCCTTCACAAGGATATTGTTATTGAATTTAACTTTTATAAAAAAAAGTTACAGCTTTCTATGCTGCAGTGCTTCAGAAAATGCTGAAAAAGTTTCCCATGTAGGATCACTTAATGTAAGATGCTGCATTCCTTATTAATCCTACCACAAATTTAGATATCTTTTCAGGACTTGTCAGGGGTGTTGGTTTCCGTCTGGGTGTTTATGAAAATGATGCTGAGGCTGAACAAATAATTGATGAGTTTACTCAGTATTAGATTGAGGACACAGGGAACCTGACAGGTCCAGTGGATGGGCCCCACTCTTGTGCTTCCAAATACTGGCACACCTTCTGAGGGACCTTTACACTGATGGGAAGCTGACACTTTTAAGCACCTTTTGACGACTCTACTTTGCTTGCCACACTGAAATGCACAAGCTGAAAGAACACTTACCATAGTGCAGGAAGTAAAAACTGAATTGTAACAGTCTAGCAATGCAAAAACATCAAACTCATTATTGGTAGTGAAAATAAATGAAGAACTGGACAGCTGTGATCTTAAGCTGCCAATACGTGTTAGAGGCTGCTAAGAAATCCCAGCAGCATACAGTAAGTGTGCATCTGGTGTATCTAATGTATGATGTGTAGTGCAAGAACAGCTTCCTAACAGGTCTGTTTAAAAAATTTAAATGAAGCAAGCAGATTAATGACAATGTGATTTTATTTTTGATTTGTACAGAAGTGCTGTTTATGTACTTATGGTTTGGTAATGGTATTGCAGCTTGTAAAATAAATGTTTTGCATCTGAATCAATTGTGTTGTATTGAATTTTACAAATGTTCTAGGCAAGGCAATGGTGTGTTTCGTGCAGTGCAAAAATGGAGACAAATCCTTTTAATACCACAAAGATTAGCACTTTCGTCTTGTAGCAAGACTTCTTCAGATAACACAAAATATACTTCACATTACTTATAAAACTCTTTCAATTAAAACACAATTAAAATTTAAAGGCACATGAGTCTAATACACAATTTAAAACTAAAAACATGTATACAGATAAAATGCATACATATCCTAAAATTTGACCATGTAGGTAATAACATTACCAAGATACCCTAACTAAACTGCATAAAAATAAATATAAAATTATTAAATTCTGACTGCCTTGGCTGTTAATACTGGCTTAATAGTTATATATTCATTTAAACCAGGAAAAATGTTGGACCTCAGCCTAAGCTGCCATTTTAACTCCCTATTAAGCAGTACATTTTTAATATCACCTCCCCTAGAATTAATTTTTACCACATCAATGATGCCAAATTTGAAGCCAGAAAAAGAACACACTACAGAATGTTTAAACAAAGCACTAGTTTCCTTTCCATTCTGTATATCATGCAAGTGCTCATACATTCTGTCCTTCAAAGCTCTCTCTGTCTTTCCTATATAGAATGCAGGGAACTTTACACACATAGCCAAATATACTATCATCTTGGTATTACAGTTGCCTTTGCAAAATCTCACAATACTGTTCATGCCATTGTCTAAACATATACAGTCCTCCTTGATAATATAAGAACATTGGCTGCAGTTGCCACATTGACTAGTTGCCTTTTTTACTATTCTATTATACTTATCTGCTTGTTCAAAAAGTCTTATAAAAATTTTCCCTGTTTTAAAAGAAAATATAGGTCCACTACCTATTACTTCATATAACTCTTTGCTAGTTTTGAGCATACTCCACTTGGCTCTAACTATGTGAATATGTCAGAAAATGTGTTAAATTCTGTAACACATGCCCTTTGGAATTTCTTATCTTTTCACAGAAGTATTCAAAGGTTGACCCAGCAGAGCCTTATATTTTGTACCGCATCCTCTATAAATTTCATCTAACACATCCTGTACCAAATCTTCAGGATACCCCCTTTCTGCAAATTTCTCACTGAGGAATGTAAGTTCCCCAACTAATTCATCTTTATCAGAGGTCATCCTTGCGACCCTAACGGCCTGACCTTTAATAAGGCCTTTTTTCTGAAACTGAGGGTGGTGGCTAGCATAATGCAAATAACTGTTGCACCAAGTACTTTTTCGATAAATCCTGGATTTAAATCCATTATTAGTTTGAAAAATAGTTGTATCAAGATAGTTAATACTAACATCGTTCCAGGTGTGTGTAAAAGTGAGGAAAGAAGTACATGTGTTTATATATTGCATAAACAATTCCATAGTATCTTTTGTCCCCTCCCATAACACAAAAATATCGTCCAAAAATCTCAAAGATGTATATTTTCCTGGATCGGGCAATTGAAGACAAATCTATTCTCCCACTCCAACATCACAAGATTGGCATACATGGGGGCACAGGCTGCCCCCATAGCTACCCCACTGATTTGCTGAAAATACTCCCCCTGAAAACTTATGTTGTTGTGGTTGAGTACCACCTCCAAAAGTTCCAAGGTCAGCTGAATTTGATCTTTAGATAAAGTGGAATATTTGTTGAAACTATCACTAAAAAACTCATACCCTTCATGTCTAGGGATACATGTAAAAAGATCCTTAACATCAATTGTAAAGAAACTGCAACTTTCAGTCCATACATCCTTAGTTAACTTACTTAAGAATTCCCAAGAATCCTTTATTAAATGTTCTGTTTTAGCCGTAATTTCCTTAGTGCAATGATCAATGTACAATGCTAAAGGGTGGGTCTTAGAATTCCTAGCTGACACTATGGGTCTGAAAGGCAGTTCTTTCACTGATTTGTGTACCTTAGGTACCCCAAAGATGTTGATTGTCACACATTGCTAGGGATTGTGTTCCACATTGACCTCTTAAAAGGTTGAGACCTATTTTCGCAGCTGTTACGCATTTGGTATTTTGCCAATGACCTTGGGCCTTCCAGAGCTTCCTTTCATTATATACTTTAAGGACTGTATCATTGATATGAGACTTTATCCCTTCACATTCATCTCCTTTAGGTAAGTGCCTTTCATTGGAGCAGTGAAGTCTGTAGACCTTAAAGGGGACCCATTCCCAGAAATTGGAAAAAAAAAATATTTTCATAATGTTTTCTGCAGTATTGATGTCCTGCATCACTTTTATAAAATGTATTATATATGTAAATAACTTAATAGAGTTCTTATGCTAATATGCATATACCCCCTAAGAATACATTGTAAGGAAGGCACAACTGTTTGCTTGCCATCTTGTCTTTCATCTATTTATTCAGTTTGTTGACCAGATAGTTGGGCTGGTCAGCAGGCTGTTTGCAACCACTACCTGGAAGTCTACAAGATGAAGCTGGGTAGCATGTACATTAAATAAAGCACTGAGATGAAGAAATTGATAAGAGTTAAGAAATGTGTGGGTTGAATGTGCAGTGATTTGCCAGAAACATTTAGGAAGAGTACTGTATACAGGCTCTGTAAAAGTGCAGCATAGTGTAATAAAGTCACAGGCAGCAAAATGTGATGGGTTATTTATGGAGTTATTTACTAGTAGAAGATAATGTATGCTTATCAGTCTTTATAGTCTTTGCACAACAGAATAGAATATTTTAGCATAATGGGAAATAGGCACACATTTAGGCATGATGGAATTGCCAAATGGAGTGCACCTATGTAGTCATTGTCTTTAAAGCAGGCAGATTCCTTTAGGATATGCTGTTTGAGTTCGTTTAAATTGCTCATGTTTCTTGTTGCCTGATATTTGTAGTCAAGTGATTCCACGTGGTTGTCCTTAGTTTTGGGAAGGCTGTTTCTCCTGTAGTGGGTTAACGTTGAGGCTTGAGGGGTTTGCTGTATTGCATTTTGTGATTAAGATATTTAAGCAATAACCCACGCCTAGGTGTGGGTAATGATGGATTTATCCACAGTTGGTGTGGTTTGGTCACAGGGGGAGAAGCCCGCATGACCAGACAAAGACAACCGTGGGTAAATCCAGCATTACCCACACCCAGAAGTGGTTTATTGCTATTATACAATGACATTATTTAAGAAAAAAAATACTTATTTTTCTTAAATAATGGGCAGGATTCATGAAGGCTTGCACGGAGTCTAAGAGTAGTGTAAGACTCCATGCAGCCCTCGCGATCCAGGAACAGCCCGAAATTCCGTGTAAGAGACCAGCTAAAACGTCTCTTACACGGAGTGGGCGTGGATATGCTAATCACCGCACTTGCAGCCGAAAGGCATGCAAATGAGGTAGATTAGCGATCCACGAAGCCCAAACCAGCCCGTGTAAGAGCCGTTTTAGCTGCAGAAATGTACTCAGTTGACAGCTGAGTACGTTTCTGCAAAAAACACAATGGAGCCATGTCAGCTCCAAATAAAGGGTGCATATGTGTCAGGCAGCATGCCAATGGCCAAATATGTGGCCATTGGCAAGGTACCCCGATGCAAATTTGAGAAATAATTTTTTTTTTTTCGGCGATCGCCGATGTTTAAACACAGCGCAGCCCCGCGCAAACGGGCTGCGCTATATAAAACATGAAAATGAAGGTTATAAACCCACAAATGTGAGTTTTATGCAATACATGGATTTACAATGCAGGGACCAGCAGACCAAAAACAACATGGCCACCGTTTAGTGGTTGCTAAGGGGGGAAGCTGAGTCTAGGACATGTAACTAAGCATTAGTAGGCAATCTGATGTAAATGAGTGTTAGGATACTGAATCCCACTGTCACATAGCAAATGAGCACATTCTGAGTAGTGTAAGAGTTACATAAGGGGGAGGAACAGAGTAGGAGATAGGTGACATCACAGGGGGGAATGGCAGAAAGAAATGCAGTTCATTGGAGGTCAGTGTTACATGACAGATGTCAGACACATATCATGGAAAGAGGAGTGCCACAAGATAAGCATGGGAAAGTCAAGAAATGGAAGGTGTACACTGTTGCTTACACCAAAGTTTCTTGCTGGGCGTGCATGCGCACGTGTGTACGCCATGAGGTGGGAGTAGGGCAGTGTGCGCGCGTGTAAGGCAGACTGAGCATGTGGGAGCCTGTTGGCAGACTTGTAAGACTGTTTGCACTGGT
The DNA here is from genome assembly GCF_019279795.1 of Protopterus annectens. Lineage (NCBI taxonomy): Eukaryota > Metazoa > Chordata > Ceratodontiformes > Protopteridae > Protopterus > Protopterus annectens. The sequence continues at coordinate 1,503,109,633 of NC_056744.1, forward strand.
GTGCGCATGTTTTAACCCGAATAAGAAGATTCTAAACCGTGTAAGCATGTGTGCGTGCGTGTAAGCCACTGTGAGTGTGTTTCTGCTGGTATGCGCGTTGCTCCCCCCTGAGGAAACAGAAAGGAAAAAGGAAGCAACAGAATTAGTAGGAAGCTAGCAGGGAATACTGCTGGAGCTAGCAGGTGAAAACAATTAGAAGCAGGCAATTACACAGGCAGAATAGTAGCTCAGCCAAGCACTTAAAACTCTGCAAACAGCAGTGCAGGATGTTTCTCTCAAGAGACACTGCAAGACAGGAGTAAGCTATTAGAAGTGAAAACTGAAAAAGCTGAACTCAGAGCAGAAATGCTAGGGGCTGTCATAAGGAGACATAGGCGACTTGCTGAGGGTGGTGACAATGCAAATGGTGCCAGACAACCCACAGTGAGGAGACGGAGAAGAGTATACAGGCCCAGGGTCACCTACCACGGGTTACATGAGCTGGAGATAGTGGAGCGCTATAGAGTGGACAGAGACCTCCTGCAGCAAATTGTTGAGCTGTGCAGGCCACGCCTCACACACAGAACCAACAGAGGGGAACCCATCCCAGTGGAAACCAAGGTATGTGTTGGCCTAAGAATACTAGCAACAGATACCTTCCAGAGACCAACTGGTGATATGATGGGGATATCACAGGCATCAGCCTCCAGGGTACTGCACCAGTTCCTGGATGCCATGTCAGCACATGTCGGTGATCATGTATATTTCCCCAATGCCCGTGAGGTATTGGCCAGCAATATGCGTCTCTTCCAGCAAATAGCGGAATACCCTGAGGAAGTGGGTGCAATAGACTGCACGCACATACGCATCAAAGCACCAGCCGGTAAGCGGGGTAGGGCCTACATTAACCACAAGGGCTTCCCCTCCATCAACTGCCAAGTCGTGTGTGATGCCCAGAGCATAATAATGAATGTGTGTGCTGGCTGCCCTGGGAGCTACCATGATTCCTATATCTGGCATTTGACGCAGCTGTACCAGACATTTGCCAATAGGGACATCCCACATGGACACCTAGTGGGGGATGCAGGTTATGCACTGGAGCCGTGGCTGATGACAACCATCAGAAACGCACACGCACCTAAACAGGAACGCCATAATGAGGCACACGCACAAACACGTAATGTAATAGAGCGTGTGTTTGGGCTGCTCAAGTCACGGTTCCGGTGTCTGGACACATCTGGTGGAGCCTTGCAGTACTCACCAACTACATGTACCCAAATTGTCATGGTATGTGCTATGCTACATAATATGATCTTGCGAAAACAGCTGCAGCAGGATCAGCATAGGGCCGGGCCAAACAACCCCCCACCATTGCCAAGGCCATCACAGGCAGAGCATGACTTGGAGGAGGAACAACCTGAGCCTGCCCCAGTAGGCAGAAGGAGGCGTGCCCAGTATGCCCTGGCCTTGGCAAAGAGGCAACGCATAGCACATACACTGGCTCAGTAGGAACCCTGGGAATGATACCCCTCTCTGACTCACTCATATAATAACAGGGATGCCTAAAATGACATAACCTGCTCTCAAACATGTACAGGGAGTGTAGTATGTGCATCCGACAGACGCAACCCTGCAGCACCACCTGAGGCATGAATGCCATGTGTTAAGCAATGAAACACCATGTAGTATATGCAAACTTGATGACCCTGACTAACATCCTACCCTCACCAAGCATGATGCCACAATATGACGATGAGATGATCAATTGCAATAATTGGCTGAAGTATTGCTGTTAGTCAAAGGGGATCCAATGTGTGCCAGCCTGGGATGACATGCTGAGCATGACATGATGCTCCACCTGCTAGGGGTGGCGTGCACCTATCAGTCCTGGCCTTATGGATACTGGCAAAGGCTGTTGTTACCCACAGCGTGCCTTGAATAGGTAAGGCTCAAAACACAAACCCACCTCCATAGGTATCACAAGGGATAAGAACCTAGATGTAATGCTACCCAATGCCAGAAGTCTAAACAGCAAGATGCATGCAGTCTAAACTCCCCCAGTATGGAGAATGTTGATATCTGTCCTGTAACAGAAAACTGGGTCAAGGCTCACAACAGCACCCTAACACTACCAGGTTACACCTCATACTGTGCTGTACAGCCTCAAAACATGGAACAAGCTACAAAAGGAGGGTGACTAGCAATAATTGTCAAGGATAACCACACCCCCATGTTGGTACCACAACAAGAAGCAGCATGGACTAGCCATGGTCAAGTAACAGTGGCTAAAACTGGGTCCCAGTTTATAGCCTGCTACAGACTACCGTCCTAATTCCAGGAACTGCACTTGGCCTATGTTGGAATACATGAATATATCAAGCCCTCCAAACCACATTATATTGGGTGACTGAAAATACCCGAACATAGACTGGGAGCATTATACTAGCTCCAACACTGTAGGACAAAAGTTCCCAGAATTCATAAACCAAAATGCCCAGGAACAACGTACCACTCCCACAAGAGGGGTAAGCATACTGGATGTGATAATCAGCAACATGGGTACTGGATGGCAAGATGAGAAGTGTATCCCCTCACTGGTAAGACCAGATCATAGAGTAATCACACCGGATATACACATCCTGACCACAGTCCCTGGCCAGAAAACCACAGTGAAAAACATGTGTAAAGCAAAAGTTGCACTCCTCCAAACTGATGTGGAATCCATTAAAGGCCCTGTGCAGGTGCAAAATATGGGCCACACCTCAGAACCTGTTATACAGGCATTCCATGAACACTGCCAGGAATGCATGGATTATGCAATCCCAAATAAAACCAAGACACAATGCCATACACGCAGGCATCTGGCATGGTGGACTCCAGCCATTACCAAACCATGCAAGAGAATGAGGAAGCTACTACATGATAGAGCAAACATAAAAAGGGAAGTAATCACTGATCAGTAGTATGGCAATAAAATATGTCCACATATACAATCCACTAAGGCCAGCTACAACAAGTTGAATCTGTGAATCTTGAGGCAATGTTACAGCTGCCTCATGTACACAGACAACCCTCACCTCCCCCCAAAGAAATACAAATATATGTGAGAGATGCAACCATTTATCCAAACCGGAGGCTGAGCTCTCTCAACTCAGTACTGTCAAAACTAGTCAGGAGGAGAAGGTAACCACACACACCACAAACCCAGTCTCACATAGACCTATCACAACTGCAAACCAAAGACATAAACACAGAAAAACATTCCTGGAGGCCCTAATTACAAACACACCACATCAACAGAGGCCTCCAAAGCAGACACCCAAGCAACCACTACCTCCAAACATAGCACATGCAACACATAGTACACAAAGCTGGTGTGCCAAACAGTCACAGGCCAGAAGGAGAAACAACATTCCTGATACAGTTGTAATAGGAGACTCCATAGTCAGACACACTGCTGTCCCGCTCACCAGACTGAACAAGGGAAAGGGTACAGTAAGCTGCCTGTAGGCTGCTACAATATGCCACATAACACAAGTGCGCAGGTCACCCCAAAGCAAGTAGAAATATGATGCAGTCATTGTCCATGCTGGCGTGAATGACCTGAGATGTTACCTCCCTGGACTACATGAAAAGAGACATAGATGAGCTCTCCGATTATGTAGTCCAGGCCAGTATGACACTGACCGTGTGCAGCATCCTACCCTCACCAAGAATGATGCCACAGTACAAACACAGAATGATCAGCTTTAACAAGTGGCACAATTACTGCTGTCATTCCAAGGGGATCCAATGTCTGTCTGCTTGGGATGTCATGCTTGACAAGCCACGCTGCTGTGCCAGGGATGGCTTGCACCTGTTACCCCTGGGCATCTGGATATTGGATAAGGCTCTTGCCACCTCCATAGAGCCTTTCGTAGGCAAGGCTGAAAAGACTAACCCAACTCCCTAGAAAACATAAGTGGAAAGAAACATAAGGGTAATGCTGCCCAATGCCAGACGTGTAAACCTCAATATGCATCCTCTAGAGGCCCTCCCCAGTATGGAGAACATTGATGTCCGTGCAGTGACAGAAACCTGCAGCAAGGCTCCTGACAGCACACCAGCACTACCAGGTTATACCTCATATCATGCGTTATGGCCCCAAAACCTGGACCAAAACATAAAAGGAGGGGGAGTATTCATATTCAGCACAGACACCCACACGTCCAGGTAACTGACAATGCACGAAGCATCGGAGACCACCCATGTGCAACTAACCATAGGCAAAACTGCTGTACAGTCTGTAGCATGCTACAGACCACACTCTCACACACAGGAACCCCACCCAGCCGTCCTGAAGACACTGGACAGTATGAATGTCTTACCAAATACCAAACAAGGTACTCACAAATTACCACATAGGTGGTAATCCATTATGTATGGAAGGAGTAATCAGGGACCTAGGGACACAAGTGGACAGTAACCTGTTATGTGACACTCACATTGCCAACGTGGCTAGGAAGACTGTCTATATTGGACACAGTATCATTAAAGGATTCACATCTACGTCAACAGAGGTCGTTGTGCCCCTATACTGTTCTCTTATCAGACCCATAATCTAGTACAATGCCTCATTTGGGATGTACCTTACCCGACACCTGCAGCAGTTAGAAAGACCTCAAAGGTACCTCACCAAGAGGATAAAGGGTCTCAAATATATGTCATATGCTGCCTCGTTGTAGACACCCCAGCTGTATGCAGTCACATACTGCCTACACAGAGGCGTTGTATGCCTGTTGTACAAGGCCATGTCCAACACAGGAGTAATGGACATGCTCCACCCCAGAAAACCCAAATCCATCGGAGCTGTGAGAGTGAGAGATGTCAACCTCAACACATAATGAAATAGGATGTGCTGGAGGGACAGATACATAACCCAGAGGCTCCCTACACCCTGGAACAGAATCCCACTCCATGTTAGGCAGAGCCCCTCACTGACTCTCTTCAACAGGAATCTTGCCAAGTGGATGGATGATCGTAGATGTACACTGGGGGTCTTCACTGTGTCACGTCCAGACAGAGGCACAGTAAAGTAAATCATAAATGGCCATAATATTCACATAGCAGGGGGTGGCAAAAGCCACACACACTCTGACTAGGCTTATAAATGCTCTAGGGTGGATAGCCTAGTATGAACCTATGAAGATACAGATTGTACAGGACACTAAGGATAATCACAAGGCTTTCTTAACTGATGGTAGGAACCTTGTTGGGAATTCACAGACATGCTCTGAATCACTCAAATATTACAAACAACATACCACACACACACACACACACACATATTGCCAACATCCAACCTGACAGGTGCAGTGCAAACCCCCCCCCCAAAAATGCAAAATATCTATCCCAGCAGAGTGCTGGCCCCCTGACATTGCAGATGCTGAGGTAACAGCCAGCATCTACAAAGCAAAACACACAGCATCAATGGTATGAGATGGTGTCCTGGGCTGAGTCCAACATGGACTCCAAGAAGAATGGAATGCCAAATAACACTACTGCTCAATGTCAGCCTTACCACAGGGTATGTACCCAAAGAGCAGTGTACAACAACAGTGGTCCTTCTCCACAACGGTGTTGCCTGAATGGGTACTGCAAACTACCACCCCAGAATCCTGACAAGCTTGGTCTGCAAAGCTATGGAAAGGATCAGCATGTACCGCAGACATAAAAATATTGGGGACCTACTGACACTGGACCCTACCCAGTGTGGCTTTCTTAAGTGCAGATCCTGCCCCTTAAACATGTTTGACTCATTTGAAACAGTCATTAAGGTCATTGATGAGGGGAGTGTGGTCCACACAGCGTAGCTGGACCTTGCAAAGGCTTCCATACAATACCCCACGTGTTCATTATAGATAAGCTCACCAGCTTAAATATAAACCCCTGTGTCAGTAGAGGGGTTGCAAACCAGACCAAGGACAGAACTGACATGGTCAGAAATGCTGCAGCCATGTCAGACTACAAACCAGATATAACTGGCATCCCACAAGGCTTGGTCCTTGGACCTCCCTTGTTTGGTATATATGTCCCATAGGTACAGGCCAACATGGAAGGACTGTGTCTGAACAAGTTTGCAGAGGACTACAAACTGGCCACCATATCTGACCCTCCAGCTGACATAAGCATCCCACAAAAGGGCCACATAGAAACAGACAACTGGTGCCATAGCCATGTCAGCAAGCTAATTGCAGAAAAGTGTATAGTCAACCCCTGTGGATATACAGTAAGTGCCCACCAGTTACCACATAGGTGTTAACCCATTAAGTACTTAACATGTAATAAGAGACCTGGGGACACAAGTTGATAGATATCCTGCATTGGACAAGCATGTGGCTGTAGTGGTTACAGAAACATACCATATACCCACCTAATCATGAAGGTTGTCAGATCTAGATCAGGGAGGTCATTGTGGCTCTGCAGTCATCCTTCATCAGCGTTACAATTGACTACAATGGCCCCTGTGGGATGTACCTCAGCAGACACCTCCATCAACTGGAAAGACCCCAAAAGTACCTCACCAGGAGTATCAAAGAGCTTGAACAGATGCCATGTGTTGCCTGATTAAACAAACTGCAGCTCCACACACTGCCATACTGCCCACCCAGAGGCAAGCTGTGCCTGATGTATAAAGTCATGTCCAAGCTGGAATCAATGAACATGCTGCACCTTGTACAATCTGAATGGCAGTGAGCTATGCACATGAGAGACCTGAACCCCAGCACTGACATACATAGGACAAGCTGTACTGAATGATCCATAACACAGAAGCCACCCCCACTCTTGAGTAAACTCCCAGTACAGGTTAGCCAGAGAGTCACTCATCGACTCTCCTCAAGAGGAATCTTGATGAGTGGATGGGAGATGGTAGGTTTACCCTGGGTATCACTGTTATGTCACGGGTAGACGGAGGCACAGTATACTAACCATGACATATGTCATGGCAAACTCCAGTTACAATGTGTGTCGAAGGACAAACACACTCTCTGACTAGCATTAGAAATGGCCTAGGGCACATCGCTAGTGTTTGCCAATGTACACCTATGTTGTGGAATACACTACCAATGTTGGACAAGCCTGGTTTAAGTAGTTCATATCTGAACATAATGCAACATGGTCATATGTGCACAACTGGCCCCTAACCAGTCTGTTGTGCTCACTATGAAAATTTAAAGCAGTGATAGGACTAAAGCCCAGGATACTGTCCACCACAGTGAAAGTACTGAACCAGTACACTATACGGTACTACAGTGTTAGGTCAGTATGAAAGGATGTTGACAACTGTATGCAAAGTATCCCATGCAAACCCTGCAGGCACAGTATAATCCCTGTTGTCTTCAGACACAAAGCAGTTGGACAGTAAGTACACAACATGACACACAACACACAACCATAAACGTGAGATATTGTTGAGGTTCACACTCATCCACAAATGTGGTGGACTGCAGAGTTCAACATATGGAAAGCTCACACTGGGCATGCTCGCACACTTTGATAAATGAGACATATGTCAGACAACATGCCATGGAAAATTGCACAAACTCCACTCCACACACCTTCAGATAGAAACAACTCTGAACCAAAACAGCAAAATCTTCAGAAGTCAGGAATCGAAAAACAGGAACCAAAGTCAAATCCAAAAGCGAATTCTTTATTCTCCAGCGCCTCGGTGTAACCACCTTTCAAGAGTATACATTCTCACTGAAAGAATGGATATATATATGTACTCATAGCAATTAATTAAACAATTAATTAAACAATTATGTTCAAAAAAGTTTTAAAGCAGACACCTCCAGTTTATTTCATTATTCAGTCCACAGGGTATCATTGTATTGTATTTCAAAATAAAAATACTTTCCTTATATTGTAAGTTATATTTCAAAGCATTTTCATCATTACAAAGACATTTCACACTTTCTAAAACTGTTCCTGTTAAAATGAAGCATCACTATTATGATAAACACTAAAATGTGTGGCAACAAATTTATTTTCCCTTTTATGTCTTATGTCTCTAATGTGCTCACCTAACCTAATCTGAAACTCTCTTTTAGTTTCACCTATATAATATAATCCACAGGGACAGTGTAAAGCATACACAACTCCCTTGCTTCTACAGGTAAAACTATCTCTTACTGTGAACCTAATGTTGTTAATATAATTAAATGTTCTAACTATATTCCTACAAACACTGCATCTACTGCAACATCTTGTACCAAATTCACTTAGTGGTCTTGGTAAACAAAATTTTGGCATTACAAATTTACCATGTACCACCATATCTTTCAAATTTCTTCCCCTTTTATAGGAGAATAAAGGTTTTTGTGGCAAAATGTGCATCAACACCTAAAAATTTCCAAAAAAAACATGCCATGGAAAGCCTGAACTGGGCATGCTCACACACTTAGGCCATATCTCAGTTTAGCAGTTGGCCACACATATCTGGTATTTGTACGTGTTATTCCAGAAACCAACCACATTACAGCAATCTGCCCAGTGCACACAGTTAAATGACTACAGAGACATAAGTGATATAGTGGATCCCTCTCATATTCAAACATCTTCCACAGATACACAAGTTGTTCATAGAAACAGGGAATGCTATATCAATAAAGCCCTGCAAACCGTCTATCAGCAACAAATATTGTGCATCTGACAATTAAACATATGGGTGTAGAGGTCAACACTAGGCTGTTTGCCCTAGGGAATGAAAGCTTAGCCAGAGTGTGCTTGGCGTCTGCCTCCCCAGTACAGTAGGCTACTGTGCCACTGTAAAGTAGGTCACATAAGGCACTGTTTGAGGCTAGTGTGCTGTGCCTCCGTCAAGCAGGGACACAGTGGAGATCCCAGGGGTTGAATTTGCTATGCCTCATCCATGTTGTTGGTGTGTGCTGGAAGAGGGTTGGTGAGGACCTCTAACAGTAAGTGGGCGTCAATAACAGACTGAGGGCCTTATCTGCAGTGTCTGGACAATTTCACTGTCAACACTTTGTCGTGATGATTATGAGGATTGAAGTGTCGTGCCAGTACTGTTCAGAGATGTCCTCCCTCTGTGGGCTACTGCTCTGCAATGTATTAGCTCACTCTGTCTGTTGGACAGCTCATATATGGCTGGTGTACACCTGACAGGTGTCCTGTTGTGGAGGAGTCATGGGTATATTTGGGATAGCATGATCAATGCAAACCTTCCACATGCTCATAGAATGCAATTGTCAAGGATTATGCAGAGTGGCCTGTATACTCCCCCAGCATGGGTCCTTTGAAGTCTTCCACCCCAGACTTCACAAGTGTAAAGTCTGCTTTTGATAAATACACTTTGTTTGCAGTGACAACCTTGCCTGGGGTGGGGATGGGATATGGATGTCCAGGGAAAGGTGGGTATGGTCAGATATCAACAATGGTGGTCTACCTCTGGTGTGGAACAGTGAGTACCCATGTTGCAGATGGTCAGGTGCAATATGTATTCCCCCTTGTGGCTGTGGTGAGTGGTCCTGCCATAGCACATGGACTCACAAATTGTAGTGGCTGTAGGGTAATGTTGTAGAGGCCTGAGTAGTTCCCACACACAATATACCTGTACCTGACGTTAACAACTGAAATGGTGTATGGGAACACCTTCATATCTTGGCACTGTTCCCAGGGAAGCAAAGTGTGTGTCCTGGATGTGGGAGGGGTGGTCCTAACTGGTTGTGTTGTGTGTTACAGGTCCTGTGGTCACGAAGCATGGTATAGAACATAACCTGCCAGTGCTGATGTGCATATCTGACCCTGAAGTAGGTGGCTGCAAATGCATATATATGCTATCCCCCACCTGACAGGTAGTAATAGATGTACATACCTCTGTAGAAATAATGATGTCAGCACCCTATAAATACTGTAGGTGCAGAACAGATGCCCAGTAATTCGGATAGTGCGCTCTGCTAATGCGTTTCCCTCAAGTGTCATAATATAGTTAGGTAGGGGGTTTGAATCCTGCAAATGCTCTGTGTGTGTGTGTGTGTGTGTGTGTGTGTGTGTGTGTGTGTGTGTGTGTGTGTGTGTGTGTGTGTGTGTGTGTGTGTGGGTGTGTGTGTGTGTGTGTGTGTGTGTGTGTGTGGGTGTGTGTGCAATTCTGTGTGAGAGAAATGTCCCTTTCGGCAACTAGGAGAACACACTACAGGATGCACATTCCCCTTTCTAAACACTGATGATGTCAGCACCCTATAAGTACAGCAGGAGAAGGGAAACCTCCCAGTAATGCGAATAGCGCGCTCTGCTAATGCGTCTGTCTTGAGTGTCATAACATAGTTAGGTAGGGGTTTGAATCCTGCAAACGCTCAGTGTGTGTGTGCAATTCTGTGTGAGAGAAATGTCCCTTTTGGCAACTAGGAAAACACACTACAGGATGCACATTCCCCTTTCTAAACACTGATGATGTCAGCACCCTATAAGTACAGCAGGAGAAGGGAAACCTCCCAGTAATGCAAATAGCGCGCTCCGCTAATGCATCCGTCTTGAATGTCATAACATAGTTAGGTAGGGGTTTGAATCCTGCAAATGCTCAGTGTGTGTGTTTGGGTGAGGGGGGGTTAGTGTGTGTGTAATTCTGTGTGAGGGAAATGTCCCTTTTGGCAACTAGGAGAACACACTACAGGATGCACATTCCCTTTTCTAAACACTGATGATGTCAGCACCCTATAAGTACAGCAGGAGAAGGGAAACCTCCCAGTAATGCAAAGAGCGCGCTCCGCTAATGCGTCTGTCTTGAGTGTCATAACATAGTTAGGTAGGGGTTTGAATCCTGCAAATGCTCAATGTGTGTGTTTGGGTGAGGGGGTTAGTGTGTGTGCAATACTGTGTGAGAGAAATGTCCCTTTTGGCAACTAGCAGAACACACTACAGGATGCACATTCCCCTTTCTAAACACTGATGATGTCAGCACCCTATAAGTACAGCAGGAGAAGGGAAACCTCCCAGTAATGCGAATAGCATGCTCTGCTAATGTGTCCGTCTTGAGTTTTGTAACATAGTTAGGTAGGGGTTTGAATCCTGCAAATGGCAAGTGTGTGTGTGTGTGTGTGTGGGGGGGGGGTGGAAGTAGGGTGTGCGCAATTACATGTGTGAGAGAACTGACCCTTTTGGCAACCAGTACAACACACCAGCTGCTGCATATTCCAATCTCTACACAGAGATGATGTCAGCACCCTACAAGTACAGCAGAAGAGGGCAAATCTCCCAGTAATGCAAATAGCACGCTCTGCTACTGCGTCTCTCACTACTGTCATAACACAGTTAGTTATGGCTTTGAATTCCACACATGCCACGTGTGTTTTTGTCACACAGAATGCCCATGTGTGTGGGTTGTTGTTCACAATAATGCATGACATCGATTAAACCAGTAATGGCAATGGACACAGATGACGTATGTGTGTGCCAAATACACATATGTACCTGTGACCTTCAATAGTTCCCATGTCTGACACCTGCCACATGTGAATACATGGTATTTGCACTGGATAACATTATGACTGTGGTCTTCTGTGCAGGTGCTGCATGTGGTATGTGTATATACAGTGTGAGTTGTACATGGTATCATCCTAGCAGCGAGGGATACACATCTGGTCTGGGGCATATAGTCTACATGTTGTTGATGAACAGGTGCTGCATGTTTTCACCTGTTGGAGTGGTAACAAGTTGCTCCATAGCAATGCAGTGACTACATGCTAGGAACCTTTCAGCTAGGGTGTTGTAGCTACAGTAATTCATCAGCATTCAGTAATACTTCAGCATTCTTGGTGAGGGTATGATGCCAACCAAGGTCAGGGTCATACCAGCCTATGCCACATGCTCAGAGAGCCCTTCTATGTTCCCTATCATGTAGTCCAGGGAGGTACATCACAGGTCAGCCATAGTGGCATGGACAATGACCGAGTCATATGTGTCCATGCCTCTGACTGACCTGTATGCTTGTGTTATGTGGTGGACCATAGTGCCCCATGGGCATATCACTGTGACCTTCACCTTGTCCAGCCTGGTGAGTGGGACCTCACTGTACCGGACAATAAAGGTACCTAACACAACTGTAGCAGGTGTGTTGTCTAGCCGTACAGGCTGTGACTGTTTGGCACACAGGATTTGTGTGCTATGTGTTGCACGAGCTGTGTTCCGGCTTAATGTATGCCTGTGTGCCAGCTGCAGAGGTGTCTGCTGCTCAGGCAGGATGCTATTCTGTGGCTCCACGAATGCCCCAGTGTGTTCATGTGTTTGGATTGCTGTCAGTGTAGGTCTACATCAGACTGGTATTGTAGTCACTGTAGTATTTCATGCCACCTGACAGGTTATGCCAGTACTGGGTTCAGAGTGCTTAGTCCCCAGTTTGGCTATGTGGTTGCATCTCATACATGTGTTGTACATCCATGTGTAGGGGAGAGGGTTGACTGTGTACATGTGGCAGCTGTGACATTGCCACATGACTCACATATTACACAACTGTACCATAGAGGTGACTGACAAGTGACCTTTGCACATGCTACCATAGTATTGTGATTGCCATGGTGATTAACAGCACATAGGGCCAATGGGGAACAAGGTACAGAAGGTGAGTATGTGAGGGTGTAGTGCCTGTGATTAGTTAGCACTGGCATATATGACTGCTCACGTGGTCAAATGCCAGGTAAGTCATATGCAATGTGTCACAGGCAACGTACATGTGAACAGGACAAACAGTGACGTTCTGTCAAGTGAGACATGGACATACAATATAGTAAGCTATGCAGATGTCACTAGGAGTCCACAGAAGCTCAGTAACTCTGCATTGCAGGTGGGATCAGTGTTCCAGGGTAACTGCAAGCAAACATGCATGCAAACCAAAGCTACAGTAAGCAGGACTGCATGTAGTCCATTGTACAACAAACAAGCTGTACCACTTCCAGTAGGTAACAGTGCAAATATGCAGGCACTATACACGTGTACATGGAAATACACAGGTCAGATGGCCAGGGTCCAGTCTCAGCGCACACAAGTGTACAGACCATGTACCGTCAGGATGTACAATAACCGGATGGAAACCCAGGTGCTCATACCTGCAGTAATACACATGTCAAATAACAGACATTGAGCCTTCACTCAGTGGTTCCATACTTAGTAGGATGTATGCTACCTGTCCTGCCACCACAGTATCCCTGACATTTATGGGGACTCTCCCTCCTGTGAAAGTTAGTTTTGTGTGTTGGGGCTGTCTAGCATGGTATGAGATGTGAGCTTGCAGTGCTAGGGTGCTCATGTGTGTCCTGTACTAGTCTTGTAGTACTGCACACACATCAACATCCTCAAACATCAGCATTGCAGAGTCCAGTGTGGGCAACATGCCACTTGCAGTTTACATGTCCATCATTGCATATCAATACTTTCATTACCTTATCCCCTGTGCTACCTATGTATGTAGCCTTCTGTTGACATCCTTACCACCAGTATGCCAACATGTGCAGATGATACACTATGGTACTTACCATGGGTGTAGAAAACAGTACAAGACAATCATACCCTTACTGCATCAGGCATGCTGGGATATACCCACAGTTATATCAGCACACAGTACTGTTAACAACATGATACTATTACTACACGTCTATGTAGTCACCCTGTGCATCAGCAACATGTTAACCTGTACCTGCACTGATGTTACAGATTGCAGGAGGTGGCACAGTTTCATCATATGCACAGGGTGTGAACTTGGTATGCCTGAGTCTGCCACTGATACCACCAATTGACATGTATGTGTATGTGTGTTGGTGAGGGACAGCAGTACAAGGTGGGGCAAGGGTGATGCAGTGTGTGCGTGTATGCGGTAGCCCTAGATGTTGTCAATTTGCATGTGTGTATGGATGCACACAGTTCCACCTCATGGCTGCCATATACCTGTCCACAAACACCGGTATATGGCAGCCATATACCACAAACACCGGTGTATGGCTGCCATATACCGGTGTTTGTGGACAGCCACAGACTGTACCTGCCAGGTCATACAGATCAGTGTCTCTGGCCACGGACACAGTACCTGTGCCTTGCAGGGGTGCTACGGACCGTATCCGGTACCAATCCAGACTGGGTACTGTCATCAGGTGTAGGTGTTCGTTGACTGGACACAGATCCATGTTGGGCCTGTCCAGAGCCACGTGCACATGGTCTCCTGGGGCGGTCTGATGACAGCACAGACCCAGCATTGCTGGGGCTGCTGCTGGCACTATGGGGGCGGCCGCGGCCCTGTTGTCGTCCGCGATGACTGCCAGCTGCTGCTGTTGCTGGCATACGCCCACGTCAATGCCACAACCGTCCACCATTGCCCTGGCTCATGGACATGTAGTTGTGTAACTGATCTAATATGTCCCCACAACGTCTGTCTATGACATCGGTGGAATTACGGATGGCAGCCGCAATGTCATGCATACTGTCAGTCATGGCTGTGCGACATGCTGTCAGTTCCCTCAGACCCTGTCTGGTGTACCGTTTCATACGTGACTGTGCCTGCATGACAACCCGAAACATAGCTGAGGTTGTAAGACCTCTGTGGGCACGTCTAACAGGGGCAGTACGCCCACGGATGCTCCCACGGGAACCCGTGGACATCTGTCTGTGTGGTACCATCTCAGGGCCATGCCCATGGCTGCTGTGTGGGGAAGCATGTGCCACAGATACCACATTACTTTGGTCAATACCCACTGTATCCTGTCCATCACCTAGGGACATTGGTGACAAAGGGTGTATTGGCAGGATGACTGTGCGCATTGATGGGGTTGACAGCTGTGTACTGTCAATTGGCTGACCAATGACGGACCCTGGCACACCTTCCTGTGCCATTACACAGATGTCATCATTATCAGTACCCGTGGCACCTGATTCAGGTTCCCTGCTGCATGACACCAGAGCAGCACCAGAACCTGTGGGAGGGAAACAGGAAACACAGTTTACAATGTCTACACAATGTTACCAGTGATGCACACATGCACAGGTGCACACATGCACACGTGCACAGGTGCACACATGCAGAGGTACACACATGTACACATGCACACAGTTGCACACATGCACACAGTTGCACACTTGCACACAGTTGCACACTACTCAGTATGCGAGATATCAACACACAGACACACCTGCATGCATACACAGAGCACTACTAAGTGAGCCTAATATTACTCTTACTATCAAGACTATTAAAGGTATTGTTAATACACACTCACCAGCATGGATAGGCTGCATTGCTGTTACACCGGAGGGACCTGCAGAAGTGAGGAAATTAATGTCAGTGGGCACAACTGTGCCATTGTTACTGAGTATGATACAGGTCAGTAATACAACAGTTGCCTTACACAGGTCAGCTGCTGATATTGAGAATATCACACTTGCACATTAAATACTATGATGACAGCTACAAACCAAGGACACACCTCACACATGCATTAACTACCAGTGTGCACAATAATCAACTATACATATGGCATATTACCTGCACGCTCGTAGTCTTGGTGCTGTGTGGCTCCAGCCTCCATCATAATGCAGGTCTGCTGCTGTTGTTGTTGTTGGCGGGCTGGAGCCACAACACTTATGAGTAGCCCCTCCAGTCTGGTAAGTGGGGGATGTGTAGCCACCCCACCACCTGTGGCAACCTGTTGCCTGTGGATATCCGACGCACGCTGACGGACATTTCTGATTAATTCACTGCAGTGATGTCGTACCTGCTCATATGTCCTATTATGCATGCCTATGTCATTTACCCGACGGACCAGGTCTTGCCACAGTGCAGCCTTCTCCTGCTGATTCTGGCTGGTGCGGGAAGAGAGTATTGCATAATCCCGCACCAGGCTCTGGTGCATTTCCTCATCCTCAGCTGCAGAGTATGCTGGATTGCGCTGGTGAGCCATGGTCCTGAAAAAGGAAATAACATATCAGCAAAATATGTCAGCAGAATTTGGCACACATACTACACATGCTACTCGACTGTTATGATACAACATATCTCACATATATAGCATCTGTCTGTCTATTGGTGGATACACATGTAAATGGCCAGGTATCAGTGCTCAGCCAACAACTGTGCAACAGTACCTGGCACACTCCGTACGACATACTACCAAACCCCAGCAGTCAGAACACTGATTCAGGTCCAAAGCACCTCCTCACTCTGGGGGTTTGTATCGAGGTACTGTATGGGGTACATCATCAACTACTGTGATCTGACCACAAACTAATTGCCCTGGATATACATATCCCATGTCCACCACCAGCACAAGAGACTACAGTGAATAACATTTCAAATGCAAACTTTACACTTCGTAACACTGAGATGGTATCCTTTAAGCCCACTGGGCCAGTGGAAGACACAACCCACAATGCTGAGTCCTTCACAAATGATTTCTATGGACATCTCCGAGAATGCATGGATCATGCAATCCCATATAAGACCAATACACTCTCCACAAAGGGAAAGCATCCTGTCTGGTGGACCCCAGCCATAGACAGATTGTATAACAAAAGATGGAAGCTACTGCAAGACAGAGCATAATTCCATAAAGGGAAGGCATGTCTGATCAGCACTAGTAAAGAGCTATGTTCTCTCATACAAACATCCATGGGCAACTTTGAGAGGGAAATCACCGGGGACACTACAGATAACCTCAAGGCCTTCTTCAGTTATGTTAGAAACCTGGTCAGAAACCCTCCAATATGCTCATAGTTAGTACACAACAACAAATAATTCACTGAACCCACAGATATTGGCAACATTGTGGCAGACAGGTTCAGTGCAAGTTTCCCTCTCCCCCAAATTAAGACATACTTATCCCAGCTGAATGTAACCTCCCTGTCATCACAGATGTCCAGGTGAGAGCCGCCCTCAGAAAAGCAGAAAACACAGCATCAGTGGGACCTGATGGTATCCCCAGTTGCATGCTACATGAACTCCAAGAGGAGCTAAACACACATAAAGAAGTGCTATGTAACACTAGCCTGACTACAGGATATGTACCTGTACACTGGCGTACAGCAGCAGTGGTTCCACTCCACGAATGAGGCACCTCTACATACCAATACAATACGACACAATACAATACATTACAATACAATACAATATGCTATTGCCCCTGGGACTACAGCAGCATACTGTTCTGCTACCCTGACCATTGTGACACATGTGATGTGATGATACCTGCTCCTGTCAAACAGTTACACAGGGTGACTCATATGGCATATTACTTATCTGACTAACATTCAGCAGGGGTATGTGTGACATGCACTCATGGGGAGTCTTGCTTCTTAACGCTGTGTGGTGTATTGCAGGGTATGTCTTATCTGTGGGTAGGAACCTGTACCTCCACCATGTGCTCTCTACTGCGGTGTCAAGGAAGACACACAGCAGTCATTTAGGTTGTGGATGGTGTGAGGTGCTACTATGGTTGTTGGACATCTGTCATGGGTGTGACTTAAGTATGTAAATCCAGGAGTGGTAACCTCTATGTGGGTAGTATGTGTGTACTCTGTGGTGTTGTCAGTCACTGTGCATTGGTAATGTGTTTGAGTGCATTGTCACAATGTTGTACATGTCACTGTGTCCTTCTCCATATCTGTAGCTGTCATGTGAGGTACATACCATGGCAGCCATTGTGTGGTGTGAAGGGTACACTGACCTACATGTCCATAGCTGACACACCATGTCTGCTGACACATACCATGTGTAGGTATTCCAGGAATAGTGTGCCACTGTGACTATCATTGGGGGGACTATTGTACACATTTATGACCCTGTTCACCCCTGACACATGCAGTGGTGGGCAGCCAATCACATATCTGGTGGTTACTGGTGTAGGTGATTTGAAATGGGGTATGGTACTCCAGTTTCGACACTGGTGTTCACTCCATGCCTTTGTCACCAGACACCTGTTGCAGTACATCTGTACACATGTGCCTCACTCAGAATATATATACATCTCTCTCTCTCTCTCTATATATATATATATATATATATATATATGTGTGTGTGTGTGTGTGTGTGTGTGTATATATATATATATATATATATATATATATATATATATATATATATATGTCTGTATACATATACACATATATATATCTCGATGTACATATATTGCTATAGATATGGAGAGGGGGGTGTGACAGAGGGGTGAGTGACAGGGGTGGGATTACAAACCCCCAAAAAAAAAAAAAAAAAATTCAAACAATTTAAAAGGATTCCCGGGAAAACCCCCAAATTTTTCCCCGGGCCCCCCACAATTTTAAAAACCCCCCCCCATTTTTTTGCTTTAAAAATTTTTTTAAATAAAAAGGGGGGGTTTGGGCCCCGGGGGGGAAAAGGGGGGTTTTTTTAATTTTTAAATTTTAAAATTTTTCCCCCCCCCCCCCCCCGGGGGGGGGGGGGGGGGGGGGGAAAAAAAAAAGGGAAATTGCCCTTGGGGGGGTTAAAGGGAAAAAAAAAGGGGGCCTTTTGGGGAGGTTTTTTTTTTTTTTTAAAAAATTTTTGGGGAAAAAAATTTTTCCCCCCCCCCTTTTTTAAAAAAAATTTCCCTAACCCCCGGCCTTTTTTGGGTCCCCCCCTTTTGGGCCCCCTTTTTTTTTTTGGGGGGGGGGGTTTTTTTTCCCCCCTTTAAAAAGGGGTTTTTCCCCCCCACCTGGGGGGGCCTTTTCCCCCCCTTTTTTTTTTTGGGGTTTTTTAATTTTTTTTAATTTTTTTCCCCCCGGGCCCCTTTCCCCCCCTCCCTTTAAAAAATTTTTTTTTTTTTTTATAAAAAAAAACCCATTTTAAAACCCCAAAAAAATTTTATTGGGGGGGGGGGGGGGAAAAAAAAAAGGGGGGAAAAAAAAACAATTTTTGCGTTTGGAAAAAATTTTTTCCCTTTCTTTTTTGGTTTTTTTAAAAAAAAAAATTTTCCCCCCCCAAAAACCCCCCCTTTTAAAACCCAAAAAAAAAAAAAATTTTTTTAAAAAAATTTTAAAAATTTTTTTTAAAATTTTTTTTTAAAAAAACCAAAAGGGGGAAAAAACCCCCTTTTTAAAAACCCCCCACCCAAAAAAAACCCAAAAAAAATTTAAAAATTTTTTTTTTCCCAAACCCCTTTTCCTTTAAAGGGGGGGGAAAAAAAAAACCCCCTTTTTTTGTTTTTCCCCCCCAAAAAACCCCTTTCCCCAAAAAAAAAAAAAGGGGGAACCCTTTTTTCCCCCATTCCGGTTTTTAAAAAAAGGGGGGCTGGGGGCCCCCGGGAAACCCCAAAAAAAATTTTTTTTTTTTTTTCCTTTTCCCCCCTTTTTTACCCCCAAAAAAAAAAATTTTTTTTTTGGGAGAAACCCCCCCTTTTTTTTTTTAAAAAAAAATTTTGGGCCCCCCAAAAAAAAAAAATTTTTTTTGCAATTTCCCTTTTTCCCAAAAAGGAAAAAAAAGGGGGGCCCCCCCTTTAAAAAACCCGGGGGGCCCGGGGAAAAAAAAGGAAAGGGGGGTTTTTTTTTTTTTTGGTTTTTTTTTTTCCCCCTTTTTTTGTTTGGCCCAAAAAATTTTCCTTTTTTGGGGGGCCCTTTTTTTTTGGGGGGGCCCCCCCCCCCTTTTTTTTTTTTTTTCCCTTTAAAATTTTCCCTTTGGGGTCCCCTTTTTTTTTTGGGGTTTTTTTTTTAACCTTTTCCCCTTTCCGGGGGTTTTTTTAAAAAAATTTTTGGCCAAATTTGGGGGGGAAAAGGGTTTTTGGGAATTGTATAACAAAAGATGGAAGCTACTGCAAGACAGAGCATAATTCCATAAAGGGAAGGCATGTCTGATCAGCACTAGTAAAGAGCTATGTTCTCTCATACAAACATCCATGGGCAACTTTGAGAGGGAAATCACCGGGGACACTACAGATAACCTCAAGGCCTTCTTCAGTTATGTTAGAAACCTGGTCAGAAACCCTCCAATATGCTCATAGTTAGTACACAACAACAAATAATTCACTGAACCCACAGATATTGGCAACATTGTGGCAGACAGGTTCAGTGCAAGTTTCCCCCCTCCCTCTCCCCCAAATTAAGACATACTTATCCCAGCTGAATGTAACCTCCCTGTCATCACAGATGTCCAGGTGAGAGCCCCTCAGAAAAGCAGAAAACACAGCATCAGTGGGACCTGATGGTATCCCCAGTTGCATGCTACATGAACTCCAAGAGGAGCTAAACACACATAAAGAAGTGCTATGTAACACTAGCCTGACTACAGGATATGTACCTGTACACTGGCTGGACAGCAGCAGTGGTTCCACTCCACTAATGAGGCACCTCTACATACCAATACAATACGACACAATACAATACATTACAATACAATACAATATGCTATTGCCCCTGGGACTACAGCAGCATACTGTTCTGCTACCCTGACCATTGTGACACATGTGATGTGATGATACCTGCTCCTGTCAAACAGTTACACAGGGTGACCTATATGGCATATTACTTATCTGACTAACATTCAGCAGGGGTATGTGTGACATGCACTCATGGGGAGTCTTGCTTCTTAACGCTGTGTGGTGTATTGCAGGGTATGTCTTATCTGTGGTAGGAACCTGTACCTCCACCATGTGCTCTCTACTGCGGTGTCAAGGAAGACACACAGCAGTCATTTAGGTTGTGGATGGTGTGAGGTGCTACTATGGTTGTTGGACATCTGTCATGGGTGTGACTTAAGTATGTAAATCCAGGAGTGGTAACCTCTATGTGGGTAGTATGTGTGTACTCTGTGGTGTTGTCAGTCACTGTGCATTGGTAATGTGTTTGAGTGCATTGTCACAATGTTGTACATGTCACTGTGTCCTTCTCCATATCTGTAGCTGTCATGTGAGGTACATACCATGGCAGCCATTGTGTGGTGTGAAGGGGTACACTGACCTACATGTCCATAGCTGACACACCATGTCTGCTGACACATACCATGTGTAGGTATTCCAGGAATAGTGTGCCACTGTGACTATCATTGGGGGGACTATTGTACACATTTATGACCCTGTTCACCCCTGACACATGCAGTGGTGGGCAGCCAATCACATATCTGGTGGTTACTGGTGTAGGTGATTTGAAATGGGGTATGGTACTCCAGTTTCGACACTGGTGTTCACTCCATGCCTTTGTCACCAGACACCTGTTGCAGTACATCTGTACACATGTGCCTCACTCAGAATATATATACATCTCTCTCTCTCTCTCTATATATATATATATATATATATATATGTGTGTGTGTGTGTGTGTGTGTGTGTGTGTATATATATATATATATATATATATATATATATATATGTCTGTATACATATACACATATATATATCTCGATGTACATATATTGCTATAGATATGGAGAGGGGTGTGACAGAGGGGTGTGAGAGAGAGGGGTGGGACAGGGGGAGTGTGAGATCGTCATATACAGTCACATCTGTAGATAGTCAGATCTGTCTGTCTATATATATGTATCTACATATATCTATATCTGTATGTGTGTATTACATATATATGTTTCTACATATTCTATCTACATCTGTCTATGTATTCCTACATCCCTCTCTATGTATGTATACATATATTCATATTTTATGTATATATATATATATATATATATATATATATATATATATATATATATATATATACATACATATATTGACATACATACGTATCCATATGATAGATAGGTATATCAACATGTTTGTTTACAAAACTGTATACACACACTAACATACTGCTAAACATACATAACTGTGAAACCTACTTTGTACATTGCACTACAACCTACATTCAATCTACATTGATATGTGCACATAGATGCCCTCACATACATCTGTATGTACAGCCTTCACTGATAGTTGCTGTATGTCCCCTGCCCTATGCACATCTTCATATACATATGGATACAGACCAATGACACATATGGAGGGTTCACAGTATGTAGACTTTTAAAGTATTACTTTACATTACCTGTGTTTGTCACAGCTGCTTGCGTTGCCGTTTGGTTTGGTGTCCTGCTGCTGCTCCAGTTGGCAGATGTCAGCTTTCTAGTCGGTTTTGATGAGTGTTTTTGTTTGTTTTTTTTTTTTTCTCTCTCTCTCTCTCTCTCCCTACCTCCAGAGGGTGCAATGAAAGTATTGCATGTGTGGACTGGGAGTACAGCATGCTTTTGTAGGTATCTGCATATGTCCATGTCATGGCCTCTGCACCAATTGTTAGCCAGCATTTGCTAATTGCATGCAGCCAGTTGTGTACTGATTGCAGTTCTCACTGTGATTCCAGGACAGTGCTATAAAAAGGTATGTGAGATAGGCGTAGCCCTTTCAGAGTTTAAGGGCAGGGACCATGCTGGTATGCTGTGGACACTGTTCTGTGAGTGTAAAGGTTAGTATCTCTCTCATATTTCTGGCTGTGTTGTAGATTAACATTTCTCCATTCATTTCTCCAGTTTCCTGTACTAAGTGTGTATGTACACTGACACCTAAGACTACTACTACTGTTAATGTGGGTGTGTGTGCTTTCCTGTGGGACATGTGGTGTAACTGGTATATAGCAGTGGCTCTTGCACTTTGTTGCTATGGCTTCAATATTTGCCCTTTACATTCACTACTTGTATGCCTGCTAGGTGTCTTGACTGTAGTGTGTTGCTGTGGCTTTCCTATTTTCCATGTACATTCACACCTTGGAATGCTTGCTATATCTGCTAGGGTGTTACTGCATGCAGTGTGGTCTGGCCATGGTGTGGGCCTTGACATCTATTAGGGTATTTGAGTATGCTGCTGAGCAGGCCCCAGAGACTCTCAGGTGCATCTTTTATCTGCCTCATGGAATGGTACATATCAGTGGGGTACACCCATTAAATTGCCTGGTATTCTGCAGTTGTGACTGTGGGTTAGCATGAGCATATGTATTACTACACTATTTCCGATGTGCAAGTGGTGCATACTTTCAGTACTTCATAGTTACCATTGCATGTGTTGTAACACCTTTCTGCCTACTGTTTGTACATTTCACAGAGAGTCTGTGGGGCATCCCTGTAACTCAGTCACTATTGCTATGTCTAGGCTCTTAACTATTCAAATATGGCAGTGTCAGACCTCTCAAGTGTACAGATATTTGCAGGATGTCCACATTTTTGCCTCATATTTTTGTCCAGATCTCATAAACAGCTTTTTCTGGCAAATCACTCTGGGCTCAAGTCAGACTATAGTCACAAACATTTCAGTTTCAGACTTCATATCCTTCCAAATATCCAACATAATGCAAAACCTGTTACTCTCTCAACTGTCTAAGTTTGTTGGAGCAATATTTGGAATGTGTCCCTGTTTTTGGGCCTTTGCTC
Organism: Protopterus annectens; assembly: GCF_019279795.1. Taxonomy (NCBI): domain Eukaryota; kingdom Metazoa; phylum Chordata; order Ceratodontiformes; family Protopteridae; genus Protopterus; species Protopterus annectens. The sequence continues at coordinate 1,503,133,001 of NC_056744.1, forward strand.
CACATTTTTTATTACTTAGTCCGGATGTGTTGCTGTAAGAGGTTGTGGGGTATGGCCAGTGATTATCCTGCTGTGAGTATGTGTGTGGCTTGCAAGGTGCTACAGTGACATTATTACTTACTAGCTACCAACTAGCATGGCTGTTTCTGTTCACACACTACTATTATAGAAATCCACTACATTTGACAGTAAATATACATGACATGCTTTGTGTACTACACATCCTATATTCCCTTTACATTCATTCCTACTATTACATGATATATTTATTGTAGCACAATGTTCTTATATAACAGTCATGGCTTAGTGGCAAGTCATGCAGACTACTGTTTCCAAGGTCCTGGGTTCGGGACTGACAGTGGGATTTTATTTTGCTTTTGAGTAGACTACAGGCCTTGTCATTCAGAGTGACTAAGGCACTTTTAAGCAGTTGTAACCGGGTTAGCCCTGGTTTGCGCTGAGCTCACGATTCGCACTGGCGCTCAGCTCAAGGCACACCCACTTACAACTGCTTAAAAGTGCTTACTCTTTGCACACCCGCCAATTTCTTTGAAAGAAATGAAAATGGGGAGACAGGAAAGTGGTGAAAAAGGGGTCACAAAGAGGGTAAGACAGTAGGGAAACAAGCTCGGGTTTTGCAGGAGGGGTGTAGGTAAGGCCCATAGCTGCCCATTTCTTTATCAGCAACAGCTGTGCATATGTTTGTAATTTGGTGTGACATTTGAAAACTTCCACCCCTGAGAGAGGTGTAAGGACAACAATAATACTTGTACAGCCAATTGTAATTGACAGTTTCCATGTCCAGCAGACATGTGTGCGAAATGGGTAGCTATGTATGGGGCGTAATGTTTTTGTGGGTACAGAGTGCCCTTTTTATTTTTTTCAGGTGACAGTGGTATGTCAGGTACAAGAAGTCATTATAGCTGGGGAGGTAGGTTGGGTAGGTTAACAGACAAGACAAACAAGATGCATACAGGGGCGGTGTATGACACGTGGGGGGTGACACAATTGACGGGGCAGTTGTTTGGATATCTAGAGCCCATGAGCCCACAGATGGCAACAGTGGGACTGATATCCCCACCCATGGGCAGTTGCCATTGTGCCTTCACTGCCCAGGACGGGGCTGTGCTGGGGGCTGTGTAGGCTGGGCAGCAGGCACGCCCGTTAGTTGTGCCACCTGTGCCTCAAGCTGGCGTAGGGGCCCAAGAACAACATCCCGGATCTCCCTATGCACCACAGTCCGGACATTACGGAGGGTGAGTGGATGTTCTCCTCCGGCCAGACTTGCAGAGGGGAGACGAGCCCCATCCCCTGTAGCGCTTCCACCCGCAGGTGGCACAGGGCCACCAGAGGAGGGTCCGGCCTGGGCACTACTGCCAGGTGCACTCGCCAGCTGAGGAGGGAGAGGTGGGTCCGCTGGAACCCGCCTTCCCTGTCGTCCTATGTTTTGCATTATGTCATGACAGTTTGGGTTAGTAACGTACAATACCATTCACAATTAGTTGTAACAGCATGCATTAGTATTCCCATTAACCAAACACCCAGATATTCAAACCATTGAACAGCAAGCATAACACATGCATATTTTGAACAGCAATACACAGTCCAACAACATGCAGGGTTGATTGATGGCAACAGGCCATCAGGTTTGGATGTATGAACAGGGCAGATGCATCAACGTACATGCAAATATGTATGAACCATCAGGACAAATGTCCAAGGGTGTTAATTGTGATTGCACATACCAATTTCACGTGGAATGGATTATATGTGGTTATAGGGTGGGGTGAAGAAAATTTAATTAACAACTTCAAATACCAATACATATGCTGTACATTTCTAATAGCTGCAGATATATACACACTACAGTTCTGCCTACAGTTTCCTATGTGATAACTACTTCAAGTTGGTTATAGGAATGTTACTGCTACATCAATATACATTTTCATTTTTATTCATATCTGGCTCTGTTCAGCTACATCATCCTGCTACATTTGCTTTATAGACAACTGTGGATGTTTGGTATTTCAGACAACCATACTATCTGCATATTGCAGACTGAGAGCAACATATCCAGATTTTGGGATACACATTCCAGCTGCGGTACCGTTTTCAACACATGTTACTGCTTGGTTCTGCCTGTCACACTCATTTCATTCTGTACTGACTGCAGTATACTTTATTCAGGAGTTATTACTACTTTATTGGTGGATTCATAACTCTTTCTCACACTCTCTCACTTGTTTTATTTTTACAATTCAGGATGGTACTTAATTCTAGGCTTTATTGACATGTTTTACCTGTAGTTTTAACAATCCTTTCCAACAGTCTCACTTCTGTCATGTTTCTGTATTTCAACAGGGATATATTTCACACTTGTGTTTTACTCGGCTTCTGCAGCTGTACTTTTCAGCCTGCTGCAGGTAATGTACTATTATATTACAGGTGGGACATCTTTATTTCAGACTTGTTTCATTTTTATGTTTGGATTACAGGCTGCATCACACTTTTGTAATCAAGCAATACTTGCAAACCGTCTTACACTGTTACTTGCACATTTTATTAATTAGTGACTACACTGCACTCTTTTGCTAACTGTCATACTTATATATTTATTTACAGTTACAGGGAGAGAATTTCTGACCTGCCTGGTGGCGCAACCGTGCCAGCCTATCGCCATAGGCTCTACGGTTCGCAGAACGGACACCTGCAGCTGTAATATAAATAAAGTAATATTGGAATACACATCTCCATAATATCAGCTAGGTTAATTTCTTACATAAATAATTACATGTAACTTACTCAGTAGTGGGGCGTTGGGCATTTGCCGGGCCTCCTGGATCCAATGGTTCAGTTGGTCCTGCTTCCGTCTCTTCAGGTCTGCATGGTGGTGACGGACCTGCTCACCAGACCTTGGTATCCCTGTGGCACTGGTGAGATCATGAGCCAACCGGTCCCACGCCTCAGCCCTATATGCTCCCCATAGGACCTGGCCCTGCATGAGTTGGGCCTCATGATTGTGGACAAGGAGCCAAACCATATATTTGGACTCATCAACGCCCCACCTCTGTGCTCGGAAGCAACTACCCTCACCTACACCTGACATTCTGGCTGCAAGTCAGTTCTACAGTCGGTTATGCTGTGTTTTCCCGCCTATGGGGCTTATATATGCCGTTTTTCCCGCACTTATCTGTGATTGGCCATTTTGGAATTGTATCAGCTTCACAAAACCTGCTTTGTCATGCTCCTCTTTCTATTCATTCCTATACATATGCTATTACTGCATTTCTAAGTGCAACTGTCATGGCTTAGTGGTTCAGTACCTTGACTCTGGTGCATGGTATCCTGGGTTCGAACCTGGCCACTGCTTTTTATATTTTATGACTGCCTGCACAGGCTAGGAGGTGTGTCTTTGTAAAGGCAGTTTTGTTGCAGCTTGCTCAACGTTGCCCGCCAGTTAGCTTGTTGGCGCGGCGCACAGCTCAGCGCAAACGAGTTACGCTGGTTTACGCGTCATTTGGCTGTCAGCACGCATATTACACTCAGCTCAGCTATGGGCACACAGTTTCAGCGTGTTAAACCAGTGCTCACCTACAGGCACTAATTTTACACCTGTTAAACCACTGCTCACCTACGGGCACTCATTTTATACCTGTTAAAACACTGCTCACCTACAGGCAGATGTACTCAACTTGTTAGACTGTAGCTCAGCTATAGGCACATCTGACATTTTTTTTTTTTTTTTATTCTCTCACATTTCTTCAAAATACATGGCCCATTTCGTTACATTTTACATAAAATATAATTTTATATGTGTACATATATTTCAGGGACTTGTTTCGTGCTTATTTCACTAAAAATAAAAATTGATGTTGTGGGGGCTCGAACCATGACTGCTTGCTCTTCAGCCGACGTCTCTACCGCTACGCTTTTGCTTCTTGGCTTACTTTGCATATTTAGTTCTTGTATGCTTTTCCACTGACTGCTAACTGTGGCTAAGCTACGGGCACGCCCGCGCAAACGAGCGCACTCACGGGCAAACATCTTTACAATTTAAAAAAAAATTATAAGATGTTCATTTATACATTTTATGTTCGTAGTCTGTGGGGGCATGTGTTGTGTTGTGTTTATTCACATTTACACGGGCTCTGTCGTGGGGTTTACTTTTGGGACTTTTACTCTTCTGGGGGCGTGTCCGTTTGCAGGGCTCGGCCTACGGACATGCCCCCTACTGTCTTCCACGGACTGTGTTAGCCTTAGGTGTGATTCAGCATGCCCTCATGCATATGCATGACATGCTGACGTCACACCATTTAACTGCAGCCTCCGTGTAAGCCTTGTAACTCTTACACGGAGGCTTCATGAATCCTGCCCAATGTCTTTGTATAACGGCACTGTGCTGTCCTTCTGCCTCTGGCTATCTCCTCCTTGCCCTGTCTACGTTTGGAACTTGCGTTCCCATTCATAGGCAGTAAATCAGTGCTCGGGAATGTAAGCAACGGAGAAAAGAAGCTCTCTGTTGTTCCGCTTTTTTTTTCTTTTGAAAAAAACCCTTAAACTTAAAGAATATATCAATGGAAAAAAGTCTGGGCAACTGGACCTTTTTCTGTTGTATAGTCTCAATGGGCACGTTGGTTGGGCTGGCCAATCAGCGTGTTCATTTTACGACGTTAATGGCCAGTCATTGTATAATTCTTGATAAGGAACAGTGAGTGGAAGGAGTAACCAAGTGGGAGATTTTGTAACAGAGCTTTAAGTGAGAGTGTGTTTTGTTAAGGTATGTGTCAGTATGTTTAGCAAAGTTAACTGCTGAATGTAAAGTCATGCCCAGGTATTTGTAACTCTGAAGGAAAAGGTAGGATATTGCTTTAGTTGTAAGTAATGACCAGGGATGAGAGCCTATTTCGTTTCTGTGCAGAACCGAAGATTATTAGGCTAGAGGTGGTAGTGAATCAATTTATAAAGTCTCTTTATCCCTTTTAAGGTTCATTTACAATATTAATGCAGTCTACATAGAGTTCTTTTTTAAGTTAATGAAAAGTAATGTTAAATTTTCTTCTACAACTTTTCCAAACCCTCTTATTCCAACTGCCACCCTTTACAACAAAAAAAATATAGCTAAGGGCAAGTTTGTTAGGATGATGCAAATTATTTCAGGTGAAAAGCTATTCAGGAAATTACTAACTTGGACAGAGCAAAGCCCAAGTCATTCATATAAAAGATTTGGGATGAAGAGTTTGGCAAGTATAAATAAGGCATCTATAGGCCCATTGTAAAATACAGTGACAACAGTAATATAGTGGCAGCAACACTTAAAGCTAATAGTTTCTTTCTACTGATTGTGGAGTTGTTACATATAAGGAAGACTTGGAAAATGTTTAAAGCAAACAGTTTGAGTAAATCACTTTCCCTTAAAGTAAGAGTGAGTTTCAGGAGAGTGTTGGATACTAAAAACTTGTTGGAGAGATCATTCCCCACAAAAAAAGGAAAAGAGGACATTTAGATGCAATGGTAGGTGATATATCTACAGCTGTATCATACAGGGTGACCGCTTTAAATTAGAACAAGTTATGTTTAAATGGTTTACTATCAAAATCCTGAAAGGCACGCAATCAAATACTGTCTGGTCGAATGCATGATTTCTAAGTTGTAATGTCGAACTGAAAGTGGTCGAGTGTATATTAGCAAAAGTAGGTATGCGTTTGCTAATATAAACTCAATGTTTTGAATGGAGATTGGGGTACAGTGCAGATCAGGTAATTTACCCTTTCTCTCACTGTAGTGCAGTTTCGGTGTTAGCATATATAATAAGCAGGGGGTGTGGGAAACGCATGGGGGCTTGTCCCCCTGCTAAAATGTTGAAGGATACATGGACTTTTGAAACCAGAAGTCAGGCATGTCGAATGCCGATTGTCGGGTTTATCATGTTTGACATTCTGGCCAAATTTTATTTTTTGTTTTCGACATTTTTTTTTCGTTCTTTTAATGAAAAAAATGTTCTTCATTTTGGAACTTTAATAGTAAACCGGTTAAATTCAATGGATACAACACTTGTAGGTCAAAGGGAGTGGCATGTGCAGTTTTATGCCACTCTTTTTCAGCCTTTTACATAGGAAAAACAGAAAAGACATTATGAGAATGTGTACTTAAGCACATATATGATATAAAAAGAAAATACGCTACAAACTCCTTGTACAGACATACTACTGACTGTACTGGTTTCCAGAAGTTTAATTTTATTGTTTTGGAAAGAATAACTACAAATCCAAGAGGGGGCCCTGGGAGGAGGTTATAGAAGATGTCCTTCCATTTCATTGTTGCAGTATTCATAACAATAGGGTTCCCCTGCCAGGGGTAGCCCAACGTCCGGCTAGTATACCAAAAGCCATAGGTTGCTTTAAGGTGCGTCCTACATCACTTGTGTGCTCCTCACATATTGTAGGGCATAAAGGTGACGTCCGGACTTACCATCCTGAGAACTTCTTTGCCGCCAGTCAGAATGCCATCTCTTGACTGTCGGTCTGAACGCCCGTTCCACTGCTAGTTCACCAAGCCGTTGCAGATAAGTGCCCTGTTGGAGGTTATTGTATCTTATCTTTTCATTTTGTTTTGTATTGCTTGTGGGGTGTCATGTCATCCATGAAGGGTAAATGTCAATGTAGAAGACAGATTCCCCATAAAGACCATCACGAGCAGTGATTGTTTTGCCTATGTGCTTCTCACGACCATACTTCCTGTTCTGTTTGTCAGGCCTTTGTTCCCAAGACCATCCATGGTAGAATTTCTTCTTTGGCTTTGTATCTGGAGAATCAGCATCTTAAGCTTTTAGCTAAAGACGCAATGGAAGAAACTTCCTGCTCTGAGGGCAGCCATTGGTGAAGAAGAAGGCCAAGAAATCTAGGCCAGATTCTTCTGTACAGCCTCAGCAGGTCATCTCTCCCGAGGTGAATGAAAGCCTGGAGATTCGCCCGGCTCTGTCTTTGATTTCTTTTGCCGCAGTCTTGTTGGAGGCCAGCAGGGATCCAACCTTAGGCATGTCCTTGGAGGCCTTGCAGACGTCTGCGACGTGCATTCAGAGGGAACCTCTGCTGATTATTTATGAGGGGCTTAGAGGTGTTCCTCAAATTTTGGTCAGAGAAGTCCCAACTACAATTATTGAATGCCATCTGGGGTCGGAGCCTTCTTAGTTTTGTAAGGCGGCCGTCCCCTTAAAGAAAAAGCAGAAAACTAAACCTATTTCTCCAGTTCCTAAGGACCCATAGAGTGAATGGTAGAATTTCACTCGGAGGTTTAATGCTTTGATGGCTTTACGACTTCTTCAGGGAGTTTGTGTTACAGCTCCTCCTTGTCCTCTGCTCCCCTTAAAAGACCCATAAAACAGGATTCTTCTGAGGAGGAGGCAGATTCAGATGAAGATCCTTTGCTTACTCAGATTCCCTCTCTTTTAGATTATGGGTCTGAGGAAATGGAATCTACTAGACCTGCTGCTTCATTTGAGGACTTTTTTGGGGGGGGACACTATCTCTAGAATGACGGAGTCTTTTTTAATGGGATTGTGCTCGAGTTTTTGAGTTACCGAAAAGGTATTATGAGTTCCTGCAGATGGATTCTCCCAGACCTTCTGCTGTCCCTCCTGTTTTGGCTGCCTTGTTGGATGCCTTTTCTAATGCTTCTAAAGCTCTTGACTCCCAGTCCCCTGCCCCTAAAAAACCTGATAGGTTTTGTAGGATGCCTGAGCATTGTAAATTTCTCTACAAATGCCATTCTGCTGATCCTTCGGTGGTGTCTGTGACTTCTGATATGCCATCTCAGTTGCTACCTTCCGCTAAGTTACTGCCTTCTGATAAAGATAGCAGAACCACGGAATGGTTAGGTAAAAAGGTATAACTGCTTCTTTAGCTTTTAGGGCTTTTGGTTACCAGATCCATATGTCCAGGTACATGTTGGTTCTTTCCCAGACCTGTCAGGTAATTTCTGATCTTCTAGACTCTGAAGGGAAAACTTCTACTCTTTCTCTATTAGGGACTTCTGTGTGGCTCATCATTCCATCAAGTGTAGTTATGATGCAGCAGATTCTTCCTCTAGGGCTTCTGCCTTTTGTTCTGTGATGAGGAGATATTCTTGGCTTCAACTTCAACCTTTGCTTGATAATAGTAAGGCTAAGTTGATAGATGTTCCACTGGATTATAGACACGTGTTTGCCGAAGCTGCTGCTGCTTTAAGTTCCTTCAGAATAAGGGCAAGGCTTTACAGGAATGTAAACATGTTTTTGTTTCTCTTGTATCTAAGTTTCAGAGAAATTAGCCTAATAATTCAGCCTTTGTTTGTCAACAGTCTTACCCTCCCCCTAAGGACAAGAAAGGTGAGAAGCAGGCTCCTCCTGCTCAGATTACTTAGACTTCTGTGCCCCAGAAGTCTCTTTTTCCTGATAAACCATGTGCTGTCGGACCATCCTGTTCTCGTCAGCCACATTCCTTTTTCACTTCGTTTTTCTCTATCTGTCTTTGTTTGGTCAAAGATTACTCAGGATTCCTGTGTTCTGTACATTATCTGCCAAGGGTAGTTTATGGTCTGGAAATCTCTTCCCCCTTTTATAGGAATTCCTTAGCCCCTTCCGTAACAGCTGTCCTTCTTTCCAGGTGTGCTTCAGGATCTGTTCAAGAAGTTCCATTTTCCCAAAGAGGGAGAGGGATTTACGCCAGAATGTTCCTTGTAACCAGGAAAGAGGGTACTTGGAGACCCAGTTTTAGACCTCTCTCATCTAACTACATTTCTGAAGGTTCCCAATTTTTGAATGTTGTCCACTCAGACCTTGTTCTCTCTTTTGCTTCCTCAGGTGTATATGGTGTGTCTGAATCTCTAGGATGCTTATTTCCATATCCCAAGCCATCCACTTTTCAGGAAGGTTTTACGTTTCTCTGTGGCTTCCTAGCATTTTTAGTTATCTGTTTGCCCCAAGGGTATTCCCAAAATGTCTCGCTGCTGTGCTTTTTGCAGGCCAGAGGGGGTCCAAGTCCTTCCCTACTTGGACAACATCCTGTTTCAGGCATTCTCTCCAGAGACCTCATTGCAAAATCTCCATTTTGCCATTTCTTTTTTGGAAAGCCTGGGGTTCATTTCTGACTCCTTCTCAGGATCATATTTTCTGTGGTCCAGGCCTGTGCTGGCATCCCTGCCTCCTCCTACCAAGGCTTTAACTCTCATTTCCATTTTTCAGTCCCTTCTTCTTCTGGCTTCAATAACAGCCAGGGAATTTCTGAGAGCTCTGCAGTTCATAGCATCCACCGTTCCTATGCCCGCTCTGCCAAACTCCACAAGAGAAAGTTTCAGTGTTTTCTAGTCAGTTTGGCTTTAACATGCTCTTCCTCTCAAAGTTGTAGTTCCTCTTCTACATTGGTTCAAGAAGGAGCTTCAGAGGTGGACTCAGCATTTAACTCTCCATCCAGGGCTTCCTTTTCATCCATCACTTTCTGTTCATGGACGCTTCAGATGTGGGATGGGGAGCAGCATTTGGCTCCCTAAAAGTGCCAGGGGTCTGGTCGCCTCATCAACAGGGAAAACACACCAATGTCAAAGAAATGAGAGCTGTTCTGCTAGCTCTTCGGGTTTTAAATCCTGACTTCTGCCTAGGACCTCTCAAGGTGTTTACCGACAATACCACTGTGATGTGGTATGTAAACAAACAGGGGGGGGGGATAAGTTCTTATCTTCTTTGCCAGTTGGCAGTTTTAGTGTGGGAACTTGCTATTCTGAATCAACTGACTCTTGGGCAATTTACATTCCTTCAGGTCAAAACATTGTGGCAGATTCTCTGAGCAAGTCGATAAATCTAGCCCAAGAATGGATGCTTCATAGGGATGTGTTTCTGGACATTATCCACCAGTGGGGTACTTAGATCTTTTTGCCTCCCCCTCTGGACAGACAACCTCCTTTATTTTGTGCTAGAGTCCCAGGTCATGTGGTTTGGAAGGTGGACGCCTTATCTTTTTCTTGGAAGGGGATGTTTCTTTATGCCTTCCCTTCCTCTCTTTCCAAAAGTGATGTTAAAAATTCAGTAAGATACTCCCAAAATCTTGTTGGTGACAACATTTTGGCCGAGGTGGCATTGGTTCCCTCTTCTGCATTTAACCAAGGGCAGTCATCACAAGGTACCTCACAAGGTGGACCTACTCACATATGATGAGGGATCTCTCATCAATCTCCACCTGTCTACTCTTCACTGACAGTGTGTGTGACAGGATTTTGATTCCACATAGACACCTTTTTTTCTGAAGATGTGCTTAGGGTCCTGCAGGTGGCCAGGAAACCCAGTACTAGGAAATCCTGCATATCCAAATAGAAGAGGTTTTATGTTTGGTGTCTTTCTCATAGCCTGGCTCCACTTTCTGTGGATGTTCATTTAGTTCTTTCTTATCTGTGTGAACTGCTCAATGCAGGGTTGGCTTATTCTTCTGTGAAGGCCCACTTATCAGCTATCTCTGCTTGTCTGCTTTTATCACCTCCTTTAGCTTCTAGATTTGAAGCCAAACAATTTCTTAAAGGCGTCCTTCATATTCAGCATCCCAGAAAGTCTGTTCTTCCTTCCTGTGATATTAATTTTGTTTTGAAAAACTGATCCAGGCTCTTGAGCCTGCAGCATCAACTTCCTTGCTGCATTGCTCTGACTATACTTTTCTTAGCCCTTACTTCTGCCAGACTGGTGTCTGAGCTTCAAGCCCTTATGGCTTGTCCTCTTTTTTGTTTTTCATAAGGACAGGGTATTCCTTCCTACCAATCCTTCTTTCATGCCCAAGGTAGTAAGTGAGTTGTCCCTTAATCAGTCTATTCATTTTCCCATTTTTTCACTTCTCCACAATCTGCCACTGAGAAGGTCCTGCACACGTTTGTTGTGCATAGACAGTTCAGATTTTGTTTGGATAAGACCAATACTTTTCATAAATATGATGAACTATTTGTTTCCTGTCATCCTAGGTCTTTAGGTTTAGCTGTGTCCAACAGACTATTTCTTCTTGAATTTCTAAAGCCATTTCTTTTTTGTTATCCCTTTCATTGGGAGAGCCTTCCTTCTGTTAAGGCTTGGTCTACTAGAGCTGTGGCTTCTTCTGGTGCTTTCTTCAAGGGGTCAGATACTAACTTTGATGTTCTTTGTGTTTCACTGTTGCAGTCATCACATTTGAGCTATCTGCTTGCAGTAGCCCTGATTAACACCTTGGGTCCTGTGTTGGTTGCTGTCCCTTCTTCCATGACGTCAGGTTGTCAGGGTATAAAACATGCAGCCGACACCATTACATCAGTCTTTCTTGCCGTGCGGTGCCCGAAGCAGAGGCAGTTTGCAAGTGCCGGTCGGCCGACTCCTGAAATTTTCATTTTCGTGTTTCAGAACTGAAGTCTTCAACTAAAGCTAAGTACCCCGTTAGGGAAACTTTTTCTTGCTCCTTACCGATGTCAGTAAAAGTTAATGATTGCATTTCTTGTGGAAAGCAAATACCTCACAAAGATTTTCATTCGTACTGTGTTCCTTGCCTAGGCCCTGACCACAACGTACCTTGCTGTCGGATTTTTGCTTTATTTAATCAACGCACTATCTGTCGTCGGTATATTTTCGCCTCTAAATATTTCGGTTCTCGGTTCAATTATTCAGAAATGTCGTCGGTAAGCCATACGACTACCTGAATTCCGAAAAAATGCAAAGATAAAGACAGAGACAGGCCGCCTAGGTCCAAAGCTGCTGATGACGTTTCTCCTAAGCCAGTCGCCAGTTTGCCGGTACTCAGTGAGGCGCTTTCGCAGCCCCTGATACCCGCTACTTCTGATTTGCAGGCCTCTACCGAGACCCATTCGGAGTCCGGTATGCCGCGGGATGCTTCAACTGTGGAACCTGTGGATGTCTCTACCTTGGATGGGTCCGGAGCCGCTGTGAAGGCACCGGCTTCTAAGGGTGTATTCAGGCCTACGGACTTGCATATTAAACCGACGCCTCATTCTTCTTTAAGGCCTAAACCTTGAACCATGCCTAGAAAACCGACGACCAGACCGCATGCTCAGGCCTGTATGCCTAAAAAACAAATAAGATTGGCTGAAGATCTTATAACTTTAATCAGGGGAAGCCAATCACCCTCTTCTAAGAGACCTAGGACTGAAATTGTTTATGAATCTTCTGACCAGTACCCGAGTTAAGTGTGCCAGGCTTATTTATAAAAGGGTTGTGGTTGACTTTTGAATTCTCTGGAGAGGTTAGTGAATAGGCCATCAGTTAGTTTGTAATAAATAGTGTTGTTGAAGATTGTATTGGTGGCTGTATAGGAGTCCATGTTTTGCACTGTATTTCTCTATGTACTGAAACAGTTGTTCATAGATTATTTTTTCAAATATTTTGCTAAGGGGCAAAGATTAGCTGTAGGTGTATAATTTTGCATTCTGGGGCATGTGAGATTTTAGGAAGAGGGATTATTATGGATGTTTAAGAGTAACTTGATTAAAGTGTAGCTATAATTCTTAGTCTTTTGGATTAAGCACCTGGGCTTCAGACCAGTTGTTTTACATTAGGAAGGTTTGTGGCCTGCACTGTGGTGGCAGGACAGGTAGCTTACATCCTTCTAAATTGGGAACTGCTGATTGAGGGCTCAGTGTCTGTTATTCTAAAAGTGTATTAGTTCTGGCTTAAGCACTTGGGCTTCAGGCCAGTTATTTTACATTAAGAAGGTTCGTGGTCTGCACTCTTGTGGGAGGAGAGGCTGGACTCTGCCCTTCTGAGCTGGGAATTTCTGGTTAAAGGCTTATAGTGCCTGCATATTTGAACTGTTTCTTACTGAAATTGGTGCACCTTGTTTGCTGTAGCATAGACTAGATCCAGGCCTGCTGAATCTAGCTTTGTTTGTATGCTTGTTGTTTGTTTGCTTGTTATTTCCCTGAAACGCTAATTCCACCTAAAACGTGGCTTTTCAGAGCTTCTGTGGATCCCTAGTGATATCTGCATTGCTTACTGTACTTATTTCCTTGTTTCACTTGAAAGAAAGTTACTGTTTGTTGTTTTTGCATTTAAGTTACCTGTAACACAGTCACAGGCTACACACTCAAGTGTGCTAGCCTCCTCTGTGTATTTAAAGTAATTTAAGCTCTGCATTTCTGTTTCTAAAAAAAAAACACAAAAAAAAATCCTTGTTTTCCCACCTTTCTGATCTAGTCTAGTCCAGTTTTCTGGCTTTGCTGAATCCAGGACTGAGGTAAAGGTTCCTGTGTTGCCCATATCATACTTGGATAGTTAGGTGGCTTCCTTGTTCACTGTGAGAGAGTGAACTCAGAGCAGCCTATCTGTCCCTGTAGGAGTGGTCCCAGCCCAGTAACTTGTATCTCATTCGCCATTTTTGGCTAATGTTTATCGTTTTTGATCTCCCTGGTATAAAACCGCTTAGCGCGGTTTTGCACTGGTTTGCGCACTGCGCAACGCTGTTTAGCTGCGGTTAAACTATTCCAGGCTCCACGAAGTCTGCACTTCAGTTTTTCCCTTGAAACTTGAAACACTTTAACCCAGCACTAGAAATAAGGCAATTTAAGACCGGCACTTACTAAAACTAGCACTAGCTTACAGCTTGCACTTCAGCCCTATACTCAGGAAGTATAAGGCTCTTTACTCATCCAATCAGCAATACAGTCCCAACCATCTATTCAGGCATGTTCAAGGGACAGCTTCAGGTGTGCTCTCCGGTCCAGCTGGTGAATCTGGGCATCCTGAGGCAATGTTACAATTGCCTCATGTACACAGACACCCCCCTCCTCCTCCCAACCAACACAAACATATGTGAGAGATGCAGCTACACAGCCAAACTGGAGGCTAAGCTCTCTCAACCTACGACTGGATCAACCAGTCACAAGAAGAAGGGCAACACTAGCACCACATTACCAGACTCACATAGACCAGCCATACCTGCACAAGAAAACAACTCTCAGAAACGTGCAAAAACATACTCGGAGGCTCTAAATAAGAACCTGCCTAAACAACAGAGACCTCCTAAGCATACACCCAAGCAACCCAGAAACCAAGTAACACATACGTCACAACGTCAGTGTGCCAAGCAAAAACAGCTCCTAAGGCTAAATAACACACCTAACACACTAGTAATCGGTAAGGCACAGACGTCCCACTCACTAGACTGAACAAAGAGAAGGTTAACGTAAGCTGCCTGTCGGGTGCCAGAATCCGCCACATAACACATGCACTCAGGTCACTCCACAACAAGTACAAATATGACTCTGTCATTGTACATGTTGGTGTAAATGACCTGAGACGTACCTCCCTGGACTACATGAAAAGACACATGGAGGAGCTATCTGACCATGTAGCCCAGGCTGGTATGACTCTGACTCTGAGTAGCATCCTGCCCTCACCCAAAATGATGCCAGCATACGAAGAAAAAATGATCAGTTTCAACAATTGGTTAAACTACTGGTGTCATTCAAAGGGGATCCAGTACTTGTCAGCCTGGGATGACATGCTTGACAAGCCACGTTGCTTCGCCAGAGACGGCTTGCACCTGTCGCCCCTGGGCTTTCGAATACTGGCCAAGACTCTTGCCTCCCCAATACTGCCTTTTTTAGGCAAGGCTCAAAAGACATACCCACCTCCATAAACAACAATAATAAACAAAAACTGAGGGTAATGCTGCTCAACGCCAGAAGTCTAAACCTCAAAATGCACGCACTGAAGGCTCTCCTTAGTATGGAAGAAATCGACTTATGTGCAGTGACAGAAACCTGTTTCAAGGCTCCAGAGAGCACCCCAGCACTACCAGGCTATAACTCCTACCATATCTGGTCATCGTTACTGTTTGTCGTTTTTGCATTTAAGTCACCTGTAACACATTGCACTTAAGTTACCTGGCACTTGTTCACTAAGCAATTATATAAGTCAGCACTAAAAAATTAAAAGCACTACACCCTCACAAACTCCCCTTGAGTACCTTGTTCCCCATTGGCCCTTGTTTTCAATTATAAAGGAATTCCCAATACTATTCTAGCATGTCCAAAGGTCAGTTGTCAATCTCCTCTCTGGTCCAGCTGGTGAATCTGGGAATCTTCTTGAGGCAATGTTACAACTGCCTCATGTACGCAGACAACCCTCTCCTCCTCCCAACAAATTCCAACACATGTGAGAGATGCAACCATATAGCCAAACTGGAGGCTAAGCTCTCTCAACTCAGTACTGGCATAACCAGTCAGGAGGAGAAGGAAACCACACTCACTACAATTCCAGTCTCACATAGACCTACCAAGACAGTAAACCAAACACATAATCACACAAAAACATACTCGGAGGCTCTAAATAAAGATCTACCTAAGCAGCAGAGACCTCCAAAAGCAGACACCCAAGCAACTGCTACCCCAAAACAAAACACGTGGAATACATATCTTACAAAGCCAGTGTGCCGAACAGTCACAGCCCTTAAGGCTAAACAACACACGTGATACACTTGTAATAGGTGACTCTGTCGTCAGGCACACTGACGTCCCGCTCACCAGGCTGAACAAGGAAAAGGTCACGGTGAGCAGCCTGTCGGGCGCTAGGATCCGCCACATAACACAAGCATTCAGGTCACTCCAAGGCAAGTACAAATATGACTCAGTCATTGTCCATGCTGGTGTGAATGACCTGAGATGTACCTCCCTGGACTACATGAAAAGAGACATAGAGGAGCTCTCTGAGCATGTAGCCCAGGCCGGTATGACCCTGACCGTGAGTAGCATCTTACCCTCACAAAGAATGATGCCACAATATGAAGACAAGATGATCAATTTCAACAATTGGCTTAAGTATTGGTGTCATTCAAAGGGGATCCAATGCCTGTCAGCCTGGGATGATATGCCCGACAAGCCACGATGCTTCACTAAGGACGGCTTGCACCTGTCACCCCTGGGCTTTCGGATATTGGCAAAGCTTCTTGCTACCCCCATAGTGCCTTTTTTAGGCAAGTCTCAAAAGACAAACCCACCCCCATAGGTATCACAAGGGATAAGAAACTAAGAGTAATGCTACTCAACGCCAGAAGTCTAAACCTCAAGATGCACGCACTCGAAACTCTCCTTAGCATGGAGAACATCGATATCTGTGCAGTAACAGAAACCTGGTTCAGGGCTCCCGAGAGCACCCCAGCACTACCAGGTTATACCTCATACCATGCTTTTTGGCCCCAAAACTTGGACCGAACTACAAAAGGAGGGGGAGTATCAATATTCATCAAAGATGCCCACACCTCCAGGTTGGTGGCACAGCACGAAGCATCAGAGACTATCCATGGGCAACTAACAGTGGGTAAAACTGCCTTCAAGTTTATAGCCTGCTACAGACCACTCTCCCAAACCCAGGAACCCCACTCGGCCTTCCTGAGAACACTGGAAAATATGAAGGTCTCTCCAAACACCATTATATTGGGCGACTTCAACTAACCAAACATAGACTGGGAGCATTACTCTAGCTCCAACACCCTAGCCCAAAGGTTCCTAGAATTCATAAACTCAAATGCTATGGAACAACTTGTTACCACTCCCACAAGAGGCGAAAACATACTGGACCTGATCATCACCAACATGGGGACTCTATGCTCCAGACCAGAAGTGTATCCCTGACTGGTAAGATCAGACCATAAAGTAATCCAACTGGATATTCACATCCCGACCCCACCCCCTGCCCAGAAAACCGCAGTGAAAAACTTCTCTAAAGCAAATTTCACACTCCTCAAAACCGAGGTGGAATCCTTCAAAGCCCCCGGGCCTGTGGAAAATACGGCCCAGACCGCAGAATCCTTTATAAATGCATTCTCTGATCACCTTCAGGAAGGCATGGATCATGCAATCCCAAATAAAATCAAGACCCAATCCTCCAAAGGCAGACGTCCTGTCTGGTGGACCCCAGCCATAAACAAACTATACAATAGAAGGAGGAAGCTACTACATGATAGAGCAAAATCCCAAAAAAGGAAGGCATCTCTGATCAGTATTAGCAAAAAACTACGGGCACTCATAAAATCGTCTAAGGCCAGCTTCGTGAGAAAAATTGCACAGGACACTAAGGATAATCACAAGGCTTTCTTTAGTTATGTTAGGAACCTGGGTGGGAATTCCCAGATATGCTCAGAATTAGTCCAAAATGACAAAAAATACACTGAACCCACAGACATTGCCAACATCCTAGCTGACAGGTTCAGCGCAAACTTCTCCTCCCCACCAAAAGGGCAAATATCTATCCCAGCAGAGTGCTGCCCCCCTGACATCTCAGATGCTCAGGTAAGAGCCGCCCTCTCCAAAAGCAAGAAACACAGCATCAATGGGACCAGACGGTGTCCCGGGCTGCGTCCTACATGAACTCCAAGAAGAGCTAAACCCAAACATAAAACTACTGTTCAATCTCAGCCTTACTACAGGATATGTACCCAAAGAGTGGCGTACAGCAACAGTGGTCCCTCTCCACAAAGGTGGTGCCTCAACGGACCCTGGAAACTGTCGCCCCATAAGCCTGACTAGCTTGGTCTGCAAAGCTATGGAAAGGATCATCATGGACCTCATAAATAAAGATATTGGGGACCTACAGACACTGGATCCTACCCAGTTTGGCTTTGTTAAGGACAGATCCTGCCTCTTAAACCTGGTCGACTTCTTTGAAACCGTCACCAAGGCCATTGACGAAGGGAAGGTGGTCCACACAGCCTACGTGGACCTCGCAAAAGCCTTCGATACAATACCCCACTCAGGCATTATAGATAAGCTCACCAGCTTAAATATAAACCCCTATGTCACTAGATGAGTTGCAAACTGGCTCAAGGACAGAACCCACATGGTTAGAATTGCTGGAGCCATGTCAGACTCCAAACCAGTTACAAGTGGCGTCCCACAAGGCTCAGTCCTGTGACCTCTCTTGTTCGGTATATATTTCTCGGAGGTACAGGCCAACACGGAAGGAATGTGGCTGACCATGTTCGCAGATGACTGCAAACTGGGAGCCATAATCGACTCTCCAGTTGACACAAGCATCCTCCAAAAGGGCCTCATAGAAACAGACAACTGGTGCCAGAGCCATGGCCTCAAGCTAAACGCCAAAAAGTGTATAGTCATCCCCTTTGGCAAAAACAAAGTGCCCACAAATTACCACATAGGTGGTAATCCATTAAGTACAGAAGAAGTAATTAGGGACCTGGGGACCCAAGTTGATAGCAGTCTCTCATTTGACAACCACGTGGCCAAAGTGGTTAGAAAAACATTTAATATAGCCCACCTAATCATGACGGGATTCACATCTAGATCAGGGGAGGTCATCGTGCCTCTTTACTCATCCCTCATCAGGCCCATAATCGAGTAAAATGCCCCTTTTGGGATGTGCCTTACCAAACACCTGCAGCAACTGGAAAGACCCCAAAGGTACCTCACCAAGAGGATCAAAGGGCTCAAACAGATGCCATATGCTGCCCGGTTAAAGAAACTCCAGCACTACTCAGTGGCATACCGCCTGCTCAGAGGCGATCTGTGCCTGACATATGAAGCCATGTCCAACCCGGAATTAATGGACATGCTGCACCTCAAAAAATCCAAATCCCATCGAGCTACGCGCTCGAGAGACTTGATCCTCAGCTCTGAAATAAATAGGACATGCTGGAGGGACAGATTCATAACCCAGAGGCTCCCTTCACTCTGGAATAAAATCCCAGTCCAGGTTAGGCAGAGTCCCTCATTGACTCTCTTCAAGAGAAATCTTGATGAGTGGATGGGAGATCGTAGGTCTACCCTGGTTATCACTTCTGTGTCACTGTTAGACAGAGGCACAGTATACTAACCTCGAAAAAGGGCATAGCAAAATTAATTTAAAATGGGTGGCGAAAGCCAAACATACTCTGGCTAGGCTTATAAACGCCCTAGGGCAGATAGCCTAGTATGAACCTATGAACCTTTAGGTCCCAAAACCAGGACCGGAACAAAAAAGGAGGGGGTGTGTCCATATTCATCAAAAACACCCACACCACCAGGTTAGTAGCACAGCACGCGGAATCTGAGACCATCCAAGTGCAATTGACAGCGGGTAAATTGACTGTTCAATTTATAGCTTGCTACAGATCTCCCACCTTGTCTCAGGACCCTCACGCAGCATTCCTGAGAACATTGGAAAGTATGAAGATTCTACCCAACACCATGCTACTGGGTGACTTCAACTATCCAAACATTGACTGGGAAAACTACTCAAGCTCAAATGCCCTAGCCCAATGCTTACTTGAGTTTATAAACTCAAAACGCCCTTGAACAGCTGGTCACCACTCCCACAAGAGGTGACAACATACTGGACCTGGTCATCACCAACATGGGGAACCTATGTTCCACACCTGAGGCAAACTCGTCATTGGTAAGATCAGATCACAAACTAATCACACTGGACATCCACCCCCCCCCCCACCCCAGTCAAGGAAATCAAGGTAAAAAACTTCTCTAAAGCCAACTTCACACTCCTCAAGACCGAGGTGGGAAGTTTCAAAGCTCCCAATCAAATGGAAAATGATGACCCAACGGCAGAATCTTTTACAAGTGCATTCTATGAACACCTTCAAGAATGCATGGACCGAGCCATCCCAAGTAAAACCAAGACCAACTCCTCAAAAAAGAGGAAGCCAGTCTGGTGGACCCCGGCCATAAATAAACTTTACAACAGAAGGAGGAAACTCCTGCAAGATAGAACAAAATTCCAAAATAAGAAGGCATCTCTGATTAACATCAGTAAAAAACTGCGCTCCCTCATTAAATCATCCAAGGCCAACTTCGAAAGAAAAATAGCCAATGACTCTAAGGATAACCACAAGGCCTTCTTTAACTATGTCAAGAGTCTAGGGGCAAGCTGTCAGATATGTTCCGAGCTAGTGCATAATGGCCATAAATACACTGAACCAACCGACATTGCCAACATCCTGGCTGACAAGTTCAGTGCAAACTTCACCCCCCCCCCCTCCACCAAAGGGGCTAGCACCCATCCCAGAAGAATGTGGTGCTCCAGATATCTCAGACACACAAGTAAAGACAGCTCTTGCAAAGGCCAAAAACACAGCATCAATGGGACCAGATGCTATCCCAGGTTGTGTCTTACACGAGCTTCAAAATGAACTAGCCCCCCCATCTCAAATCACTATTCAAACTCAGCCTCTCTACAGGCTATGTACCCAAAGAATGGCGTACAGCAACAGTCGCATTCACTCCACAAAGGTGGTGCCACAACTGACCCTGGGAACTATCGCCCTATAAGCTTGACTAGCTTGGTCTGCAAAGCCATGGAACGCATTATCATGGAGCTCATTAACAGGGGCATTGGGAACCTCCAGACACTGGACCCCACCCAGTTCTGCTTTGTTAAAGGCAGATCTTGCCTCCTGAACTTGGTCGACTTCTTCAAAACAGTCACCAAGGCCATAGATGAAGGGAAGGTGGTCCACACAGCATATCTGGACCTCGCTAAGGCGTTCAACACCATCCCACACTCAGGAATCATAGACAAACTCACCAGCTTAAATATCAACCCCCATGTCACGAGATGGGTTGCCAATTGGCTCTCTGACAGAACCCACACGGTAAGAGTGGCAGGCGCCATGTCTGACTCTAAACCAGTCACAAGCTGAGTCCCACAGGGCACAGTCCTGGGACACCTCCTGTTCGGTATATATTTCTCCGAAGTACAGGCAAAGGCAGAGGGACTGTGGCTAACCAAGTTCACAGATGACACTAAATTGGGTGCAATAACTGACTCTCCAGCTGACACAGACATCCTGCAAAAGGGTCTCACAGAGACAAACACCTGGTGTCAAAGTTACGGCCTCAAGCTAAATGCCAAAAAATGCATAGTAATCCCATTTGGGAAAAACAAAGTACCTACAAACTACCACATAGATGGGAATCCACTAAGTACAGAAGAAGTAATTAGGGACCTGGGTACCCAAGTAGATAGCATGCTCTCCTTTGATAACCACATAGCCAAAACGGTCAGGAAATCCTTCTATGTGGCACACCTTATCACAAAGGGTTTCTCATCCAGATCCAAGGAGGTGACTGTGCCCCTTTACTCCTCACTCATTAGGCCCATAATAGAGTACAATGCCCCATTTGGGATGTACCTCACTAGACACCTGCAACAACTAGAAAGACCACAGAAGTACCTCACTAAGAGGATTAAGGGCTTTAAACAATTGCCCTATGAAGCATGACTAAAAAAGCTCCAGCTCTTCTCAGTCGCTTACCGTCTGCTCAGAGGTGACCTATGCCTGACTTATAGGGCCATGTCAAACCCTGAACTAATAGACATGCTTCACCTCAAAAAAACGAGATCCCTCAGAACCACTCGTTCTAGCGACTTGAACCTATGTACAACAATAAACAGGACATGCTGGAGGGATAGATTCTTGTCCCAGCGACTCCCCCTCACTCTGGAATAGAATCACAGTCCATGTTCGACAGAGCTCCTCTATGACCCTCTTCAAGAGAAATCTTGATGAGTGGATGGGTAATCGTAAGTTCTACGCTGGGATCACTTCAGGAGCCCTGTTGACAGAGGCCTAGGTTACTAATCTAATGGGGAGGCGAAAGCCATTACTCTGTGGCTAGGCTTATAAATGCTCATGGGCAGATAGCCTAGTACTTACCTATGAACCTAAAACTGGCCTGTGGAGGGAGGAGAGATTTTGAATATAGGTGATTGGTTTGGCTGAGTGATTGGCAGAAATTTTGAGGAAGAAGGGCTGAATTAAGGAGAATGTGGATCTGGATGAGGATTCAGTTTGAAAATTGCATTTTTAACTTCATTATTTGAGATTTGTTTGAAATAGAAAGTTGTACTGTAGGCTGCAAAGGTGTATAATTGGGACTGATAGTATTTTGAGCCAAGAAGGGGCTAGATGTAGTGGTGATATTAAGAACTGGAATAAAGGAAATGGTTCTGTCTTGAATGTTAGTAAGGAAGACGTTTCTGTTAGAGTTTGCAGGGATGTCATAGTTAATGATGGTTTTAAATTTGCCACCACAATTAGTAGAAGAGAAATACACCTCCCTCTATCCATTTTTAAAATGTCTTGCCCCAGTAAGGTCATTGCAAGCTTAGCAGGGCTGTACTCACAGTGGATCATAACTAGTGCAGCTCCTACGGGGGGGGGGGGGGGGGGTCACCTTGCAGGTGTCCTCAATAAATGCATCTACCACATAAAATGACTCTTCTCAGCTTGAGCAAGCAGTAACACTAATGTTTAATGCTTATGAGTTGTTGAGCCCCTCACACTGTGAAAG
Organism: Protopterus annectens; assembly: GCF_019279795.1. Lineage (NCBI taxonomy): Eukaryota > Metazoa > Chordata > Ceratodontiformes > Protopteridae > Protopterus > Protopterus annectens. Next base: position 1,503,155,291 of record NC_056744.1, read on the forward strand.
AGCTTGAAACCCAACAACTTTGAAAAGAAACCTGCAGAGTGTGTGTGTGTGTGTGTGTGTGTGCGCGCGCGCGCGCACGTGCTCATCCTTCTGACCACCAACAGGAAAGGATGATGACATTTGACAAGTCAGTTGAGAGCATTGTCCAAAACTCTGCTCTTGCTTTATCACCAGACTGCACCTGTCCCCTGGGTAGTTTACTGATTCTTTCTGAATAAGACCCAGAGGTGTTTTAACTCTTCCATTTGGGGGCGAATGCTGTCCTGTCATTTGTACTGTCTTCCTGGGAGAGAAATATGACTTCTGATTCAAAAAGTTGCTGTCCAGGAAAACAAAGGCGAGGCCCAACAATGGAAGAGCACCCTCCTCAGCCTCAACAGACAAATAAGACAACATGTCAAATCCTCTAAGGGCTTCTTTGAGAAGAACTTAGCAAGCACAGTCAAGGATAACCATAAGGCCTTTTACAGCTGTGTGCGCAAGTTAAAAGGTAGGACCCAAGCATGTGCAAAACTAGTGACTAACAGTATCACACACACCGACCCCATAGAGATAGCAAACCTGCTAGTGGATAGGTTTGCGAAAATTGCCCTCCCCCCTTATCCCCTCCAAACTTATCATAAACCTTGCTCCAACCCCTCTACCCTATGTATCTTGTCCTAGTCCAAGGCAAAAAACACAGCCTCTATGGGACCAGACAGCATCTCAGTCTATCTTGCATACAGGCTAAAATATGAACTAGCACCACCATTAAGTACCATTTTGGATCATAGCCTAACCACAGGCTTTGTTCCTGCAGAATGGAGAACAGCAACAGTTATTCCCCTCCACAAATGTTGCCTAGCAACAGACCCAGGAAACTAAAGACCCAGAAGCCTGACCAACCTAATCTGTAAGGCCATAGAATGTGTCATTATGGACCTCATAAATAAAGACATAGGGGACCTCCAAACCCTGGTTCCAACCCAATTCGTCTTCGTCGAGGGCAGGTCCTACCTGTTAAATCTGGCAGATTTCTTCAAAAATGTGACCAGGGCCATTGACGAGGGCAAATCTGTGTGCAGAGCATACCTCGACTGGGCAAAGGCTTTCGACACAATCCCACACTCAGACATTACAGATAAATATAGCAAACTGAATATAAACCTCTTTGTTGTAAGATGGGCTGCCATCTGGCTCACAAACCAGACACACATTATTAAAGTGGGTGACTCCACGTCAACCAGCCACCAGCGGGGTGCCACAGGGTTCATTGCTGGGTCCCCTACTGTGTGGTATGTACTTCTCAGAAGTTCACACCAAAACTGGGGGGTTGTGGCTAACCAAGCTTGCGGAAGACTGCAAACTAGGTGCAATTGTTGAATCCCCAAGTGATGTCAGTGTACTCTAGGAGGGTCTTATGCAGACCAACGACTGGTGTCTTAGTCACGGTCTCAAACTGAATGCAAAGAAATGCATCATATTCCCTTCGGCAAAAACAATGTCCCTTCATAATATCAAATCAGCAAGTACCTACGAAGTGGTAAGGGATCTGGATCATACGTTTACTGCGACCTTAACTTAGACCACCATGTGCTTACTGTAATAAGGAAGGCTTTCTTTGTAGCACATTTGATTAGCAAATGCATAGCCTCGAGAGCAAAGGAGGTTATAAGCCCTTTATACTCAGCACTAATCAGGCCCATAATTGAGTATAATGCCCCATTTGGCATGTACCGTACAAAGCACCTTCAGCAATTGGAGAGACCTCAGAGGTTTCAAACAAATAAGATCAAGGGACTCCAGCATGTGCCTTACACAGACTGAATAAAGTCCTTGTCAATATACTGTGTATCATATCGACTTCTTCTTAGGGGAAACTTATGCCTGTCTTACAGAGTAATGTCAGACCGAAACCTAATGAACTTGCTGCACATCCGTAAATCAAATGGGACTAGAGCTACCCGTTCCAGGGACCTAAATATGGCCTGTGACGTTAATAGCAAATGCTGGAAGGACAGATTTGGCACCCAGCGACTGCTACATCTTTGGAATAGGCTACCAATTCATGTGAAACAGAACACCTCTATTACACTGTTCAAAAGGAATCTGGATGAGTGGATGAGGCGCCGTAAATTCTTACCGGGGATAGTGTTCACAACCCTCCTGGACATGGGCAGTCATTACTAAATGCAGTCCTGGGTATTGACTAGCATATCTATGGTATTACATTAGGATGAAACAGCTGGGCTTGAAATGACCTCCGGATCGATAGCTTAGTAAACTCCTATGACATAGAACTGATGAGTTTACCTATTGAGACTCCAGGTTCCATTTTCAAACTGTTTTCTTTTTTGCTGCTGACTCCTAAATTGTGTTTCCTCAGCTTGCTCTCTAACAGTCAAACTTTGTCTTTTTCCTCTCCATACTGCCAGCATGCTGTTAAAAGTCCTGCATACTGGATAAATGGTTGCAACGCAAATCGCTCATCATACAGCTCTGTTATCTCTCACCTTGCAGCATCTCTTTTTCTATGCAAAGTATGTTGGCTTAGTTTTTTAAGTTTTAAAATGTATGTATTTAAGGCATTATCTACTTTCTAGCAAGTTAGTACGCTGTAAAGTAGCTTGGCAGCAAGGACCCCCCCCCCGGCCCCAATTCTTAAATGAATCTATGTTAGTTTAAACAAACTTGTATCTATTAAATGCTGGACTAATCAGCCTGCTTTAAGACATTTCTTACCTGATACTACTACACAATAAAATATCTTTTTTCTTAAGTACTTAGCCTTTTTCTGTTAAAGACTTTTTACTGATTGTTTCTGTACTGTGCTTAGCTCTACCCACTCCGTTCACCCTCGCTTTGTTCGGGCTCACTCTGCTCCCCTACACTACCCCCATTCTCACCCACCCCCACTTTCCTTAAACTTATTAACCTAACCCACACCTTTCTAACTCATTATCCTATAACTTGCAGCCACCTCATCCAACACACCCACCATCATTTTTTTTCTCTTTCACTTTCTTTCCTCCCACTATTACATGCCATACAAAACCAAATATCCATTTTCACATCTGTTCTAACCTCTACACTAACTCTGATATATTACTCTTCCACTCTATGTCCATACCCCAAGCCCTACTTCCTCCCCAGATTTTTTTTCATTGACTAATATCCAAGTTCAAGCTCTCTCTTCTTCTACACTCACTAACAGAAATCAAATTCCAAGCTGACATATATCCTAACCCAGGACCCACACAGCTACTCCCACCCTACCCAATAACACCCACCACACCTGCTAATACTACCCTCCACCTTCCCTTAAAAAATTCCAAATCAGACTTAACCTCAGAAGTATCACAAAAAATCTAGTGAATTTCATATAGCCCTAGCTACCTACACTCATAATATAGTAATTATTATGGATGCATGGCTAAAACCCCACATTAAAGATGAGGAAATACTTTCTAGTGATTATAATGTTATTAAACAAGATAGGATGAACAAGCATGATGGAGGCATTACTATCATGTATAAAAATTTCCTCAAAATTGAAAAATTAGTCTGTACTCCCCCAGATCTATCAGAATCAGAAATTCTAACAACCCAATTTGAAGTACATCCACATAAAACCATCATACTTACTGCCTCCTACCTACCACCATAATAATCTACCTACCGTTAAAAGTACCCTATCTTGGGCATCCTCTACTTTCAACCATGAAACTATAGTGCTTTGCGATTTCAACTTGGACTGGATATCCTGCTCGACAACCCCTCCAGTTTTGTCAGTCTATTCAATTTCAACCAAACTATAAACTTCCCCACTAGAATCAGTAAACACACTAAGAATCTATTCCAGACTGGATACTAACCAATAATCCCAACTTTGTCCACCAGGCTGGGTGCCTCCCCGATTCTCTCAGTGATCACTCCTCTATCTTTCTTCTAAGGAAACATATTCACTCCCCCTGTAATGTCATTTTCAAACACATATGCAACAAAAAATTTCCCCTACCATCTTAAATTCTGTACTTCAAAACTGCAACTGGTCACCTCTAAAATTACTCCACCTAGACCAAGCTGTACAATATTTTAATGATACCTTCCTCAACATCCTTAATAACCTCATTCCAACAAAAAAAATCACTCTAAAGCCAAAAACCTACCTTGGATAACCAAAGATGCTGAATCTCTCATTAAACAAAGGGATAGAGCCTGGACTGCTTATCAAACCTCCAAAACCTCAGAAAAACCTCACCTGTTACAAACAAGTAAGAAACCTAAGAAGCGAATATTATCTGACAAAAAAATCTTATTTTCTAGCTTGTCAGCAAAAACACATAACTAACCCACAAAATTTTTGGCAAAACATTAACTACTTCCTCCACCCTGGCAAAACCTCTACCCCTGCACCATCTACAATAAATAGCACTGAATGTTTAGCATCCCAATTTAACTCTCATTTCATCACAACTATCACCTCACTTTTAAACAACAACAAATCTTACCAACCCCTTACAGTACCCACATCTACTAACTCTAAACCCAGCAACTTTTCTTTTAAACCCCTACAAACCTCTTATATCAAAAAACTCTTATCAAAACTTAAAACCTACCTGTCTAGAAGCTGACCAGTTCCCTAATGACTTCTTAAAAACTGCTACAAGTCCCATTGCCTATCCTGTATCTATCCTAATCAGTCATTCTATCACAGAACAATATGTCCCCATACTATGGAAAGTAACCCATATCATCCCCCTCCACAAGGGAGGCCAATCTAAAGATCTCTCTAATTATCGGCCCATTGCCATTCTCTAAATCCTAGCCAAAATCTTAGAAATGTTTCCATAAGCAGCTCTTAGACCACCTCACTACAAATAACCTTTTATCTAGTTCACAGCACGGCTTCCATCCAAAACACAGCAACTTCACAGCCCTCATAAGTTTCACTAACTACATCAACCTCCTCAAAAATGATGGACAACTAGTCTCTACTATATTCCTTGATAAGTCCAAAGCTTTTGCTGCAGTATCCCACCAACTACTACTCAACACTCTAGCCTCCTTCAACCTCAACTCCACAGCTCTCAACTGGTTCTTTAGCCACCTTACTAATCGACAGCAGGCAACTAAATGGGATAATAAACTCTCCATACTCCTCCCAGTCTCCATTGGGGTTCCTCAGGGTTCCATCCTTGGCCCTCTCCTTTTTACCATATTCACAAATAGTCTAAACACTGCCATTAAATCTGCTTCTATCATTCAATATGCTGACGACACTACTCTTATTTGCTCTACTTCCACACTCCAAGAACTCCAAGATAAAACTGCAAAAGTTGTTTCTAGATATAGTAAATTACCTAAATGAACTTCAACTCATCCTAAACCCAAACAAAACAAAATTAATGATCTTTTCCAACAGGAAATCCAAAGCAACGCCACCTCCCCTCTCCATCTGCAATACTAATGGCACTATAATAGAACCAGTTAACCAAACAAAACTACTTGCATACATACATACATACAAATAAATGTTTCAAACATGGGCATTAAAGCCCTTCTAGCTTGCCAGTATACCAAAGCACTTGTTCCCATAATAAATGTCCAGGCTGTTCTTAAAAATATCTAAACTAGAACTTGCTTTAATGTAACTTGGTAGTCTGTTCCAAGCATCAGCTACTCTGTCAGAGAACCAGTTAGTACACTTCTCATTCCTATAGAATCTTCTACATAGGTTATCTGACAATTCTCTAGTACTTTTTGATAACCACAAACATTCCCAGAGGTAGTTGTCCCTAAATGCCCTATGTACCTGAATAAGATTTCCTCTTAAATATCTGTAATAGACACTGTACAAGTTCAGATATTTTAGTCTTTCATAATAACTTACATTTTCACATCCATGGATGCCCTTAGTTATTTCCGCTGTACTCTTTCCATTTTATTCATGCTTGTTTTCCTATAGGGTTTCCATATTGTTATTCAATACTGAAGTTTGGGTCTAATGTAACTAACAAACAATGACTTCATTATGTTTGATTTCCTAGACTTTATAAATCTTTTTATAAAACCTATAGTTCTATAACTATCATTAGGCAATTGGTTGATATGATTAGAAAAACTCAGCTGAATCTACCCATATACCCAGGTCCTTAAATGAGTCTACAGTTTCAATCACCGTTTGCTGTATTAAATATACACCTTTCAGCTTATGTCTTCCAAATCTCATATGCTTAGTTTTTGATGTATTTATCAACATATCATTTTATTTTATTATTACTTGGTGTGACAGCGGATAACAACCTAACATTCAATAAACACATATCACTCACAATTAAGAAAGCGCATATCAGATGTGGTGCACTATATTGGGCTAAACCTTACCTTACCTTACTCAAAATGGCATACTAGCCACAGCCAGATCCCACCTCCTACTCTCCTCTACTGTTCTCAACTTTTCACTAACCTGTTCATGTCTGATTTACATCTACTTGATTCCTGCTATAACAAAATATAAACATTTGCTGCTAATATACCCAATGGGACCCATTATTGCCTTGCTATTCAAAAACTACACTGGCTTGAATCTCTCACAATCTGTTATCACTCAGTCGGCTCAACCATTGCCCACTCCATTATCCACAAACCTGAAAACTGCCCTGCACTCTCCAACCTAGTGCATCTGACTGCCAACCCCCGGACCCTTAGATCATCTAATAATCTTGTACTCAAGGTAACAAAGTCCCATAATTAGTCTGGTGACTCACTCTTCTCCTTCAAAGTAGCCAAACAGTGGAACCTTACCTCAGAATATCTTAAAAAAACACAGATCATCATAGCTTCAAACAACTCCTAAAGGCATACCTTACTCAACAATGGCTATGCCCCTGTAATACTCCTGGCTAGTTTCTTACGTCGTCAATCAAATGTTTTCTTTTCTGCTATCTTCTCCTTGTCTTACGTCTACCAAGTAAAAATTCCACAATGGTTTTTATATATCATAGGTTCATAGGTTGGTACTAGGTTATCTGCCCTAGGGCATTTACAAGCCTAGCCAGAGTGTGTTTGGCTTTCGCCACCCTTCTTAGATTAGTTGACTGTGCCTCTGTATAGTAGGTCACAGAAGATAGCCCATTTAAGGTTAGTTTACCGTGCCTCTGTCTAGCAGTGACACAGAAGAGATCCCAGTTTTTTATTACTCTCTGTATTAAGGCTTAGGAAATGTAATGTTTTTTTCTGTTTTACATTCCCTTTTTGTAAATTGTGATTGTTGGCAACTGTCAAGCTTTTTGCATATTGTTTGTAAATCTTTTTAAACATTTTTTGTAATCTTTTATACTATTGTTATGGAGCTTTTCACCCTGGGTCTCCTCTGAAAACAGGCTACTTGCCCAGCCAGACTCTACCCGGTTAACAAATGTAAAAGAAAATAATAATAATATACATTTTCATTCCATCTGCTTCATTGCAACAGCAAACCCTGTAGTCTATACAGTTGCATTCACTTCGGCTGTGAGAGAACCATTACATTTGTAAACAGTAATATGCACCCTTTTCTTCCCCAAATTGGAAACTCTCCACACGTCCCCTGCTGCTTGATATCTGACCATCCAGATCATGAATAAGAGGGAAGACTGGGCACATGCTTGGTGGAGTCAGTGCCCCCTCATAGCATGTATAATGAGACACTGAGAATGAGGGCACTACTGTTACTGCACAAACACAAGGACAGGTTGACGCACTGCAGCAGCCTTAGTATAGCTTACTGCTGTAGCACCTGTGACAAGAATTTCTGGATACCATGGACGCATGCCTTCACTGGATAAAATAAAACACAGTGTCACGTGGACTCTCCATTCTAGTACCCTGGTGCAGGCTTTTCCATGGAGGCTGAGTAGTGTGATCCGTCTATAATTAGAATATATGGTCCTGCCCTATGGCAAGCACAAGCCCAGTTTGCAAGTTCAGGCATACTGTGCTATAACTAGCATAATATTGAAAGGACATTTTAATGATGAATTACCAAAACTTTCCAGCACAGTCAGCATTTCCAGCTTATGCAGTGCCTCAGATTTTCCACAGTGAATTGGTTTAATTGTTGCATAGACCCCAAATGCAGAAATGCACCCAATTCAGCCAACTGTTTTTGGCTGTGCTTCTCAAAGGAGAGTTATTTGTTTAGTTCAGAACTTTCTAAAAGTTCTCTTTCCACTTCTAACAACAAATCTATAACTAGAGTGAGGCAGTGGGGGCAAGCCATTAGGAAGAGGAGGGGCAGGTGCCGATGGTGTGTGAGTTCAGTGTTGGCGTTGTTTTATGAAGCTGTGGGTGTATGGTGATTTAATGGTAGCAAGTAGCTTGCTACAGTTTGAAAACAGAATAGCTGTCTTTTTTTTCTCCTTAACTTTGAGTTCAGTGGAGTATCACTTTGGGGATCTGCACAGGGTGCCAGGCGACCTATCTATGATTCTGCCTAACACTGTCACCATTCAAGGAAAGTGTTTGTTTCTCCCTTTTTGCTGTGAACAGTACAGAGAGTGCCCCCCCCCCACACACACACACTTGCGCAAATTCTTTGGAAGCTTGGCACCCTGTCAAGAATGAGCTTCAGTCCCATGTGCACCTGACTACTGGGATAAACGCCAGAATCTCTACAGTCCTGTAAAGGCTAATGTAGGTTATCAGAAGATGTATTGCAGTATCATAGTAGAATACTAGGCTGTTGACCCAAGGGGCGATTTTAAGCCTAATCATGCTTCTTAGTAAAGTTTGAGAGGTATTTGATTCCCAAGTATTTTGAGGAGGATATATATACTTAGGCATTGATGGTCAAGTATTTACAAGCTGGCTGGATTGTTTCTTTCTATTTTTACTGTCTTGGCTTCCATTGTGTAAAAAAAAAACGATAGCTTTGACAATACTTTAGTTGTATTGATGGGGAATCTTTTACTGCACTAAGTATCACATTTTTAATGTCATCTTGAAGAATTTTTGCATCATTAGGAGGGATAATTGTTGTTTGCAGTACTTTGTTTTATTGTTTAAACTTCTCTACTTGTAGTTGCAGATGACAAAAAAAGGGGGGGGGGTGATCATATAGAAATTGTACAAATGCTGACTTTTGATGGACTCTACTGGGCTCTTTAGTAAGCTTGTTGTAGATAGCAAGAGTATTTGTTTCCCTTATTATTCTCCTTATCCAGTTGTTTACTCACTGAATTACATAACTGTTACTTTGACTTGAGCAATTTTTTTTCTGTTGTGTCATGGAGAGTACTGTTAAATAACGTTGCTGGGGGCTCAACAGATAGAACACTCTCCTTTGATCTTGGAAGGTCAGAAGGCTTTAAGTTCTGTTCTCACACCAGGTACCTGGATTTATTTTTATTGTATTGACACTACAGTACAGCATAAGGAAGTCATTGCAGTAATGAGTGTGCTGTCCTTCCGATTAAATGTTAAACTGAGGTCCCTCTGGCTGAGTGAGTTGTAGCTCAGGTGGATATAAAAAAAAAATCCCATGGCACTTATCAGAAAAAGATTAGAGGTTGCTTTATTTACACCTTTTATTTTTCTTTATGTTGTTTACATATTCATATTTATAATATATATCTTGTAATTGCTTTCCAGTTTTTCTTAAACAAATGGTAATTGTTATCATTTCAAAAAATGCAAATTTTAAGTCAGTAGCAATTATTCTTTAAAATTTCTTTATCCCCCCATCTCTTCCTCCATGTTCAGTTTATTTATTTCATCTAGTACATTATTGTGGCTCCCTATTGAAATGTTGGCACTTAATGCAGATTGCCGACAAGCTGGAAAAAAAACACCGAAAACACAGGAGAAGAGCAATGTCAAAAAATGCTCTTCTCCTTTAAACTTATTTCTTTGAGGTATGGTGATCCCAAACTATTATATACCAACTCAGAGATTGCCATACCTTGAAGAAAAGGGAATATTCTGAGAAATGGTAGCTAAGATTAAGTATATATAAGTCTGACCTTTTGGCCATTCAGTCTGTGTATTTTGGGATTCACTTTAGCGGGTTGTGACATTTCAAATGGTTACCCTTTATTGTATAATAAAGAAGTAGAGATGATTTATTTATTTTTATTTTCATTTTATTTTATTTTGAATTTTTTAACTGGGGTAGAGCACATATTTCATTGGTCTTATTTCAGTCTCAGCCTGGGGTAAACACAATAGATACATGATACATACAGAGTAAATGACAAAATGCAGTATATTCATATATTACATGTGAAGCGAATATCAGAATTGGCTTGACAGTATATAGGTGATAAATAAATGACGCTGTATATAGAGTGACTGACAATATACAATATGCATGCTTTATATACATAGTGAAAGTTGGAGTTGGCATCATGAAACAATTGCAATGAAAAGTATAGTCTGAGCAAGGTATGTAGAGTGAGAAAGGGTAGGAAGAGGTAAAATTATATGACCAGAGAGATAGCAGTTGCATTTTCCTACATGTTAAAATGTGTTTTTATTTCAGATTAGAAAATGGGGTAAGAGGAACGATTTTTTTTTTTTTTTTTTCAGAAAATGGAGAGATTCCCACGGTTTGGGACCAAGACCCGAGAAAGCATGGTCTGTGCAGTGAAGACTAGTTTGGGGAGTTTGGAGGAGAGGACATGAGTAGTTAAGATTTCTATGACTGTATGTTGGGGTACCTCTGAATAGCCTGGGGAAGGTGTCCTTATGGATAAGATTAAAAAGTTGAGAGACAAATGGAAAGTTGGCACATTGTTTCACAGGTAGCCAGTTCCAGTGGTCTTGCAGCGATGATCATTTCTTGGGGAGAGAGAGTTGAATCTGCCTGTAAGTATGATGGTGATATTTTACATCTTCAGATTGCCACAAACGATATTCAGTCCTGTTTTCAGTTTCACAAATCTTTTTCTTTCTCATATTTTCCATGTAATATGTTTCCATTTTATATTTGTAAATCCTTCCCATTCATATTTCTTTTAAAATCCTCTCAAGAACTATTCATTTTTTATAGTCTAAGAAACAATATTTTGTTGTTCTTTCCTCACTGCACTCACCACATTTTCATTCTTCTGGTACCTTTTATTTCATATTTCTTTAAAATGGAAACTTATTCAGCAAAATTCTGAGGAAACCTGTGTCATAAAAAGCCTCCAACATTTTCATTCTGTCCTTTATAACATTTCTTAACATGTTGTTTTATTTCCTTCCAGTGATATACCATGTAGTATTTTCCATAATTTTCTGTTTTTATGCATCTCATTAATTTTCACATTCCATAATTTTATTTTCATGTTCTTTTTTTTACCTTTTCTTGTTTACTGTTACTTTCCCTCTTTCATATCTCCATTTTTCTTCTTACCTTATGCATAACATTTTCCCAGTCATTTGCAGCTCTGTCTCTCTCATGTTCTTTATTACCAAGAACAAATGCATAGCTGCTTAGTGCACTGTAGGATATTTTATATTCAAAGCTTCTCCTTTTTTAGTGTATGTAACCCATTTTTAAATTGGTTTCAACCCTGAATGCTAAACAAAACTAAAAATGTTTCTAACATCTCTCTCCCTATTTTAGCTGGAAAAATATTCATCCCCAAATATGCTAGTTTACAAAATGTGTACATATTTTACTTGTAAACTTTTTTGTGAAATGATTAAAACTTCAGCATGGGAGCAACTTTATTTCTTCCACTATTATTTTCCACTGTTCTTTAACATTTTCCTACTTTCCAAAGTGTCTCTCCTAATACCCTTGTTTCCATTCTAGTATAACATATTTATTTATTTTCCTAGCTGCTCCAGACCCTTTGCTTGTTGCCATATTTAGCCGTAATTTAGCTGATTTTTAATAATTCTGCCGCTTGTACTACCACTTCACTTTTTTATCACAATCACTAAATCATCTGCATAATACAGGAAATTTGGTGTTCTAAATCCTTTTCCCATCTTCCATTTTACTTCTTTCATTTCAAACCTACATATTTGAATTATTGCATTTGTTACCAGTTCAATCCTGCATATCCTTATTTAACTTCTGTCCTATTTTTATCTTTTTTCCATCTATCTGTTTACCATAACTTTGGCCCATGCTATTTCATAGCAATTTGTATAACATCAGATTTTTTTCTCCTATACCATATGTCTTTAGAATCTTCCAGATTGTTTCATGGCTAACCTTGTCAAAAGCCTTTGCCACATCATGTCACTAGCCTTCTTTACTTCTTTATTTTCTTTCAAAATCATACCTGTTGCTTATTTTACTGTTATGAGCATTTTCTTACTTCTCTTCCCTTTATTCTAACCCCCTACATCCCAATTGTCCTCTAACTTCATTCAAAACTTTTTGCATCCTTTTTTGTATTATTTTCATAAATAATTTTAGTGTGTATTCCAGCATTATCAGACTCAATTTATTTAATAACTTTTTCTTTCTATGTAAACTTTAATTATTGCATCACAAATCCCTTCATCAGTTATTCCTTTCTCTATCCATTCATTTAATATTTTGCAGAATATTAATTTCTCATTTATATTCATCTCTTTTTGAAGTAGTTATAACTTACTTTATTTACTCCTGGTACTGAGTCTTCCCTCTCTGCCTTTATTGTTTCTTCTATTTTTCTCCTAGTATCTTTTTTGTAGAGAATTCTTAAACTTTTCAATTTTTTTTACAATATGTACTTTATTACTTCCTTTTCATATGTTTCTTTGTGTATATCTATTATTTCCTTCTGTGTAAAACATTACATCCATTCATCCTTCTCTTATTTTTGTTTCCCTTCCCGAAAATGGTGAAATTTCCCCTTTTTATTCCTTGTAAAAATAATTTTTATCCAAACAACACATCTTTCATTCTTTTTTTCATATAACTCTTTTATTTCTCTTATTTTCATACCATGTGGTTCTGTTTCATTTCTTTTTCAAATTTCATTATGTATATTCCTTTTCTTTTGCTTTGCTTTTCTACAATCAAAAATATTTGCTTGCATTTTTTTAAATGCACGCTAATCTGTAAAGTTTTCATAATGCATTCATTTCTATATGCTTTTCCTAGAACATCTTATGTTTTAGCAGTCTCTCCGGTCAGGCTTTTTATTATTTCCCTTCTTTTTTTACTTTTCTGTTATTTCCTGTTTTAGCCCATAATGCCATATAATCTGAAAACACAAAAACGTCCAAGTCACCTCTTATTTCTTTCATGTCTTTTGAATACACAACATAATCTAGTTCAGTTCTAAAAGCATTCATGTGAAGTTGTTCAATCTCGCCGTTCATTCTTCACTAATGGGTTTGGAGCCAATCCCTCGGCTCCAACACGGCCGTTAGCAAAGCTCAAGGTTTACCAGTAGCTCGAGACCAAGCCCCTTATCCCATGATGCACTGCTGGAATTACCTCAGATCTAGTTTGCTGCGGCACAGATCTCAGTGGTTCCAGTTTGCTCGAGCCTTCCTTTGAGAAAAAAATTGTTTTTCGCAAGTTGTTTCTTATCTTTCTTATAATATTTACTTAGACATTTATATAGCTACTGTAGCCCCTTCGGCTTCACCTTTCCCTTAGTGCTTTACTATATTTCTATAGTTGTAATGGCTTCGTATTGGGCCTAGTTATTTAGAGAGTGCATTGTCCTAGTAGGACTTAGAGTGTGTCTGTTTTTCTCCATAATAGTTAATTGTGTTTGTAGTATGTATATTTAGATAGTTATTTACATAGTTTAGGCCTGTTTTTTCCTTCAGGCATAGTTTACAGTGTGTTTTATAACTCAGGCGGGTTTATTTGGGCCTAGTTGCATTTTTTTCAGGCAGTATTTAGGCCTGTGTGGGTTGTGTTTAAAATAAGCCTAAAGTCTTTACTAATATGTCTGAGCAAAAAGACAAACACCGCAGGTATGGATTTAAGAAATGTCTAGACTGTGGGCAGAAGGTGGTTCTCACTGGGCACATTCAGTGCATGTATTGTTTAGGTGCGGTGCACTTACAGGAGTCCTGCAGCATTTGCCATTCCTTTTCTGCAAGGGTTTTTTTGGAGAGGAAAAGGAAGCTTGTGGATAGGGGTTTGCTGAAGCATCATTTTGCTGAAGCCTTGAGTGACCAGGATGGGGCCAGCAAGTCCTCTAAATCCTCTACAGATTCCAAAGCAACTAAGGAATCAATAAAGTCTAAGAAACATGAAGATCCCTGGACTTTGGCTCCACAGCTCTTGGAGCCGAGTGTCTCTTCAGTTCGGAGCTGGCCCACGGTTCTGGAGCCGGTCTCTAAGAGACCTGTATCTCCACTCCTCCAATCTGCACCCTCGGTGCACTTCTCTAGGTCTTCTGTCAGCCTCTTGGATTTGGATATGGACCGATTGGTGCAGAAGCTCTTACAGGCACCAAGCCTTGCTAAATTGTTGTCGGCTCCGACACGAGCGTCGGAACTGAAGATCACCACCCCGGACTTGCTCCTCCTCCAAGCAGTACCGGATCTTCGGAACCGGAGGGGGCTGACCTGCTGATCGTGGAGCCTTTGGAGCAGAGACCTGCTCCGGTGTCATCAGTTCCATCTACTCTGAAGTCCTCTGCGCCGACCAGAGACTCTAGGGACTGACACTCTCCTGTCGGGTCTGGGGAGGATAGTCGCACCGACTTGTTGGGTGCCGACTCTTCCTGTCTGGGCCTCGGCTCGGATGAGCTCGGCTCCTACCTCCAGCTTGGAGCCCACGGCCTCGGTGCGGGAGGGGCTGGCTGTTCCTTCGGGTCCTTCGACTCCTTCTCATCAGAGCCGTGATGCTTTCAAAGCCATGAGGAGAGTCTTGTCCCCAAAGACATCCTCAACACCAGGTCTGGCCTCTTCTTCCCTCAAAGCGCCTGTGTCCACTTCTGCCTCCATCTTCCAGGCCAAGCGTAGAGACCCTGAGCCTCAGGTAGCCCCATAGGGTGCCCGTTGCTCTTCCAAGATCTCCCCAGAGGCTCCCACTGAGGAGGTTCCCAGGAAGAGATTGGGTAAGAGGAGACACTTGGACTCCCCACAGGAGTCCTTGATATCAGACACTGACTTGGATGAGTCAGAAGATTCCCCACAATCCCCCTCTGAAGATATCTCCTTTGCGGAAATACTTGAGATCGTTAGGCAGAGGGGTGATTGGCAGTCCAAAAGCCCACTGAGGACGAGTCAGTTCTCCTGAAGGCTTTCGGGTCTCAACCTTCCACCTCTTAGGTGTCTCCGCCCTTCAATGAGCTCATGCAGCTGGTCTCTCGGAGGGCGTGAGAGTCACTGGAGTCCATAGAACCTGTCTCTCAGAGGCCTAACAAATTTATTTCTGCCCCCATGGATAAAGCCTTCTTGACCAAGGGGGGAGTCCCTGTTGATGCCATGGTGGTGGTGGTGGCCACCAAGAAGGAAATGTCAGAGACTTCCTCATCGATCCATCCTCCTAACAGAGAGTCTAGGATCATGGATCGATACGGGAAATGCATGTTTAGTTCAGCGACTTTTACACTCTGATCTCTGAACTATTTGACCCATTTTACCAGACTGCAAAGAGATCTCCTTAAGGAGTTGGGAGATACTCTTCAGGGTGCTGTAGCTGCAGGGGCTTCCGACAGAGTTGCCGCCCAGCTTGCTGCCCTAAATTCCATTGTGAACTCGTCCTTGCGGCTCATATCTTATGCAGCCGATGGGATGAGTAGGGCAGCGGGTACAGGAGTTGCTTTACGAAGATATTCCTGGATGCACTTGTGTTCCTTCGTGGAGCCGTTTAAGTCTTCATTTGTCAACACCCCTTTTGATGGCTCATCTCTTTTTGGGCCCAGAGTGAAGGAAACTTTCACCGGGTGTGAGCAGGAGGGAAAGACTCTGTCTGCCGCCAGAGTCCGCTTTTCCACCGCTACGCGGACTTACCCCAAAGGCCATAGGGGTGGGAAGATGTGGTTCCGAAAAGCCCAAGGAGCCTTTCAGGACACACGTGGTGAACACCCCTCTTGGGGCAGAGGAGGGTGTATTAATGGAAGACGCCGCCCTCGTGGCAGAGGGGGTCCTCAGCACCAGGGTGACAGAGATCACTTCTCAGGTCATCCCTATCGGCGCTCCTGAAGGGAGACCTGACTGTCCTGCTCTGGAGGCAGCCAGGGGTCATTTATCTTTGTACCCAGACGCCTGGCGAGATATAACAAACGACAACTGGGTACAAAGTATTATTTCCAGAGGGTATTTCATACCGTTCTCCACTCCACCCACACCCCCAAGGATAATCCCGGATGTTCCACCCAGTTACAGGGAGCAAGCAACTATAGAGATTTGTAAGTTGCTAGAAAAAAAGAGTCACCCAGCCAGTCCCAACAGACCAGATAGGATCCGGAACTTACTCAAGATTCTTTTTGGTTCCAAAGAAAACAGGGGACTGGAGACCTGTTTTGGACCTCAGCAGACTCAACCAGTTTGTCAAGAAAGAGAAGTTCCGGATGGTCACGCTACAGTTTATACTTCCCTTCTTAGGGAGAGACCATTGGATGCGCTCAATAGATCTCAAGGATGCTTACTACCACATAAAAATGGCCAGGCCATCCAGCGATCATTTGCGTTTCCGGCTGGGAGCCAATCATTATCAATTTCGGACCCTGCCCTTTGGTCTCACTACAGCCCCCAGAGTGTTCACCAAATGCATGGCAGTAGTCACGGCTCACCTGAGGGGCATCTAGGATTCCAGATGTTTCCGTAACTTGACGATTGGCTCCTTACCTCCACCACCAGGCATCAACTCATTCAGGCAAGAGAATACACTATGACACTCTTGCAA
The DNA here is from genome assembly GCF_019279795.1 of Protopterus annectens. NCBI lineage: Eukaryota > Metazoa > Chordata > Ceratodontiformes > Protopteridae > Protopterus > Protopterus annectens. The sequence continues at coordinate 1,503,172,059 of NC_056744.1, forward strand.
ACACTTAGGCATTACGATCAACTCAGAAAAGTCTGCCTTATTGCCATCGCAGCATATCGTCTTTATAGGGGCAACGTTAGACACTTCAACCACCACTCTACGACTACCTATCGAGAGAGTCTTTCTTCTTCGCCAGCAGGTCAGCTCTTTGGTATCGAAGGACAGTTACCTGCCGCAGAAGCTTTAAAAGTCTTGGGTTTGATGGCTGCAGCGATCTTGGCCATACCGTTAGCAAGGATGCATATGCGGATTCTTCAGTGGCTGCTGTTCACTCAATGGTCTTATCAGAACTTCCAATGAATCACATGATTTTAATTATGAACTCCTGCAAGAGAGATCTCCAGTGGTGGTTGACTTCTCTTCATGTAACCATAGGATGCCCCTGTGTACTACCCCCTACAGTAGCCACTGTGACCACGGACGCTTCCCTGATAGGGTGGGGGGGGGCATTTTCAGGGGAAGACTGCCAAAGGCACATGGACAGATCAAGAGACACATCTGCATATCAATGTCCTGGAGATGAGAGCAGTACTTCTAGCATTGCAGTACTTCCAGGACTCTCTTCCTCTAGGGACAATTGTGATTCAGACAGACAATATGTCAGTAGTCTTGTACTTGAACAAGCAAGGTTGGACCAAGTCTTACCCCCTTTGCCGAGAAGCACTCAGAGTTTGGCTGTCTCCTCCCAGCGCTTTCTGTTGAAAATGCACATCCCTGGGAGATCCAGTGTGATAGCAGGCAAACTGAGCAGGGCAATCTTGTTGCCTCATGAGTGGTCCCTCAAGCAAGAGATTGCGGACAGGATTTTCCGCAAATGGGGCCAGCCTTGCTGCAATCTGTGTGCCAGTCACATCAGCACAAAATGCAGAAGCTACTTTCCCCTGATTCCCCCTACGGGAGAACCCCAGAGAGACGCACTCGTACACGATTGGTCCCCGGGTCTCTTCTATGCATTTCCACCAATTTTGCTAATACCCAAGTTTCTACAGAAGGCAGTGTCGCTGGGGAGGACCATCATTCTTATAGTCCCTCATTGGCCTCGGCAGATTTGGTTCCCATTTCTTCATCATCATGTATTGGGGGATCCATGGATTCTGGACCCAGTTCCGGACCTTCTGACATCCGTCGGAGGACCTCCATCCTTCATTGTCACTGAAGCTCACAGCTTGGCTGCTCCAGTTCCCCTCATAGCCAGGCTTCATGATCTTTCTGATGAGACAAGGCAGATCCTCTTGTCTTCCCACAAGCCATCTACCAGAAGATTATATCTTAGTAAGTGGAAGAGATTTTCCATATGGGCTTCTAAGCAGAACATTGATCCTTATCAAGCCCCTTTGACATCCATTTTAGAATTCTTGACTGCGATTTTTAATAAAGGTGCTGCAGCTGCTACAGTTTGGGTCCAGTTGGCTGTTATATCTAACTTTCATCTTGGAGTGGACGGGCTGAACATTATGGCCCACAAGTTGTCCAAGGCCTTTCTCAAAGGAACCTTTCACATGAGGCCTCCAGTGAAGACTCCTTATTCTCCTTGGAATCTAAACTTTATGTTGTCCCATATAATTCTTCCCCCATTTGAACCAGCATCTTGTGATCTAAAATTTTTATCCTGGAAAACCATAAACCATATTTCTGGTGGCTATTACTTCTGCCCGCAGAGTGTCAGAACTTCAAGCCTTATCTATCAGCCCTCCTTATTTGATTTTCCATGCTGATAGAGTATCTCTTAGGATAAACCCCTCTTTTTTGCCCAAAGTTTGTCCGTTATCTAATATCACCCAAGTCATTGAGTTGCCAGTCTTCTTCCCCAACCATTCCAACAAACTAGAGTATATGCTGCACAAACTTGACATTCACAGACAGCTCAGATATTATTTGGACAGAACAAAAGATGTTAGAAAATTAGACCAGCTCTTTGTGTCTTTCTCTGAAGCCAGAAAAGGTAGACCAGTGGCTAAAACAACCCTTTCTAAGTGGCTATCTGATTGTATCACCTTTGCTTATTCAGCTGCTAATATGCCTTTATTACACAAGATTAAAGCTCACTCGACCAGAGCAGTTTCTACATCTTCTGCATTCCAAGCCAAATTGCCCCTTGATAACACTTGAGCTGCAGCCACTTGGTCTAAACCTCATACCTTTATTACTCATTACAAAGTTGATAAGGCCTCCAGGGACAGGGCTTCTTTTGGGTCTACTGTCCTGAAGAATGTACTCCCATGAGCCACCCGAGATTGAGGGTGCTAGGGACGCTACACATCAGTGAAGAATGAATGGCGAGATTGAACAACTTCACATTAAGAAGTTATGTACTCACCATAATGTTCCATGTGAGTTGTTCCATCTCGCCTTCATTCTCACGTCATTCCCTCCATCCCCCACCTGGCTGATAGTTGACCTGGAGGCTGGTCTCATCCTGGTTATTCAATCCTTCTCCCTCTCTTGGGAGAGTAGTTCTCTTACAGGTATGTGGTACACTCAGCAAACAAGATCTGAGGTAATTCCAGCAGTGCATCATGGGATAAGGGGCTTTGTCTCGAACTACTGGTAAACCTTGAGTTTTTGTAACGGCCGTGTCGGAGCCAAGGGATTGGCTCCAAACCCATCAGTGAACAATGAAGGCGAGATGGAACGTTATGGTGAGTACATAATTTATTTTCATATGTCGATGCTCATTTTCTTTCCTTTTTTCAACCATCCATGTGCTATAACTTTTCTTTTTACTTTATCTTATGATAGTACTCTCTTTTCTTTGTCAAATTTCAGTTAAAGTCTCTAACCATAGTAGCTAACTGTTAAGTAAATAAGACTTATTCAATTCCCCAATTGTTTTTTTCCTCTCCATCAAAGTAGTTTATAAATAAACTAGTTATTTTTTTTCCTTTTTTCCTTGTATCACATACCACTAATCTTCAAGATACTACTATATCACATCCAGTATCTTATTCTAATTTCTGAATGCTCCCCACTGACCATCTAATCTTTTTTTCCTGTATTTCCTCACTTCTTTTTTATCTTACTTCACTCATCTTGTAGCTAATAAGCATACAATCTCCATACTTATTCTTTTACTACACTCATCCATTACTACACCTCTGGTATTTTGAATGCTGTTTACATTTAGTGCTAATATTCCTAAGTCATCTCCTTCCTTTTTTGTGCCATTACTTCTGTTTTATCTTTTTCTTTTCCATTTCTGTGGCCACTCTCCAGTTGGATTTATCATCTTTTTCTTGTTCTTCTGCCTCAAAACTTTCCTCTTCCCCTTCATGTCCTAATGCTGTATATCTGCTTTTATTTTGTTCTGTAATACTTTATCTTTATAAAACATTTCTATCTCATTCCTTTCATGCTTCTCCATATTATACCTTTTATTATAGTTATCTTACCCATAGTAGTTTCTCCATTAATATGCTCAGGTATATTATCATCAGATTGTCTCTCTTCTCAAATATTATTTTCTTCTTTCCTTTTATAGTGTAGGACAGTCAGGCTAAATCATGTCCACCTTCATTTCATTTTCTACACTTACAATTTGTAGTGATATATCCCAGTTTCACACACTGATCACATCTTCTGTTATAGTCTTGCACCAACCAAGTACCCGTCATTCCAACAAAGAACATTTCTCATTCACAATTAAAACATTTGAAAAATGCTGCATTTTCTGTCATGCATATCCGGTGTCACCCATGCCTCCCACCCCTTGTCCAAAGATTTCTTTCATCCTACATTTTTAACCTCATGCACCTTATTACAAAAAAACAGACACGTCTTTTAACTCGAGTTCTTTTATGTATGGCATTTTGAATTAAATGCAGTCTCAATTTTTGAAAAATATAATCAGTCCAGTGTGCCACTTAACTCTCTCTCTCCACCTTATTCATAAGTTTTTTCAAGTAGAGTAAAAGTCGCAAAAGTAAACTCACAAATACATTTTCTTACTAAGTGTATTAATGCTCTTATGTCCTGTAATTTAAACCCCAAAGATTTATTAATTTATTTATTTGACATATGTTTATCAGGATAGTCTGTCGTGTTGTGTACCCGTTTTCATCAGAGACCCAGATAAAAGATAAAATAATACTGTTCATAACTTCGTACCTGTTAATAGTGTCTTTCTTACAACTGGTCTTTTATTCCATTTTTATTATCCTTGCATCAGCCCTTGTCTTTTTTTTTTCAGGATCGAACTCATTATCTTTCTTGCCTTTATTTATCTTTCTGCATACAAAAAAGTTTTCTGAATGCTCCCAGCACCCTGCTGCCGGGCGCATGCTTTTAAAACCAAGTACTCCACTGGCCAAGCTTACTGCTAAACTGCTCTCAGCTCCTTCTGGTAATCCAGTTAATCTGGCAGCACCCCCTCTATTACCGCTCCCAGCGTGCAGTTCACCATAGTATTCCAACTTCATCAGCATTGGGCTCACCTCAGTCGGTCATCTTCATCCTAACCTCCTCCAACAACTCTGTAACAAAAATCTCTACTATTACAGAGTACGTTTTGTGATAATTTAGTGTACTGTGTTACTCCACTCTCAGCCTGCTGTTTCCTGTCCTATCCATCTAGGAATTTTCCAAGCACTAGTGACAGCCGGTTAGCACCAACTAGTGCTAAAAAAAGGGGGGAGGGACTAGGGGAACTTCCTGAGTTGTCCTGATGAATACAACCTAAAGAGTAAGTTGCTTTCTATTAATAAGAATGCTTTACGGACATAGGTAACTTGTTGACCAGTACCTACAATGACTTATTTTGGGTGTGGATTTCAAACAAAAATGAGTAAACAGTAAACCAGTAGCCCAAACAACACACTGCAGTCTTTATATTTGTATTTATTTATTCATTTTTGCAAAAATCACTTACAACTTGAACATTTGGATTATGACATTAAATTAAATTGATTGTGCAACAAAGACTCTTCATAATGTGAGGAATACATTTTAAGGTCTCACATAACTGTGGTTTGTACCTTGTTTGCTTTTGTTGTTGTAGTAGAAGAATCTAGTCACCGATGAAATTGTCAGGACTCTGTGTGTTACCTTCACTTTGAAATTTGTTCACTTTTAGTGTGTGTTTTTTGAAGATGGTTATAGCAGGTCAGAGTAATTACAATATCTGTCTGGCTGTGACCTCTTTGTTGGTAATATATATTTAAAAAGGGTGCAGTAGGAGGTGCTGTCTGTCTTGCTATGTGATTGGCTTAGATTCATACTAGGCTAACTGCCCATTATGGTCCATGTTAAGCCTAGCCAATTACCCAATGAAAGAATCAAACCTTGTATTTGTAAGGTAAACACCTTAACCATTATGCCAACCTCACAACCCTTTATTGAAGTACAAAAATACAAGCAGTTAACAATTTAAAAGTTGCTTTTCATAATAGGTCAGATATACAGTAAAGAAGAATGCTAATATTTCATAGTCAAAGTTAAGGGGAGTAAATAGTAAGAGGAATAAATAGTAAATGTATAAATTAGGTGAAGAAGTTGAGAGAGAAGTTAGTTCAGAGGTGAATCAGTTAGTGGGTTAAAGAGATGGTTCTAGTGTTAAAGTAATTTGACTGTAGGAGTGGAGGTGAGTGAGAGTAGGAATGGGGAAACAAGTCCAGGAATTTAGTAGGTGGCCTTTTAAAGCTTTTTTGAATTCATGTGCATGGTTTATTTTTCTGATGGGTAAGGGTAGCTTGTTCCAGGATAGGACAGGAGAGTAGCTATATAGGTTTTTGCTTGTAGATTTTTTTAGGCTTGTATATTTTCAGGTCTTTTTGGTCAGAGCTATTGAGGGTTCTAGAAGGGAGTATAAAGAAAGATAAGTGAGGAGATGCCTGGACAGGAGGTGGGCTTGTTGAGGATGGTATGAATGATAGTCAGTTGAGAGAGTAGTAGTTGGTTGGAGAATCTAACCAGTTTAAAGCTTCAAATGACAGATGATGTGATTTCGATGTCTGGTTAGCTGCAAATCTGGCTACTTTTTGGTAAGTAGTTACATGTTTAGATAGGAGAGTAGATTGTAGGTTAGTTAAGATTTGTGAGTTGTAGAGAAGATTGGGGGATGTGGTAGGAAAAGGCAAAAGAGAGTCTTGAGTCTTTTGTAAGAATTTTTTTTATTTCTGTAACGTAAACCTAGTTTTTGGTATGTTTTCTTTATGCGGTGTTGAATGTGCAGGTCAGACTTGAGTTGCTCATCAATGATGGCTCCAAGAAGCTTGGTGCAAGTTTCCACATTAATGACAGTGTGGAGTCGTCGGCATATTGTAAGAGAGGAATGTGGCCAGGATTGATCCTTGGGGAACTCCCATCCTGATAGGGAGAAAGGGAGCTATTGAGGAGAGCCAGGTAACAGATTGCTGTCTGTTAGAGAGATATCTAGAAAACCAGGAGATGGAGGATCTAGAGAGAGTGAGATGAGAGAGTTTGGAAAGGAGCATGGAGTGAGAGACGGTGTCGAATGCTTTAGAGAGGTCTAGAAAGAGACAGGAGATGAGTTTGTTGTTGTCTTTAGCTAGAAAAATAGAATGTGTGAAATCAAAAAGGGTTGTGGTAGTACTGTGGTCAGAATGGAAGCCAATGCTGGGTGGAAATGAGTAGGTTTTCTTGGAATAAGCAGCCCATGAGTTGTTTATGTATACATTTTTCGAGTATTTTGGATAGGGGGCAGTATGGCTATAGGCTAATAGTTAGATAGTTCTATGGAGGTTTCTCCCTTATGGATAGATATGGCATAAAATTCTTTCCAGAGTGATGATACTGTGGATTCGCTTATAGAGCGTTTTTTAAGGATGGAAATGGAGTGGATGATGGAATTAGCAGCTAAGTTAAGGAAGAGTGGAGGTAGGTTATCTGCAGATGGAGAGCAGGGCTTAAGTCTAAGAAGGAGATTTTTTTTTTGTAACTAGTGGGAACTGATTTCAGAAAGAAGATGTTGTTTTGGTTGGGGGTGGGAGGTCAGTGAGGTTAGAGGAGTAAGAAAGGGGGGGGGTCAGTGAGGTTAGAAGAGTGAGAAGTTGGCTTGAGTTTACTGACCGTGTCATTGAAGTAATAGTTAAGTGTGGTAGCGGTTTCAAGGGGAGTGTTATTGGGTAGGGGTTTGGTGTTGAGGGATGGCCTGGGTGGAGAATTTGATAGTATTCCAGAATTTTTTAGTGTTATTGGGATGGGTGGTTTGGAGTAGGAGGTAAATGTTTTTCTTGTCATAGATGACTTGTTTTTTGGTGAGATTACAAAGTTCTCTATAGGTTTGGAGATGGTTTCATTGGGTATATTATGTGAGAACCAGGAAAGAGTGTGGTCTAATACTGGAATGTTGTCATCATGGGGTATGTAAATAGCAGCTATTGTTAGTGTTTTGTAGTTGTTAAATTTGCAGTTAAGAGTTCAGCAGGATGGAACAAGGGGTGTGGGTTGGTCAGTGGAGAGAGGTTGAGGTGATTGCAGTATATTATGGCAACTCCTCTTCCTCCTTTTTTGTTAGGTCTGTCTAGGTGAAGGATGTTGCAGTCCTATCGCCTTTACCGTAAATATTTTATATGGAGTTGCCAAGGTGTATTATTACTGTTCTCATTCATGATGGACCATAGTTTTGAGCTTTCTAATTATTGTCTGCATCCAGAGCAAGCTGCATTGTAAATCTTTCTACTGTCTCTTCTCTCACTTACTTCCTGCATTTTTCCAAATGTGTTTTTGCAGTACCAAAATCAACCCCCCCCCCCAAAATGTACTGGTCTTGATGGTTGAGCTTTTGGGCATTCCAGTAATATTCAACCTAATTTTTTACCTGTTGTATCCTCTCACTCAGACCGTTCTGAATCCATTTGTAAATGTTTCTTCTTTAACTGTTTCCTTCTGTTTTAGTAGTTAGTTTCTGATGCAGCACCATGTAAAGTGCTTTGGTAAAATGAATGTTTGCATCACCGGCTTCCCCCATTCAATACTTCTTTCAACTGCATGCAAACAGACAGGTGCAACCTACCTTATTTAACACTGTGCTGCACATCTCAATTCTTAATAGTGTACATATTCTTTATTTTGCTGATAGAAGCATTTACTTTATTGATTAATAATTCTGTTTTATTAATTTCTATAAAGGTGTTTATTTTATTTTAGAGAATGGGTTACCTGTACATCACCACCCTGTTTGGAGAATAAACACCCTGCAGGAGAACTTTTATTATACAGGTAATTCCTACTGTAAAACAAGTCTGTCACTTCATGGCCCCATATTAAGGTGTTGTGAAGCTGAGACAGGAAAAAAAAAAACACATGGGCTTTATTTACGTTTGCCAAATGTGGCATTGCTGTTTAACAAGCTTAAATTTTTCTTAAAAAAGTAAATAAAAATAATCTTATGTGTGTATTTGCATTTTTGCATGCATGTGCATGTCTGTGACAGAGAGAAAGAGAGAGTTAACACATTTTGATGAAGGTTTTAGCTGATCAGTATAATTACATTATCTGGCCTGCTTTGACCTCATTAGTATATATTTAAACAGGGTGTGGTAGGGAGTACTTCCTGCCTTAGTATATGGAGATTAATGCCCCTCTTTAAAAATTGTTTGTGTCAGATGTGTTTTTTTCAGATAGAAGCATGATCATTTAATTTGGCTAAAAATGAATATGGTTCGTTTAACTGTTATTCAAGAGATGGCCTATCAGAATGCATTTTCTAGATAAAAAGTGGTATGAAACGCTAATGTCTAGCATTGTAGACTGACTTTAATCCTTACTAGTTTACTAACACGTCAGACATTCTACCAAGGGGCAGAGCACAGCCATGCAGTAAAATCATGGACAGTTAAGACACATTTGGGGTGTGGGGTTGCAGTAGCTTGCATGCAGTTTTTTTATTTATTTTTATTTTTTCATTTGCTTGGTCATATTGTGACATCAGAGGCGTATTCACTCAACAAAGTGGCTGTTATTCCTCCTAGGTGTGTGCATCTGTGTGTGGTGGCATGCCTCACAGAACTCCTGGGCATGCATTAATTCCATTATAACATTCTCACTGTTAAGATTTATTGTTTTTGTAAAACTGGCTAAGTAAACCTGTCCTAGATTTGTATTTGAACACTTGCACCACCCTTCTCACTTGGGACTGTGTACCACACCATGTTGTGCTTATTGTTCTCCACCAGTTCATTATTTTATTTTCCCTTGACAAAGAACCAACTGGAAAATATTGTTTTCATTTTGGGGATGTCTTTGTGACGGCTTAAGTGCTGTTTTCTGCATTGACTCTGTTGTCTCACTTTTTCTGCCTGTCCCTGAAGGCCAGCACCTTTCATACCACTAATGGGATCTTGATTTCTCCATTACTGCTATCATATTCCTCCCTGACCAGCCCTTTAACCTACTTGTGAAATTTTGTCCTGCTTTTTCGCAGCATATTGCAGCCTTTATATTAGAACTTTCTGCCAAAGGTCCCAACCCCATCTCTTGCCTATATCCTTCCCCTGTCATGCTGTACTCCACCATCCACCCCTTCATTAATGTACTTTATTTGACCTGTGACCCATTGCATGAAATGTTCACCATTTCCACTCCCTTCTCCTTTACATACTGTACTGCCATCCAGCCAGTTATTTTTTTCCTTTAATGCCAAAAAACATGCTGGTTGATTTGCCGCTCCAAATTGTTCATTAGTTTATATGTTCATAGATGTATTTTAGGCTAATGACCACTAGGGCATTTGTAAGCCTTGTGAAGCTTCCTGCAAGTTGATGTTTCTTTATAGTATGGTACATCTGTAAGCTAGGACAAGACTTACAGGCTGACTGTATCCATTAAAGACGTGGGTGCTAGACTCGGAGTATATTTTCGGTCTTCCATCCACGGGTCCAGGTTTCTCTTAAATAGGGTTAGGGAAGATCTCTGCTTCCCATGGATGGGAAGCCTGTTCCAGAGAAGGAGAACTCTGAGACCCATACCGTCCCCTCCCAACGTGTCCTGTTTATGTTGCAAGCCAAGTTTCAGTCCCTAGATTGAGTAAATCTGATGCTGTTTGTTTTGCCGATATACAAAAGATCCATCTGAGTGGGATCCAAGGATACCTTGTATGCCAGTCATTGATTGATTCTCAACAGCTTGTAGGAAACAAGGGTATAGAGGGGGAGGCTGTAAAGATATCTGTGTAGGACATACTGTTTATGCCCTGTATTCTTTTTGTGAGGAACCTCTGAAGATGTTCCAGTTGTTGCATGTGCCTGGTCAGGTGCAAACCAAAGGGTGTTATACTCAGAGATGGGCCTGATGACGACTGAATACAGTGGAACGATGACTTCCCTGGAGGACTGAATATAGTGGAACAATGACTTTCTTGGACCTTGATGCCATGCCTTTGCTTAAGTTGCACAATATAGAATGATTTCCTTGCTACCTTAGGCATATGTTGGTTGAAAACCAGGTTGCACATGTGCCAAAACCCCTGACTACTTGGCCTACTCTTAAGGGTGTGTTGTCAGTGATATAATTCCCAAGGATGACTGACTTCCCAAAGGGTACTGTTATGCATTTCTTGACACTGAGTTTAAGACATGGCTTTAGCACCAGTTATTTGTCTGTGTTAGTTCTTCCTGTAGTATGTTGGTGTCTTGGGGGTATTCTGTGACTGCACCTTGTTTGCAGTCATCTGCAAACTTAATCAGACAGAAGCCTCTCGACCCTGACTTCTGAAAAGTTGTGCTGTCTGTGGCCTGAATTATATCTGAAAGTACTCACCACATTAACAAATAAGCTACACAATTTATGCTGTTACCCACTCTTTCCTTTTTAGTGGGGTACACTGTCACTCATCCCTTCCTGTATGCTATACACTGCTGCCACAGCCTTTTTGCCTAATGTGTGCCACTTCCACATTATTACTTCTGCTTTCTCTTTCCTTCCCAAAATCCTTGAATCCAGGTACAGCTGCATCTTTTTTTTTTTTTCTGTGCACATTTCTCATGGCTTGATAATGCTAACATTGTGTGCACCCATTGAATGCTGTATAGGGCTCTTAATTTTTGTTTTGCAAAAATCGTCCAACATTGCCTCCCAGTGCCTATCCTTTGTCTCTATTCTTCTGATCTAACACCTTCACCCATTGATTGTCATAATGCAACATCTCTGAGAATGCAGCTAAATTCTTGAAGCCACTGCAGTGATCGTCCAATTTTCTCGTGTGTTCCTTTTCCCTGTTCACTACCACCTTGTTCCAGCATATATAATGACACGATGGCATGCTTTCCTAATTTTCCGCACAAAAAGTATTACCTGGTCAGCTTAGGTAGAGCCTTCAACCACAGCTTACCTTGCTTTTCTCAGGTCTTCTTGAACCTATTCCTTACTTTGCACTCCACCAACAGTAACAACCCACTGACCTTTGCCTCATTATAACATTTCCTTGTCACCATTTCTCTTCTTCTATTCTGAATAGTTATTTCCATGACTTTCTTTAACATTTTCATCATTCCTCTCTGGCACTGTCTTTCAGCCCTGCTTTTTCTTTTTCAGAACAAGTTATACAAACTTTGTTTCACTGAGTGTGGTTCCTTAAATCTTCTGGCCTGCTGAATTTATGAGGTATTTTAAACAGGGAGAGGGAAATGTTTCTTCAGTGTGCTTTTTGTGTTCCCTTATACATCTCCTAATGTGAGGTACAGCAACCAAAAAAAGGTGTATAAATTAAGTTTAGTATGGGGAGGCTTCACCTCTTTCCCCAGTATGGTTTGTTGTGCCTCCTGTTATGATTTTGTTGTGTGATGTTATGTTTGAATCTGTGGTATTTACAGTGAAGTGAGTTTCAGTATATCTGTGTATGCTGTGTATAATACTAAGGTTTCCTGCACTGTGCAGTGGTACAACCGTCATCATTTTTTTCACCATTTCCCCTAGTCCTCGCACCCTCTTCTTCTTCTTTGGTTATCTGCCCACATTTCTCCTCATATCATCTGCTGCCCTCCTATTCTTGCCCCATTCTTCTGTTCCTTCCTGTTTCCTTTCCTCAACAATTGTGTAATATACTAGTCATCAGTCTGAAGCAGACGTAGAAGCATACCATCTTACATACCCTGTGTTATGTTAGCCATTCCAGTAACCTTCCTTTCATTTCCTCCAAGGCTGCTGGGCTTCTCTGTACAGTTCTACTACTGCATCCCTACATCTCTGTCACCTGTACTACTGCTTCACACCCACAATTTCTGATCCTTTCCCTAAATTTCCCCTTTCTTCTGGGCAGTCCTGCAGTTTACCTCAGTGGGTAATGGCTGTGAGCTGTTAACTTGATTCGACCTGTATTGCTGGGCTTGATTCCCTCAGTTTTTGCTTTCAAACTGTACGACTTGAAAAAGTCGCTTAACTGTACAGTGTTTTGCCGTTGAGAATGAAAACGGACACTTCTGTTCAAAGAGCTTACTTAGTTAAATAAATGATGATAGCAGTTGTACAACTCATAATTTCATTGTTTCTTTTCCCACTAACTCAGCCACCCCATCTTATTTAATTTTACGTACACAAAGGTCATGCACACCAACCTTTTTACACTGCAGAATTCAAAGAATGGTGAAAGGGGGTGACATGCTATATGCAGCTAACAGACCTTTGCACTTTCTATTCTATCTTTCAAAGCTAATGACATTTTCATTCACTTACCTAGTGGGGTAGAAGGCAGGATTGAGTTACTTTTGGCTGATGAATGTCTCAAGTGTACCCTTGCATCATTGCAATTATAGTGTTAGCAACTAGTTTAGCAGTGGCTGATGGTGTCTGTTAGGAGAAGTGTATCATTATATAATCGTAGGAAATGCTAAATATCAAGACTGTGTGACCATTTATGCCTTGCCAGTACCCAGACTTTAACTAGATTTTTCATAGAGAGATAGGCTAGTCATACCCATTCAGTTGTCTGTAACTCCTTTTAAAGAAGATACTGTCACTTGATCTGGAGTGGTGGTTTGTTCCAGAGCAAGTATAGTCACTGTGTGATGACTCTCCACTGTGGTTTGGTTATCTTCTGAAGCAGGTTCATATTTCTGGTTGTGGTATTCACTGAGCTGTTTAACTTGTGGAGATGTAAGAGATCTTGGATTGTTGGCATACCAATTGCCCAAAAAGCAAGGCACAAATCACCTGTAAGAAGTGTACGGGGAACAATGCAGATAAATATGTGGGTTTTGTATTGCTGTCTCTGAGAGTGGGGTGGTGGTGAAATTTCCACTGAATTTCTTAGCTAATCTGTTAGCAGTATGTAGTGGATTTGAGTAGGTGATACGTTCAGAGCAATGTTTATTTCTGACGTAAGTAAAAAAGGAATGTTAAGTTGTCAATCTCGCCTTCATTCTTGCTTGATGGGTTCGGAGCCGATCCCTCGGCTCCGACTCGGCACTTGCTAAGCTCGAGAGTCACTTTTACCAGCTCGAGGCAGCCCCATATCCCATGATGCAAGGCGGTAAGTACCCAGATCTCGTTTGCCGCTTCGCTTATGAGGTCCTCCTTTTACCAGCTCCTGGTAAGTGATTAAAATACTTGATATTTTAGCCCCTTTTTACTAAAAACCCTTTAAATTTTAGTTTTAAGTTAATTTTAAAGATTTTCTGACAGAAATTTACCTGTCTCTTTTTATTTTTTAGTCAAACTTTACCCATCCCATCCCCCCCCTGTTAGGGTGTGTGTGTGTGTTTGTCTACTTATACCTTTTTGGTATATTTAATTTAATTTAATTCTTTGACTGGTGTGTGTGTGTGTTGTCTTTCACCATGTCAAAAGAGAGGGTCTCAGGCTTTAAGAAGTGTGACTCGTGCTGTCAGAAGATGTCTCTGACAGACGGTCACACTTCTTGCCTGTATTGCCTGGGGCCTCTTCACCTGCAGGACTCCTGTGCTATTTGTCATTCCTTCAGCCAGAGAGTCCTGCAGGAAAGAAGAAACAAACTGATACTTAGGGGCCTTCTTAAGCCGGAGGGCTCTCCGGCTAAGTCGGCTCCATCCAAATCTGCCAAATCTTCCAAGGCCCAGGCTTCTGTGTCAAAGCCTGCGGCCTCGGCTCCGACTCGTTCTGAGTCGAGATCGGCTCCGGCTGGAGCCGATTCTGGCTTAACTAAGCCTTCGGCACCGATGGCTATCGGTGCCGATTCTGCATCGACCACTTCGGTGTCGGCTCCGATCGGTTCCGACCACCATGTTGCACAGGCATCGGTGTCGGCTCCGACACCGTTACTTTTGTGGCTGCATCGGCTCCGGCTGGAGCCGATGCATCGAGGCTACCTGTCGGCTCCGATATGTTGTCGGCTCCGACAGGGTCTATAGTTTCATCGGTTCCGATGGCTCATTCCAGGAAGAGGTCGAGGTCTCCTTCCTTGGAGCCGATACTTTCGGCTCCGGCTTCACCTCTCCTTTCGGAACGGAGCCATCGGAGCCGATCTTCAAGGTCATCCAGGCTTTCAGACCATGACTTAGAGAGAGTGGTCAGTAGATTACTTAAGTCACAGGCACTGGCCCAAATGTTACATAGTCCGTCTCAACAGGCGACTGTTGGTCCACACCCGTTACAGTTCCTCCTTCAACTCTACCCCAGAGCTTGGAGTTGGAGTCTTCGGAATGGTTACTGCTACGGCTGGAGGACAGATACCCCCTTCTGTTCCTTCAGCCTCTACTCTTATCTCCTCTTGAGACCTTCCTTAGAGGGATTCGTGGTCGGGCTTCCATGGTCTCCTCCGAGGGGTGAGTGGCATCGGACCCTTGTCCGAACCCGCTCTTCCCCTTGGAGCCTCGGCCTTGGTGAGCTCGGCTCCGACATCTGCCTCGGAGACTTCCCTTCGGTGGTCCCTGGAGTTCCTAGTTCTTCGAACGGGTTCTCTCGGACCTGCCTGGGAGGGAGCATTCGAGGTGATGAAGAGTGTGCTGGCCACTGGTATCAGTCAGCAGTCTGTTCCCTTAGCTCCTCCCTCTATAGTGCCTGTTGACATCTCTGCCACTTCTCTTGCTACAGGACCCAGAGATCCTCCGCCTCAGGTTTCCCCATTGGGAATTTCCCCCTCTTCCAAGGATTCTCCTGATGTTTCGGGAGATCCTCCTAGGAAGAGGACTTGTAAGAGGAAACATGTAGACTCCCCCGAGTCTGTCACTTCAGATACTGACTTTGATGAGTCAGAGGGATTCCCTAGATCCCCCTCTGAGGATGTCTCCTTCTCAGACATCCTAGAACTCCTTAAACAGAGGGGAAACTGGCCCACCAACAATCCCTCTGAGGATGAGTCAGTATACCTAGAGGCGTTTGGATCTCGGCCCTCCACCTCCTGGGTGTCTCCGCCTTTCGACCCCCTTATGCAGGTTATTGCCCAAAAGGCGTGGGCAGCTCCTGACTCTGTAGAGCCAGTCCCTAGGAGGCCTTCAAAATTTATCACTGCCCCGTGTGACAAGCAATTCCTCACTAAGGGTGTCCCCGCTGATGCCATGGTGGTGGCTGCTGCCACCAAGAAGGAACTTGCAGATCCTTCCGTGCCGTCCATCCTCCTAATAAGGACTCTAGGACCATGGATAGGTACGGTAAGCGGATGTTTTCCTCAGCGACCTTTGCTATGCGTTCGCTGAATTACCTATGTCACTTCACCAGACTCCAGAGGGATATCCTTAAGGAGCTGGGTGAAGTAGTACAGAATCCTACAGCTGCAGGAGCTCAAGAAAAAATTGCTTCGCAGCTAGGAACCCTTAATTCCATTGCAAACTCCTCCATGCGGCTAATATCATATGCTGCTGATGGAGCAGTAGAGCCGCAGGTACAGGTGTGGCTCTTAGACGCCAAGCCTGGATGCGGCTATGTGACTTTGCAGATCCCTTCAAGGCGTCCTTCACAAATTCTCCCTTTGATGGGTCAGCTTTGTTTGGCCCTCAGGTGAAGGAAACTTTGACCAGGTGCGAGCAGGACGGCAAGACTCTTTCTGCTGTAGGAGTCCGTTTTCCACCCCTTCTAGACCTTACCCCAAAGGACAGAAAGGTGGAAAAATGTGGTTCCGTAAATCCCAAGGAGTCACGCCGGATTCACGTGGTCAGTTTACCCCTAGAGGCAGAGGGGTTAACAACAACAGACGCGCTCTAGAGGCAGAGGGGTCCAAAACCAGGGAAACAGAGAGGCTCTCTCTGACAAGCCCTTTCACCATCCCTGAGATGCTGCCCGGCTGTCCCTCCTTGGAGGCAGTCGGGAAGATTATCACTGTACCCAGAAGCCTGGCATTCCCTCACTCAAGACAGATGGGTACAGTCGATCATATCCAAGGGTTACATAATTCCTTTCGAGGAAAGTCCTTTCCCTCAAATTCCCTTCCAGATGTACCACCGGTCTAAGGGAAATTGCAGAGTTAGAAGTCTCAAAACTACTGCAAAAAGCCATTCAGCCAGTTACAACAGACCATTCAGAGCCCGGAATCTACTCAAGGTTCTTTTTGGTCCCCAAAAAGACGGGAGACTGGAGACCAATATTGGATCTCAGCAGACTCAACAAGTCTGTGAGGAAGACAAGATTCGAATGGTCACTCTTCAGTCAATTCTGCCCTTCTTACAGAAGGACAACTGGATGTGCTCAATAGATCTTCAGGATGCGTACTATCACATCAAAATTCACAGACGCTCCAGGAGATTTCTCCGCTGGCTGGGGTCCAGTCATTTCCAGTTCAGAGCCCTGCCCTTTGGTCTCACTACAGCCCCAGAGTGTTCACCAAATGCATGGCAGTGGTCACGGCTCACCTGAGACGTCAAGGATTCCAGGTGTTTCCGTATCTCGATGACTGGCTCCTGTCAGCCACCACCAGGCATCAGCTTATACAAGCCAGGGATTACACAATAAATCTTTGTTCTCATTTGGGCATCTCGATCAACTTCAAAAGTCATCCTTATCGCCCTGCCAGTCTATTACCTTCATAGGCAAACTTAAACACTGTTTGGATGTCAGCTACCCTTACAGATCAAAGAGTTTCAGACATTCAGAGTCATGTCAGGATCATTCTGGCCAACAAGAAAGTACAGGCCAGAATGGTTCTAAAGGTATTAGGCCTCATGGCTGCGGCCATTACTCTTCTTCCCTGGCTCGATTCTACATGCGCCTTCTTCAGTGGATGCTGTTCACACAGTGGTCGTACCAACAACTTCCTATGCGTCACCAGATTCTGGTGACACAGACTTGCAAAGATCATCTTGCTTGGTGGATCACATCTCCTCAGGTTCACCAAGGCAGGTACTTTGTACCCCATCCCCGATAGCCACTGTCACCACGGATGCCTCCCTGATCGGGTGGGGGTCATGATCAGGGCAGGATGGTTCATGGGACGTGGCAGCCGTTCGAGTACCATCTGCACATAAATGTCCTGGAGATGAGAGCAGTGCTTTTAACGCGTTGCAAGCCCTCAACGACTTTCTTCCCGTAGGGACAATTGCAGTCCACACAGACAACATGTCTGTAGTTTGGTATATCAACAAACAGGGCGGAACCAAGTCCTACCCCTTGTGTCGAAGCGCTCAGACTATGGCAATGGGCGATCTCCTCTCATCGGTTTCTGGTAGCAATGCATATCCCTGGGAAAACCAACATTGTAGCGGACAGATTGAGCAGAGCTATTCTCATGCCTCACGAGTGGTCTCTCAAGCAATCTATAGCGGAAGAGATTTTTCTGGAATGGGGTCGTCCATGTTGCGATCTTTTGCTACTCCCCAAAACAGCAAATGTCCAGACTTCTTCTGTCTCTTCCCTCTACCAGGCCATCCCCCCAGAGACGCTCTGACCCAGGATTGGCCCCAGGGACTTCTTTATGCCTTCCCTCCATTTCCTCTGATCCCTCAAGTTATCCAGAAAGCTACCGCTTTGAGAGCCAAATTGATTCTCATTGCCCTTACTGGCCTCGACAAGTTTGGTTCCGTTCCTCCATCATCACCTTTTGGTGCAGCCGTGGCATCTGGACCCAGTGCCAGATCTTCTGATTCACCAATCGGGTCAGCTGCACCGGTCTATCCCTTCTCTCAACCTCACAGCATGGTTGCTCCACTTCCTTCCTTAGCCAGGCTTCCTTTGATCTCTAACCCAGTTGGAGACATCATAGTACCGTTAAAATCCTCTACCAGGAGGATTTATACAAGCAAATGGAAACGTTTCTCTTATTGGGCTAAGGCCAAGAATATTGATCCTTTCACTGCCCCTGTTCAGGCAGTCCTGGACTTCTTAGCAGAGATTTTTCATGCAGGCTCCTCTTCTTCCACAGTCAGAGTTCAATTGGCTGCTATCTCCAACTTTCATGTCGGGATAGCAGATCATAATATTATGTCCCATAGGCTCTGCAGGGCCTTCTTGAAAAGAATTTTCCTACTAAAGCCTCCAATCAGGAATCCTCCTCCTCAGTGGGATCTAAATTTAGTGCTGACATCCTTGATTCTTCCCCCCTTCGAGCCAGCTGTTTCTTGTTCCCTGAAATTTCTTTCTTGGAAAACTTTATTCCTAGTGGCTATTACATCGGCCAGGAGGGTGTCTGAACTTCATGCTCTATCGGTTCGACCCCCCTATTTGGTTTTTCACAAAGACAGAGTATCTTTGAGAACTAATCCAACCTTTTTGCCTAAGGTCGCTTCAAAGACCAATTTGAATCAGTCCATTGATCTCCCTGTATTTTTCCCAAACTACTCAGACAGAGCTGAACAAAAGCTACATTATCTTGATGTCCACCGTCAACTTAGATATTATTTGGACAGAACAAAAAAATTTAGAAAATCTGATCAACTTTTTGTTTCCTATGCGGATAATAAAAAAGGCCTTCCTGTTTCTAAAGTGACCTTGTCCAGATGGCTTTCTTCGGTCATCTCTGAAATTTATCTGCTCAGGGGAAAACAGCTGTGCTCAAAACCTAAAGCACATTCAACTAGGAGCTTAGCTACTTCTACAGCCTTTCAAGCTAGACTTCCTTTAGACACTATTTGTGCAGCGGCCACTTGGGCCACTCCTCACACTTTTGTTTCCCATTACAAATTGGACTTGGCCTCCAGGGACAGAGCCAGCTTTGGCTCTACAGTCCTCAAGAGTCTGTTCCATTGAGCCACCCAGGATAGAGGTGCTAGGGACGCGGTCCCATCAAGCAAGAATGAAGGCGAGATTGACAACTTAACATTAAGAAGTTATGTACCTACCATAACGTTCCATGTTAGTTGTCTTCTCGCCTTCTTTCTTGCGACCCTCCCTCCTTCCCCCTGGCCTGGACAGACCTTGTTATAAGAAATTATTATGCTGAAGACCTTTCAGACCTGGTCCTTCTTCCATCCTGTAAGTTTTCTTTCTTCCTTTGGGAAGTGTTTTTTGCTTGGTGCTATTGCCCTTTGTCATCAAACGAGATCTGGGTACTTACCGCCTTGCATCATGGGATATGGGGCTGCCTCGAGCTGGTAAAAGTGACTCTCGAGCTTAGCAAGTGCCGAGTCGGAGCCGAGGGATCGGCTCCGAACCCATCAAGCAAGAAAGAAGGTGAGAGAAGACGACTAACATGGAACGTTATGGTAGGTACATAACTTCTTATTTATCATCATCCTTGGCTTCACTACTAGTCTAAGTTCATGGGATGCCTTTACCTTCCTGATGGTATTTTTCAGTGCTTTTGATACCTTTTTGATGTTGAACTTGTTTTGTGGGTTTTCAGTTGTGCTGTGTATTCTAAGAAGTACTTTTCTTTTATTGTATTATATTGTCTATGCATGCTCACTGCTAGGCTGGCTTGCTTGCTCTTGACTGTCCCACTCTATTTTGTTCTGATAGGAACTGTCTGGTTAGTATATACAGCTAGGTGAGCATGGAGTTTATTTTCATGACTACTAGCCATGTCAATATTTTTGAGGTTACAGTTCTGCTTGAATTTTGAGACTTCATCTTGGAATTGCAGGTGGTTAGTACTTTTGAAATGTTTCAGTACTGCATGTATTTATATTTGATGGCTTTGGATTTTGAAGGAAGTTGTTACCAGTTTGTGGTCAGACTTAACTGTACAAGAGTGTACTCGTAGGATAGTGCACATAGATGCTATATTAGTAAGGACTAGGTCAAAAGTATTTTGTTCTCTAGTGGGTTCTTTGCTTATTTGGTCCAGGGAGTTGTAGGTTATGCTCACAAATTCCCTGGTTTCATAAACATTTGAGGTATAGGAATCCCAGTTTATCGAAAGATGGCTAAGGTCGCACAGGATGTTGAAGTTCCTGTGCATCTGAAGTTCATTCAGCATATTTAGGAGTCAAATTCGGTTTTCAGGGGGCATTGAAGGGGTCCAGTAAAATGCTTTGATCTGACAGTTGTTCTTATTTAGTGTGCTTTGTTTTTCCTGTGTCTCTAGGAATCTACCTCAAGGTAGTCTAGTCTTTAACAAATATGGATACTCTATCACAGTTCCTATTGGGCCTTCAGGCATCTTGGTATAGTGTATGTGCCTTCTGCACTTTCAAACCAGGTTTTGGTAATAATACACATACATGAATGTGCTCCAAATGCTATATGGTGTCATGGTCAGGCAATTTTTTATTTAGACTCCTAGCATTGAGCAGTGCTACCTTGATGTCGGGTTCTTGATTTTTTTAAGGCAGTGAGATCCATTAGTGGGACTCCTGTTTAAAATGGCACTGTGGGGATAGAAAAGATTATTTAGCCAGTATGTGGAAGCCTCGGAATGAGATATACAAGCAGTCCTTGGCAAAGCAAGTAGGACTGTACAGAAACTCATCCTAAACTGACACTTCCTGAACCTCCCCTTGAATGACACCATTTAGCCAGCCAGTTGTTGAAACCAATCATCTTTTTCTTTGTATGTCAGTATCATTCTCGGAGAAGGAAGGATTCAACTCATTACCATGGTCTTTCCTGCATTTTTGTGACCTGAAATATCTGTCTGCATATCCCTCAGGGTTTGCATACCAGGGTATTTACACCTTTTGTACAAGTGCCATCATTTTGTGTAAACACCATTATATTTTCCATGCAAAAAAAGAAGCTAAAACACATTTGTTTCTTTTCAGGTACAAGAAACTTCTGAGGTTACAGCTGCTACTTTTCCTGAAGAGGAATCACAGTTTGTGAGCAGATCAAAAGAGGACTTTGACCAGGAAGTCATGCCTCAGAACTCTGAAACCTTAGTTTCAGCAGGTAAGTGTGGCCACACATTAGAAACAGAGACCTTTATTCTGATAGCCTGCATGCTTCTTTTTAAAACTGCCTTCCAGGATAATTCACAAAATTTCACTTTACATGCAAAAAATAGAAGTTATGTTCTTACCATAACGTTCCATGTTAGTTGTCTTCTTCTCGCCTTCTTCTTGCTGGATGGGTTCGGAGCCGACCTCGGCTCCGACTCGGCCACTCTAAAGCTCGAGAGTTGGTTCCACCGGCTCGAGGCTCCCCTTATATCCCACAATGCTAGGCGAGAGTTACCTCAGATCTCGTTTGTAAGCTAACCCCAGCTTATAACAGAAACAGTATAACTGTAAAAAACAGAATCCACCTCTAAGAACAGGAAGAAGAAGGGTGACCTACATCCTGAAACAAGAAATATGCATAATAGCATATAGCTAAGAAAGAGGTGGCAGAAAGAGAGGTCACGATCACAACTCCTCTAGGTCTGTCCAGGCCAGGGGGAAGGAGGGTGGGACGCAAGAAGAAGGCGAGAAGAAGACAACTAACATGGAACGTTATGGTAAGAACATAACTTCTATATGTTAAGTTGTCTATCTCCTTCATTCTTGCTGGATGGGACCGTCCCTAGCACCTTGTCCCGGTGGCCTAACGGAACAGACTCCTGAGAACAGTGGAACCAAAATTAGCTCTATGCCTAGAAGCTAAATCCAACTTATAATGGGAAATAAAAGTGTGAGGAGTAGCCCAAGTAGCCGCTGCACAAATGGTGTCAATAGGCAGTCTGTCTTGGAAGGCTAGAGAAGTAGCCAAAGCTCTGGTGGAATGTGCTTTAGGCTTATTAGGCAGTTTTGGTGTCTAATCTCATAAACAAGGGTAATCAGAGATGTTAGCCATCTGGATAAAGATACCTTTGAAACTGGAAGTCCCTTTCTGCTTTCCGCATAGGAGACAAACAGTTGATCAGATTTTCTGAATTGTTTCGTCCTGTCCAAGTAGTACCTTAATTGACGATGAACATCCAGACAGTGTAATTTTTGTTCAGACCTATTTGAATACTCAGGAAAAGACAGGGAGGTCAATGCACTGGTTTAGATTTGATGTTGAAACCACCTTAGGCAAAAGGACGGGTTAGTTCGTAGGAAACTCTGTCCTTATGGAACACAAGGTAAGGAGAACGACAACTGAGTGCTTGAAGTTCTGAAATTCTTCTAGCTGATGTGATAGCCACCAGAAAGAGAGTTTTCCATGATAATAACTTTAAGGAACATGAAGCTGCAGGTTCGAAGGGAAAGAATCAAAGAAGCAAGAACTAAATTTAGGTCCCAAGGAGAAGGAGGATTTCTTACAGGAGGTCTGAGAAGAAAAACTCCTTTCAAAAAGGCTTTGCAGAGTTTGTGGGACATTAGGGCAGATTCAGAAATACCCACATGGAAATTAGAAATAGCCGCCAATTGAACCTTAAGAGTAGATGGAGATGAACCTGCATGGAAAAGTTCAGCAAGAAAATCAAGGACTAGTTGGATGGAAGCGGTGAAAGGATCTATGTCCTTTCCTTGTGCCCAATATGAAAAACGTTTCCACTTACTCAAATAAATCTTTCGAGTGGAAGATTTATGGAAGCTATCAAAATATCTCTAACAGAGTGAGATAATTGAGGAAGCCTGGCTACGGTTGGAAGTGGAGGAACCAAGCAGTGAGGTTCAGAGAGGGGAGGGAGCGATGAAACTGACCCGACTGATGGATCAAAAGATCTGGAACTAGGTCCAGATTCCACGGTCGCTCCAAAAGAAATCGATGCAGAAAGGGGAACCACACTTGCCGAGGCCAGTAAGGAGCAATGAGGATCAATGAGGCCTTCTGAGCGATAGCTTTCTGTGTTACTTGAGAGATCAGTGGGAAAGGTGGAAATGCATACAGAAGTCCCCGGGGCCAAACTTGGACTAGCGCGTCCCTGCTGGGTTGGCCTGGTAAAGGGAATAGAGTGAAGTATTCTCTGCACTTGCTGTTTTGGGGAGTAGCAAAAAGATCGCAGCAAGGCTGACCCCACTTGAGAAAAATCTCTCTCACTACAGAGTCTTTCAGAGACCACTCGTGAGGCATGAGAATAGCTCTGCTCAACTTGTCCGCAATGTGATTGGACTTCCCGGGGATGTGCGTTGCTGTCAGAAAACGCTGAGAAGAAATCGCCCATTGCCACAGTCTGAGTGCTTCTCGACACAGGGGGTATGATCTGGTTCCGCCTTGTTTGTTGATGTACCACACTACAGACATATTGTCTGTCTGGATTGCAATCGTTCCCAAAGGAAGAGAGTGTTGAAGGGCTTGCAACGCTAAAAGCACTGCTCTCATCTCCAGAACATTTATGTGCAAGTGGCATTCGTTTGGTTGCCATGTGCCCTGGACTGTCCTGCCCTGATAATGCCCCCCCCCACCCGATCAGGGAGGCATCCGTTGTCAGAGTAGCAACCGGAGGAGGTGGAACAAATGGTCTCCCCAACAGGAGCTGGGGGGAAGACATCCACCACATGAGATGCTTTTGCACGCCATGTGATCATAATGGTGTGAGACATTGGAAGTTCCTGGTATGACCATTGAGAAAAAAGCATCCACTGAAGGATCCGCATGTGGTATCTGGCCAATGGAAGGAGATGTATGGCCGCTGCCATGATTCCCAACACCTTTAGAACTAACCTGGCTTTGGCTCTGTTGTTGTTGAGAAGTAGTGATACTAATTTTTGAATGTCTGATATCCTTTGGTTCGTTAGTGTTGCAGACATGTTTACAGTATCTAAATTTGCGCCTATGTAGGTAATAGTACGACAAGGCGACAAAACAGACTTTTCGCAATTTATTGAGATACCCA
Source organism: Protopterus annectens (assembly GCF_019279795.1). Lineage (NCBI taxonomy): Eukaryota > Metazoa > Chordata > Ceratodontiformes > Protopteridae > Protopterus > Protopterus annectens. The sequence continues at coordinate 1,503,196,030 of NC_056744.1, forward strand.
GTTTTTGACAGACGCGAAAAGTGTAATCTCTGGCCATCAGAAGGAGATGCTTGGTGGGAGCTGTGAGGAGCCAGTCGTCCAAATATGGAAACACCTGGAATCCTTGTCGTCTCAGGTGAGAAGCTACCACTGCCATGCATTTGGTAAACACCGGGGCAGTGGTGAGACCAAAGGGCAGGGCCCTGAATTGAAAATGACTGGTTCCCAGCCTGAAGCGGAGGAATCTTCTGGAGCGTCTGTTCATCTTTATGTGATAGTACGCGTCCTGAAGGTCTATAGAGCACATCCAGTTTCCTTTCCCCAATAGGGGAAGAATGGATTGCAGCGTGACCATCCGAAATCTTGTTTTCTTGACCGATCTGTTCAAGATACTGAGATCCAAAATTGGTCTCCAGTCCCCTGTTTTCTTTGGAACTAAAAAGAACCTTGAGTAGATTCCGGATCCTAGTTGGTCTGCTGGCACTGTCTGAATAGCTCTTTTTGCAAGCAGTTTTGAAATTTCCAAAGCTGCTATATCCCTTTGAGCGAGAGGAACATCTGGAAGGGATTTTTGACTGATTTGGAAAAGCGAAGAAAGGGAATAGAATAACCTTCGAAATGATGGACTGTACCCATTTGTCTTGTGTCAAGGATAGCCAGGCTTCTGGGTACAGTGACAATCTTCCCGACTGCCTCGAAGATGGGCAGTCGGGCAACACCTCAGGGATGCTGAAAGGGCTTATCGGAGGACGTTCGATTGCCCTGGTTCTGCGGACCCTCTGCCTCTAGGGCGACGTCTACCATTATTGTTCCCCTCTGCCTCTGGCGGGAACCGACTCTGTCGTCAGGCTAAGTCCCTTGAGATTGTTTACGGAACCACATCTTTCCCCTTCTGGCCTTTGGGGTAAGGCCTAGAAGGAGTAGAAAACGGACTCCGACGGCAGAAAGGGTCTTGCCATCAGTCTCGCACCTAGTCAGGGTCTCTTTCACTTGTGGACCAAAAGAGATGATCCATCAAAAGGGAGTTCGTGAAAAGACGCCTTGAAAGGTTCCGCAAAATTGCATAGCCGCATCCAGGCGTGCCTACGTAAGGCTACCCCTGTTCCTGGCTCTGCTCGCTCCATCGGCCGCATAAGAGAGGAGGCGCATGGAGGAGTTGGAAATAGAATTAGGATAGCCAGCTGCGTGTTCATTTTCTCTTGAAACCCGCAGCTGTAGGGTCCTTCAGCATTTCACTCGCTTCTTTGATCAAGTCCCTTTGAAGACGAGTGAAATGGCACAGGTAATTCAGCTAACGCATAGTAAATGTCGCTGAGGAGAACATCCGCTTCCGTACCTATCCATGGACCTAGATTCCTTGTTAGGTGGATGGACAGGCACTGAAGGATCGGCCAGTTCCTTCTTTGTGGCGGCAGCTACCACCATAGCATCCACAGAGACTCCTTTTGATAAAAATTCCTTGTCTGATGGAGCTGTGATGAATTTGGAGGGTCTCCTGGGAGTGGGGTCCACTGAATCAGGAGCCGTCCATGCCTTTTTAGCAACCACCTGCATGAGGGGGTCAAGGGGGACACCCAGGAGGTGGAAGGACGAGAGCCAAACGCCTCAAGATACACAGATTCGTCCTCCGAAGGGTTGAGGGCTGGCCAATTTCCCTCTGTTTAAGGATCTCCAGAATGTCTGCAAATGAGACATCTTCAGAAGGGGAACGGGGAACCCTCAGAATCATCCAGATCTGTGTCCGACGTGATAGACTCAGGTGAGTCAATGTGCTTCCTCTTGCACTTCCTCTTCCGAGGGGCTCTTCTGCCAAATCAGGAGAGGCCTCGAAGAGGATGAAATCCCCAAAGGGAGCTCCTGAGGAGTTGGCTCTCTGCGGTCCGGGATGAGGGAGTGAGTCGACTTACCCTGAGGCAGCATAGAGGGAGGGGCTGACGGAGCCGACTGTGGAGTAGAGCCAGGCTCTAACACACTCCGCATGACCTCGAAAGCACCCCTGTCAGGCAGAGCCAGAGGTCCCCGCTCCGAGGAGCTAAGGATCCCCCTCGGCACCGACAGTGATGGCTCCGAGGCCGATGTCGGAGCCGAACTCACCAGCGCCGAAGCACCGAGAGGGAGAGGAGGGTCGGACAAGGGTCCGATGCCACTCACCCCCTCGGAGCCGACGAGGGAAGTCCGGCGCCGAGATTCCTCCATGGAAGAAAACGGAGCTGACGACGGAGCCGAAGACAATTGTCTCGGCTCCGAGGTGACCACAGTCTCGGTTCCGACACGACCCGGCTCCGAACTCAAGAGAGTCGAAGGAGGAAGGAGTTGATGGACCGGGGCAGGCACCGACTGATGAGTCAGGCTCTGAAGCATCTGGGCTAGTGCCTCGGACTTGAGTAGTCGACTCACCACCCTCTGAAGGTCATGATCGGACAGCCTCGATGACCTAGAGGAATGAGACCTTTGGCTCCGTTCAGACAGCAGGGGAGATCCTGGAGCCGAATGAACGGAGCCAAGAGAAGGTGACCTAGACCTCTTTCTGGTTGTCGGCTCAAGATCTTGTCGGAGCCGACACGGGTACCTCGATAACCTCGGCTCTGGCGAGCCGAGAAGCCACAGAAACTGTGGACTGAGTCTTATCGGCTCCAGCCGAGCCGATAAAGGCAAAGGTTGAACAACCTGAGGTCTCGGCTCAGAAGCCGGAGCCGAAGACCTCGATGCCTTGGAGGGCTTCCCTGTTGAGACAGACAGGGAATCCTCAGGCTTCAACAAGCCTCTCAAAATAAGCTTGTTTTTCTTTCCTGCAGGACCCTGGGGCTGAAGCCATGGCAGACAGCACAGGAGTCCTGCAGGTGCAAAGGCCCCAGACAATAGACACAAGAAGTGTGAGCGTCTGTCAGAGACATTTTCTGACAGCACGCATCACACTTCTTGAATCCGGAGACCTTTGCTTCTTTTGACATAGCCTAACTGGTGAACACAAACACACACTCAAACACACCAGTTATACCCTGTCAGAATAACAACTTTAGTAAAAATACTAAAAAAATAAAGTACAATAAACAGTAGTACACTACACAAACACTCCCTAGGGAAGGGAAGGCCTAAGGCCCAAGGGAAGAACTAAAAGTTCTTTTAACAAGAAACGGGAAAAAATTAGGTTCGGGGATAAAGTTCAATGAACTATACTAATTTAAGAATTATTAAACTAAAAAAGGGGTAAAAAGAGTAACTTTTTATAGAAAAAGCTAAAACTCACCAGGAACCGGTAGAACAACCAACCTCGAAGCTGTAGCGGCAAACGAGATCTGAGGTAACTCTCGCCTAGCATTGTGGGATATAAGGGGAGCCTCGAGCCGGTGGAACCAACTCTCGAGCTTTAGAGTGGCCGAGTCGGAGCCGAGGTCGGCTCCGAACCCATCCAGCAAGAATGAAGGCGAGATAGACAACTTAACATGGTTCTGTTCCCCTCACATGCGTAACGCTTCTGCTGTTATCAGCTTTTCTTTCAGTAGGTTACAGTGATTATTGAACACTCTCTTAATGCTCCACTTCACATTTTTAATATCTTCTGCTTTACAACATCGGCATTGTTTCCAAACATTGATGTCCTTACATATGAAAAAGAGCCTGTGTCTTGAAAGCTTTGCTGTTTGTTATCTTCATTAAATTTTACAAATGTTGGAACAGTGGTTGTTTTTTTGTCTTGAATTTTTTCTGTTTAACCACTGGATCTTAAGCTACCTGGAGCACAATATTTTGTTTATTTGTTTATTGATGTCAAGGCTAAACCTATGGATGTTCTTGTGGGTCATAAGCATTTGTTTAATGCTTCTGTTGCGGAATTAAGTCCCTGCAAGAAAAGGGTAAGGCCTTACAGGAGTTGAAGCATATTTTTGTTTCACCTATTCCCAAGTTTCAGAGGAATTACCCTAACAAGCCTGCCTTTGTCAGTAGACAGTCTTGCCCTCCCCCAGGGATAAAAAGGTTGGTAGAAGGGCTCCACCTGGTAAGGCTACCTAAACTCCTTCTACTCAGAGCCACCTTTTCCTGACAAACCAGTTGCTGTCTGACTATCCTTGTCCTGTTCTTACTCCCATTCCTCTTTCTCAACATCTTTCCCTCTCCGTTCCTTTTTGGTTAAAGATCACCCAAGTCTCCCAAATTCTTTCCATCATTTGACAGGATTATTAAATGGTTTAGAAATCCCCCCCCCTTTTTCGACATTCCTCAGCCTCCTCAGGAACAAATGTTGGCTCAAGGAACAATTCAAGAAGTTCCAATCCCTCAGAGGGGGAAGGGATTTTCTTCCATAATGTTCTTGGTCCCCAGGAAAGAAGGCATTTGGAGACCATTCTGGACCTTTCTCAACTAAATACCATTTAGAAGATCCTTTACTTTCAGATGCTGCCCCCTCAAACCTTCTTTCCTGTGCTGCTTCCTCAGGCTTTTCTAGTCTCCCTGGATCTGAAAGATGCTTATTTACACATCTCTGTTCATCCCCCTTTGAGGAAGTTTTTACATTTCTCTGTTGCTTCCTGGCATTTTCAGTTCTCTGCTTTGCCTTTTGGCCTCTCTACTTCCCCAAGGGTCTTCATTAAATGCCTCACTCCTGTGATTGCTTTCTGCAGGTTAAAAGGGATACAGGTCTTTCCTTACCTGGACAACCTGCTTATTCAGGCCTCCTGTACAGAGATATTACTTCAGTATTTAAATTTTGCTGTTTCTGTCCTGCAAATTCTGGGGTCTACTGTAAATTTCTAAACGTCTTCCTGCCTCCTTTTGAGTATCATGTTTTTTCTGGGATGCAGGATTTCAGACTGTTCCAATGATGGCATCCCTGCCTCCTCCCAAGGCTTTAACACTGATTGCTTTCTTTAAATCCATTCTTCCTCTGGCTTCAGTTACATCCAGAGAATTTCTAAGGACTCTCTGTTTTTTGGCTTCCCCCATTCCTATGCTCCTTCTAGCCAAACTCCACATGAGAAAGCTTCAGTGGCTTCTAAAGTCTGTTTGGCTTTAACATTCTCATCCTTTAGATTTTCTAGTCCCTCTACTTCCATGCCTCAAGCGGGAACTTTAGTGGTGGATTCATCATTTGTCCCTCAACCCAGGGCTTCCTTTTCAACCTCCACTCCCCTCCAATCCCCTGTCTGGAACATTTGGTATTGTAGGTGATAAAGATTTAGTCCCCTACAGACGCCTATTTTATGAGGACGTGCTTCACGTCCTGCAGGAGGCCTGGAAACCCACTACTAGGAAATCTTACTTGTCCAAATGGAAAAGGTTTACTTTTTGGTGTCTTTCTTATAACTTGGATCCACTTACTGTGGATGTTCCTTTGGTTCTGTCTTATTTGTGTGTATTGCTCAATGCTTATTTGGCATATTCTTCTGTTAAGGTCCATCTATCAGCTATTTCTGCTTGTCTGCCTTTGATTCCCCCTTTCGCCTCTAGTTTTGAGGCAAAACCATTTCTTAAATCCATCCTTCACATTAGGCCTCCCAAGAAGCCTGTCCTTTCTTTCTGGGACATTAATTTTGTTTTAGAAAAATTGACTCAGGCTCCCTTCGAGACTGCTACTTCAGCTTCCTTACAGGATTGTTCTTGGAAGACTGTTCTTCTTTTGGCCCTTACCTCTGCCAAATAGGTGTCTGAGCTGCAAGCCCTTATGGCTGTTATTCCTTTTTTTGTTTTTTCATGAGGACGAGATGTCCCTTCATAATAATCATTCTCCCTTAACCAGTCTATTCATTTGTCCACTTTTTTCCCTTCTCCACACACTGCTAGTGAGAAAGCTTTGCACACAATGGATTTGCATAGACAACTCGGATACTATTCAGATAACACTAAAGCTTTTCGTAAATCTGAACATCTTTTTGTTTCTTTTCATCTTAGGTCTTTAGGGTTGGTTGTTCCCAAGCAAACTATTTCTTCTTGGATATTTAAAGCCATTTCTTTTTGCTATTCTAATTCATGGGAAGAGCCTTTCGTCTTCTGTTACAGCTCATTTTATTAAGGATTTGGTTTCTTCTGGTACTTTTATCAAGGGTTTGGATACTAATTCTATTCTTGAGATGGCTACCTGGACTTCTATGCATACCTTTACCAAACATTTTTAGTTGGATGTGATTTCTAGGACCAGAGCTGACTTTGCCGGGGCCATTCTCCATGGCTTCTTAGAGGGCTGTGCTGGCCCTTCCTCTCCCAATCTTTTTCCTGAGTTACTGCACTTTCCCCATTGTAAAGAATACTGTAACAGTGATATGAAAGGACATAGTACAGTTGGGTAAAATCTTACTGTAACAGTAGATGTCCTTCTCTTCACTGTTGCAGTATTTGCTAACCCCCCCCCCCCCCGGTTCTTTTTCATTCTGGATGTGCTTGTTACCTACTATTATACTTGGAATGTCATTCCTACTGGGGATTTTTCACTTCTGAGGATTGTATGTCCAGACATCACCTTTATGCCATGGACGGGGAGCATATGTTTGATGTGTACATGTTTTCTGTTTGTCTCCTGTGTACTCAAATTTCCTGCTTCCTTCCAAAAATAATGCTGTATGTTTTGTCATGCCATACAGCTCTTTCACACACTTATCCTTAGCCTTCTGGCCTTGGTTGTGGCTGAAATGAGTTGACAAACGATCCAACAGTTAAGTAAATAAAATGAATTAGTAAATGTGATTCAGTCCATAGAATATGGCATGGGTAATTATGGAAATGCAAAACAAGGTATTAGCACAGAAGTGCATAATACCATGTGTAAAGATAAATGTTTATTAATAGTGTACACAGAAAGTGTTGAACAGACTAGCTATTTCATACACAGAATCAAGTGAAGGTCAGAAGTAAAGCAGGAAGCCCAGATAGGGAAGAAATGATGTTCATTGTGTTTCACTGTTGCAGTCCTTACAAAATGGGTTATCTTGCTCCCGGTAGCCCACAGTCGGCCAGAATACCAAAGTCCTTGGTATATGACGTCAGTTGCCTTTGGTTTAGGCCTGACGTCAGGACGTCAAGTACAAAGGAAGGCAGCTGATGACATTTCCTCAGTCTTTCTTGCCGTGGAGCCCAAAGCAGGAGCACTTTGCATGAGTGCCGGTCAGTCGAGTACCTTCTTTTTGTATTCAGACTGCTTAGTTGAAGACATCCTTAGATAAGTACCCCGTTGGGGACCCTCTTTTCTTGCTCTAACGAATGTCAGAGAAAGTTAATAACTGTCTTGCCTGTGGAAAACAGATTCCACACCGTGATTTTCACTCCTATTGTATTACTTGTTTGGGCCTTGAGCACGACGTCCCTAATTGTGTTATCTGTGCTTCTTTCAACCCACGTACCATACGCCGTAGAGGTAGGATCTTGTTCAAGCATTTTGGAGTTTGGCCTAAGCTCGTCAGTATGGCGTTGTCTGGTCTCCCGACTTCAGATGTTCCTAAGAAGCGCAAGGATAAGGACCGCAACAGGCTTAGGGTCAAATTAGCTGGTGACGTCCCTGTTAAGTTGGTTGTCGGGCCAGCAGTAGTCAGTGTGGTGCTTTCTTTGCCCCTGCAGTCCACAGATGTTCAGCAGCAGGCGTCTGCGGAGACCTTTACTGAGTCCTCCGTACCGCAGGCTTCTACTTCGTTTTCTGACCCTCTGCTAGTCACCGCCTCTGATGGATCTGGAACCACTAAGCAGGCTTCGGCTTCTGAGGCCTCTCTTCTTCGCCCGGAGACCAGATCCAGACCGACAACCTTGATTCAGACTTCTGCGGTGGCTAGGCCTCCTGAGTCCCCTCTGCTTTCTAGCAGGCCTTCCAGCCAAAAATCTACTCCATAGCAGGTACCAGCCTCCCCTCAAATGCCTCAGTCTCGGATGATTAAAATGACTAGTGATCTCCTGACCCTTATCAGGGGCTCTTAGCCACCTCCTTCTAAGAGGACTAGGGAATTGTCTCCAGAAGTTTTGTCTGCCTCAGACTCTGAGGTTTCCCGCAACTCTGCTGATGAAGACAAAAACTCTCAACTTTTTTCTGGTTTTGAGGATTCTGATGCAGAAGACTCCATCCCTTCTGCCTCCCCTCCAGAAGATTTTTCTTTTGGAGATACTCTGAATATTCTTAGGGAGCATTTCAAATGGGAAAGTCAGGGCTACCCTTAGTCTAAGAAATGGATTAGGGAATTCTTGGATTTGCCACAGCGTAAGCCTTTGGCTATCCCCCCAGTTTTGGAAGTTGTTGATGATGTTTTCATGGAGAATTCTTTGACTCCTAATTCTGTTCCTCCTGCTACCAGAAAACCTGACTGGTATTATAGAGTTCCTGATTCTTATCAGTTCCTTTTCAAGAATCCTACTGCTGATCCAGAGATTATTTATCAGGGCCCTAAGGGTGGTAAAGCCACGGTTGCTAAAAATCCTGTTCCTTCTGACAGGGAATCTAGGGCCTTGGATAGATGGGGTAAAACGGTTTATACTTCTTCCACCCTGGCTATTAGGTCTGTTAATTGTCTTTTTCATATGCTTAAGTAACAGCAGCATACGTTGGAGGCTATTAAGGCTAAAATTGCTGGTGTTCCTTCCCTGATGGAGAGTAAGGACATGGAGGATTTATTGAATTCTGCAACTCTTGTCACTAAACATTCTCTACATTGTGGTTTCGATACTTTGGAGGCTTCTTGCAGGGCAGCAGCCACTGGTTCTGTCATTAGAAGACATGCTTGGCTCAGGGAACAGCCCCTTTCTGAACCTGTCAAATTTAAATTACTGGATGTGCAGTTGCACAAGGAGAATCTTTTTGGTAGCAAAGCAAAAGAAGTGTTGAAAAAGTTGGAGGATAAGGCCAAATCTATGCAAACTGTTAAGGACTTTCTGCAAGTTCAGCCTACTCGTTTTAGTAGACATTACCCTTTCAAGAATTGGACTTTTCCTGACCCTAGTAAACCGGTCGTACTAGGCCTAGGGCTTACAGGTCTTCTAGGGGACAGACTTCCACCCCTCAAAAGGCTAAGCATTGGCAGGCTTCCTCTTCAGAATCGCGGAGTTCTAAGCAAACTCCCCAAAGCAAGCATTCCCAATGACTCCGACCTTCCCCCGCCTATCTCTGCGGGCCCAGGATTTCCTTTGGGGAGGAAGGTTAGCCATTTTTGCAGATGTCTGGTTCACCATTACAGATGACAAATGGGTGCTCCAGATCGTATCCCAGGGCTACAAGTTCTCCTTTCACACCTTCCCTGTTCACCAAGGTTACCCAAATATCCCCCCAAATCAAAGGGCAGAAGCAGAAAAACAGGTTTCTTCTTTGCTAAACCTGGGAGCAATAGAGACAGTTCCTGCACTACAGATAAGCCAGGGATTTTACTCAGGACTTTTCCTGGTTCCCAAAAAAAGGGGGCACCTGGCGCCCTATTCTGGATTTGTCCATTCTAAACACTTTTCTGGTGATTCCCAAATTCAAAATGCTCACTCTTCAGCAGTTGCTGCCAATGCTGGCCAAGGATTCCTGGCTGGTGACTTTGGATCTCAAAGAAGCTTATCTGCACATCCCAATAAGGGAAAGCTATGGCATTTCCTTCGCTTCAGGGCAGGGAACAGGCACTTCCAATTCTCTACTCTGCCCTATGGCTTATCTACTGCTCCCAGAGTTTTTACAAAATGCCTGACTCCAGTCATTGCTTTTTGCAGGCAACAAAACATTCATATTTTTACCCTTACTTGGATGATTGTCTTATTCAGGCAAACTCTCCAGAGCAACTTCTAAAGGATTTGGACTTTGTAAAGAACCTCCTCACCTCTTTGGGCTACACCATCAATGAAAAGTCAAAATTGGTACCCACCAGGGAGATTGTATTCCTGGGAGCGAGCGAAAGTTTTCCTCCCTAAAGAGAAACAAATGGATCTTTTGAATTAATTCAGAAATTTGGCAAGCATGACACAGCTCTCTGCAAGGCAATTCCTGCAAGCCCTGGGATTCATGGCTTCATGTATTCCGATGATTCCATATGCCAGACTGTATATGAGGAAAATACAATGGTACCTCAAAAACCTTTGGTGTCAACACACTCAGGATTTGGACTTGATACTTCCTCTGATTCCCTGCCTGCAGACTGAGTTCCTTTGGTGGGCGACAGCCTGTGCACAGAACAAGGGCCTGCCTTTCTGTCCACCTCCTGCCAGGCAGACTCTTAACACAGATGCCTCAGACTACCTTGGGGAGCATATCTAGAGGGCATATCTAGAGGGCAGATGCATTCAGGGGACTTGGAACTCTCAACAGGTTCATTTGCACATAAATCTGAAGGAATTGATGGCAGTCCAGCAGGCCTTGATGGCTCTCAAGCATCTTCTCTCTCCTGGTACTCTTCTGGTCAGGACAGACAACACCACAGTCATGTGGTACATCAACAAGCAGGGAGGGACTCACTCTTACCCCCTGTGCAGGCAAAGCATGATACTATGGTCCATAGCAGCTTCCATGGGCATTCATCTGATAGCTCAGTTTCTTCCAGGAAGGCTCAGCACCTTGGCAGACTGGTTGAGCAGGCAGGTCCTGGATCCTCACGAGTGGCAACTAAACAAGACCATATTCTATCGCATCATTCAGCATTGGGGCACTCCGCAGGTGGATCTCTTCTCATCTCCAGTCAACCACCTTCTTCCAACCTTTTGCACCAGGGATAATCACAACAAAGCTTGTTAATTGAATGCTCTGTCCTTCCCCTGGACACAGCTGTTGATCTATGCATTCCCTCCTCTGCCTCTTTTTCCCAGAGTGCTGTTAAAGGTAAGGGACGAAAAACCAAGGGCCATCATCATAGCTCCAGACTGGCCCAGACAACATTGGTATCCACTACTTCGCATTCTCTCCCAGTCTCAGCCTTGGTATCTTCCCCTGATACCAGATCTCTTGGTTCAGGAGGGGGGAAAAATTCTGCATCCTCATCTTCAGACTCTGCATTTGGCAGCTTGACTCATAATTTAAACCTTTCCCAACAGGTGGTTGAGGTCCTTTGTGAGGCCAGGAGGCCTAGCACTAGGAAGTCTTACACAGATAAGTGGAAAAGATTCTCCATTTGGATGCAGACTAGAGGAGGAGAAGACCTTCTCGACCTACTCTTCCTCTTATTCTTGACTATCTGGCAAGGTTGCTTAATAATGGACTTTCCTTTTCTTCTATCAAGATTCTTGCTTCAGCTATTTCTGCTCATTGTTTCTTTGAGCATCTCATTTTTTTCTCATCCCTTAATGAAACAGTTCCTCAGGAGAGCTAGCAATTTAAAGCCTCCCAGAAGGGCACCTACTCCTGCTTGGGATCTTAATTTTGTACTTGAGAAACTTACTCTGCCTCCTTTTGAACCAGCTGCTTCAGCAGACCTGAAGTTTCTCTCCTGGAAAACTGCCTTTCTCTTGGCTATTACTTCAGAGTTTCTGAGCTGCAGGCCTTAATGGCAGTAGAGCCTTTTATTATCTTCCATGTGGATCGGGTTTCTCTTCAAACTAATCCCTCCTTTATGCCTAAGGTGGTTTCTAGCCTGACTCTTAACCAGTCTATTCATCTGCCTGCCTTCTTTCCTAATCCTCAGAACAAAGGGGAAAGGTTACTGCATTCCTGGATGTGCATAGACAGCTTAGATTTTACCTGAACAGGACTAAACCTTTTCGAAAGTTGGATAAGTTGTTTGTCAGTTTTGCTCCTGGAGCTCAGGGCAAAGCTATTTCTAAACAGACCATTTCTAAGTGGATTGCTCATTGTATTCACTTTTGTTACAGCTTGGCAAGGTTCCTCCTCAGAGTATTAGGACCATTCTACTAGAGCAGCCTTTACTTCAGCAGCTTTTTTAAGAGGTGTACCTACTAAGGACATCCTGGAAGCAGCTACCTGGACTTCTGTCCTCACTTTCACTAAACATTACGATTTTCCCTTGTTTTCTAAGTCCAGGGCTGGTTTTGCCACTGCAGTGTTGCAGGACATCCTTACCCAACCCTTAAACAGTGGGTGTTCCTCCTCCCTTTTGTTTTTTTCCTGGGCTTTGGGAATCAACGCATTTTATAAGGACTGCAACAGTGAATACACTCAAACATATACATTTATGGTAAGTGTACACAACTGTACTTTGTGGTGCTTGTTTATGAGGCTTAGTGATGTTAACAACAACTAGTCTATTTTGTCTTATGCTGTGGGTACACGCTCATTCATTAGCCAGTAGTAAATTATTTTTGTAAAGAATTTGAAATTAGATTGAGAGTCAAGAATTAGTGATATCTCCTTGATGGGATTTAGGTTGTTGCCTCTTCTTCCCCAGTCACCGTTGAGTAATTCTGAAAATTCCAAGTTTGGGTTTTTCTTCTGCACAGTCTAAAACATGATGTAATATGTAAGCTGCATAAGTGCGAGTGCTTCCCAACCTGCCTTTTCTTTTGTGCTGTACACAGAGTTCTGATCACAAGCCTTCTGTCATCAGTGAATTCCTGTGTTGTCATGCTTGAAGTTCAGAAAAGTGCCCACATAGCTCTCAAGTTACGAAGCAGGACTTGCATTTCTATTACCTTTATTGGTTGTGGAAGGAGTTCAGTATGGATAATTACTGTGTCGGTCAGTCTTTCGTTTTATCCACTTGAAGTTGCTATCAGAAGAAGCTTTTGCCGTATTGTCACCGAAAAGAATGATGGCGGTCAGCAGCTTGTTAGCTGACCAAAGGGGTGTTCCTGCATGCATCCTTGAAGGATGTCATATCATTGCCATAAAGAGTAAGTTCTCATAGGGCAGGTTGAGGTCTGGCTTTCTAAAATATGAGACTGATGTTTAGCTGCTACCCATCCCTTCAGGTGCTAATCTTGTCCTTGACCAAAGAGAACTCAAACTTGCACCCATTCTCCCTTAGTGCATGACATTAGGATCGATGAAAGCTTGCTCAAGGCTTCCACTCTTGGGGGGGGGGGGGGGGGGGTTAAATGCTGGATTTACAGCACAGCTCAGGTGCTACTTGATTGGTGTTTAGGGCCTATTAGTTTGATTCTTGGAAGCAGTCCCTTGAGTCACATGATCACGGAGCAACAGTACTTAGGATTTAAAGCTGTCTTCCTCGGGCAACACCAACTCACTTTAGACCAGTAGATCCCAGATGTAGAGGATTTGTTTGGAATCATATCATACCAAGCCTTGCATCGCAATGGCTAGATGTTAAACAGATGTTTTTCTAGTGGGAACTTCAGCCATGGGTAAGGATCACACACTTAGAGTACAGACTGATGACTGAACAGTGCCCAGCTATCATGAGCCATTTCCTTGTCCCCTGGCACCTCTTGTGCTTCTGTCGCAAGATTACATTCACACAGATCATACAGAAATACCGTGTGCTAGCTTATTTGCCCAAAGACAGTTTAATGAATAAACTCTGGCTTCTTTGAGTCAGAGGTTCCTGAGGCAAACTTGGGAAAATGAGGCATCCACTCCCCCAGGGATGACACTTTCTTTTGGAGAAATACTTAGCGTATGAAGAACAGCTTAGACCAGCCTTGATCTTTTGTTCCTTCCCAGCAGAAATCTGTGGAAGAATGTCAAGGAAAGTGTCCTGAGGAGTCCTGGGATGTTTGTGGTCAGTGCTGCAGTACTGAGTCTGGGTCTTTCTGCAATGCAGAAGCCTGCTACTAGCCCAGTTTCAGAGCCTTTACATCGTCCATAACCAAGGGACATCTTATGACAATCTGGATGCCAGGGCATAAGAAGAGTGTCTGGCACCATCTTGAGTTCTTTCTAGCTGTGCAATCTAGTATACTTCACATGTAAACCAGAATGGCTTCAGTGGTGAAACAATGATCCACTAAACGTACAATATAATTCAATGAACTTTATTAACAACACACACACACAGGAAAAAATAAATAAATAAATAAATACTAATCCAAATAGACCAAATCCAAGCACTTTTGTCTCCTGTGTAGGAGACTTTTTCAAGAACAGAGCATGCCCAACAACTGAAGACATTTATAACATCCTTAATTAAATTTCAAATCAAAAGACCAATCATTTTCTGTTTCTACTAATTAATCCATGTAGTACCAAAATAAAAGAGACAGTGGTAAGACACGGCTTAGAAATCAGAGGTACAACCAGGATACCAAAAAATACCTCTGAATTAAACTATAACAGAAGTTCACAACTCAACAAAAGAGACGAGTAATGCTCAAAATTCTCCAAACAAATTCAGTATTTCCAATGAATCAATTCAACGGAATATAGTCCAACATACAGGAACTTTAATAGTGCATAAAAGTAACAAAGTAGTAAGCGCTTTCACCGACTGGCTTCATCAGACTAATGAATGATTAATTAACACACAATTTAAAAAGTAACTGATGAGTTACTATATGCTGAAAAACTCTGACATCATATCCTGTAAACCTAGTGAATGATTAATCAACACACAATTTAAAAAGTAACTAATGAGTTACTATAGGCTGAAAAACTCTGACATCACATCCTGCAAACCTGGTATACAGGTAACTAATACACACAATTTTGGTATCCTGGTTGTACCTCTGATTTCTAAGCCGTGGTTTACCACTGTGTCTTTTATTTTGGTACTTTATGGTGATTGTTGCTTACGACACAGTGTTTTTTGTCATCTGGTGGAGCGTTGGTGTTATTTAATTAATCCATGTAGTATAAGGTGTAACATTTAAAGGTGTAACACAATAGGATATACAGTTCTACCACGGTCAAACAATACAAATATTAAAACATTTATATGTGTATACTGTTTATGCAATAATTAGTAGGAATTAGCCTTCTAAATATTGGCCTTTCCCACCTAGACAAGACAGGGGTAGGCCTCTCTGTGGTAAAACACAGAGGCAATCTAGGCTATGGAAAACAACAATAACAAATGGCAGAGGGCTCCAAAGAACCCACCCAGCACAGATAGCACCTGAAGATATATTCTGCTCCACTCTCCCTTACCATTTCCCATCCCTTATAGACCTCTGGCATGAAGACTGTCCTTCTTCCTAAACTTTGGGTAGCCTACTTAGATCCCCTAAATGTACAGGGGATTTGGTCCCCGCAGCAGATGAAGCTACATATAAACCAAAAGGAATGATTGGCAGTTTACCTGACCAAAAATGCCTTTCAGCGAAGCTTAAGCTCAGGGGCATTACAAATCTGGACAGACAACACCACAGTTATGTAGTACATCAACAAACAAGGGGGATCTTTGTCTTACCCTCTATATAGCCTTGCAAGAAAAATTTGCATGCTAGCTGAAGAGATAGAGTTAAATCTCTTAGCCTCTTACATTCCAGGCCAAACTAAATCCCAGCAAATTGATGTTGAAAAGAGTGGTCATGTTGGATTTGACTATACAGTGTGGGTCCCCTTAATAGACCTGTTTGCCTCTCTCCATAACAAGAAACTACAGAAGTTCTGCTCCAGAACACAAGCAGTAGCTTGGAAAATAGATGCATTCTCCTTCACATGGACAAACTGGTTCCTGTATGTATTCCTGCCATTACCCCTGATCCCCAAGGGTACTAACAAAAATCAGGGTGGACAGACCCAGCATGATCCTAGTGGCTGCCTTCTTTCGGAGACATCACTGGTTCTGGCTTTCCCTTCTCCTGACTTTTAGTGAGGGAAGATTAAACACCTTACCATGGGAGATAGCTCTCCTCAGCCAAGTCAAGGGGTCAGTCTTCCACCCCCACCTAGTCACTCTCAAGTTAATTGCTTGGAAGATTAAGTTTTGACACCTAGGATTACATCCTGTCCCAAGGATATGCTCTTTATTCTAAGAGAAGCAGGAACGCCCAATACTAAGAAGTCATACCTGGCAAAAATGGGGGGAAAAAATCTCTTAATGTCACAGCAATGACATTAACTCTGGTCAAGCGGACATCATCTCAGTCTTACAGTACTTGTCAGACTTATTTCACTAGGACTTTCCTATTACAGTATTAAGGTACATGCATCCAAAGCAAACTACACCCTGTTAAATGATAGTTTATCAAAATTCAGTGCCTCTCCTAACCCCGAGTTCACAATAGTCTGTGCAAAATTTTTCAGACACCCTGTGCAACCATGTAAATGGCTGTATATAAACCGATGTACCTACTAGAAGTAAGCCCAAAACAGAATCTAAAAAAAAAAAACACACCGGTGGATTCCTAACTTTAATAGGATATGTAAAAAAAAGGAAAAACTCATGGCTTATGCCTAGAAAAGCAACTCCCATAATGATAATAGCTCTCTGACTAAATTGAAAAGGAATCTAAGAAGACTAATTAGAAAGCCATTTACTAGGTTGATAGACTACCACAAGGCCTTCTACATTTGCATCCAAAACCGTAAAAGGCAACACACATAAGTGTACTGAACTGGTGGTCAGTGGTGCCATGTTCACTAAGCAGAGCAATGTAGCAAATTTGCTGAATGAAAAATTCAGCTAAGTCTTCACCCCCCACTCCCCCCCCCTCCATGAGATACTTACTAGCATACTCCCCACACTATTAACAGGGAACAGGTCCTGCCGGTGCCTGCTAAGGCCAAAACCCCAGCCTCACTGGGCATCCCACCAGTACACCGGGATGCATCATAAATAGCTGGAAAACTGACCTGTCAGGACTAATTGAGTCACTTTTCAACTATAGCCTCAAAACAGTCTTTGTAGTGGAAGAATGGAGGGCTGCAACAGTTATCCCACTTTGAGTCCAGAAACTAAAGACCTATTTGTCTAACTAGTCTAATATGCAAAGCCATGGAATTAACTGCCATCAAAATGATCAACAGTGGCATAGGCAACCTTCAGACACTGGACCCAACTCAGTTTGGCTTTGTCAAGGGAAGATCATGTCTACTAAACCTGGTGGACTTCTTTGATGAGGTCACCAAGGCAGTGGATGAGAGGAAGATTGTGCATACTGCTTACCTGGACCTGGGTAAGGCATTTGATACAATACTGCAGTTGGGTATAGTTGACATACTCACTGAACTGGGCATAAACCCATACATAACTCACTGGATTGCCAGCTGGCTCACAGACAGGACCCAGGAAGTCAGGATTAGTGATGTCACCACTGAGATACCTCAAGATTCTGCGTTGAGACCGCTCCTCTTTGGCATTTACTTCTCTGAGATTAAGGCTAGTGTCAAGGGCCTTTGGCTGACTAAGTTTGCAGATGAATGCAACTTGAGAGCTGTTAAAGATTCCCCGATACAAACGTCTTACAAGAGGGTCTAACATAGACAAATGACTGGTGCCAAAGTCATGGACTAAAAGTCAATGCCAAGCAATGCATTATAGTGCTTTTTTGGAAAACTGCCACTAAGGCTAATTACTTCATCGATAGGACACCCCTAAGAGTTGACCCAGTAGTCGTAGTTTGGCCTTTGACCAATATGTGGACAAGGTGTTAAGAAAAGCATTCTGTGTTGCCCAACCAACTTATAAATAAGGGCATGGCATAGAAGTCAAAAGAAGTCATAATGCCACTTTATTTGGAGCTTTTCAGACTGATCATTGAATATAATGTCCCCTTCAGCATGTACCTAACCAAACATTTGCGACAGTTGGAACACCCACAATGGTTCTTTATCAGGAGATTTCAGGGTATAAACACATTGTCCAGTATGGATCACCTTAAAGCCCTTTCTCTATACTCTGTCTTCTACAGGTTACTGAGAGGATATCTATGGCATACAAGGCATTCGTGGACCCAGCTCTGATGGACCTTTTGCACATTTGCAAAATGAACAGCATCAGAAGTACTAGATCCAAGGATTTATGTTTTGCTTGTGATATAAATAAGACATGTTGGCAAGACATAACGTGTCTCAGAGCATCCCCATGCTGTGAAACAAGCTCCCCATCCCTGTAATTTAGAATCCTTCCCTGACTCCATTTAGGTGTAACCTTGACCAGTGTATAGAAACCGGAAGTTCTTCCTGGGTCTGGCACCCATGTCTCTGATAGTTTGGGCATTACTGTCTGCCTGCCTAACATACACCCCTCCCCCACACACAACCTCTAAAAGCTTCCTAACATATCCCCTCCTAATAAACACCCATGATACATGGAGACTCAATTGGGTTGGATTGCAGAGCTAGACTTATAAACGATCTGGTGGTCATTAGCCTGGTGTGTAACTATGACCCTATAAGGAACCTCATTCCAGCATGGGATCTAAATAATATGTTAGAAAAACTGACCTTGCCCCATTTTGAACATGCTGCCCCTGCCTTTCTAAAGATGCTAACCTGGAAGACCACCTTCCTTATAGTTGTTACTTCTGCTGAGAGAGTTTCTGAGCTACAGGCCCTGGAGTAAAGAACCTTTCACACTTTTCCACAGGGATAGAATCACCCTTAGAACAAACCTATCCTTTATGCCTAAGGTGGTGTCAGAACTACCTCAAACCAGGCTGTTCACCTACCAGTCTTCTACCCATATCCACAGAACAGGGAGGGCAGAGCAAGTCCTCCACTCCGTGGATGTGCACAGGCAGATCAGGTACTATCTAAACAGGACAGAAAACAATAGACAGAGCAATTGCTGGTGGCTTTCACAGAGGGAAAACAGGGTAAGCTTGACTCCAAACAGACCATGTCTAATTGGATAACTAATTGCATTAAAATTTGTTACCCACACCATGAAAAGGATTTCTTTCCTCAAAGGAGTTCCCATTCAGGCCATCTTAGAGGCAGCCACATGGAGCTCAGTGCACACCTTCACAAAGCACTATAACTTAGGCAATGTGTCCAGGGCTAGCACAAGTTTCACTCCTGCCATCTTGCAAAATCTAATTTCCTAAGGTCATACAGATGACCACACACCCACCTTTTAGTTTTGAAAGTCCTACAAAGAATCAGAACTACAATATTGACTATGAATAATATAGTACAGTTGTGCCTCACTTACCATTATTGTAGATGTTTGAGTAGATCAGTGTTGCAGTACTTACTGCCACCCTGCAGCCCATATATCTGCTGACTACTTGTCTCCCTCTTGCTGGGTACAGGGGGTAGAGAATTTGCTTCTGGAGATTGTCCTTGCAGTTCCATCATCCCCTCTTTGCCTCCTATATGCTTTTCTCCTTTTCACTGAAATCCAGACAACTGGGGAGGTTGTGCTGTCCTCAGGCATCAGACTTGCTCATTCACTGCTTAGAAAGAACTGAAGTTGATGCTGATGGACACCCCTCTTATAGCCTGACATCCAGATGTCGTTGCTGGATGTCCATTGTCTAGGGATGATGTAAAGACACTGGAAATTGTCGCAGGTTTCTGCATGTCAGGAAGATGTAAAAATCAGTACTGCAACATTGATCTACTTGAATATCTACGATTATGATGAGAAGGACACAACTGTACTTTATCAATCTTGAAAAGCCACCCATTAAGGATGTTATCTAAGTAGCTTAGTGACAGCCTGTATATGCCTCTTCAGCTGCTAAGAAGGAAGGTGCGCTGTGTAAGTGTCCACCTGACTGGATAAAGCAACTGATCAAACTTCTTGGTGCTGAATTCTTTGTCGTCTTTGTTCCAGTCTACATCCCAGAGACCACACATTTCCCACATTTACTTCAGGCATGAAGTCCAGACAGATGTAACAAAAAACTTTTTTGTCATGTTTGAGATCAGTACCCTCCATTGTTCATCTTCCCCATCCCAGTTTTGACCCATGGTTAGGAAGACTCTGGATAAGCTTAAGGACATTTCAGTTTAGGCTGCTGCTGGACCTAGTAAAGACTTTTGTCTGTGGCTTCAACAGTGGGCTTTATATGTTATGGTATAACCTTGACTGTGCAGGTATTGTGGTTAAGCTGTCATGCTTATGTATGTGCCTCCAGAGGAAGGCATGGCTGATATTGTTCTCCCTGGAGCAGGAACTCCGGACCAAGACCCTAGATGTCTGTGTCATAGAGGAAGTGCTGTTCAGCCAGACCTTGCCAATAACTCTTATGGAGAAAACAGATCCTCACCTCTGTGGATGGGCTTTGTATTCCATTTCTTTCAACTTTTAAACCATAGTCAGCTCCCAAAACAGTAAGAGATCTCAATCTATGTGAAAGGCTCTGAAATGTCACATAATCCTTAACCTGTGTGTTGGCTTAGACAACCAGAAAGAACAACCTGGGTAGCTGCTTTCCCAGAGTCTTGTATTTGGTCAGTCTTTGATTGCTTATATTGGAGGAGGACAGTTCTCCAGATTTGCCCCAGCTTGGAGAACCATCACCATGAATCGGTGTGGTCTTGACATGATCATACTCTGCCATGTCTTGAAGCTGACAAATCTTCCATCGTAAAGGCCTTCTCTGTCAGATCGTTTCATCTCAGTGGAACCGTTTGGAGAAGTTCACATTCTTTTTTTTTGCTTGAAATGTAGATCATATGATGTTTTTTGTAAGAGGATCAGAGTTTTTCAGTCACCATGATGTTCTTCGTGTTTCACTGTTGCAGTCATCACATTTGGGTTATCTGCTTGCAGTAGTCCTCATTCGGCCTGATTAACAAAGTCTTGGGTCCTGCGTCGGTTGCTGTCCCTTCTTCCGTGACATCAGGTTGTCAGGAGTATAAAACATGCAGCCGACACCATTACATCAGTCTTTCTTGCCATGCGGTGCCCAAAGCAGAAGCAGTTCGCAAGTGCCTGTCGGCCAACTCCTGAAATTTTCGTTTTCGAGTTTCAGAACCGAAGACTTCAACTAAAAGTTAAAGTACTCCATTGGGAAAACTTTTTCTTGCTCTAAACCGATGTCAGTAAAAATAAATAATTGCATTACTTGTGGAAAGCAAATACCATCTAAAGATTTTCATTCATACTGTATTCCTTACCTAGGCCCTGACCACGACATACCTCGCTGTTGGTTTTGTGCCTTATTTAAACCACAAACTATCCGTCTTCGGTATATTTTCGCTTCTAAATATTTTGGTGTTCAGTTAATTATCCTGATATGTCGTCGGTAAGCCATCCGACTACCGACATTCCGAAAAAATGCAAAGATAAAGATAGAGACAGGCCGCCTAGGTCCAAAGCTGCTGACGATGCTTCTCCTAAGCCAGTCGCCAGTTTGCCGATACTCAGTGAGGCGCTTTCACAGCCCCTGATACCTGCTACTTCAGATTCGCAGACCTCTACTGAGACCCATTCAGAGTCCGGTATGCCATGAGATGCTTCAACTGTGGAACCTGCAGTTGTCTCTACTTTGGATGGGTCCAGAGTCACTGTGCAGGCACAGGCTTCTGAGGGTGTATCCAGGCCTACTGACTTGCATATTAAAGCAACGCCATCTTCTTCTTCAAGGCCTAAATCTTGAACCATGCCTAGAAAACGAACACCCAGACTGCATGGTCAGGCCTCTATGCCCAAAAAACAAATGATAAGAATGGCTGAAGACCTTATTACTGTAATCAGGGGAAGCCAGCCTTCACCCTCTAAGAGACCTAGGACTGAGTTTGCTTATGATGCTTCTGACCAGGATTCTGAATTTTCTGTTTCCTCTGATGACCAGGATTTACCCTTATCTACCTATGAGGATTCCGATGCAGAGGACTCTATTCCCTCTGCTTCTCCCCCAGAGGATTTCTGTTTTGGTGAAACCTTGAATACTCTCATAGGTTCATAGGTTCATACTAGGCTATCTGCCCAAGGGCATTTATAAGCCTAGCCCATAGTTATGTGACTTTCGCCACCCCTTTAGTTTGAATAAAAAGTATGCCTATCATTTTTCTGTGCCTCTGTCAAGCAGTGACACTGAAGTAATCCCTGGGGTATATCTGCGATCTCCCATCCATTGGTCAAGATTCCTCTTGAACAAGGCCAGCGAGGTGCTCTGCCTCACATGTACCGGGATTTTGTTCCACAGCATAGGGAGTCTCTGGGTGATGAATCTGTCCCTCCAGCACGTTCTATTTATAACCGTGTCAAGGTTTAAGTCTCCCGCCCTTGTGGTTCTGAGGGATCTAGATTTTTTGAGGTGAAGCATATTCATCAAATCTGGGTTTGACATGTCCTTATATGTCAGGCACAGGTCACCTCTGAGCAAGCGGTATGAGACTGAATAGAGCTGGAGTTCTTTCAGTCGGGCAGCATAAGACATATTTTTGAGACCCTTTATCCTTTTGGTGAGGAACTTTTGGGGCCTTTCAAGCTGCAGCAGGTGTCTGGTCAGATACATTCGAACGGGCATTGTACTCAATCATAGGTCTAATGAGTGATGAGTACAGGGGACGATGACCTCCCTTGATCTAGATGTGAATCCCTTCATGATCAGGTGGGCGATATAGAAGGTTTTCCTAACTACTTTAGCAACATGAGTGTCAAACGAAAGGCTACTGTCAACTTGGTCCCCAGATCCCTGATGACTTTTTCTGTGCTCAGTGGATTGCCACCTATATGGTAGCTAGGGGTAACCTTGTTTTTCCCAAGGGTATGACTATGCATTTTTGGCGTTTAACTTCAGGCCATGGCTCTGGCACCAGTTATCCGTTTCTGTGAGGCCCTTCTGGAGGATATCTGTGTCAGATGTGTTTTTGACTATGGTGCCCAGTTTGCAGTCATCTGCAAACTTTGTCAGCCATAACCCTCCTGTGTTTGCTTGTACTTCAGAAAAGTAGATGCCGAACAAGAGTGGACCCAGGACTGAGCCCTGTGGGACACCACTTGTGACAGGCTTTGAGTCTGACATGGCTCCAGCAACTCTGACCCTGTGGGTTCTGTCACTTAGCCAGTTTGCAACCCATCTTGTGATGTATGGGTTTACATTCAAGCTGATGAGTTTTTCGATGATACCTGAGTGGGGTATTGTGTTGAAGGCCTTTGCCAGGTCGAGGTAGGCTGTATGGACTGCCTTTCCTCATCAATGGCCTTGGTGACTGTCTCGAAAAAGTCAACCAAGTTTAAGAGGCAGGATCTGCCTTTGACAAAGCCAAACTGGGTTGGATCCAAAGTCTGCAAGTTCCCTATGTCTTTATTTATGAGTTCCATTATGATCCTCTCCATGGCTTTGCAGATAAGGCTTGTCAAGCTAATGGGGTGGTAATTTCCAGGGTCTGTGGAGGCACCACCCTTATGAAGTGGGACCACAGTCACCGTGCCACTCCTTGGGTACGTATCCTGAGGTGAGGCTAAGATTAAACAGCTGTCCTAACTGTGGGTTTAATTCCTCGTTGAGTTCATGAAGCACACAGCCGGGGACACCATCCGGTCCCATGGATGCTGTGTTTTTGCCTTAGTGAGGGCAGTTCTCACCTGGGCGTTGGAGATCTTTGGGGGCTACAATCCTCTGGAATAGATATCTCTCGTTTTGGGGGAGAGAAGTTTGCACTGAACCTGTCAGCCAGTATGTTAGCAATGTGTGTAGGTTCAGTAATTTTCACATCATTTTGAACTAATTCTGAGCATATCTGGGAGTTTCCTCCTAGGTTTCTAACATAGCTAAAGAAGGCCTTATGATTGTCTTTAAAGTCCTTGGCGATTTTTCTCTCAAAATTTGCCTTGGATGATTTTATGAGAGCTCTTAGTTTTTTACTTGTAATGATCAAAGGTGTCTTACCTTTCAAGGATTTTGCTCTATCTTGTAGTAGCTTCCTCCTTTTGTTGTAGAGCTTGTTTATGGCTGGGGTCCACCAGACTGGACGCTTGCCTTTGGTACAGAGAGTCTTAGTTTTGTTTGGGATTGCCTGATCCATGCAGTCCTGTAGATGCTGGTAGAAGGCATTTGTAAGTGATTCAGCGGTTTGAGTAATGTTTACCACTGGCTCAGGGGCCTTAAAGGAGACCACACTAGTTTTTAGAAGTGTGAAATCGGCTTTTGAGAAGTTTTTCACTGTGGTCTTTTTTGTTTCAGGGAGCATTTTCATTGGGAAAGTTAGGATTTCTCTGATTCTAAAAAGAGGCTTAGGAATTTCTTACTACTGCCCCAGCACTGGCCTTTAGCCATACCTCCTGTTCAAGACATTGTTGATGATGCCTTTTTGGAATCTAGCTTGGCCCCTGACTCTTTACCTCCTGCTCCCAAAAAACCTGACAGATATTACAGGGTCCCTGACTCTCACAAGATCCTTTTTAAAAATCCTACTGCGGATCCTGAGACCATTTCACAGGGACCCAAGGGTATTAAACCTACTACTGCCCAAAATCCTACCCCCTCTGATAGAGACTCCAGGGCGCTGGATATATGGGGTAACAAGGTATACACTTCTGCAACTCTGGCCATTAGGGCCTTAAACTGCCAGTTTCATATGTTAAAGTATCAGCAGCATATTACAGGATTGCTTAAACAGAAAATGATGTTGATTCCTGATTGTGCTGAAAATAAGGATTTACAAGATTTACTGCATTCAGCTATACAAGTTGGAAAACATACTTTGCAGTGTAGTTTTGATTCACTAGATGCATCTTGCAGGGCTGCTGTAACTGGGTCTGTACTTAGAAGGCATGCTTGGCTTAAGGAGCAATCCTTACCAGATCATGTTAAAGCGAAATTACTGGATGCTCCATTAAACCGCTTGTTTGGCAACAAGGCAGAAGAAGTTCTTAAAAAGATGGAGGAAAAAGCTAAATCTATGCAAACTGTTAAAGATTTTTTACAAGTACAACCCCCAAAGTTTAGTAGGCATTAGCCTTCCAAGAATTGGTCCTTTCCTGCCTCTTCCAGACCTTCTCAGTCCAAACCCAGATCCAGCAGAGCTCCCAGGCTTCAGTCCCAGGGTATGCACAGGACAAAGCAGTGGGGGGGCCTCCACTTATAAATCAGGGAGTAATAAAACTCCCCCTTATGGTAAACTGTCTCAATGAATTCTTTTTAAAACTTCCAAGCACTTCTCAACTGATTGCCCCTTTGGGGGGAAGATTGCTCTTCGAGCAAAGAACTGGGAACTCATTACCCAGGACAAATGGGTTTAAAATCTAGTGTCCCAGGGATAAAGATTTCACTTACACACGTTACCAACACCAAGCGGATGGCCAGATCTACCCCCAAATCAGTGGGCAGAAGCCCAAGAGCAAGTACTTTCTCTCTTAAGCATGGGGGCTATTCAGTTGGTACCAGAAGAGGAAAAGGGACAAGGTTTCTACTTGAGACTTTTCCTGGTACCCAGAAAAGACAGATCTGAAGTAGTTACTTCATTTGTTCTGCAACCTGTGGGTCTCGGATCCGACCGGCAGCTTTCCAAGCTTCAAGATCCGAGCTCCTAGCTCCTCCCCTCTACCCACAATCCCCTGTCACCACCGCACTACCTCAGATCGTTTTTGCCGCAGCTTGAATAACAAGCATCTTGAGAAGAGCTCCTGAGCTTAGAGAGGGAAGTGAATAATTTTCTTTCAGAAATTTTTCTTAAAACTTTAAAACTTAAAAAGGAGAGTATTGTGAGTGTTTCTCTGCCCTTTTTTGTTTTCGGGATTGCGTTTTCTTTTTTCAAACCCTTCCCCTAGGTGTTTGGGCGTGTGAGTGTGTGTGTCAGAAAAATGGCCGAAGGCCATAAAGCTATTTTTTCAAAGTGCACTGGGTGTGGCCATAGGCTTTCCCCAGCTGATGGCCACACTCAGTGCGTTATATGCCTGGGGGTTGCCCATTTGTCTTCAGACTGCCAGGTTTGCGCAGCCTTCATCCCCCGGGCTGTGAGGGACAGAAGGAACAAGCTTATTCTGGTGGGATTGCTTCCCCAGAGGAGGCCTCTTCCTCCTCTCCTTCCAAGGTGCAGGCTACCCAGGTAGCTTCGACACCCCTAATTCCCTCGACTCAGGCTGGGACTCAACCTCCCACTACTGCCTTGAGTACGAAGGAAGTTCAGTCTTCTCCTTCTAGGGATAAGCACAGGGAGAAGCACAGACACATGAGGCAAGCCGAGCCTCATCCCTCGGCTCCGCCTTTAAAAATTGTTAAATAACCTCCAAGGGTGTCCGGACCTTCTCCTTCTCGGCTCTGATCTCCTTCCTTCTCACCGGAGCCGGAGGAGGAGCTCCTATCACCCTCGTGGTCGTCGAGGAGGCCCTCCAGACCCGCCTCTACGACCTCCTCTAGATCTACTAGGTCTCTCTCCGACGCCAACATGGATAGGATGATGCGTCAGTTTTTGCAGACCCAAATGCAGATGGGGGTGCTCCTGCCTCTCCCTCCACAGGGGGGAGTGCAGCTTCAATATTTGCCCCGATTTCTCCTTCTTCAACCTGGATCCGGGTTTTGGAATCTTCGGATCCAGGCCCTTTCGGAGCCGGGGTTTTGTCGGCGCCAGTGGCCCAAGCCTTCTCGATGCCGACCATACCCTCGAGTATCTCGGATCCGAGCTCTCGGGGCAGTGGGCTGGGCGTCGGATCCGTGGGAGCGGGTGCATCTTCGGTGCCGCCTATGTTGGAGAGCACCTCCCTTTTGGATCCGATGGCTTCGGCTCTGACTCCGATCCCTATCTTGGAGCCGAGGAGACTGCTGTCGGGGCCGGAAGAGAATAGTTCTCCCTCGGCGTTCGAGGTAGTGGAGAGGGTACTGTCGAGGTCTTCCAGGTCCCCGACTCGGGCTTTGGATCCCCCCCCCCCCCACTGCATACGGGCCTAACTTCCATCATCCTTCCATCGGGACAGCCTGCTCAGACCCTCCAGTTGGTTCCCTCGGAGGAACAAGAGGCCGTTGATGAGCCCTCTTCTGATAGTCCCACAGAGGAGGTGCCTCATAAACGGACGTGTAAAAGGAGGCACATGGACTCCCCCGAGTCCGTCACCACAGATACGGACTTAGAGGAAAGGGAAGGTTCCCCAAGGTCACCCCCCCCAAGGATGTCTCCTTTGGAGACATCATGGAAATGTTGCGTATTTGGGGGAGGGGGGGTTGGTCTGCCCAAAAACCTTCCTCGGATGAGTCCGTATTTCTGGAGGCGTTTGAAGCGGGCCCATCTACCTCCTGGGTGTCCCCACCGGCAGATCCCCTGGTAGATCTCCTGACTACCAGGGCTTGGCAGGAACCCGACACCGTGGAGCCTATCCCACGTCAACCGGATAAAATCCTTAGCCCCCCCTTCAGACAGGCAGGCTTGGGCCAAAGGGTCTCCAGTTGATGCCATGTTGGTGGCTGCTGCCACTAAAAGAGAACTCTCCCAGGAGAGCTCCACGGTACACCCGCCGGACAAGGAGTCCCGGGCGCTGGACCGTATAGGGAAGCGGACCTTTGCTTCAGCAACCTTCTCCGTGAGGGCACTGAATTATATGGCACATATCATCAGGCTGCAACGGGATTTGATCAAGGAATACACTGCAGCTCCTCCTGAATCCATGTCAGTCGAGGACAAAACCGTGTTCTCGACACGCATGGCCACTCTCAAGTCCATTTCAAATACGTCCATGCGGCTACTGTCTTATGCTACGGAGGGAGCCGCAAGGGCCAGCGGAGCAGGTGTTGTCTTGAGATGCCACGCCTGGCTCCGTCTTTGTAATTTTGCGGAACCTTTCAAGGCGTCCTTCACGAACGCACCCTTTGACGGTTCTTCGCTTTTTGGCAAGACCGTACGCGATACACTAGTCCAAAGCGAGAAGGACGGGAAGGCGCTGTCTGCCATCGGAGTCCGCTTCTCGAGCCCCCAACGTTCCTTCTCAAGGAATCAGAGGGGGCAAAAGAAGCTGTGGTTCCGCAAGTCTCAGCAATCCTATCTAGCTTCGGACTCCGCGCCCTCCAGAGGCAGAGGAGGGCAGGGTGGACGTCGGCCCAGAGGCAGAGGAGGACCGTGTAATTTTGGGTCTCGGGAGCCTTTTTCCGAGAGACCCGCGCAACAGCCCTGAGGGCTTACCCGACTGGAGACAGTCGGGGGGGCGTTTAACGAAGCACCTGTCAATGTGGGAGTCCATCATGAACGATCGATGGGTGCTCCGAATTATATCCAAAGGCTACAAAATTCCCTTCCTATTTCGTCCTCCCTCAGGTGGTCGCCTTCCCGATGTCCCACCCAATCAAAGAGAGGCGGCGACCGTAGAGATTTCAAATTTGTTAGAAAAAGGAGCCATCCAGCGGGTCCCCCCAGACCAATCCGGATTGGGCTACTACTCAAGGTTCTTTTTAGTGCCAAAAAAGACGGGAGACCTCAGGCCCATTCTAGACTTGTCTGCCCTAAACATGTTTGTTCCCAAAGAAAAATTCCAGATGGTCACTCTACAATCTATTCTCCCCTTAACGCAGAAGAACAACTGGATGTGCTCTATAGACCTCAAGGAAGCATACTACCACATTCTAATGGACAGACGGTCCTGGAGGTTCCTCCACTTCCGGCTAGGGGCCAGTCATTACCAGTTCAGGGTCCTTCCGTTCGGACTCACCTCAGCCCCCAGGGTGTTCACCAAAGTCATGGCAGTGGTTGCGCCCCACCTGAGGCTTTGGGGCATAAGGATCTTTCCATACCTAGACGACTGGCTCCTCACAGCAACCAACAGGCATCAACTTTGTACCGCGAGAGACTATGTGCTGTCTCTTGCCAACAGCTTGGGCATCTCAGTCAACATACCAAAGTCTTTTCTTCATCCTGTGCAAGCATTAGATTTCATAGGAGCCAGGCTAGATTCCCGATCTTCTCGGGCCTTCTTGACCTCGGACAGGCTGTCCAGCCTCTCACTCCAAGTTTTGGCTCTTCTTCGCACCAAGGCTCCGCCGGCGGAGTTAGTCCTGAGGGCTCTAGGCTCGATGGCAGCGGCTATTGGCCTCTGTCTCCATGCTCGTCTAAGGATGCGTATATTACAGTGGACACTCCAAGTTCAATGGTCACTGTTACTCCACCCATTGAACACTCCTATCCCCCTGAGCAGAGTTTGCACGGAATCCCTCCTTTGGTGGCTTCACTCCCCAGAACTCAGGCAAGGGAGACCCTTTGTGATCCCCCCCCCCAGGTCACGTTAACCACGGATGCTTCTCGCCTAGGGTGGGGGGGGGCATTGTTTGGGCAGAAACGTCCAAGGTACGTGGACCTCGTCAGAGACCGCTTTGCACATAAATGTTCTGGAGATGAGGGCGGTGCTTCTAGCGTTGCAGGCTCTCCAAGACCTTCTACCTCTAGGAACGATTGCAATACAGACGGACAATATGTCAGTGGTCTGGTATATAAACAAACAAGGGGGAACCAGATCCTACCCTCTTTGTCGAGAAGCCATGAGAGTTTGGGAATGGGCGATATCCACCAACCGCTTTCTGATAGCAAGGCACATTCCGGGACGATCCAACATTCTGGCGGACAAATTGAGTCGAGTAATTCTCAGTCCTTAGAAGTGGTCTCTCAGTCCGAAAATTGCGAAGGAAATTTTCCACAAGTGTGGTTGGCCTCGCTGCGATCACTTTGCTACTCCCCAAAACACAAAATGCAGCGAGTTCTTCGCAATTCTTCCCCCAGAAGGGGAGAACCCCAGAGACGCTCTGATTCATGCTTGGCCTCCCGGTCTACTCTATGCTTACCCCCCACTTCCGCTCATGGCGAAGTTCATTCAGAAAGCCGCACGGTTGGGGAGCAAAATTATCCTCATAGCCCCATTCTGGCCTCGTCAAATCTGGTTTCCAAATCTGCGGTCTCACACTCTCTTCCCCCCTTTAATCCTGGATCCCATTCCAGATCTGATATTGCACCCAATGGGGTGCCCAACACCGAACCTGGTCAACCTCAAGCTCGCGGCTTGGTTGATCCAGTTCCACTAATGGCAAGGACTCCCGGTATCTCGTCACCAGTGAAAACTATTCTGGTAGCGGCTCATAAACTGTCCACCAGGAAAATCTATAATAGTAAGTGGAAACGATTTTCTATCTGGGCTAACAGCCAAGGTCTCAACCCATTTACTGTTCCGATTCCTAGTCTTGGATTTTTTGTCCATGATTTTTGAACAAGGGGCCAGTGCATCAACGGTCAAAGTACAGTTGGCAGCAATATCCCATTTTCATGTGGGAGACGGATTAGGATCTCTAGCATCTACAAAATTGTGTAAGACATTCTTGCGTGGCGTTTTCCTTCTCAAGCCACCAGTGAAATCCGTGACTCCCCCTTGGGACTTAACCTTTGTTCTGCAAGCCTTAATGAAACCTCCGTTTGAACCTGAAGCTTCAGTACCCCTTAAATTTCTGTCCTGGAAAACAGCATTCTTGGTAGCCATAACTTCTGCTAAAAGGGTTTCAGAGCTCCAAGCTTTGTGCATGAAACCTCCCTATCTTATTTTCCACAATGACAGAGTGTCTCTCAGGACTAACCCATCTTTCTTACCAAAAGTGGCATCTGTTGCAAATATCAATCAGACTATCAATCTACCAGTGTTTTTCAAAAATTTTCAAAATAAGGGAGAATACATGTTGCATACACTAGACGTACATAGACAGTTGCGTTTTTACCTGTACAGGACCAAAGATGTTCGTAAGGCTGATCAACTTTTTGTGTCATTTGCTCCCTCATTCATGGGAAAACCTATATCCAAAGTGACACTGGCTAATTGGATTTGTCAATGTATTTCTCAGGCTTATAAGGCATCAGGCAAAACAACCCCATTCAAAATCCGTGCACATTCCACAAGGTCCATCGCAACTTCTGCAGCCTTCTGGTCCAGGATGCCGTTGGACGACATATGTTTAGCAGCCACTTGGTCCTCTGCTCATACGTTTATTTCTCAATATAAGCTGGACATGATATCTAGAAGCAGGGCGTCCTTTGGCTCCGCGGTGCTTCGGAATATCCTCCCATAGACCACCCAGGTTTCTTGTTTAGGTAGCTGGGGACTCTGTCCCACAGGTTGCAGAACAAATGAAGTAACTACTTCAGATTTAGAAGTTATGTACTCACCATAACGTTCCATCTGAGTAGGTCTGCAACCATACCCCCCTACCATTCCCCCTAACCTGTATCGGGATTCTAGGATCTTTATGATTCTTGAGAATATCTGAACCTATTTTTTATAGGTTTTTTCAGGTGATACAGCAAAACCGATCTGAGGTAGTGTGGTGGTGACAGGGGATTGTGGGTAGAGGGGAGGAGCTAGGAGCTCGGATCTTGAAGCTTGGAAAGCTGCCGGTCGGATCTGAGACCCACAGGTTGCAGACGAATGAAGTACCTACTCAGATGGAACGTTATGGTGAGTACATAACTTCTAATTCATGGCATCCTATCCTGGACCTGTTTATACTCTAAACACGTTTTTGGTGATTCCAAAATTCAAGATGCTGACTCTTCATCAGATGCTCCCTATGCTAGGCAAAGATGCCTGGTTGGCAATACTAGATTTAAAAGAAGCATACCTGCACATCCAAATCAGGGAATCTTGCAGAAGATACCAGGCTACACGCACTATCAGTTCTCTGTACTGCCCTTTGGCTAATCTACTGCACCCAGGGTATTTACAAAATGCCTAGCTCCAGTCATTGCATTTTGCAGGCAAAGAAATATTCAAATATACCCATACCTGGACGATTGTCTAATTCAGGCAGAAAGCCAGGACATGCTTTTGAATCATCTGGCCTTTGAACAAAGGGTGCTAACTTGTCTGAGGTACACCATAAATGAAAAGAAATCACACCTGGTACTTTGTCAACAAATTATATTCCTGGGAGCAAGCTTGAATACAACTTCCCAGATGGCTTTCCTCACGCCAGAAAACAAATTCATTTGACAACCTACTTCAAAAAAGTGGCCACAAAAAAACTGCTATCTGCAAGGCAAATAGTATAAGCCTTAGGTTCATGGCCTCCTACATTCTTCTAATTCCATATGCAAGACTGCATATGAGGAAACTACAATTGTATTTAAAAAGCCTATGGTGTCAACATTCTCAGGATCTAGAAGCAATGATTCCTATCATACCTTGCCTGCACCTAGAGTTTCTTTGGTGGGCAGAGGCCTGCCACCAAAACAAGGGACTATCATTCACACTACCCCCTGCCATCCAAACCCTAACAACAGACGTATCAGACTATGCATGGGGGGCTCACCTGACAGGGAAGTGAATTCAGGGAAAATGGAACCAAGTCAAATGCACCTGCATATCAATCAAAAAGAAATGTTAGCTGTACAGAATGCTCTGACAGTCTTCAAGGACCACATTCTTCCAGGACAATTAATGGTAAAGACGGACAACACCACTGTTATGTGGTACATAAACAAGCAGGGTGGGGACACATTCTTACCTCCTCTGCAGACTAGCTTTGGCATTGTGGAACACAGTCCTGAGGTACCAAGTGCATCTACAAGCTCAATTCCTCCCAGGAAAACTAAATACACTGGCAGATGAACTAAGCAGAAACCTCATGGACCCACACGAGTGGAAACTGGAACCAAGGATTTTCAACATGTTGACAAGCAAATGGGGGAACCCAGATATAGACCTGTTTGCCTCCACCCAGAACTATCAATTGGACACATTTTGCACAAAGACTCCCCACAAACAAGCTTGGAAGGTGGATGCTCAGTTTATGCCTTTCCTCCTCTGCTTTGCTCTCCAAAGTACTATTAAAGATCAAACAAGACAAACCAAGGACGATTTTGATTGCACCAGACTGGCCACGCCAACACTTGTACCCCTCTAGCGCAGTGTGTCACTGTTGGCCCCATGGCACCTGCCTCAGACTCCTACCCTATTGTCTCAGCAGGAGAACCAGATTCTGCACCTTCAGCTTCAAACACTGAACCTAGCAGCGTGGCTAATTACCTATTCTCTCCTTTACCATCTCTCAGTAAACCAGTGATTGATATCATTTTAGAGGCAACGAGGCCTAGTACTAGAAAATCTCATGCTGAAAAATGGAAAAGATTCTATGCCTGGAACCAGTCTCAAAGGATGAGCCCAGCAGTGCCCAATTTACCTCAGATTTTACAATACTTAACTGAGATGCTTCACAAGGGCCTGTCTTTCTCCTCCATCAAGATTCACGCCTCAGCCATTTCAGCTCATTATAACACAGAACCTCTCCTTCTCTCTCATCCACTGCTCAAGCAGTTCCTCAGAGGGGCCGAAAATCTACGACCACCCTGGAGACCTCCAACTCCAGCCTGGGACCTTATCTTTGTATTGGAGAAACTCACGCTTCCTCCTTTCGAGCCAGCTGCTACTGCAGACTTAAAATTCCTTTCTTGGAAAACAGCTTTCCTTTTAGCAATCACTTCAGCAAGAAGGGTATCTGAATTACAGGTCCTCATGGCAGTGGAGCCTTTCATCATCTTTCATGCGGACAGTGTGTCCCTCAGGACCTATCCCTCCTTCATGCCCAAGGTGGTATCCAGTGTTGCCCTTAATCAGTCCATTCATTTGCCAACCTTCTTTCCTAACGCACAGAACAAAGGGGAACAGATACTGCACTCCTTAGATGTGCACAGACAACTTAGATTCTACTTGGACAGGACTAAACGTCAAAGAAAATCTGACCAACTGCTGGTGGCATTTGCTACAGGGACAGAGGGGAAGGCTCTCTCAAAGCAAACCATTTCCAAATGGTTTCATTTCTGCTACAAGCACCACAGAAAACCTATCCTACAGGGGATCAGACCCCACTCAACCAGGGCTGCGTCTACCTCTACAGCCTTTCTCAGTGGCGTCCCTACCGGGGACATCCTAGAAGCTGCTACCTGGAGTTCTATACATACTTTCACCAAACATTGCCATCTGCCATTTTTCTCTAAATCCAGAGCTGGGTTTGCCACTGCAGTCTTGCAGGGCCTTATAGCTGGTCCTAATGCTATTTAAATTCCTCCTCCCATCCTTAGCTTTGGGAATCCTCCTAAATGTGATGACTGCAACAGTGAAACACAAAGAACATAGAGTTGTGTGCACTTACCATAAATGTAGATGTTCAGCAAATTGCAGGCAACTGAGTAAATGTCAGGAAAATTGTCCATTTTCAAACCCTAGTGCCTAAGGACCCAGTCGGCTGTTTTTCTACACAAACGGTCTTTCCACCCCACCCGTCCTTACCTTGAACGGCTCAATCTGTGCTGAAAAGAAATATCCTGAAAACTAAAATAAAAGCATTCCTGCACTGCCCCTCGCTAAGGAAAATGACTGCAAGGTCTTTCCACCCCACCTGGCCTTACCTCGAACGGCTCAATCTGTGCTGAAAAGAAATATCCTGAAAACTAAAAGAAAAGCATTCCTGCACTGCCCCTCACTAAGGAAAAGGACTGCAAGGTCTGTCTACTTCACCTGTCCTTACCTCGAATGGCAAGAACGATACAGATTCCCACTCCACACCCACTGTAGGTATCCAGACACTTTATTGATTTCTCAAAAATACAAGTTGAACGCTTTCTTCCCACAATCGGGTCTTCCTCAGAACATTTTAAAACACCAAACAACATTTAACTTAATATTGCACTTGGAATCCTTGTTTGTTACTATTTGACTGTATTTGTAGCAAATTCTTCTGTGTAAGCTGTAGTAGCTGATTCATAGCATTTATAAGTGTTTGCTGTACCTGTTTCTGCCTGTTTTGTGAAAAAAGAAAAAATATCTCTTGTTTTTCCTGCTTTACTAGTTTAGTCCAGTTTCAGAGTTGCTGATTCCTGGGCTTTGGTTGTAGTTCCTGTGTACTGTTTCCTTGCCTTATTTGGGGGAAGGGAAGCTACCTTGCTTTCCTGCTTTACTAGTTTAGTCCAGTTTCAGAGTTGCTGATTCCTGGGCTTTGGTTGTAGTTCCTGTGTACTGTTTCCTTGCCTTATTTGGGGAAGGAAGCTACCTTGCTTACCAGTGGGAGTGGGAAGCATTGAGCTGCCTTTTGTCCAGTTTTGTGAGGTTTCAGCCAGTAACTAGTAGTTTATTGGTCGCTTTGGGCCAGTTTCTAGCTTTTTCCAGCCCCTGGTATAAAAGCAGCTAAGCAGCGTTAGCGATTTAGCGGAGCTGCCACTGTTGCACACTAGGGCAGTGCCGGTTAAGCAGGTTTAAACTATTCGGGCTACCTAAAGTCCACTCTTCAAATTTTCCTTAAAACTACCTTCCTCGAACTATACTACTGATCAAATCAGCGTATCCTATAACTAAAAGATCAACTCTACTTGACTCCAAGTAGACTATTCTCTATCTATTAAACCTAGCACTTGCTCCTACAGTACTTATTACCTTGATACGGCACTCTTGTCATAGATAGTACCCCAAAAGGCAACCCCCATTTCTCGGTCACCCACGTCCCCGGAATCTTTTTAAAGTTTTTCGTCTACCCTTCTAGCATGTCGAGGATCAGTTGCTAGTGTCCTCTCCTGCTCAGCTGGTGAACCTGGGAATATTGAGGCAATGTTTCAATTGCCTCATGTACACAGACAACCCTTTCCTCCTCCCACAAAACACAAATACATGCGAGAGATGCAACTATACGGCCAAACTGGAGGCTGAGCTCTCTCAACATAGGACTGGCAAGACCAGTCAGGAGGAGAAGGTTACCACACACACTATAGACCCAGTCTCACATAGTACCATTACAACCTCAAATCATACACATAAACACACAAAGACATACTCGGAGGCTCTGATCAAAATCTACCAAAACAGCAGAGGCCACCAAAGCAGACACCCAAACAACCACCACCTCAGAACACAACACCGCAACACATAGACCTCACAGTCAGAGTGTCAAACAGTCACAGCCCTTAAGGCCAAACACAATGCCAGACACACTAGTCATTGGTGACTCCATAGTCAGACACACTGATGTCCCGCTCACCAGACTGAGTAAGGAGAAGGTCACAGTAAGCTGCCTGTCGGCGCTAGAATCCGCCACATAACGCAAGCACTCAGGTCTCTCAACAGCAGGTACAAATATGACTCAGTCATTGTCCACGCTGGTGTAAACGACCTGAGACGCACCTCCTTGGACTACATGAAAAGAGACATTGAGGAGCTCTCTGATTATGTAGCCCAGGCAGGTATGACCCTGACCTTGAGCAGTATCCTACCTTCACCAAGAATGATGCCACAATACAGAGATAAGATGATCAGCTTTAACAATTGGCTTAAACACTGGTGTCATTCAAAGGGGATCCAGTATCTGTCTGCCTGGGATGACATGCTGGACAAGCCACGCTGCTTCAAGGGACGGCTTGCACCTGTCACCCCTGGGATTCGGATATTGGCAAAGGCTCTTGCCACCCCATAGTGCCTTTTTAGGCAAGGCTCAAATTCTAAACCTACCACCCTAGAACACAAAAAGGAAAAAAACTAAGGGTAATGCTGCTCAATGCCAGAATTCTAAATCTCAAAATGCACGCACTCGAGGCCCTTCTCAGTATGGAGAACATCGATGCCTGTGCTGTGACAGAAACCTGGTTCAAGGCTCCTGAGAGCACCCCAGCTATCAGGGTTTACCTCATATCCTGCGTTCCGGCCCCAAAATCCGGACAATACCAAGAAAGGAGGGCCGGTATCCATATTCATCAAGGACACCCACACCTCAAGACTGGTGGCAACGCACGATGCATCGGAGACCATCCAGGTGCAATTAACCATAGGCAAGACTGCTCTGCAAATTGTAGCATGTTACAGGCCACCCTCACAAACTCAGGAAACTCACATGGCCTTCCTGAAAACACTAGAGGGGATAAATGTATCACCAAACACCATCATACTAGGTGGCTTCAATTACCCTAATATAGACTGGGAACACTACTCAAGCCCAAACACCCTAGCCCAAAAGTTCCTGGAATTCATAAACTCAAATGCCATGGAACAACTAGTCACCATCCCCACAAGAGGAGATAACATACTTGATCTCATCATCACGAACATGGGAGCACAATGTTCAACACCGGAAGTATACCTCACTGGTGAGATCAGATCACAAACTAATTTCGCTGGGGGACCTCGTCCCACCCCCACCTGAAATAAAACCGACCACAGTAAAGTACTTCTCTTAAGCCGACTTCACACTTCTAAAGACTAGTGTGGTCTCCTTTCAGGCCCCAGGCAGTGGGAAAACAATACTCAAGCCGCTGAATCACTTACAAACGCCTTCTACCAGCACCTGCAGGACTGCATGGATAAGGCAATCCCAAGCAAAACAAAGACTCTTTGTACCAAAGGCAAGCGTCCACTCTGGTGGACCCCAGCCATAAACAAACTCTACAACAAAAGGAGGAAGCTACTACAAGATAGAGCAAAATCCTTAAAGGTAAGACACCCTTGATCACTATAAGTAAAAACTAAGAGCTCTCATAAAATCATCCAAAGCAAATTTCGAGAAAAATAGCTAAAGACTCAAAAGACAATCATAAGGCCTTCTTTAGCTATGTTAGAAACCTAGGAGGAAACTCCCAGATATGCTCAGAACTAGTTCAAAATGATGTGAAGATTACTGATCCTACAGACATTGCCAACATACTGGCTGACAGGTTCAGTGCAAACTTCTCCCCTCCCCCCCAAAAGGAGAGATATCTATACCAAATGAGTGCAGCCCCCAAACATCTCCAGCCCAAGTGAGAACTGCTCTCTCCAAAGCAAAAACACAGCATCCATGGGACCCGATGGTGTCCCCGGCTGTGTGCTCCACGAACTCAATGAGGAATTAAACCCACAGCTAGGACAGCTGTTTAATCAAAGTCTTACCTCTGGATACATTCCAGGGAGTGGCACTGCAACTGTGGTCCCACTTCACAAAGGCGGTGCCTCCACAGACCCTGGAAATTACCGCCCATTAGCTTGACAAGCCTTATCTGCAAAGCCATGGAGAGGATCATAATGGACCTCATAAATAAAGACATAGGAATTTGCAGACTTTGGATCCAACCCAGTTTGGCTTTGTCAAAGGCAGATCATGCCTTTTAAACTTGGTTGACTTTTTGAAACAGTCACCAAAGCCATTGATGAGGGAAAGGCAGTCCATACAGCCTACCTCGATCTGGCTAAGGCCTTCGATACAATACCCCACTCGGGTATCATTGAAAAACTCATCAGCTTAAATGTTAACCCATACATCACAAGATGGGTTGCAAACTGGCTGAGTGACAGAACCCACAGGGTCAGAGTTGCTGGCGCCATGTCAGACTCAAAGCCTGTCACAAGTGGTGTCCCACAGGGCTCAGTCCTGGGCCCACTCTTGTTTGGCATCTACTTTTCCAAGTACAAGCAAACACAGGAGGGTTATGGCTGACAAAGTTTGCAGATGACTGCAAACTGGCCATAGTAGAAAACACATCTGACACAGATATCCTTCAGAAGGGTCTCACAGAACGGATAACTGGTGCCAGAGCCACGGCCTAAAGTTAAATGCCAAAAATGCATAGTCATACCCTTCGGAAAAACAAGGTTACCCCTAGCTACCAAATAGGTGGCAATCCACTGAGCACAGAAGAAGTTATCAGGGACCTGGGGACCCAGGTTGATAGTAGTCTGTCATTCGACACCCATGTAGCTAAAGTAGTTAGGAAGTCCTTCTACATTGCCCACCTTATCATGAAGGATTCTCATCTAGATCAAGGGAGGTCATAGTCTCCCTTTACTCATCACTCATCAGACCAATGATTGAGTACAATGCCCCATTCGAATGTATCTGACCCGACACTTGCAGCAGCTGGAGAGGCCACAAAGTTCCTCACCAAAAGGATAAAGGGTCTCAAAAATCTGTCCTATGCTGCCCGACTGAAAGAACTCCAGCTCTATTCAGTCGCACCGCTTGCTCAGAGGTGACCTTTGCCTAACATACAAGGCCATGTCAAACCCAGATTTGATGAATATGCTTCACCTCAAAAATCTAGATCCATCAGAGCCACAAGGGGGAGACTTAAACCTCGACACGGCTATTAATAGGACGTGCTGGAGGGATAGATTCATCACCCAAAGACTCCCTATGCTGTGGAACAAAATCCCGGTACATGTGAGGCAGAGCACCTCGCTGGCCTTGTTCAAGAGAAATCTTGACCAATGGATGGGAGATCGCAGATATACCCCAGGAATTACCTCAGTGTCACTGCTCGACAGAGGCACAGCAAAATATTGGGTATAGTTCCCCATACTAAAGGGGTGGCGTAAGCCACAAAACAATGGGCTAGGCTTATAAATGCCCTCGGGCAGATAGCCTAGTATGAACCTATGAACCTATGAACCTATGAACTTGCTCTTAAATACCCATAGGCAACCACCCCACCTATTCCAATTAAACAATTAACATCCTGACAGAATACTTAAAGCAATCCTACTCAAACACATTTACTCAAAAGAACACATTTTCTCCTTACAGGGGAAATAACATTGATAGCAAACTACCATAAGTTTGTATCGTAATACTTCAATAAAAAGTTTATATTTATATAATATATTAATATTTGTTAAAAAGTGTTGCTTATACAAATTTGTATGTACACATTAAAACCTAAAAAAATTAATAAAATGCTTACATACTAAAACATTCCTCCTCCATTCTTCCTATAACTATATCTAAATATAAATATTAAACAGTTTACTTAAAGTGGCTTTGAACAACAGGAAAATGAACAATATATAAATGTGTATAAACAGTAATGTTAAGTTGTCAGTCTCGCCTTCATTCTTGCTGGATGGATTCGGTGCCGAACCTCGGCTCCGAATAGACCTAATACTAAAGCTCGAGAGCTATTTTTACCGGCTCAAGGCTATACTATGTCCCATAATGCTAGGCGTGATATACCCAGATCTCGTTTGCCACTTCAGCTACGAGGTTGCGTTTTTCACCCTCTCCAGGTCGTATTCTAAATTGTCGTATCTTTACTTAGTTTTTTGACAGAATTTTTCTTAGTAGTTTATTTAATTAGTAATTTTAGAGATAGCGACTAGTCCCCCCCCCCTTTTCTGTAATTTTTCCCTACCTTTCTTCCACCCTTAAGGTGGTCGGGCCTCTAGCCCTCCCTTTAGTAGTAGTACAGATTCCCCTTAGAGTGTGTGTGTGGAATTTCTGTCTATTTTTACTATTAGTTTACAAAAGTTTTTTCTTTATTGGTAGTGTCTTTTTTGTGTGTTAGTGTAAGTATTAGACTACTGTATCCCCCTGTGGTATCATGTCAAAGGATACCAAGGTATCGGGATTCAAGAAGTGTGACTCGTGCTGTCAAAAGATGTCTCTGACAGACGGTCACACTTCTTGTGTGTATTGTTTGGGCCCTCTGCACCTGCAGGACTCTTGTTCCATCTGTCACGCTTTCAGCCCTAGAGTCCTGCAGGAACGCAGAAATAAGCTCATTCTCAGAGGCTTATTAAAGCCTGAAGGTTCTCAGTCTAAGCCTATGACTGGAAAACCTTCAAAGCCCGCCAAATCGTCGGCTCCATGTTCGGAGTCGGTGCCAAGCGGCCCTCTTTCTGCCTCATCGGTTCCGGCTGGAACCGACACATTGAGGCCTCAGTCGGCTCCGACTTTGGTGTCGGAACCATCCCCAAGTCGAAAGCGCTCCAGGTCTCCTTCACTGGAGTCTGTTAGATCGGCTCCGAAATCCCCCTTGCTGTCGGAGCGGAGCCATAGGTCTCACTCCTCTAGGTCTTCCAGCCTCTCGGACCATGCCCTCGAGAGAGTAGTCAGTAGGCTTTTGAAGTCGCAGGTGCTGGCCCAGTTATTGCATAGCCCATCTCAACAGACAGGGGCTACCCCAACTCCTGCTCAAGTTCCTCCTCCGACTCCTCCTTCGAGCTCGGAGCTGGTGACTGTCAGGCTTGCTACCGTGGGGGCGTCGGAACCAGTTCCACCCTTATCGGTTCCTTCGTCAGCTCCGATCCCTTCATTGGCTCTGTCCCTGGAGGGATCCGGGCACCGAGACTCCCTCGTCTGACCCCATTCTCCCTCTCGGGGCCTCGGCGCAGGTGAGTTCAGCCCCATCAGCCTCGGAGCCATCCCTCTCAGTGCCGGGAGGAGCTCTGATCTCCTTGGAGCTGGGTCCCTCTTCCCTGCCTGACAGGGGAGCCTTTGAGGTCATGAGGAGTGTGCTGGCTCCCATACCGGCGCCACGGTCCGCCTCGTCGACCCCTCCCTCCATGGTGCCTGCTTTCGGCCCCTACCTACCCTCCCGAACCCAAGCGCAGAGAACCGACACTGCAGGCGCTCCATTGGGTGTTTCCTCCTCTTCCGAGGCCTCCCCTGATCCTGCGGGGGAGCCCCCTCGGAAGAGGACTTGCAAGAGGAAGCATGTCAACTCCCCTGAGTCAGTGACATCTGACACCGACCTGGATGATTCGGAAGGGTCCCCAAGGTCCCCCTCTGAGGATGTCTCTTTTTCTGACATCCTAGAGATCCTTAAACAGAGGGGGAACTGGTCCTCCCTCAACCCTTCCGAGGATGAGTCGGTGTACCTGGATGCATTCGGTTCTCGCCCTTCCACCTACTGGGTGTCCCCACCTTTCGATCCACTCATGGAGGTGGTGGCTCGGAAGGCGTGGACGGCTCTGGATACTATGGAACCAACCCCTCGGAGACCTACAAAATTCATTACAGCCCCTGCTGACAAGCAATTTCTCTCTAAGGGCATCCCGGTTGATGCCATGGTGGTAGCGGCAGCCACTAAGAAGGAGTTGGCTGACCCTTCAGTACCTGTCCCTCCTCCTAATAAGGAATCTAGGACTATGGATAGGTATGGTAAGCGGATGTTTTCTTCAACGACCTTTGCCATGCGGTCACTGAATTACCTGTGCCATTTCACCCGTCTTCAGAGAGACCTTCTTCAAGAACTGGGTGATACCTTACAGGACCCAACAGCTGTGGCGTCTCAGAACAAGATAAACTCCCAGCTGGGAACCCTGAACTCGATTGTCAACTCCTCCATGCGGCTCATTTCTTATGCAACCGATGGAGCGAGTAGGGCTGCAGGCATGGGCGTTGCTCTAAGGAGACACGCCTGGATGCAGCTTTGCAACTTTGCTGACCCCTTCAAGGTGCCTTCACTAACACCCCCCTTGATGGTTCTGCCTTGTTTGGACCTCAAGTGAAGGATACATTGACCAGGTGCGAGCAGGAAGGCAAGACTCTCTCTGTCTTGGGAGTCCGTTTTTCCACCCCTTCTAGACCTTACCCTAAGGGTCAAAAGGGTGGAAAAATGTGGTTCCGCAAACCCCAGGGAGTACTGCCTGACGCACGTTTGAGCTTCCCTTCAGAGGCAGAGGAGGGAATAATAACAGATGCCGCCCTAGGGGCAGGGGGGGTCCGCAAAATCAGGGTAGCAGAGAATCTTTCTCTGACAAACCCTTCCAGCACCCCTGAGGAG
This sequence comes from Protopterus annectens, assembly GCF_019279795.1. Lineage (NCBI taxonomy): Eukaryota > Metazoa > Chordata > Ceratodontiformes > Protopteridae > Protopterus > Protopterus annectens. The sequence goes on from NC_056744.1 coordinate 1,503,238,094, forward strand.
CTGCCCGACTGTCCACCTTCGGAGGCAGTCGGGGGAAGACTTTCACTGTACCCAGAAGCCTGGCATTCCCTCACGCAAGACAAATGGGTACGGTCGATCATATCCGAGGGTTACAGAATCCCCTTCATCCACACCCCACAACAACCAAAAGGGCCTGTTCCAGACGTTCCACCCGGTCTGAGAGACCAAGCTGCTATCAAAAAGAGCCATCCAGCCAGTCCCAGCAGACCAACAAGGATCCGGAATCTACTCCAAATTCTTTTTGGTACCAAAGAAGACAGGGGACTGGAGACCCATTTTAGATCTCAGCAGGCTGAGCAAGTCTGTCCAAAGAATGAAATTCCAGATGGTCACGCTACAGTCCATTCTACCCTTTCTGGGTTAGGACAATTGTATGTGCTCTATAGATCTTCAGGATGCGTACTATCATATCAAAATGAACGGGTGATCCAGAAGGTTTTTCCGCTTCCGGCTGGGAGCCAGTCACTACCAATTCAGAGCCCTGCCCTTTGGCCACACTACAGCCCCCAGGGTGTTTACCAAATGCATGGCAGTGGTTGCGGCTCACCTGAGACAACGAGGATTCCAGGTGTTTCCATATTTAGACGACTGGCTCCTTACTGCCACCACCAGGCACCAACTACTTCAAGCCAGGGATTACGCTGTACAAACGTGCAAAGTGCTAGGCATCTCTATAAACTTCGAAAAGTCTGCCTTGTCAGCATATTACCTTCATAGGTGCCGTGTTAAACACGGTGGAGTTGTCAGCAAAACTACCTACACAAAGAGTTTCAAACATTCGCAGCTATGTCTAAATCCTACTACAGCAGGACAGAGTCCAAGCCAGATTTGTACTAGAAACACTTGGTCTAATGGCAGAAACAAGATTTGTACTAGAAACACTTGGTCTAATGGCAGAAACAATCACCTTGCTCCCCCTAGCTCGTTTTCATATGCGGATACTACAGTGGATGCTTTTTTCTCAATGGTCCTTCCAGCAGCTTCCCATGTCACACAACATTCTCATCACTCAGTCATGCAAGAGACACCTCTCTTGGTGGATGGTCTCGCCTCAGGTGCTTCAAGGCAGACCTATTTTTCTCCCCCCTCCAGTTGCCACCGTGACTACGGATGCCTCCCTGATAGGGTGGGGGGGCATTTTCAGGGCAGGACAGTCCAGGGCACATGGCAACCCTTTGAGTGCCACTTGCACATCAACGTCTTGGAAATGAGAGCGGTACTTTTTAGGGTTGCAGGCCCTTCAGGACTCTCTTCCCACGGGGACGATTGCAATTCAGACAGACAATATGTCTGTAGTGTGGTACATCAACAAGCAGGGCAGAACCAGGTCCTACCCCCTATGTCGGGAAGCGCTCAGACTTTGGCAGTGGGCGATCTCTTCTCAACGGTTTCTGGTAGCAACGCATATTCCCGGGAAGTCCAGCGTAATAGGGGACAGATTGAGCAGGGCCATTCTCATGCCCTACGAGTGGTCTCTCAACCAGCTAGTAGCGGAACAAATATTTAGAAGGTGGGGTCAGCCTTGCTGCGACCTTTTCGCAACCCCTCAAAACAGCAAGTGTCAGGAATTCTTCACCCTTTTTCCTCTTCCGGGTCTCCCTCCCAGAGACGCTCTAGTCCACGATTGGCCCGGGGGTCTTCTGTATGCCTTTCCTCCCTTTCCCTTAATCATTCAGTCCAGAAAGCAATTGCCTTGAGATCCAGGATGATCCTCATTGCCCCTTACTGGCCCCGACAAGTTTGGTTTCCATTCCTGCAACGTCATCTGCTGGAGCAGCCCTGGCATCTGGACCCAGTGCCAGACCTTCTAACCCATCAATCGGGCGGGCTGCACCAATCCCTTCCATCTCTCAACCTCGGAGTTTGGTTGCTCCACTTCCAACCCTAGCCAGGATTCCCTTAATTTCTCAGTCAGTACATGATATTATCCTTGCCTCTCACAAGTCTAACACCAGAAGGATGTATGCTAGTAAATGGAAACGGTTCTCTATTTGGGCAAAAAAAAAAATCAAGTTGACCCGTTCACAGCTCCTGTCCAAACAGTTCTAGAATTTTTGGCGGAACTTTTCCAAATGGGCTCTTCTTCAGCCACTATCAGGGTTCAGTTGGCGGCTATTGCAAATTTCCACGTTGGCTTGTCAGAGGCCAGTATTATGTCCCACAAGCTTTGCAAAGCCTTTCTGAAAGGAACTCTATTACTTCGGCCCCCGGTTAAAGATCCTCCTCCACCGTGGGATCTAAATTTGGTACTGTCTTCCTTAATTCTTCATCCCTTTGAGCCAGCTGCTTCCTGCTCGTTGAAACTGCTCTCCTGGAAAACACTTTTCTTAGTAGCCATTACCTCAGCGAGAAGGGTTTCGGAACTACAAGCACTCTCTGTGCGGCCCTCCTTATCTTGTTTTTCACAAAGATAGAGTGTCTCTTAGGACTCATCCATCTTTTTTACCTAAGGTACTCTCTGAAAAAAATCTCAATCAGACCATTGATCTCCCAGTCTTCTTCCCAAATTATACGGATAGAGCTGAGAGAAGATTACATTATTTGGACATTCACCGTCAACTATGTTTCTATCTGGATAGAACTAAACAGATGAGAAAATCAGAACAGCTCTTCCTGTCTTACACTGAAGGAAAGCAAGGCCGGCCAGTTTCTAAAGTAACCTTGTCCAGATGGTTGACCGCTCTTATCACATTAATCTATCAATTGAGGCATAAGGAACTCCCTGCAAAGCCTAGAGCTCATTCAACTAGAGCATTAGCTTCCTCAGTAGTCTTTCAAGCAAGGTTACCTATGGATTCTATTTGTGTAGCGGCCACATGGGCCTCCCCTCATACCTTCATTTCTCATTAAAAACTGGACATAGCCTCCAGAAGTCGGGCTGATTTTGGTTCCACTGTACTCAAGAGTCTGTTCCATTGAGCCACTCGGGACTAAGGTACTAGGGACGCTGTCCCATCCAGCAAGAATGAAGGCAAGATTGACAACTTAACATTTGGGAAGTTATGTACTTACCATAACGTTCCATGTTAGTTGTCTTCTTCTCGCCTTCTTTCTTGGGTCACACCCTCCATCCCACTAGCCTGGAAAGACCTAGAGTATCTTGTGCGAGGTGTTTTTTGTCACCAAAGTTATCTCCTCAGCTAGCTCTCTTGCTCCCCCTTGGTAGCCCTTGTAAGGGTTATATGTAGAGGAGGTTAGATATAGTTGTTTAATATATTCTCTCTTGTGGTGGGACATGTATGTCCATAGTGTTAGCTATCAAACGAGATCTGGGTATATCACGCCTAGCATTATGGGACATAGTATAGCCTCGAGCCGGTAAAAATAGCTCTCGAGCTTTAGTATTAGGCCGAGTCGGAGCCCAGGTTCAGCTCCGAACCCATCCAGCAAGAAAGAAGGCGAGAAGAAGACAACTAACATGGAACGTTATGGTAAGTACATAACTTCTCATTATACTTGGTTTTAATTTAATCTAAAATGTTTTTTAACTTCAAAATGCACATGTTAATATTCTCATAAAAAACATTCTACAGCTCAAACAGCCCGTATAACACACTCCCCCTGCTCACTTCATCTCACAGTTGCTAAAGTAGTAACAAAATTTCTGTATAAAAGTCTGGTTAAAAGCTTGCTTTCTCCAAACAGTCAGTGGAATTGCCTGGCTAAGCTACAAACTTTGTTTAATACAGTATTGAGTACAACACAGCTCACTTTTCAAAGAATTGAGTAAAATTGAGTAAATTGGAGCTCACTTTAAAAAGAACTGAGTAAAAACACTGTAAAGTTGTATTCTTTAAGCTTGCATGCTCACAGACCGTGAAAATCCTTGTAACTTGGTATGGTCTCACTCAGTGCCCCACCCTGCCCCTAAATTCTACCTGCCCCACTACTGCTAAATTTAAGCCCAATAAACCAATCCCCCTCTCCTACAACCTATCATTGATAATCTGCACCTCCATACACCACCCCTTCCTGCCAACAACCCCTTTAATTCTCCACCCACATTCCTTACCAAGTACCACTACTATCAAGATGAGACCAATTATGTTCCTCTCAATTATATTGCCTGGGCTATAGCTCCTCACCATCTATGAAACCCAGCTCTATCGTGGCTTTCACCACCCCATATTTCATATGATCTCTTTCCCACCTGGAGTTATTCAGCCAACCCCTAGGGTTGGGAGGGTGGCCTAATGGTTAAGGTGTTTGCCTTACAAACACAAGGTGCAGGGTTTGAGTCTCACAAGGAATAATTGGCTAGGCTTAAAATGGCTCGAGTTAGCTTAGTACTAACCTATGAACTACAAACCTGTCCGCTCCAATTTAACAACCACCAACTAACTAGACCACGGACCATCTCCCACAAAACTAGATATCATAAAATAATAAGTAAAGTGCTGAAACTAATAATCACGGTACAACTTACTCTGATGAGGAATGGAGACATCCACCCTAACCCTGGACTCATCCTTCCCACAAGCTCCCAGCCCACTACCACCTTCAACATATGGCCAAATGCAAGGTCCCCTAACTCTCATGACCTGTCACCTAAACATCAGGAGTATTAACAACAAGGTCCATAATCTTCATGCCCTTCTAGCCACCTACTCGCCTGATGTGCTATGTCTTACAGAAACCTGGCTAAAACCAGGAACTAAAAATGATGAGGTACCAGGGTACAACATACTTAGACTAGACCGAAACACCAGGAAAGGTGGAGGACTAGCAGTTCTGTTTAAAAACACAATAGATGTCACTCTAGCCCTACAGCAACCCCCTTGTTCAATAATACAGAAGCCCTAGTTAGCAAACTACAGCTTAACAAAAGTAAATCTATATTCATTACCTGCATTTATATCCCCCAAGGCAACAATACAAATACCCTAAAAGTCTTCCTCCAATGGCTTTCCAACACATATCCCCATGAAACTATGATGTTAGGAGACAGTACTGTTGACTGGAACAATTGTTCCTCTGAATCTCCCACCACCCATATAAACCTTCACGGCTATACCCAACTTGTAACCTCACCCACCAGAATAAATAAGTCCAACTACAAAGGCAGTATCCTGGACTGGATTCTTATCAACAATCACCTAGACCTGTATAACACGGGTACCCTCCCAGATGATATAAGTGACCATCTACTTACTTACCACATTAAGCATAAAGTAGATAACCACCACCAAGTTCGTTAAATCTATCAGAAACAACAAGAACTTTAACTCCACTGACTTTCAGAATGAGCTCAGAGCATGCAATTGGGCCATACTTAAAGAACTTCCACTAGATGATGCTGTAGACTATTTTAATTCTAAATTCCTCAACACTCTAGATTCCCACGCTCCTATCCGCACCCTTAGAGCCAAAACCAAGACCGCCCCCTGGCTCTCTAAAGTAACCAAAACCAAAATCATAGCAAGAAATAAAGCATGGGACAACTGACGCACCTCCAAAGACCCACTTGACCATATTAAATTCTGCAACTAAGGAATGATACCAAGAAAGCTACATTGTTAGACAAAAAAAAAAAAAAAACTTCTATCAACACTTTCAGCAAAAACACTAGAACAAACCTCAAACATTTTGGGCAAGCATAAACAAACTGCTCCACCCTGGCCAAACCTCCATCCCCACCCCCTCAACTTGCAACCTTAAAACTCCAGAGGAAACTGCTAACATCATTAACAACTTTTTTACCAAAAACATCCAATCTCTAGCTAGCCAACTACCCCCCACCAGCTCCTTTCAAAACTCCTCCACAACCACTACCCCACTCCCTTTCGCCTTCCAACCTGTATCTATATCGACTAGCCGATCTCTAATTAACAAACTAAAGTCCATTACCCAGGTAGCTGATCTCCTCCCACCAGAATTTTTACAAAAAGGGGCAGATGCCATTGCATACCCTGTCTCGATCATAATAAACCGCACCTTGATTGAAGTCACTATCCCCTCTCTCTGGAAGATTTCCCATGTCATTCCCCTTCATAAAGAGGGAATTCTTTAGACCTCTCAAACTCCGACCAATAGCCATACTATCACCACTGGCCAGAATTATGGAAAAGTGCGTCCACAACCAATTAATGCACTATCTCACCCAAAATAAACTACTGGCCATCTCTCAGCATGGTTTTAGGCCACACCACAACACCACATCAGCCGTCCTGTCCTCCTCTAACTGTGTCAACACCAATCGAAACAATAACAACCTTACCTCAGCTCTCTTACTAGATCTCTCTAAGGCCTTTGATATGGTCAATCACCAACTGCTTCTCCGCACCCTGAAGGAACTGTCAGTGAGTAGTAGCTCCATTAAATGGTTACAGTCTTACCTGTCTGATAGACAACAAGCAGTTTTATGGCAGAATACCCTATCCACATGTCTACCCATTACTCTAGGAGTCCCCCAAGGCTCCATACTAGGACCACTTCTCTTCTCAGTCTTTATCAATGACCTACCCACCATCACTTCCAAGGCCACCTGCATTCAATATGAGGACGACTCTACTTTAATATGTACCGCCTCCTCCTCAACTGAGTTTATAACCCTAACCCAGAAAACTTTCACTGATGTAGAAAAATGGTTTGCAAACCATCAACTTTTATTAAACCCCAACAAAAATAAACTGCTCATCTTTTCCCCCACCTGCAAATCATCCTCACCATTCTTTACTATAATTTCCAACAATGGCACAATCATATCCCCAGATACTCGCTCAAAACACCTGGGCATCACACCCTAAAGTATGATATCCATGTCAGTCGAGCCATAAAAACTGTCAACAAAAAACTGGGCTTCCTATACAGGATCAAACCCTTCCTCACTCCTTTTGCAGGAACCACTATCGCTCGGTCCCACCTACTATTTACCCTCCTTTATGCCTCCCCCCTCTTCACTGACCTGAACCAAGCCATCCTTTCCAAACTTGCTAGTTGTTTCAACCATATTGCTAGATCTGCTACAGGTGTTCCCTCTAGGACCCACCATTGTATCAACCTAACTCAACTAGGATTGCTAGAGTGGCCCAGTCTTCTCTGATGCAGCCAACTTAGCCGACAAAATACTATATCAACCTGAAAAAACACCAGCACTAAATAAGATCATCGAACCGTACAGCAACCTGAGGACACTACGCTCTGCTGACAAACTGATGGTACAAACAACAAAGAGCATAAATGTGGCTGAGGACTCCCTAATCACCAACTCAGTAGGCAAAACCTGGAATATGCTACCTGCCAAACTTACTCACCAGTCCTTAACCCAGTTAAAAAAAAAAAGCCTCAAACTACACTTCCAACAGCATTGGCAGTGTCCCTGCTTAAACCTCGACTAATCACCAGCCGCTGTTCCTGCAAACTCTCCCTAAGCATTTCAATCTTATACTGTAATACGTATACGAATTCTTGAAGGGACTTAGCCCATAACTCTGTGTATTATTGTCTGAAGTTGAAGCTGCATGTTTTTGATGTTGTCTGCTATGTTTTATCCATGTTTGTCACCCTACTGAAAACTGCATATTATATTTATCTCTAAATGTTTCTATTGTTCGTAATGTATTTATACTCTGATTTTTGGAGCTTTTCTCCCCGGGCCTCCCCTGAAAATGGACATATATCCAGTCGGACTTTCCCGGTAAACAAATGTAAAATAAAATAAATAAAATAAAATCTTACTAGGACAGCCGAACGTTATTTGGGGTTAATCAGAGTCTTTAATTGATGGAAGGTGTGTACCCAAGAAGACTGAATGCTGTAATTAAATCAAAAGGTGCTTCAACAAAGTATTAGTTTAAGGGTGTGCACACTTATGCAACCAGCTTATTGTACGTTTTTTATTTTCTATCTTTTTTTCCCCTAACAGATTTGTTTGTTTTTCAATTGAATTTTACAGGTTATAGATCACAATAAAGGTGGAAAATTTTGAAATTATTTATTGTGGTCTCATTTTTTTTATATCACAAAAGTCTGGCATTTTAACAGGGGTGTGTACACTTTTTTATCCACTAAATATGACTGCTCTATTTTTGTCTTTCTCTCAGGCTTTTCAGGTTATTTCAGATCTTCCTGATTCTGAGGGGAAGATTTCGGCCCTCTCCTTGTTATGGTCCCATTCTCAAGTGTCTCATCATTCCATTAAATGTAGTTACGACACAGCTGACGCCTTGTCTAGAGCTGCTGCCTTTGGTTCTCTGTTGAGGTATTCCTGGCTTCGTCTTTAAGCTCTGCCTGATGATATTAAGGCCAAGCAGATGGATTCTCCTCTTGACAATAAAAACCTCTTTGGTTCTGTAGCTGCTGCACTTTCTAAATCTTTTCAGGAAAAGGGTAAGACTTTGCAGGAATTGAAACATATTTTTTTGTTTCTCATTTTCCCAAATTTGAGGAACTATACTACCAAATCTGCCTTTGTCCATAGACAGTGTTGTCCTCCTCCCAAAGGTAAAAAGGGTGCTAGAAGGGGTCCTCCTACTAAGTCTAATCAGACTCCTACAGCCCAGAAGCCTCTCTTTCCAGACAAGACAGGTTCTATCTATCTTCTTCCCTCCCTCTTAAGCCACGTTCCTCAATCTCTTCGTCTTCAGTCCATCATTCATCAGCGGTATTACATGGTTTGGAAATCCCTTCCCCTTTTTTGGGCATTCCTCACCCTCCTCAGGAACAGCTGCTGTTTATTTCCAGATGTTCTTCAGAGCCTTTTGTCTCAAGGAACCATCCAAGCAGTTTCAGCTCCACAAAAGGGTAAGGGATTTTATTTCAGAATGTTTCTGGTTCCCAGAAAAGAAGACAACTGGAGACCCATTTTGGATCTTTCCCAACTCAACACCTTTTTGAAGGCTCCTTCCTTTCGAATGCTATCCCTTCAAACCTTGTTTCCTCCTCTTATTTCTCAGGCTTTCCTAGTTTCTCTGGATGTAAAAGTTGTCTATCTCTATATCCCTGTTCATCCCCTTTTCAGGAATTTTTTGCATTCCTCTGCTGCTTCCCTGCATTTTCAGTTGTCTGCTTTGCCCTTTGTCCTCGCTACTCTCCCAAGGATCTTCACCAAATGCCTCACCCCTGTGATTGCTTTCTGCAGGATGAGAGGAATACAGATCTTTCCTTATCTGGATGACGTGCTTATTCAGGCTTCCTGTCCAGAGATTTTGCTTCAGCATCTTTGCTATGCTATGTGTCTTCTGTAAAGCCTAGGGTGTACAGTGAATTTCCAGAAATCATTCTTGACTGTTCCTCAGGATCATGTTTTTCTCAGGTGCAGGCTGAAGACCATTCCAATGTTGTCATCTCTGCCTCTTACCAAGGCTTTGAATTTGATTGTATTCTTTCAATTCCTTCTTCCTGTGGCCTTCATTACAACCAGAGAGTTTCTCAGGGCTGTGGGATACATGGCTTCCACCATTCCTATGTTTCCTGTGGCTAAACCTCATATGAGAGAGCTTCAGTGACTCTTAGTCAGTTTGCCTTCAACATTCTCATCCTTTAGACTTTCCAGTTCCTGTTCGGTCATGTCTCAAGCTAGAGCTTTAGTGATGGATTTATCGACTGTCCCTCAACCCAGGGCTTCCCTTTCAGCTTCCAATCCCTGCTCAGGAACTCTTTTCAGATGCCTCATATGCGAAATGGGGAGCTTACTTCAGCCATCTGAAGATTCATGTCCTTTGGTCTCTTCGTCAAAAGAAGGATCATGTCAATATCAAAGAGATGAGAGATCTTCTCTTGGCTCTTCAGACCTTCCATTCTCCTTCCCTTCTGGGGCCCCTCAAAATCTTTGCAGACAATATCACAGTGATGTGGTACATCAACTAGCAAGGGGATATACGATCTTACCTCTTGTGCAGACTAGCTCTTCAGTATCAGGTGAATCTTCAGGCTGTTTATAGTCTTTCAGATCAGAACAGTGTGGAGGACACTCTGAGCTGGTCCAAAACACAGACTCATGAATGGATGCTTCACAGAGATGTGTTTCTGGACATTGTCCACCAGTGAGGTACTCCTCAGGCAGATCTTTTTGTCTCCCATCTGAACAGCCAGCTTCCTGTCTTTTGCAATAGAGTCCCATGTCCTCTGGCTTGGAAGGTTGGTGCTGTATCTTTTCCTTGGAAGAGGATGTTTCTTTGTGCCTTCCCTCCCCTTCCACTCATATCAAGGATCCAGTTCAAAATAGAGCAAGATGCTCCCAAAATCGTGTTGGTGACTCCCTTTTGGCCCAGATGGCATTGGTTCACTCTTCTGCACTTAGCCAAGGGCAATCATCACAACTTACCCCACAGGGTGGACCTACTTAAGACAAGGGATCTGTCATCCATCCCCACTTAACCACTCTTCAGCTGACGCTGTGGGTGGTAAGGTTTTGATCACTTTTAGGCACCTTTTTCTGAGGATGTGCTTCAGGTTCTGTAGGAGGCCAGGAAACCCATTATGAGGAAATGTTATGTTTCCAAATAGAAAACATGTTCTCTTTGGTGTCTTGCTTGTAACCTGGATCCACTTTCTGGGGAAGTTCCTTTGGTTTTCATTTGTGTGAATTGCTCAATGCTGGGTTGGCATACTATTTTGTTAAAGCCCACCTGTCAGCTGTTTCTGCTTGTCTGCCTTTGACTCCTCCTTTGGCTACTAGATATGAAATCAAACAATTCCTTAAAGGCATGCTTCATATTAGGCCTCTCAGGAAGACTATTCCTCCTTTCTGGGGCCTTAATTTTGCCCTGGAAAAAGTGACTGTTGCCTCAGGCTCCTTTTGTGCCTGCAGCTTCACCTCTTTACAGCATTTTTCTTGGAAGACTGTTCTTCTTTTGGGCATTACCTCAGCCAGAAGGGTGTATGAGCCGCAGGCCCTTATGGCTGCAGCTTCACCTCTTTACAGCATTTTTCTTGGAAGACTGTTCTTCTTTTGGGCATTACCTCAGCCAGAAGGGTGTATGAGCTGCAGGCCCTTATGGCTCTTGTTTTAGTTTTTCATAAGGACAGGGTGTCCTTTTATGCCCAAGGTAGCTAATGAGTTGTCTCTTAATCAGTATATTCATTTGCCCATTTTTTTTCCCTTCTCTGCAGTCTGAGGGTTCTTCACACCTTGGATTTGCATAGGCAACTAATATTATTTGGATGACCGCCCACAGTACTGTGTGTCCTGCGTAAGTGGAATCAAAGGCATCCAGCCTGAAGCTGTGGACCTGCCTCTTCCGTGTCTTTAGTAGCAAAGCTAAATGGTGTCAAGATTGAGTTCAGAGAATATCCTAGTAGGAAGCCTTTGATTAAATGAGATGATCATCATATTGATCACTGTTGCTTAACTATATGAGGTTATATCCTGCCAAGGATATAACAGCTGCCAAGCTTCCATCTACCAAGTTCCAAAGCTTCAGGGCACCTTACATGCATCCATACTGTCTTATCAGCTCAAGATGAACTGACTGTAAAACAGGTTTGAGCACAAAGCCCTTCAGATCTTTTCTGCCACCAAAGAGTACTCTTCTCTGAGGCCATTGAGGGTCAATGGTCAGCTTGTGGCAGATAAATTCCCTGTGGGAGAGGGACTTCCATTTTCATTTTGTTGATGCTTTATTACTTTACTCTTCAGGAAAGTTCTTTCAAAGCTAGAAGTGTTTTGTTTTAATGGACTGTCTTGAGGCTGTAACATACTTTTAAAAGGAGCACTCATCTTTTCTGTCAGTTGAAAAGTAGTGTAAATTAACTGAAAAATGTTTTCTGTTGAGAAATGTTGTTTATTTTTCTTTTGTGGGGCTGGCATTGTGTTTTAAAGTGCTGTTTTCTGATGTTCTTCGTGTTTCACTGTTGCAGTCATTACAGTTGGGTTATCCTGTTGGCAGGCTACCCTCAAGTCGGCCTGAATTCCAAAGTCTAGGTCCGGCGTCGGTTGCTGTCGCCTCTTCCCTGACGTCAGTGCACCAGGGGTATAAAAGATGCTGCCGACGCCATTTTCTTCAGTCTTTCTTGCTGCGTGGTGCTCGAAGCAAAAGCAGTTCGCAAGTGCCGGTCAGCCGACTCCTGAGATTTTCGTGTTCGAATTTCAGATCCGAAGTCTTCACTAAAAAGCTAAGTACCCCGTTGGGGAAACTTTTTTTCTTGCTCCAGACCGATGTCAGAAAAGGTTAACAATTGTATTTATTGTGGGAAGCAAATACCTCATAAGGACTTTCATTCTTACTGTATTCCTTGCCTAGGCCCTGACCACGACATTGCTAGTTGTCGGTTTTGTGCTAGATTTAACCAACGCACTATTAAGCATCGGTACGATTTTGCATTTCACTATTTTTGGCAGAAGATTTAACTATACAGTGTCGTCAGATAGCCATCCGACTACCGGAATTCACAAGAAACGCAAGGAAAAGGACAGGCATCCGAAGTCCAAAACAGACGACGAGGCTTCTTCTAAGCCAGTCGCCGGTTCTCAGTGAGGCACCTTCACAGCCCCTGACGTCCACTACTTTTTAACTCACAGGCTGCTACCGACACCCACGTGGAGTCAACCAGGCCGCTGGAAGCTCAAGGTATTGGACCTTCGGGAACTATTCCCTCAGATGAGTCCAGAGCTGCTGAGCAGGCATCGGCTTCTGAGGGTGTTTTCAGACTTATTCAGTTATATGTTAAAACGACACCAGCTTCAAAGGCAAAGACTAAAGCACCTTTAAAGACAAAGAAACAAGTACAACAGCCTCATGGACAGGTCTCCATGCCTAAAAAATAGATGCTCAATGCGGCCGAAGACCTAATTACTCTGATCAGGGGTTCCCATCCCCCTCCTGATAAGAGGCCTAGGCAAGAGACAGAATATGAATCTTCACTTCAGGTTTCCATTTCATCTGATTCTTCTTCTGATCAGGAATACTCTCTTCCTCCCTATGAGGATACTGATGCTGAAGAATCAATCCCTTCAGCCTCTCCTCCTGAGGATTATTCTTTTGTGGAAGCATTTCCACTGGAAGAGCCAAGATTATTCAGAATCTAAGAAAAGTCTCAGAGACTTCCTTTTACTACCACAACACAGGCCCCTAGCTATTCCACCTGTGTTAGACATTGTAGATGATGTATTTTCAGAGTCCAGTCTGACCCCTGACTCCTTATCTCCAGCTCCGGTTAAGCCGGACAGGTACTACAGGGTTCCTGATTCTCATAAATTCCTTTTCAAAAACCCTGCCGCTGACCCAGAAACTATCTGTAAGGGTCCCGAAGGGGTCAAGGCTTCCACTGCAAAAAACCCTTCTCCCTCTGACAGGGATTCTAGGATACTGGACAGATGGGGAAAAAAGATTTACACTTCTGCTACCCTGGCTGTAAGGGCTTTAAATTGCCAGTTTCATATGCTCAAATATCAGTAATATATTTTGTCACTGCTTAAACAGAAAATGTTGATAAATTCTGAATGTGCAGAAAACAAAGAAATGCAGGAATTATTGCATGCAGCTGAACAAGTTGGAAAGCATACTTTACAATGTGGTTTTGATTCTCTGGAGGCCTCCTGCAGGGCCGCAGTTACGGGTTCTGTCATTAGGAGGCATGCTTGGTTAAAGGAACAAAATCTACCTGATCATGTTAAAGCAAAATTATTAGATGCTCCATTACAGCATGATACTTTGTTTGGTGTTAAAGCAGAAGAGGTGTTAAAGAAAATGGAGGACAAAGCTAAATGTATGCAAACAGTTGAGGATTTCTTACAGGTACAGCCACCAAGATTTAGCAGACACTGGCCTACAAAGAATTGGTCCTTTCCAGTGTCAGACAGGCCACAAAGGGGCAGATGCAGACACCCTAGAGGCAGATCCCAGCCCCAAGGTTCGTTCAGATCTAAACAATGGGGTGCTTCTACCTCCAAAACTGGAGAAGACAAATCACAGCCATGCAGGAAACAGTCCCAATGACTTTCTCCTGCCTGCGCCAAGCACTTGTCTTCTGGCAGCGCCTTTAGGGGGAAAACTAGCACTTTTTTCTCAAAATTGGCACATAATAACCCAGGACAAATGGGTTTTAAACATAGTGTCACAAGGCTACAAGTTTCACTTCCATATCCTGCCAAGGGCAAACAGTTGGCCAGACCTGCCAAAATATCAGTGGGCAGAGGCACAAAAACAAGTCTCATCCCTCATGGACATGAGGGCTATTCAACAAGTACCAGAGCAAGAGCAGGGACAAGGATTTTATTCAAGACTGTTCTTGGTACCCAGAAAGGACAAAGCCTGGAGACCAATACTGGACCTATCTATTCTAAACACATATCTGGATATTCCAAAATTCAAAATGTTGACTCTACAGCAGCTTCTGCCCATGCTGGGCAAGAAGGCTTGGCTTGTGACTTTAGATCTAAAAGAGGCATACCTGCATGTCCCAATCAGACAAACATGCAGAAGATACCTCAGAATCAAATCTGGCTCAATGCACTACCAATTCTCTGCACTGCCCTTTGGCTTATCTACTGCACCCAGGGTCTTCACAAAGTGCCTGGCACCAGTAATTGCATTCTGCAGACAAAGAGGAATACAAATATATCCTTACTTGGACAACTGCCTCATTCAAGCAGAGAACAAGGACATTCTACTACAGCATCTGGTGTTTGTAAAGAGATTACTGCAATGCCTAGGGTACACAGTCAACGAACAGAAATCAAAACTAGTACCCTCTCAAGAGATAATATTCCTGGGTGTAAGCTTAAATACAACTGCCCAGATGGCTTATCTCACGCCAGACAAGCAAAGGCAACCGACTACCTATTTCATTATGTTGGCAACAAAGGCCCAGTTATCTGCAAGAAAAATTCTGCAGGCTTTGGGCTTCATGGCATCCTGCATTCTACTAATTCCATATGCAAGACTAAATATGAGAAAACTTCAGTGGTATCTAAAGTGTGTCTGGACTCAACATTGCCACAGCCTGGAAACAATAGTTACTCTCATTCCCTGCCTGCAACAGGAGTTTCGATGGTGGGCGAAGGCCTGTCACCAGAACAAGGGACAGCTATTCACTCTACCCCCAGCCACACAAACATCAACAACGGATGCATCGGATTATGCATGGGGAGCCCACGTGGCAGAAAAATGTATTCAAGGCACATAGTCCGCAAACCAAATGCATCTACATATCAATCAAAAAGAGATGCTAGCTGTTCAAAATGCCCTGACAGCCTTCAAGGACCTACTTCATCCAGGACAACTACTGATAAAGACAGACAACACCACGGTCATGTGGTATGTAAGCAAGCAGTGAGGCACTCATTCTTACCCCCTTTGCAGACTAGCCATGACTTTGTGGGACACAGCATTAGCTTACCAAGTACATCTGCAGGCACAATTTCTGCCAGGAAAGATAAACACTCTGGCAGACGAACTTAGCAGAAACCTCATGGATCCCCACGAGTGGAAATTGGATCCACAAGTCTTCAGCATGGTAACAAGGAAATGGGGGTGCCCGGGCATACATCTATTTGCCTCGCCTCACAACTGCCAACTTAAGAGGTTCTGCACAAGGACTTATCACAGACAAGCATGGAAAGTGGATGCCCTAGTTCAGCTGGAAAAACCTAACGGTATATGCCTTTCCTCCTCCGCCTCTCCTCCCCAGGGTACTTCTAAAGGTCAGACAGGAGGCCAAAAATGATACTGATTGCCCCAGATTGGC
Organism: Protopterus annectens; assembly: GCF_019279795.1. Taxonomy (NCBI): domain Eukaryota; kingdom Metazoa; phylum Chordata; order Ceratodontiformes; family Protopteridae; genus Protopterus; species Protopterus annectens. The sequence continues at coordinate 1,503,253,742 of NC_056744.1, forward strand.
CACGCCAGTACTGGTATCCAATCCTAAGGAATTTGTCTCAATGCCCAGCCTGGACCTTACCTCAAGTGCCTCATCTACTGTCCCAGCAGAACAATCAAATCCTGCACAGCCAACTCAAGACCTTAAATCTGGCAGCATGGCGGATAATGTAGTCATACAAAACACACCTCTCACTAAGCGGTGATGGATGTCATTTTGGAGGCCAGGAGGCCTAGTACTAGAAAATCCTATGCTGGAATATTGAAGAGATTCTGTGCTTGGAACCAGGCACAAGGAATTGACACAGCTGTACCAAATATTCCTCAGATTTTGCAATACTTGACTGAAATGCTGGACAAAGGCCTATCCTTTTCATCTATAAAAATTTATGCCTTGCCATTTCAGCTCATTACAATATAGAGCCACCAATCTTTTCTCATCCCTTATTAAGGCATTACCTCAGAGGGCCAAAATTTAAGGCCTCCAAGGAGAACACCAGTACCTGCATGGGACCTCAATTATGTCTTGGAAAAACTCACCCTGCCTCCTTTTGAGCAAGCCGCTACAGCTGATATCAAGTTTTATCTTGGAAAACAGCTCTGCTCTCAGCAACAACTTCTGCAAGACGAGTCTCAGAGCTACAGGCACTCATAGCTGTGGAACCTTTATCATTTTTTATCCAGACAGGGTTTCTGAGGCCAAAGCTGACATTTATGCCCAAGGTAGTGTCCAGTGTGGCCCTTAACAAAGCTATTCATCTTCCTACCTTTTATCCAAACCCGCAGAATAAGGGAGAGAATTCTGCATTCTTTGGACATACACAGGCAGCTACACTTCTATTTGAACAGAACCAAAGCTTTCAGAAAGACAAAGCAATTACTAGTGGCATATGCTGCAGGATCACAAGGAAAGGCCATTTCAAAGCAGACTATTTCAAAGTGGATAGGCCACTGCATTAGTTTCTGCTATTCACAAACATGGCAAGCCAGTACCTAAGGGCATTAGGCCACATTCAACCAGAGCAGCAGCCACTTCAGCCTTCCTCAGGTGTACCAACCAAAGACATTTTAGAGGCTGCTACTTGGAGTTCAGTGCACACCTTCACAAAGCACTATCACTTACCACTCTACTCTAAATCCAGGGCAGGCTTTGCCACTGCAGTTCTGCAGGGCCTAATAGCTGCTCTTAATACTATTTAGCACCAACCTTAGCTTTGGGATTCAACCCAATTGTAATGACTGCAACAGTGAAACACGAAAAACATAGTACTACACTTACCATAAATGTAGATGTTCGAGTGTATTCACTGTTGCAGTCCAGGTTACCCACCCACCACCCCCCATTTCTTTGCTGAATTTATCTGTACTTCTCTATTCTATACAATCTATGTGGTGTATTTGCTTGTAGATGAAGGCAAAATATATACTTTGGTGCATGCATGTTTTATTGGCAAATTTTTAGACTACCCTTTTGGGGCACCTGACATCTGGGGCAAACAAAATGAAGAAAATGGCGTCGGCTACATCTTTTATACTCTGGCGCCTGACGTCAGGGAAGAGGTGACAGCAACCGATGCCGGACCTAGACTTTGGAATTCAGGCCGACTGAGGTTAGCCTGCCAGCAGGATAACCCAATTAGTATGACTGACAGTGAATACACTCGAACATCTACATTTATGGTAAGTGTACAACTGTACTTTTTCTTTTTTTTTTTTCTGTCCATTAAAGTAACTTTTGTGGTCTGGTAGTGTTTACTGGCAGTTGCTACTCATCTTCCTGGGGAAAGAGGCACAATTTTTGGCATGACCATGGAACAGACTACCAGTAAAGCAGTCAGTCTTTCTAGCCAAAAAGAAGTTAAGCAAACAGCTTTTGCCGCCACAGCAGGCTAGCAATTTGCCTCACCTGCAGCTGGGTGACTCTGCTTTGGCCATTTGTTGTGCCTTAGACCACTCATCTTTTACACCAGATCTCTGTGGACCAGGGGTTAGCCACATCTTTGCAGCTGTTGGAGTCCCCTCAGTGGACAAGGGGGAGATTTTCTTGTTCGTCCTAGGAGACTGAACCGGGGGTTCCCCTACTTTGTCAGAATATTGTGCCCATCCTTGGGGAAGCAGTTGCTGACATTAACATGGTTGGCCCATGGGTTTAATTCAGGCTACTGATCCTTCTTGTAAAGTAGTTTCTGGTAAAAGATAGAGGGCTTCAGCTTTTCCTGAAGAAATTCAAGATTCTGAATCCGAACAGGAAGATGCATTTTTTTCCCTCGGATGTCTAATTCAGACTCTGATGAGAGCTCAGTTTCTCATTTTCATGTGGGGGTTTCCTCTTTCTCAGAGACTGTTGCTAGAATGTGCCAGTTTTTTCAGTGGGAGAACACTGAGATTTCTCAGTCCCTCAGAAAAAAAAACTTGAGTTGTTATAGAAGGACTTTCCAGAAGCTACACCCATTCCTCCTCTTCTGTCTTCTTTAGAGGATGTTCTTTTATTACTTGCAATTTCCCAGATAGTCAACTAGATGCCTCTAAAAAGGCAGATAGGATGTATAAAGTTTCTCACTATTTCCAAACCTGACTCGCCAGGTATAGCTTTAGTTGATCCAACTGCTGTTAAGCACTTAGTTGTTTCAAACCTATTCCTTTTTTTTTTCTGATTTTTCCCTTTCCCTCCGCTCCTTTTAAAACCGAAGGTACTAAGGGTCCAACTCTTTAAATTTTTTAAACCGGGGCGACCCAGAAATTTTTCTCAGGGCCAAAGGGGTTTTAAGGCTCGGGGAAAAACCTTTCCCCTAAAAAAAAGGGGGGGTTTGAAGTGGGGAAAAAGTTTCCCTTTTTCCCTCTGAGGGCAATTGTCAGTTTCAATGCTAAATATCAAAATTATTTTTCACTTAAACAATGGATTTTGGGGAAGGTAGAAAAGATTGGGATTTATTATGGCTGAACAAGTGGGAAGCTTTCTTTGCAATGTGGTTTTGATCTTAGGCCTCCTGGGGGGGCCCCCTAGTTCTTTTCTTAGGCATCCCTGGTTAGGACAAAATTTCTGACATGTTAAACAAATTTTGGATGCTCCTTTACAGCTGATTTTTTTTGGTTAGGGAAAGAGTTTTAAAGAAAATGGAGGACAAAGCTAATCTATGCAAACTTTTAAAAGATTTTTCAGGTCAGCCACCAAGTTTAGAGAAATTGGCCTCAAGGGGTGGCTTCCGTTAGACCCAAAAGGGGGGGTTAGACTTAGGGGCAGGCCAAGGTTTTTTTAGGCCTAAACAGGGGGTTCCCCTTTAATTTTGGGGGGGGCATCAGTTTTTTCGAAACAGCCCAATGACCTGCCTTTTCCTGCCAGTAGATTTGCCTGGCCCCGGGGAAAGGAAACTGTTCTTTTTCAAAGAAAATTGGGATTTAAATCAAGCAGAGGGTTTGGACATCATTCACCAGTCCCGGAAAGGGGCAGGATTTTTTTCCCATTTTCCCTGTACCAAAGGGGGGGAAACTGGAGACCAATACTGGACCTATCTATTCTAAACACATATCTGGATATTCCAAAATTCAAAATGTTGACTCTACAGCAGCTTCTGCCCATGCTGGGCAAGAAGGCTTGGCTTGTGACTTTAGATCTAAAAGAGGCATACCTGCATGTCCCAATCAGACAAACATGCAGAAGATCCCTCAGAATCAAATCTGGCTCAATGCACTACCAATTCTCTGCACTGCCCTTTGGCTTATCTACTGCACCCAGGGTCTTCACAAAGTGCCTGGCACCAGTAATTGCATTCTGCAGACAAAGAGGAATACAAATATATCCTTACTTGGACAACTGCCTCATTCAAGCAGAGAACAAGGACATTCTACTACAGCATCTGGTGTTTGTAAAGAGATTACTGCAATGCCTAGGGTACACAGTCAACTTAACAAAAATCAAAACTAGTACCCTCTCAAGAGATAATATTCCTGGGTGTAAGCTTAAATACAACTGCCCAGATGGCTTATCTCACGCCAGACAAGCAAAGGCAACCGACTACCTATTTCATTATGTTGGCAACAAAGGCCCAGTTATCTGCAAGAAAAATTCTGCAGGCTTTGGGCTTCATGGCATCCTGCATTCTACTAATTCCATATGCAAGACTAAATATGAGAAAACTTCAGTGGTATCTAAAGTGTGTCTGGACTCAACATTGCCACAGCCTGGAAACAATAGTTACTCTCATTCCCTGCCTGCAACAGGAGTTTCGATGGTGGGCGAAGGCCTGTCACCAGAACAAGGGACAGCTATTCACTCTACCCCCAGCCACACAAACATCAACAACGGATGCATCGGATTATGCATGGGGAGCCCACGTGGCAGAAAAATGTATTCAAGGCACATAGTCCGCAAACCAAATGCATCTACATATCAATCAAAAAGAGATGCTAGCTGTTCAAAATGCCCTGACAGCCTTCAAGGACCTACTTCATCCAGGACAACTACTGATAAAGACAGACAACACCACGGTCATGTGGTATGTAAGCAAGCAGTGAGGCACTCATTCTTACCCCCTTTGCAGACTAGCCATGACTTTGTGGGACACAGCATTAGCTTACCAAGTACATCTGCAGGCACAATTTCTGCCAGGAAAGATAAACACTCTGGCAGACGAACTTAGCAGAAACCTCATGGATCCCCACGAGTGGAAATTGGATCCACAAGTCTTCAGCATGGTAACAAGGAAATGGGGGTGCCCGGGCATACATCTATTTGCCTCTACCTCACAACTGCCAACTTAAGAGGTTCTGCACAAGGACTTATCACAGACAAGCATGGAAAGTGGATGCCCTAGTTCAGCTGGAAAAACCTAACGGTATATGCCTTTCCTCCTCCGCCTCTCCTCCCCAGGGTACTTCTAAAGGTCAGACAGGAGGCCAAAAATGATACTGATTGCCCCAGATTGGCCACGCCAGTACTGGTATCCAATCCTAAGGAATTTGTCTCAATGCCCAGCCTGGACCTTACCTCAAGTGCCTCATCTACTGTCCCAGCAGAACAATCAAATCCTGCACAGCCAACTCAAGACCTTAAATCTGGCAGCATGGCGGATAATGTAGTCATACAAAACACACCTCTCACTAAGCGGTGATGGATGTCATTTTGGAGGCCAGGAGGCCTAGTACTAGAAAATCCTATGCTGGAATATTGAAGAGATTCTGTGCTTGGAACCAGGCACAAGGAATTGACACAGCTGTACCAAATATTCCTCAGATTTTGCAATACTTGACTGAAATGCTGGACAAAGGCCTATCCTTTTCATCTATAAAAATTTATGCCTTGCCATTTCAGCTCATTACAATATAGAGCCACCAATCTTTTCTCATCCCTTATTAAGGCATTACCTCAGAGGGGCCAAAAATTTAAGGCCTCCAAGGAGAACACCAGTACCTGCATGGGACCTCAATTATGTCTTGGAAAAACTCACCCTGCCTCCTTTTGAGCAAGCCGCTACAGCTGATATCAAGTTTTTATCTTGGAAAACAGCTCTGCTCTCAGCAATAACTTCTGCAAGACGAGTCTCAGAGCTACAGGCAGTCATGGCTGTGGAACCTTTTATCATTTTTTATCCAGACAGGGTTTCTCTGAGGACAAACCCGACATTTATGCCTAAGGTAGTGTCCAGTGTGGCCCTTAACCAAACTATTCATCTGCCTACCTTTTATCCAAACCCACAGAATAAGGGGGAGAGAATTCTGCATTCTTTGGACATACACAGGCAGCTACACTTCTATTTGAACAGAACCAAAGCTTTCAGAAAGACAAAGCAATTACTAGTGGCATATGCTGCAGGATCACAAGGAAAGGCCATTTCAAAGCAGACTATTTCAAAGTGGATAGGCCACTGCATTAGTTTCTGCTATTCACAAACATGGCAAGCCAGTACCTAAGGGCATTAGGCCACATTCAACCAGAGCAGCAGCCACTTCAGCAGCCTTCCTCAGGGGTGTACCAACCAAAGACATTTTAGAGGCTGCTACTTGGAGTTCAGTGCACACCTTCACAAAGCACTATCACTTACCACTCTACTCTAAATCCAGGGCAGGCTTTGCCACTGCAGTTCTGCAGGGCCTAATAGCTGCTCTTAATACTATTTAGCACCAACCTTAGCTTTGGGATTCAACCCAATTGTAATGACTGCAACAGTGAAACACGAAAAACATAGTACTACACTTACCATAAATGTAGATGTTCGAGTGTATTCACTGTTGCAGTCCAGGTTATCCACCCACCACCCCCCATTTCTTTGCTGGAATTTATCTGTACTTCTCTATTCTATACAATCTATGTGGTGTATTTGCTTGTAGATGAAGGCAAAATATATACTTTGGTGCATGCATGTTTTATTGGCAAATTTTTAGACTACCCTTTTGGGGGCACCTGACATCTGGGGCAAACAAAAATGAAGAAAATGGCGTCGGCTACATCTTTTATACCCCTGGCGCCCTGACGTCAGGGAAGAGGTGACAGCAACCGACGCCGGACCTAGACTTTGGAATTCAGGCCGACTGAGGTTAGCCTGCCAGCAGGATAACCCAATTGTAATGACTGCAACAGTGAATACACTCGAACATCTACATTTATGGTAAGTGTACACAACTGTACTTTTTCTTTTTTTTTTTTCTGTCCATTAAAGTAACTTTTGTGGTCTGGTAGTGTTTACTGGCAGTTGCTACTCATCTTCCCTGGGAAAGAGGCACAATTTTTGGCATGACCATGGAACAGACTACCAGTAAAGCAGTCAGTCTTTCTAGCCAAAAAAAGAAGTTAAGCAAACAGCTTTTGCCGCCACAGCAGGCTAGCAATTTGCCTCACCTGCAGCTGGGTGACTCTGCTTTGGCCATTTGTTGTGCCTTAGACCACTCATCTTTTACACCAGATCTCTCTGTGGACCAGGGGTTAGCCACATCTTTGCAGCTGTTGGAGTCCCCTCAGTGGACAAGGGGGAGATTTTCTTGTTCGTCCTAGGAGACTGAACCGGGGGTTCCCCTACTTTGTCAGAATATTGTGCCCATCCTTGGGGAAGCAGTTGCTGACATTAACATGGTTGGCCCATGGGTTTAATTCAGGCTACTGATCCTTCTTGTAAAGTAGTTTCTGGTAAAAGATAGAGGGCTTCAGCTTTTCCTGAAGAAATTCAAGATTCTGAATCCAAACAGGAAGATGCATTTTTTTCCCTCGGATGTCTAATTCAGACTCTGATGAGAGCTCAGTTTCTCATTTTCATGTGGGGGTTTCCTCTTTCTCAGAGACTGTTGCTAGAATGTGCCAGTTTTTTCAGTGGGAGAACACTGAGATTTCTCAGTCCCTCAGAAAAAAAAACTTGAGTTGTTATAGAAGGACTTTCCAGAAGCTACACCCATTCCTCCTCTTCTGTCTTCTTTAGAGGATGTTCTTTTATTACTTGCAATTTCCCAGATAGTCAACTAGATGCCTCTAAAAAGGCAGATAGGATGTATAAAGTTTCTCACTATTTCCAAACCTGACTCGCCAGGTATAGCTTTAGTTGATCCAACTGCTGTTAAGCACTTAGTTGTTTCCAAACCTATTCCTTCTGATAAGGATGGGGAAATTATTGGTAGGCAAAGGGAAAAAAAGTGGATACTTCTGCAACTTTGATTTTTCAGACTTTTGAATGGTCAGGCTCATATGTTAAAATTTGATGTTATGTAATCCAGTCTCGCCTTCATTCTTACCTGTGGGTTTGGAGCCGAACCTCGGCTCCGACTCGGCCATACCCTAGCTTGAAGTCTTCAATTGGCTCGTGGCTAAGAGGTATCCCATCATGCAACAAGCCTATTCCCCAGATCTTGTTTGCCGCTCATCACGCTCAGACGTGGTCTCGCTTTTGGCCGTGGTTAAGTATACTTTTTGTAAACTTTGACTTTTGTTGCTCTAAAAAAAGCTATTTTCATAGTTCTGTGTGTGTGGTAGTAATGTTTTACTGCCTTTGTTTTGTTTCTCTTGCTGTTTGTGGCCCTTTTGTTGGCCTTTTTTGGTATCCTGTCCGTTTCCTTCTTCCCACGGGCTAGGCCTGTTTCAGAGGACCTAGTCCTCCCCAGTGTTTTCATGTAGTCGTTGGTTTGGTGCTCCATTCTGTTAGTCTTTTAATGTTGTCATGTCTGGCTAGTGGAGTTATCCTGCCTTTGTTTCCCCGGGCTAGGCTCATTTAAGTTAGAGGACCTAGTCCTCCCTGTAGTCTTCTTCCCGCCGGTTACTAGGCCATTTCTAGTTAGAGGCTCTAGTTTCCCGCACGGTGTTTAGTTGGTCTAGTGCATGTATGTGTTGCTTTGTACCTGTGTGTGTACTCCTTATTTAGCAAGTCCAAGGATTCTAAGGAGCACAGGCATTCGGGTTTTAAAAAGTGTGTTGAATGCAACAATAACATTTCTTTGACTGATGGGCACTCAGTGTGCGTGTACTGCTTGGGGGCTATTCACATCCTTGTTTTGTCATTCCTTCAGTCCCCACGTGCTACAGGAGAGGAAGAACAAGTTCATTTTGAAAGGACCGCTTAAACACTCCTTCTAGGAAGACTTGGCTAAGCCTTCCAGTGCCTAATCCTCTCCAGCTAAAAAAGACAAAAAGATTTCTAAGAAGTGCTCTTTGGCTCCATCTGTTTCTTCGGAGCCGCCACCAGCTTCTCCTCCTTCGGTTCCATTGCCTTCAGTGCAGAAAGAATGTAGTGTATTGTCCAAGTCTGTATCGGCTCCTAGCCTTTTGGAGCCGGTCATGGATATTTTGGTTCGGAGCCGGTCTTCAGTTATTCAACCGGTTTCTGCTTCACGCAAGTCTCCCTCTCTAGGGAGATCCAGATCTCCAACTATATCCTCCAGGTCCTCGAGGACTCTTTCCGATGAGGATGTTGATAGAGTGGTGAAGAAACTGCTTCAGTCATCTGTGCTGGCCAAATTGATCTCAGCTCCAAACCAGTCGGCTCCGGAGTCCATGGCCGCTTCATTGTTTGTTGTTCCTCCGAGCCTTTCTCGGCCGTCGGAGCCAGAGTTTTCGGTTCTGTCTGGTGCCATTAGGTTGGTTCCAGTAGCCTCGCCTGGCCTCTCTGTTCCGATTTCCGCTCCGACCCCGTCGGCTCCATCCACGGGGTCGAGGGTCCACAGTTCTCCGGCCGGACCCGAGGGAGAGGGCTCAGATCGATCTTCATCTGTTCCGAGCCTTCCTCTCGGTGCTTCGGCTCAAGTGAGCTTGGACTCGACATCTGCTTCGGACCTCATCTCCTGGGTGCCGAGGGCTACTACTGTATCCTCTACAGTTAGTCAGCCTTCAGAGCCGGGGGATCAGCCTTCGAGGTTATGAGGAGCGTGCTTGCCAGGTCGTCAGCTGTTTCCTATGGCACTGATACTTTGCCCCCTTCAGCATCGGTGTCGTTTTGGATCACCCTCTAACCCTGGACAGCGGAGACCCAAAGCCTCAGGATACCTCCATGAGTGGTCCCCAACTTTCTGACGTCTCGCCAGAGTTTGTGCCTGAGGAGCCCGCCAGAAAGAGATCGTGTAAGAGGAGACGCATTGACTCCCTGGATGAGTCTCTCACCTCGGACACCGACCTCGAGGATTCAGAGGAGTCCCCCAAGTCATCTTCTGAAGATATCTCTTTTTCAGATATCCTTGAGATCTTGAAGCAGAGAGGCGGCTGGCCCTCCTAATCCCCTTCTGATGAGGAGTCGGTGTTCCTGAAGGCTTTCGGGTCTCAACCGTCCGCCTCTTGGGTTTCTCCCCCTTTCGATGAACTACTAGATCTTGTCTGTCAAAAGGTGTGAGAAACTCCTGACACTGTGGAACTGGTCCCTAGGAGACCCAATAAGTTTTTGTGCGCCCCCAGAGACAAGGAATGCCTAAAAAAAGGCATTCCAGGAGATGCCATGGTGGTGGCAGCAGCCACCAAGAAGGAACTTGCTGAAACCTCGTCTACCGTCCATCTGCCTAACAAGGAGTCCTGGGCCATGGACAGGTATGGGAAGCGTGTGTTTACCTCAGCGGCCTTTACACTGCGGTCACAGAACTACTTGACGCATTTTACAAGGCTCCAGAGAGATCTCTTGAAAGAGCTAGGAGATTCTCTATAGCGTAACTTTTCTGATGCCGTGGCACAGAAGGTCAATGCACAGATGTCTACCCTAAATTCCTTTACCAACTCCTCCATAAGGCTGATCTCATACGCAGCCGACGGAGCGAGTAGGGCAGCGGGTTCCAGAGTCTCTCTTAGGAGACACTCCTGGATGCGCTTGTGCAATTTCGCAGAGGCCTTCAAGTCTACGTTCACCAACGCCCCTTTTGACGGTTCATTGTTGTTCGGAACCAAGGTGAGGGACACTCTCACTAGGTGCGAGCAAGAAGGAAAAACCCTGTCTGCCGTGGGAGTCCATTTTTCCATGCCTTCTAGACCTTACCCCAAGGGCCAGAAGGGTGGGAAAATGTGGTTCAGGAAGTCACAGAGGTTTTTTTCAGGACGCACAAAGTGATTCCCCCTCCAGAGGCAGGGGACGGGGTGGAAATTCAGGTAGACTCCGCCCAAGAGGCAGAAGAGGCCCGTGTAACCAGGGGGACCGTAATTCCTTTCGTGGTTCTCTCTACCAGCGCTCCAGAAGGGAGACCCGACTGTGTGTCTCTGGAGCCGGTCAGGGGTCACATTTCTTTATTGCCAGAAGCCTGGCAAGACATCACCCAAGATGAGTGGGTATTAAAGATAATTTCCAGAGGTTATCATATTCCCTTCTCTTCTCCTCCCCCACCAACCAAGAGAATCCCAGATGTTTCACCCAGTCAAAGGGATTCCGCAACTTTAGAAATAAAAAAGTTGCTTTTAGAGAGAGCCATCCAGCCTGTCCTCGCAGACCAAGTAGGATTAGGGACTTACTCCAGATTCTTTGTGGTGCCGAAAAGAACAGGGGATCTGAGGCCCATTTTGGATCTCAGCCGATTGAACCTTCATGTACAAAAGTCCAAGTTCCGCATGGTCACCTTACAGCCAATACTCTCTCTGTTAGGGAAAGATGTGTGGATGTGCTCCATCGACCTCAAAGATGCTTACTATCATATCAAGATGGATAGGGCATCGAGAAATCATCTATGATATCGGCTGGGAGCCAGTCATTTTCAGTTTCGCGCTCTTCCCTTTGGTCTCACCACAGCCCCCAGGGTGTTCACCAAATGCATGGCAGTAGCAACGGCTCACTTTAGACGTCAAGGATTCCAAGTGTTTCCATACCTGGACGACTGGCTCCTTTCTGCCGACAGCAGGCATCTACTGTTACAGACCAGGGAAGCCACCATTACACTGTGCAAAAAATCTAAATTGGAAAAAATCTGCCTTGTTGCCCTCGCAGAGTGTCACTTTTATCTGCGCCAAACTAGATATGGTGCTCATGAGGGCCTTTTTACCAGAGGAGAGAATTCAGGCTCTACAACAGCAGGTCTACGCCTTATTACCTTTGAGGAAGGTCAAGGCGAAAGTGGTCCGCAAGTTATTAGGGACCATGGCTGCCACGATCGTGCTAGTTCCCCTTGCCAGATTACACATGAGGGTTCTTCAGTGGCTGCTTTTCACCCAGTGGTCACTACAGTATCTCCCACTCTCCCATCCTATTCTGATTATGGACACGTGCAAGCAGGATCTATGCTGGTGGCTTCGGACCAGCAATCTCAACGTGGGCAAGCCCTTTGTCCCGTCTTCTCCAGTTGCCACGGCATCTGTGGTCACCGTGGCAAGCCCCTTGTCCCGTCTTCTCCAGTTGCCACAGTGACCACGGATGCCTTCCATATCGGGTGGGGGTCATTATCACGGCAGGACAGTCCAAGGCACGTGGCAGGATCACGAGACCCATTTGCATATCAATGTCTTGGAGATGAGAGCAGAGCTATTAGCATTGCAAGCACTTCAGAGCTTTCTCCCTCAAAGGACAATTGCAGTCCACTCAGACAACATGTCAATGGTGTGGTATCTGAACAAACAGGGAGGAACCAAATCATACCCCCTTTGCAGAGAGGCACTTAGAGTTTGGCAGTGGGCGGTGTCTTCCCAACGCTTTCAAGTTGCAACGCATATACAGGGGAAGTCCAACGTGATTGCCGACAGGCTGAGCAGAGCTATCCTAATGCCTCACGAGTGGTCCCCAAATGATTATGTTGTAGAGAAGATATTCCGCAGATGAGGTCAGCCTTGCTGCGATCTATTTGCCAGCCCCCTCAATGCCAAATGCAGCAGCTACTTCACCCTTATTCCCCCGGAGGAGGAGACACCCAGGAACGCTCTGGTTCACGATTGGCCCTCCAGTCTTCTCTATGCCTTTCCACCGTTACCTCTGATATCAAAGGTTATTCAGAAAGCACAGTCTTCGGGAAGCAAAATGATCCTCATTGCCCCACACTGGCCTCGTCAGATTTGGTTTCCCTTCCTTCAACCCTATCTAATGGACAAGCCCTGGATTCTGGACCCAGATCTGCTGACTCATATGTCAGGACAGTTCCATCCCTCCATCCAGACCCTCAAGTTGACAACTTGGCTGCTCCAGTTTCGTCCCTAGTCAGGCTTCATGATTTTTCCCCGGAAGTGGTCCACATTCTGTCTTCTTCCCACAAGCCTTCTACCAGGAAGATTTATTCCAGTAAGTGGAAGAGATTTTCCATTTGGGCCTGTGAGAAGGCATATTGATCCTTATGCAGCACCTATTTCGGCAATATTAGAATTTCTTTCTCAACTCTTCAGTCAAGGGTCAGCTGCAGCAACTGCTAAAGTGCAACTTTAAATGATTTCTTCCTTTCACGTTGCTAATGACCCCAACCTTATAGCTCATAGGCTTTGTAGGGCCTTTCTGAAAAGGACATGGTTACTCTGACCCTCCAGTCTTTGATCCAGTAATGCCATGGGACCTCAATTTTGTATTACAGGAGCTCACCTCAGCTCCCTTTGAACCCACAGCTACTTGTAACATTAAATTCTTGTCATGGAAGACAGTATTCTTGGTAGCTATAACTTCAGCTAGGTGGGCCTCTGAACTCCAAGCCTTATCGATTAAGCCACCTTATTTGGTGTTTCACAAAGATAGAGTCTCCTTAAGAACCAATCCTTCCTTTGTTCCAAAGGTTGCCTCTGTTGTCAATATCAACCAATCCATCGAGTTGCCTGTGTTTTTTCCTGAATTCTCCAACAAGGCAGAATTTAAGTTTCATCAGCTAGGTGTTCATAGACAATTGCGTTTCTATTTACATAGAACAAAAGATTTCAGGAAATCAGATCAAATGTTTGTCTCATTTTCAGACACTAGACTTGGGGTTTCTGTTTCTAAGGTAACCTTGTCTCTCTGGATCTCCGATCGCATTTCATTTATTTATGCTTCCAGTGGCAAAGAATTGCCCTTTAAAGTGAAGGCTCATTCTAGACGATCTGTGGCTACCTCAACTGCTTTTCAGGCTAGGATGTCTATGGATGATATTTGTGCTGCAGCAACATGGGCTTCACCTCATACCTTTATTAGTCACTACAAATTAGATCTGGTCTCTCGAGGCAGATCTTCCTTTGATTCCACAGTGCTCAAGAGTATTTTTCACTGAGCCACCCAAGATCAAGGTGCTAGGGTCGCTGTCCCACGGGTAAGAATGAAGGCGAGATTGAACTACATAACAGAAAGAAGTTATGTACTCACCATAATATTCTTTCTCAACTTTCAACTCTCGCCTTACATTCTTACTAACCCTCCCTCCTTACCCCCTCCTGGAGGTATAGTTTCTTGGTGTCAGTAGTCCTTTCAGTTGGGGTTGTTCTTCTCAGTGTGTGTGTGTGTGTGTGTGTGTGTGTGTGTGTGTGTGTGTGTGTGTGTGTGTGTGTGTGTGTGTGCGCGCGTGCTTGCAGCAAACAATATCTGGGGAATAGACCTGTTGCATGATGGGATACCTCTTAGCCCCGAGCCAATTAAAGACTTCGAGCTAGAGTATGGCCGAGTCTGAGCCGAGGTTCGGCTCCAAACCCACAGGTAAAAATGTAAGGCGAGATGGACTACATACATCGAACGTTATGGTGAGTACATAACTTCTTGTTCTAGCAAGTTGTGGAAGTATGAGGAATGTGTTTATCTGCAGTTTCCTCTTGTGAGGAAAAAATCTGCTTTAAATAACTTAATTTCTTCTGTTGCACAGGTCACTGCTTATTGGTGGCAAAAAAATAAAAAATAAACAGTCTCAACAAACTTCAGTTAAACAGACATTTGAGAAGAAATGGCAAGATGAGTCCAAAAACAAATCTTAAACCTCCCAAAAACCAATGACAGTGCAACAGATCTGAATAACTGTTCTAGAGACCATGTGACTCCCTCCCATCCTGGCCTCTTTTTTTTCTTCCAGTAAGTCTGAATCTCCATTTTTATCTTTGGCAACAGATTATTTTTCAGAACCCATTTGTCTGAATATTCGAGGATGTTCTTAGTGTCAGAACAAAAAGAAAATGCTTGGAGACCACTTCTGGATCCTTCTTTCCTAAACCTGTTTCTAATAGTGCCCAGATACAGCCTGTTACATCTTCTTCCTCTTTTAAATTTCTTGATAACACTAGACTTAAACAGATGCTTATTACCTCCTTATTCATCCAAACTTCAGACATTTGTTAAGGTTTTCTGTATCTGTATCCCATTATCAGTTCTCTACCTTACCCTATGGACTATCCACTGCACCAAGACTGTTCATAGTGTTTAGCAGCAACTCATTGCAGGTTATCCACATTTTTTCATATTTAGATGACTTGCTTAACTTTGCAGAGTCTTTATCAAAGTGTCAGGAGTCTCTATCCTAGTTGAAAGATCTCTTATACATGCTGGGATTCCAGGAGAGCATTCAGAAAAGTCTTTCTTGACTACTTCACACAGGAGTGTGTTCTGGGAAATCAGCTAACAGCCTCAGTTCAAAGAGTTTTCCTTCCATAGAAAAAACAAACAGATCTTTGTTTAGTTCTATTTTTAAGGTTTTTTACTCAGCCGTCAGTCACTGTGAGGGAATAACTCAGGAATTTGGGTCTCATGTCATCACTTCGCAGCATACCCCTGGCAAGACTCCATATGAGAAAAATACAGTGGTAGCTGAAATCTCTTTGGTCCCAGCATCAACAGCCTTTATCTTTTCAAATTCCAGTGCTGTAGTTTTTCAGAAGAGAAATCTTTTGGTGCAGACAACAGATATTCTTAAATCCAGGTCTTCCCTTCTCCCTCCTCCAAAGCATTCATACACCAGAGACGCTTTGGACTTTGTTTGGGGAGCAGTTTCAGAAGGGATAAACGTGCAAGGGGGTATGGGATACTAAGGGCAGGTACAAGCACATAGATGTCAAGGAATGCTTGCCCTGATCAAGACAGTCAACTCTCTGAACCTTCTGTGGTCCCTGGGCCCTCTTCAAGTTCTTAGAGACAATACCACATTCATGTGGTGCATCAAAAACAAGGGGAAGCATGTTATGCTCCCTTTGCAGACTAGCAGTGCTAGCTTGGGCTATAGCTTCTCTGCACAGTCTCACTCTACAGACATCCTACTTTCCATTAGAGCTACATTTTGTAGCAGACAAGCTGAGCAGGATCAGGGCAGATCCTCACGAATGGAAACGAGATTGGGGGTCTTCCAAGATTTCATCCATCTATGGAGATTTCCTTAAGTAGACCTCTTTGTCTCCTCTCTTGGCAATCAACTGGCAAGATTCAATTGTATTCTGCTCCAGGACTCTATGCATGAAGGCCTGGAAAACAGATGGCTTTACCTTTCCTTCCTGTATGCTTTCCCACCTTTTCCAGTGATATACAAAGAACTTCTGATGATTCAGAAGAAATTTCCCCAAGATCATTGTGAATCC
Source organism: Protopterus annectens (assembly GCF_019279795.1). Classification (NCBI taxonomy): domain Eukaryota; kingdom Metazoa; phylum Chordata; order Ceratodontiformes; family Protopteridae; genus Protopterus; species Protopterus annectens. The sequence goes on from NC_056744.1 coordinate 1,503,269,579, forward strand.
ATTCTGTCCCAGGCAGCCATTGTTCTTCCTTCTTTTGGAAATGGCCAAGGGCAATTACCACAAGCTTCCTCACAGACTGGATCTACTCACACAAGATCAGGGGTGTTTGATGCACCCCAGCAATAGTCATCGTCGGTTGACCACCTGGAGAATAAGGTCTTAATTCCTTTTAGGCACGTGTTTACTGAGGGCATGCAGCAGGTACTAAAGGAGGCAAGAAAATCTACTACAAGAAAATTGTATATTGGGAAATGGAAAGGGTTTTCTAGTTGGTGCCAACAACATAACCAGCACCCATTCAGGGCTAGCTATCCTCTGGTTTTACAATATTTGTGTGAATTACTATCCTATGGCCTTTCTTCTTCTTCCTCTATCAAGGTTCAGTTATCGGCCACTTCAGCATGTCTGTCCATGGATCCTCATCTTTCAGTGCAGTCTCATTTCAAAATGTTCTTGAAAGGAGTTTTGTGTGAGGCTTCCAAGAAAAGCAGTGACCCCTCCTTAGGATGTTAATTTTGTGTTTGAGCTAGCACTTGTTTCATTTGAACCAGGTAATCTGGCTGACGTGACGTTCTCAACATGGAAAACAGTTTTACTAATTGCTCTGACCTCTGCATGAAGGGTGTCTGAGTTGCGGATTCACTATGTAATTTCAAAATACTGACATCCCGAATTTCAGTATTTCGAAATTACATAGCCGAAGACACCAAACACCGAAACCCTAAAACTGCGAAATTCAAAATCCTGACACTACACTGCAGATACAGCACACAGAAACACATACACACCACTTCTCCCCCAACTCAAATATAATATCCTACACTACAGATAAGCAGGGGAGCAAGCCCCCCTTCACTCCCCATTTGGGGGGGCTGCACCCCCACACCCTGCCTTACTTATATATACTAACTCCGAGATTGCACAATCAGACACACACAAGCAACTTACTCCCACACATTATACACACCCTCGCGCACACACATCACAGTCAAAAACACAAACTAACGGACACTAAAGCCCCTAACCAACAGACATTCACATACATACATACCCAAAGTCACATCTTACCATTCACACGCCACAACACCAGAAGCACTAATTCCAAATCTCCGTACTTCGGGATTTTGAATTTCGCACTCCTGGTTTACTAGTATTTCAAGACTTCGGTATTTTAATTTCGAAATACTGAAATTTGGGATTTCAGTATTTAGAAATTAAAAAGGGAACTCTTGAGTTGCAAGCGCTTATGGTGAGTCAACCTTATCTTATTTTCCACAGGGACAAAGTTTCTTTGAGAAGTAATCCCTCTTTTATGACTAAAGTGGTATCAGAGTTTACTTTAAGCCAAATTATCCATCTCCCCGCTTTCTTTCCTGAACCAAAAAATGAGGGAGAAAGGATACTCTGCATCTTGGATGTCCACATTTAACTCCGATACTATCTTTACAGAACTAAATTTTACATATATTTGGATCAATTCTTCATTTCTTGGGAAGGTTAGTAGAATAGACAACCTTTGTCAAAATAGACTATTTCCAAATGATTATATAATGCTGCTGTCAAGGCCCCCAGTACCAAAGTCTTGACTTCATCTATTGCTTTTCGGAAGGAGTTGAATTCTAGAAGTATTCTAGAAGCTGCTACTTGGTCTATAAGCTTGATTCCTTCTCTAGGCCCAGATCAAGCTTTGCTAGGACCATTCTCCAGGGGCTTCTGGGCTCTTCTTCTTTCACCTCCCAAATGCAGTTAGCTGAAATAATCTACCCATGTAGCTAACCTACTGAAGTAGTGATCAATATGATGAACATAGTACAGTTGTGTAAGTTGAACTTAACCATAACAGTAGATATTAGAATGGTCAATGCTCCAGTAGCCCCTCCCTCCACCCCCCTTGTTTATTTATGCCAAGGTGCGGAAATTAGTTTTTGTTGTTTCTAGCAATGTCCTTTCAGGGCTCAGCCTCCATCTCTCTCTCTCGGCTGCAGGAAAGCTGTGAAGTACTTCGTACCCAAAGATTTCTTTTAGAGAGCTCACCTCGAGCTGCCTGACAGTTGGGGTGCATGGAAGGTGCTATGAAGCTTTGGAAGCTGGCCAGCTGTTATGTCCTTGACAGGATATAACCCCATATGGCTAAGGCTACTGCAGCAGTGACCATTTGAAATTTACTATTATGTTAAGTTCAACTTACACAACTGTACTGTCTTCCTTTTGGGTGTATCTGCCCTGCCGTTGAAATTATCAAAGTTGCCATTATAAAACTTTTACAGAATCCTGATCTGGTGGCTACCATTCCCTAGTGGCCTGATTAGAATTCATCTGCCCAAGAACTGCTCCAGGTGGACTTCAAATCCAGTATGGGACTCTGTGGTAGTGGCTGATGCACTAAGGAAGGCAACAGAAACAGAGCTTAAGGCTGTACAGCCCTCTCCCAAAAAGGAGAGACTTTCCTTAGACAGGTTTGGGAGGAGGAAATTATCATCTTCCACTTTTAGTTTGAGTGTGCTGCAGTGGTGGTGCTGTGGTAGCATTGTCGCCTCACAGTAAGGCGTCCTGTTCGATTCTCAGCGAAAGCGTCTTCTGCGTGGAGACATGCGTGAATGGGCGTACCTTCGTTGAAGGTTGTGCGTCAGGGCTGGCAACTCTGTATGTAAAAATCTACTGCCAATCATTAGCGGACCGGAGTTCCGCTGTGACGACCCCTAACCGGGAAAAGCCAAAAGATACAACAACAACTTTTAATTTGAGTGCATTAAGTTGCATTATTTACATAGAGAAATTACACATGCACTTATCTGAAGAAATGCTCAATACTCTGGGAGACTTGCCAGATTTAGAGGTTAAGTGTAAACTACACTGCCAGCTGGCAGTTTTCTGCTCCTTTTAATCAATCCATCTATCTCCTTCACAGCAGAATGGGTAGTACTGTCAGGACAGTGGGTGCTGGTCTTACTGTGCACTGTTTTGCCTGGCTATGTCTGACTGAACTTATTGAGAACTCCTTGTCGTACTTCATCAATATCCCATTCAGTAGTGCCTTGCTCTTTGGAGGTTCAGTAAAAGCCAAACTACAGGGACAGGAAATTGAGGAAATACTCTTTCCAAAGATGGATCAAAGTTTCAGGCACCTCAGTATCCATTTGCCAGGATGGATGTCAGTAGCCCCCAGTTTTGGTTTAATCATTTACAGTGTGACAGTTTCTAATAAGTACAACAGACGACATGGCAGTTACCAGATAGGAGTTCATCCTCAAGTCTTGCTGAGCACCTTCACGTGGTTGATCTTCTTTTTTTACAAAGTCTCATCTAGACAGCAAAGATATGTATATTGTATTTTATATAGCATATATCATGAAAAAAGAGAAGTTAAAAAAATAAAAAGACAACTGGGTGCACATGTCCCAGGATAAAAGAAAGTGCCCACTTCTGGTCATTGTCCATGTTGGTGTGAATGACCTGAGACTTACCTCCCTGGACTACATGAAAAGAGACATAGAGGAGCTCTTGGATCTTGTAGCCTAGGCAGGTATGACCTTAGCTCTGAGTAGCATCCTACCGTCACCCAGAATGATAGCACTGGACAAGCAGCAAGCGATTGACTTCAACAATTGGCTAAGTTTTTGGTGTCATTCAAAGGGGATCCAGTATCTGTCTGCCTGGGATGACATGATTGACAGACCTCGACGCTTTGCCAGAGATGGCCTGCACCTGTCACCCCAGGGATTCTGGATACTGGCCAAGGCTCTTGCCACCCCTATAGTGCCTTTTTTAGGCAATGTCCTGAAGACGAAATTATCACCATAACAGCTACAAGCAAACAAAATCTGAGGGTTATGCTACTCAACTCTAGAAGTCTAAATCTCAAAATGCACTTGCTCGAAGCACTCCTTAAAATGGAGAACATCGACATCTGTGCAGTGACCGAAACCTGGTTCAAGGCTCCGGAGACCACCCCACCACTACCAGGTTGTAATTCATACCACACCTTTCGGCCCCTAAAACTGGACCGAAGCACTAAAGGCAGTGGTGTCTCCATATTCATCAAGGATATGCACACCTCCAGACTAGTAGCCCAACATAACGCATCAGAGATACTGCAATCCAGGTTGTAGCCTGCTATAGATCCCCCACCATGTCCCAAGACTCCCACTCCACATTCCTAAGCACACTGGAAAATATTAGGGTACAACCCAATACCCTTATACTGGGAGACTTTAACTACCCCTCCATTAACTGGGAAAATTACTCATGTACCAACACACTTCCTCAACGTTTTCTGGTATTCATTAATTCTAATGCCCTGGATCAACTCATTCTTATCCCCACCAGGGGTAGAAACATCCTTGACCTGGTCATTACTAACATGAGCGACCGTTGCTCTACACCAGTAATCAACTCCTTCCTGGTCAGATCTGACCACAAGCTAATCACCATGGATATCCACATCCCACCCTCACCCTCCCCAAAGGAAATCACTGTAAAAAACTTCTCCAAAGCCAGTTTTGGGCTTCTAAAAACAGACACGAAAAAAAGCACGACACTCATGCAAATGGAAAATAGGTGCATGACTGCTGAATCATACACCAATGCCCTGTATGAGCACATACACAAGTGCATGGAACGGGCCATACCAAAACGAACCAAGACGCTGTCCCCCCAAAAAAGGAAGCCAATCTGGTGGTCCCCCACCATAAACAAACTCTACAACAGAAGAAAAACCTGTTGCAGAAAAGGGTGAATTCCCAAGACTGGAAAAACTCCCTTGCTAGCCTCAGGAAAAAACTGAGATCTCTCATCAAATCCTCTAAAGCTAGCTACGAAAACAAAATTGCTGCAGATTCTAAGGACAACCACAAGGCATTCTATAGTTAAGTCAAGAATCTACATGGCAATAAGCAGATGTGCTCTGAGTTTACAGTACAATGGCAATACATTTACAGAACCAACTGATATTGCCACCTTATTGGCTGACAGGTTCATTGCGAACTTTACCCCGTTTCACCCCCTAAAGGGCCTATCAAAATACCTGAGGAATGCCAAGTCCCTATTATCACAGCTACACAGGTAAAAAACGCACTGTCCAAAGCCAAGAATACAGCTTCCATGGGACCTGATAATATCCCTGGCTGTGTTCTACATGAATTACAAAGTGAACTGGCACCACACCTGAGTATCCTGTTCAATCACAGCCTCGTTTTGTTCCTACCAAATGGTGCACTGCTACGGTCATCCCACTCCACAAAGGGGGAGCGACTACAGACCCTGGGAACTATCGCCCCATTAGTCTGATGAGCCTGATATGTAAGGATATGGAGCACATCATCATGGACTTTATAAATAAGGACATAGGGAATCTCCAGACTGTGGACCCCACGCAGTTTGGGTTTGTGAAAAGCAAATCATGCCTGCTTAATCTGATAGACTTCTTCGAGTCTGTCACCAGAGCTGTGGATGAGGGCAAGGTAATTCGCACAGCCTACCTAGATCTTGCCAAGGCTTTCAACACCATCCGTCACTCAGGAATCATAAATAGACTTACTAAATTAGGCATAAACCCCTATGTCATAAGATGGGTTGCCAAATGGCTCACTGATAGAACCCACACTGTGAAAGTAGTGGACTCCAAATCTGACTACTGACCAGTTACAAGTGGTATCCCACAGGGATTGGCCCTAGGTCCTCTCCTGTTTGGCATCTACTTCTCTGAAGTTCACGCTAACACAAAGGGACTCTGACCGACCAAGTTCACAGATGATTGCAAACTGGGAGCCATTATTGATTCTCCAGCTGATGTAGACATTCTACAAAAAGGCCTCACTAACACCAATGACTGGTGCCAGAACCATGGCCTTAAGCTCAACCCCAAAAGTGCATTGTCATTCCCTTTGGGAAAAAATTGGTGCCCATGAGCTACCACATAGGTGGTAGTCCACTAAACACCGAAGGTGTGATAAGAGACCTGGGGACACAGGTTGACAGCATCTTCTTCTTTGATAACCACATTGCCACTGTAGTCAGAAAGTCCTTCTATGTGACATATCTCATTACAAAAGGTTTCTCATCCAGGAAGAAAGTGGTCATAATCCCTCTCTCCTCGTCCCTCATTAGAGCTATTATAGAATACAATGCCACATTTGGTATGTACCTCACTAGACACCTACAACAACTGGAAAGGCCACAAGAATACCTCACTAAGAGGATCTTAGGCCTTAGATACATGCCCATTACGGACAGACTCAAAAAACTCCAGCTGTACTCTGTTTCTTATTGCCTATTTAGAGGCAATCTCTGCTTGACCTACAAAGCCATGTCTGACCCAGAGTTGCTAGATATGCTACACCTAAAGAAGTCCCAATCCCTCCGTGCCACACACTCCAGGGACCTAAACCTCATTACCACAATAAACAGAACATGCTGGAGGGACAGGTTCCTAATCCAGAGACTTCCCATACTCTGGAACAAACTTCCCATTCCCGTCAAGCAGAGCACTTCACTGGCCCTCTTTAAGAGAAATTTTGACGAGTGGCTGGGCAATAGGAAGTTCACCCCAGGGATCACTTCAGTGGCCTTGCTTGACAGGGGCACTGCGAACTAACTTTGGGCGGCATGATGCCAGGGAATCTTCTTGGGCTAGGCTTATATAGGCTTTAGAGCCGTTAGCCTAGTACACACCTATGAACCTATATGCACTGACTGGGAAAAAGGCCAGTGCAAAATCCTGAGGAGATGTAAGTATTTCTGCCACAGGGTTAGGCCAGGCTTGGTGGAGGATGACCCCCACCCCTCACCCTCCGTGACAGAAAGTAGTAGCCCCAAAAACTGATGAGCCAGAAAAGAAGAATAGGAATGACAAAGTGGAATATTGAAAAAAAGGAAAAATTGTGTGTTAATACATAACAAGCCCAGAATTTCCAGGCAAAGATATGCAAATAGATTGAGTTGAAATTAGTAGAAAGAAAATACTTGTTAAAAGCTGCTAAAAATGCATTCAGTAATTCAACAGAGCCATGAAAAACATTACATAGATAAAGAAACGTGTAGCTGCCCAGAAAAAGAAACAGAATTTCACAGATTGATAGGTAAATAATAGGCTAGCTGCCCTTATGGGCCATTATAAACCTAACCACCTTTTAAAGGTGAGAATCAAACCCACTACTTGTGTCTATCAGGTAAACACCTTAACCATTGTACCAACCCCCAAGTGCAGATATATCAAGAACAAAACCCAGAAAGTGTTCAATGATATAAAAAGGAAACACTGACTTGGGGAAAGTAAGTGAGATCTGGTATGGTACAATATTTATGCATAAACGAAAAACAAATTAATCAGCACAAAGAAAAGCATCTCCAAAAGATATTGGTAGAGAAATACAGGCAAAGGCATCTGGATATGGAATATTTTACAGTAAAAAAATTAGAAAGGGGGAATGTCGAAAAGAGGATTAGTAAGGTAAAAATTAGACAATAAAAAATGAAGATCTGATGTCAGTTTTCATTCTCTCCTCAACTATTGGGTTTGGATCCAATCCTCAGATCTGACTCTGCCGTTACTATAACTCATGGTAACCTAAAAGCTCTCAAGCTCCTCCTTAACCAGAATGCACCAATCCCTAACATACCTCAGATCTCTTTTGCCGCTTTCATGAAATAGACCTGCCCCGGGATTCAATAAAGCCTACACTAAGTGTACATTTAGTATATACTAAGTGTACACGATATGTATTCATTAAAATTCTTATCTCATTTTTTTGTGTTTTCTAGTCACTCAGAAAGATTACGCTAAGTGCATATGTAGTCTACACTTTGTGGTAACCTTTATGAATCCCTGTCAGTATTTAAAGCAGCAAAAATATCAGTAGGAAAACTAAAATTAGGAGGAAGAAGGTGTGTGTCATGTCTGTGTTGTCTGTTCCTCAGAACAGTGTACATTTTGTGTAGGCTTTATTGAATCTAGCCTATGGTCATCGATAGCTCACGATTTTTCAGTCAAGTGATTTTTTTTCTTAGTCCCTATCTTTTTTTTATACTCTTTTTATTTACATAATATATTCTAGTTTACCATTGTGGGTGTAATATATATTTCTCCCTTCTGCATCCTTCTAACTGATTTTTACACATCTGTGTGTTTCTCAGAAGCATAGTTGGTACTTATCTTTCCTTACCCGTCTGTTCAAAAAAAAAAAAAAAAAAACGTTTTTCATTTTTTTTTTGATATTTTTTACCCTTTCTGTACTCCATCTTCAAGGGATCATCATCGTAAGAAAGAAATATCTCTGAAGACTTCTGATTCGAAGCAGACTATGCAGAAATCTTTGTCGGATCCAACTACTTTGTATCTGACAATTCTTCCTCAGACCCGATATTCACCTATTGTTGACCCAGTGCCATCCAGATTGCCATCTTCTTTTTTGGAGAAATTGCACCCAAAATCTCCCTCGTTGGTTCCTCTTGTTCTTCCAGGAGTCTGACCCAAGCTGATGTGGATAGGATGATGAGATGATTCCTCTCCACACAAATTCAGATAGGTGTTCTTCCAGCTCCGATGCCTTTGAGTCAGGAAACCTTGGCTCGCAATATCCCTCCACTGTCAGGTCCTTCCATGATCTGACATTTGGTTTTGGAGTCCCTGGATCCGAGTCTGCTGAAGTCGTTTGTGTGGGGTCTGAGAATTCTGTTATCCTTGCCGCCAAGGTCTTCTCTGAACTATCTGTCTCGAATGAGTTCAGATCCGGATGACTCTCAGAGCTGTAGCATCCCTGCCAGATCCAAGGTGGTGGTGTTGATTCCGCCTCGGGTGGAATGCCTTTGGGGCAGAGGGAGTTGATGGTGCAGAAGCATGTCTTCTCGGCTCTGTCAACTTCTTTCTCCCAGGGCGTTCTGCTTTTGAGGTGGTGGAGATAGTTTTCTCTGCTTCAGTAGGTCGGACAGTTTCTCCCTCTTTGAAACTTCCCTTGGGATGTCATGTGTCTTTGTGCCTTGAACCTCACCATTCAACTCCACAGGGACAGCCAGTCCAAACACTTCAGGCTACCCAGCAGGGTGTCACCATTTTTTCTGATACTTCTCCAGAGCATCTCACTGAAGAAGTACCTCAGAAGTGAAAGTGCAAAAGGAGGCACTTATCTATCATGGAGGATACTGATTTTGATGAAGGGGAAGGATCCCCATGATCTCCACATTATGATGTCTCATTTAGAGACATTTTAGAAATACTGAAGAAAGAGGTGGTTGGTCCCGCCGATTGCTTCTTTCGAGGAATCAGTATTCCTGGAGACATTTGGATCTGGCCCGTCTACCAACTGTGTAACTCCACTTGCTGATGAGCTCATTGATTTGCTTTGGAAGCAGATGTGGAAGGAACCTTACTCAGTTGAACCTATCCTTAAGAGACTAGATAGGATTCTGACATGACCTGCTGGAAGAGAAATTTGGAGTAAGGGAGTACCTGTGGATGCTATGGTCATGGCAGTGGCCAGTAAGAGGGAACTTGCAGAACAAAGTTCCACTGTCTTTCACTCTAACAGGGAGACTAGGGCTCTGGACAGGTTTGGGAGGTGTGTTTATGCTTCAGCAGCCTTCACTCTTAGGTCGCTGAATCTGGCACATTTTAACAGGTTGCAAAGAGATTTGATTAAGGAGCTGTCAAACCTCTGTTTCAGGGACCACTACTGCTGAGACTCAGAATTCTGTGCCCTCTCATTTGGCAACCCTACAAACCATTTCTAACTCATCCATGAGGCTATCTCTCACACAACTGAGGGTACTTCAGGGGCAGCTGGTTCAGGTATCTGTATTAGGAGACATGCCTGGATGCGCTTGTGTGACTTTGCTGAGCCCTTCAAGTCCTCTCTTGTCAGTTGCCCCCTTGAATGGAACTTCTTTATTCGGTCCTGAGGTGAAGGATACACTCTCCAGGTGTGAAAAAGATGGAAAGACTGTTGTGGGACTACATTTTTCAACCCCACAAAGGACCTTTTCTAGGAACCAGTGAGGAGGATGAATAATGTCGTTCAAGAAATCCCAGAGTCCTTTCCAAGATTCACGTGGAAACAGTTCCTCTAGAGGCAGAGGAGGGAACTCAGTTTGGAGATTCCACCCATTGCAGAAGAGGTGGCACAGAAAACCAAGGGTTCTTGAGATTCTTTCTCTGACAAGACCCTACCAGTGCTTCTGAAAAGAGATTGGCTTGTACGCCTCTTGAGGCAGTCAAGTGTCATCTACCCCTGCACCAAAGAGCCTGGCTAGATATCAACAAAAGAGACCTGGGTGCAGAAGATCATTTCCAGGAGGTTATATAATTCCCTTTTCTCTTCCACCTTCATCCTCAAGAAAATTTCCCGATGTTCCACGCAGTCAGAGGAAAGCAGCACTAGAAATACAAAATCTGTTAGAAAAAGAGAGTCATCTAAGAAGTCCCTCCAGACCAGATAGAATCCAGAACTTACTCAAGATTCTTTTTAGTGCCAATGAAAACAGAGGACTGGAGACCAGTATTTGGATCTCACAAATCAGTTCAACACACACAGTTTCAGATGGTTATGGTTTAGTCCTTTTTGGGCAAGGACGACTGGACATGCTCGATAGACCTTCAAGACGTGTACTATCACATAAAAATGAACAAACAGTCTAGAAGGTACTTAAACTTCGGTTGGGAGCCAGTCATTACCATTTCAGGGCCCTGCTCTTTGGTCTCGCCACAACCCCCAGCGTGTTCCCCAAATGTATGGCAATGGAAGCAGCTCACTCAAGCCTAAGGGATTCCTGGTGTTCCCATATGTAAAAACAATAAATAACAAAGAATAACCATGAAACTGGAACCATACCAACATATTTTAATTTAGCGCCTTCGTCTTGACAATGTAAAATACTTCATCAGAATAAAACCTAATTTGAACAGCACCTTATGTACCATTCAAAAACACCTGATTGGACAACTACAAGCTTTCATTCCACATTTAAAGATGTAGTACAGTAAAACCCTGCATGAGATTATACAAAAAGTTAAAAATACATAACATATAAACAAGTATAAAAAATTTTGCTTTTCTGTATGGTTTTGTACAAAATACCATGCTAAAAATTAAGGAATGTGTTCAAATAGAAAAAAAATTTCTAAAATATATGCTGTATGTTACCTCATAAGAAACTGCAATGGTTTAATATTCAGAACTGGCTTTTAGTTTTAACACACTCTGAATGGAACATGACCATGGTGTTTTTGAATGGTGTATAAGGTGGCTGTTCAAATTATGTTTTATTCTGATGAAGTCTTTTGCATTGTCAAGACGAAAGCGCTAAATTAAAATACGTCGGTGTGGTTCAAGTTTCGTGGTTATTCTTTCTTATTTACTGGTTGGTGTGTTTCGTTTGTATTCATATCTAAAAATAAAAGAACCAAACATCAGCAGTTAGGCTGCTGGTGTTCAGCTCTTTTATTTTGGATTAGTATTTACATCATTATCAAGTTTCCTGCTTATTTGTGGATGTTTCCATATCTAGACAACTGGCTCATCACCTCCCCAACCAGGTATCTACTCATAACACCAAGAGATCAGGTAATCCAAACTTGCTCCCTTCTAGGAATCAAAATAAATGAAAACAAATCCCAATTAGGACCCTCTCAGATACTGGAGTTTATAGGAACAGTTTTCAGCACAGTATCAGTAACAGCTTCACTGCCTCTAGCAAGAGTACAAACAATAAGATATCAGGTCAAGAAAATTCTTCACAATAAAAAGTTTTAGCCCGGTCAATTCTTCAAGTCTTGGGGTCAGTGTCAGCTACCATAATTTTAGTCTTTCTGGCAAGATGTCATATGACAGTTCTTCAGTGGATGCTAGCAATACAATTGTCAATTCTTTATCAACAAATGTCAGTTCAAGTGAGGATCACTCAGGCATGCAAGTGATACCTCTGGTGGTGGATTCAATCAGATCAGGTTCTACAAGGTCATCCTTTCCTTCTCCCTCACCCAAGGCCATAGTGGCCACAAACGTATCCCAGATAGAGTGGGGGGGGGGCACTACCTGGAGAAAACAGTCCAAGGCACTTGGTCTCCCAATGTTCTAGAGACGAGAGCTGTGCTCTTAGTGTTGCAGGTGTTTCAGAATGCTCTCCCTTAGGTATGATTGCGATTCAGACAGACAACATGTCAGTAGTCTGATACATCAGCAAACAAGGGGGAACCAGGTCTTACCCCTTGTGTCGAGAAGCACTCAGAATGTGGCAATGGGTGATTTCATCCATCTGCTTTCTAATAGTGACTCACATTCTGGGGAAGTCCGACGTGATAGCAGACAAATTGAGCAGGTCTGTTCTGTTACATCACGAGTGGTCTGTCAACATAAAAGTGACGAAAATTATTTTTTGTCAATGGGGCCAGCCTTGCTGCAATCTTTTTGCTTCTCCCCTAAACAAGTACAGCAGATGCTTTGCCCTGATCCCCCTCTGGGGGAATTGCCGAGGGACCCTCTGCACCACAGCTGGGCCCCCAGGTCTACTTTATGCATACCCTCCAATTTTCTTAATCCCCAAATTTCTACAGAAGGCTGCCAGATTGAAGAGCAAAGTCATCCTCATTGCACCTTACTGACCTTGACAGATTTGGTTTCCCTATCTTTGGTTTCATCTACTTTACCCACCTTGGATTTTGGATCTGATTCCAGACCTCCTGTCTCATCCAGATATCTCAAACCTCAAGCTAAAAGCATGGTTTCTCTAATTCTGTTAATAGCTAGACAACCTGTGTTCTCATCCCCGTCCATCATATTGTTTTGCCTTCACATAAAGCTTCTATCAGAAAACTTTACAGAAGTAAATGGAAGAGATTTGTTATTTGGGCTTGACAAAAAAGTACTGACTCTTTTGTAACCCCTAACAAAGTGTCCTTAAGTTTTTAGCAACAATTTTCAACAAAGAAGCTAGCTCTTCAACTATTAAAGTTCAGTTGGCAGCAGTCTCTGACTTCCATATTGGATTTGAGAATTCTTCCCCATGATTCATCAAAGATTTAAAAGGCCTTCTTATTAGGCAGCCTTTTGTTGAGACTACCTTATAAAGACCCTACTCCACCATAGGACTTGAACTTAGTACTACAGGCCAAATTAATTTCCCAGCAGCTAAGTGTGATCTTAAATTCCTGACCTGGAAAACAATCTTTCTAGTTGCCATTACTTCAGCCAGAATAATAGAATTTCAAGCATTATTCTGTAGGCCTCCCTACTTGATTTTTCATAGGGATAGGGTCACATTACAAACCAGTCCTTCCTTCATTCCTAAGTCCATTAATCTAACCATCTTCTTTCCAAAATTTTAAAACGAGAGAATACATGTTGCACTTGTTAGATGTTCATAGACAATTACGTTTCTACTTACACAAAACTAATTAGAAAATCTGACCAAGTATTTAGTTCCTTTGCAAACTACAAAATAGGTTAATCATTAGAAAGGTAACCTTGACAAAATGGCTGATTGATTGATTGTATATATTTTCTCTATAGTAAATTGGGAATCTCATTATGAAGACCTTTAAGAGTCCATTTAACTAGATCCAATATATATGCAGCTGCAACTTGAGCTTATCCTCGTACTTTTATTACTCATTACACACTAGATCTGGTCTCGAGGGGAAGCACAGCTTTTGGTTCAACTGTTTTCAGAAACATCCTTCCTTAGAGTCCACCCAGGATTTCAGGTAGCTGGGGACTCTATCCCAGTAGATGAGGAGAGAATGAAGCTTGACAAGATCAGATAAAAAAAGTTATGTACTTACCATAATGTTCCATCTGTGTTGTCCATTTTAATTTTTCTTCATTTCCCTGTCTATCAACCCTCAGCCTTTGTCATGATGGACTTCTGGAAGAACGGGAAAACATAAAGCACAATTGTGCTTTAGTTTTAGCTCCAGATAATGGCTTTTTCTCTCAGGCATATTATATTAATATTTCTTAATTTATGTCATCTAAGAAACAAGATCTAAGGTATGTTAGAGGTAGGTGCATTGTGGGTAGGGAGGAGCTTGAGAGCTTTCAGATTAGCATGAGCTACAGTAACAGCCAATCCAAACCCAATAGTTGAGAAAGAATGAAAATGGACAATGCAGATGGAGTGTTATGGTAAGTATATAACTTTTTTTGTGGATTATCTGCAAGGTGATGGATTTAATGGAACAAATACACCTCAGGTCCCCAGATTAAGGAGCATCAAGTGGGGTGGGAGGCATCTGAAGATAATTTGCCACATGAGAGTGGTACAACAGTTCAGTTGAAGTTGCACCACAAGGAAAGAAGAAGGACACAGTGACAACTCTGACACAAGTAATGTTGTAGAGTGATGGACCATTGGGTTCCCATATGAAGGAGCCATACCTCTCAACTGTCTAGAATTTTGCAGAATGTCCATATTTTTCCCTCATAGTTTGGATTTGCTAATCATAAAATGTGTGGTTTATATGTAAATCATCGAGGGTAGAAGTTACTAAATAATGACATACAACAGAGATACAGACTTCGTACCCAGTGAATGCTAATGAAAAAGCTTGTTATGTCAACCTTCTAAGTTTATAAGAGAATTTTTTTAAACAGCTTTGTTTACTTATCACTTGTGACATAGGCAGATTTACTTTTATATAAAAGTAATCAAACTGTATTAACAAGTTCTCATTAACAAAGAATCTGAAGTAGGAGAATTCATTTGTCAGCAACCTGTGGGTATGGATCTGATATCGGATCCGAACCGGCATGGTTTATCCAGCTATGGATCCGAGCTCCTAGCTCCTCCCCTCACCCATAATGCCCTGCTCTCCCTACATGACCTCAGATCTAGTTTGCCGCACATGGTGTAGGCTGGGTCTTCTGAGCTCCTAAAGCTAAGTTGATATTTTCTTATTAAAAATTGTTTAACTTTAAATTTGTGTGAAAGATATAGGTTCCCCTTCTATTTTTATATTTTTTGGGTTAATTTAATTTAGTTTTACCCTCCCCTCGCTGGTTGCGTAGTTGGTGTGTGTGTGTGTGTTTCTTTGGGGCCTTTGTGTGAGTGTTTTTTAGTTTACTTATTGTTACTATTTTAAAAAAAAAAAAAATAGTAATGTCTGAGGCCCCAAAGGCTGTGTTTTCAAAGTGCTCCGAGTGTGGCCATAAGCTTTCCCCTGCTGATGGCCACACTCGGTGCGTTCGATGCCTTGGGGTTGAACACCTCACTTCAGGGTGTTCAATCTGTGCAGGGTTCAACCCCAGGGCATTGAAGGAGCGGAGGTCAAAGCTGGTCTTGGCGGGACTCTTGCCCCCGTACTCTGCTTCGGCCCCCGCCCCCTTGGTGGTCACTGCTTCGGCAGTCCCTGCCTTGCCTGCTCCCCCTCCTCCACCCGGAACTCAAACTCCCGCCAAAGGGTCGGAGGAGAGGGAAGCCAGGAAAAAGGACCGGAGAGAGAAGCACCACAAGCGGCGGGCCAAGACCTCCGTTTCGGCCCTGCCGGCTAAGCGGGCTTCTCCTCCGGCCTCTCTGGCTGCTGGCTCTCCCCCTCCTCGGCTCCGGTCCCCGTGCTTTTCACCGGAGCCTGAGGATGAGGAGACCTGACCTCCGTCGAGGCTATCGAGGCGACATTCAAGGCCTACCTCGGTAGCCTCGTCGAGGTCTACTTACAGCCTCTCCGATGCTGATCTGGACCGGATGATGCGAAGGTTCATCCAGGCCCAGATGCAGATGGGAGTGCTCCTGCCTGGGAGCTCGACCCCATTTTTTAAGCCCATTGCTCCTTCTCCGACCTGCTACCCGGGTTCGGAGCGCTCGGAGCCGAGCAGCCTCGGAGCCGGGGGTGGGTCGGCACCGACAGTACTGGGTACTTCGGATCCGACCCTGCCCTCGAGTCTGTCGGATCCGACCTCTCGGAGCCTTGGCCCGAGCTTCGGATCCGAGGGACTCAGTGTGCCTTCGGCGCCGTCCTTCTCGGAGCACACTGGTCCCTCTGATCCGAGGGGCTCGGCACCGGCTCCGATCCGCTCATCGGATCCGAGGGGGAGCCGACTTTCGGATCCTATTGTCGAGGCTGGCTCCCCCTCGGCTTTTGATGTAGTGGAGAGGGCTCTGTTGAGGGCATCCGGACCCCCGGCCATTGCTTCGGCTCCGTCCCGCACTCCATCTGCTCTGTGCCAGGCTTCCATCGCCCGGCCACTGGGACAGCCCGCTTCACTGCCCCAAGCAGTTCCTGCGGTTCTGGACATTGCTGGCGAGGGCTCCTCGGACAGCCCCTCCGAGGAAGCACCTCGCAAGCATTCGTGCAAGAGGAGGCACATAGACTCCCCCGAGTCTTTAACAGAAGACACTGACTTGGAGGAAGGGGAAGGCTCCCCAAGATCACCCCCTGAGGATGTCTCCTACGGAGACATCATGGAAATGTTACGGATTAGAGGTGGGTGGTCTGCCCCAAAGTCTTCCTCGGACGAGTCAGTGTTCTTGGAGGCATTTGAAGCGGGCCCATCTACCTCTTGGGTGTCCCCTCCTGCCGACCCCCTGGTGGACCTTATTACCACCAGGGCGTGGAAGGAACCGGACACCGTGGAGCCAATCCCTAAGAGGCCCGACAGGATTCTTAGCCCCCCTGCTGACCGTGCCCACTGGAGCAAGGGACCCCCGGTAGATGCCATATTGTCGGCAGCAGCCACTAAGAGGGAACTCGCCCAGGAGAGTCCCTCAGTCCATCCCCGAGCAAGGAGTCTCGGGTGATGGACCATTTGGGGAAGCGAATGTTTAGTTCAGCGACCTTCTCAGTGAGGGCGCTCAACTATTTGGCACACGTCATCAGGATGCAGCGCGATCTTATCAAGGAATACACTGCATCCCCCCCAGAGTCCATGTCTGAGGAGGACAAACTTATGCACTCCACCCGTATGGCCACTCTCCGTTCGGTGACTAATACCTCTATGAGGTTACTTTCCCACGCTAACGAGGGAGCCGCTAGAGCTGCGGGAACGGGCCTAGTCACAAGATGGCAGGCCTGGCTCCGATACTGCGATTTTACAGAGCCCTTAAAGGCGTCTTTCGCGAACGCCCCCTTTGACGGTTCTGCCCTTTTTGGCAAGACGGTTCGCGATACCTTGGTTGAGAGCGAGAAGGACGGGAAGACACTGTCTGCCGTCTGAGTCTGCTTCTCTGTGCCCCAGAGGTCCTACTCTAGGAACCAAAAGGGCCAGAAGAAGATGTGGTTCCGGAAGTTGCAGCATTCCCAACCCGCTCCGGACAACCAGTCCTTCCGCGGCAGAGGAGGACAGGGAGGACGCCGCCCTAGGGGCAGAGGGGCTCCCAGGAACTTTGGGTCCAGGGAACCTTTCTCTGAATGGCCCACGCAGCAACCCTGAGGGGTTGCCCGACTGCTCCACTCTGGAGGCAGTCGGGGGACGTTTCTCGGAGCACCTAGCGGCATGGGAGTCCATTACATCAGACCGCTGGGTACTCCGGATTATATCCAGAGGTTACAAGATCCCCTTTCTTCATGTCCCAAAGTTAAAAATCCTCCCCGATGTTCCACCCGATCAGAGGGAGGCCGCTTCAGCAGAAATTGGCCATCTGCTGAAAAAAAGAGCCATCCAGCCCATCCCCCCAGACCAGATCGGATCAGGGTTCTACTCCAGGTTCTTTTTAGTGCCAAAAAAGACGGGGGACCTCAGACCCATTCTAGACCCGTCCCTGTTGAACCTGTCAGTTCCCAGAGAGAAGTTCCGGATGGTCACTTTGCAGTCTATCCTCCCCCTTCTAGGGGAGAATCACTGGATGTTCTCTATAGACCTCAAGGACGCGTACTACCACATTCGGATGGACAGACGATCCAGGAGGTTTCTTCGCTTCCGGCTGGGAGCCAGTCACTACCAGTTCAGGGTCCTTCCCTTTGGTCTCACCACAGCCCCCAGGGTGTTCACCAAAGTGTTAGCAGTTGTTGCAGCCCACCTGAGGCTTCAGGGGGTGCAGGTCTTTCCGTACCTAGACGACTGGCTTCTCACCGCCCCAACAAGGCATCTACTTTCTTTGGCAAGAGACTCCTTCCTTCGTCTAGCTCCCAAGCTAGGCATCACGGTCAACATAGAGAAGTCCAACCTGGTCCCTACTCAAACAATAGAATTTATAGGAGCCAGGTTAGACACGAGAAATTTAAGAGCCTTTCTCACAACCGACAGGGTTCAGAATCTGCGACTCCAGGTGCGGGCCATCCTTCACTCCAGCTCATCACCTGCGGAATTGATCCTGAGGGCGCTAGGGTCTATGGCGGCAGCGATTACTCTTCTTCCGCACACCCACTTGAACATGCGGGTGCTTCAATGGACACTTCAGGTGCAATGGTCAATGTGATAGTGTTCAATCTCGCCGTTTGTTCTTACACATGGGTTCGGAGCCGATCCTCGGCTCCGTGCCGGCCTCTTGCAAGCTCTGCATCGAGAAGAAGCTCGAGACAATCTAATACCCACAATCCCCCTCTGCCTTTACCTCAGATCTAGTTTGCCGCTGCTGCATACGCATCGTTGGGAGCTAGCTCGAGAGTTTCTAAGCTAAGATATAACTTTATTTTGTTATATTTTATTAGGATTCTATTCTATTTGATGTTTTCAGTGTTAACTGTATGATTGTGTTGTGGTTCCGTTAATTTATTGGTACCGTTAACTATAATTATCGGTTAAATATTTGTCGGGGCCTACACCCTTCATATTTTACCTAGTTAAGGAAAATTTTACCGGATTTGACAATTTTCATCGGTTTTGACTAACTTTATCGGATTTGACTGTTTTTACTGGATTTGTCTTTCTTCCCTATAATGACTGAGAAGGTAAAGTCTGGTTTCAAGCGTTGTCAGTGTGGCCAGAAAATGTCGGTCACTGACAACCATAGTTCCTGCGTCTACTGCCTTGGCCCTCTCCACTTACAAGAGGATTGCTCCATCTGTCACTCTTTTAGTGGGAGGGTCATGACAGATAGGCGCAGGAAACTAATGGACAGAGGTCTATTGAAACCTGCTTTCCAAGAGGCTCTGGATGCTTCTGACCAGGCATCCCAGTCCTCTAAGGAGTCGAAGACGTCGGAGCCTAAGTCATCGGCTCCGAGCTCTTCTTCAAAGGTTAGATCACCGGTTCCACAGACTTCGGGGCCGAGTGTTCAACTGGTATCGGTTCCTGAGCCTCGAGTCTTGGAACCGGTGATGGAGCTCCCTCCTTCGACCTTATTGAGGTCGGCTCCGTCTTCGGTTCCTTCGACCCGTTCTTCCTCCAAACTTTCGGATGTCGATGTGGATCGCGTGGTGCAGAAGTTATTGGAGCATTCGGCCCTCTCCAAACTTATTTCGGTTTCCACCCAGTTGGTGTCGAAACTTGAAGGCCTCCTGTATCTCCATCCATTCCTCCTCCGAGACCGATTCAGTCTTTGGAGCCGGAAGAGGCTGATCTACTGATTGTGGAGCCCTCGGGTCCAGAACCGTCCTTTTCTCGGTCTGTTCCCCTCACCTCGACTCCGTCGGACCGGTACCGGAGTCTCGGAGCCGACGGTCTGTTCTTGGTTCGGGGCGAGTCGAACCGGCGTGTCGGTTCCGACTCTCCCCTCGGGCCTCGGCGGATCGATTCGGCTCCGTCCTCGGGTCGATGCCTTCGTGCCTGTGTCGGGATTCTTCCCATTTCTTCGAACCGGGGACTCTTCGATGCGGGACCCGGGAGCGTTCGACCTGATGAGGAAGGTGTTGTCTACCCAGACAACCACATCAGTGGAAGCAGTCTCTCCTCCCCATAAAGGGCCTTTGTCTTCATCTGCACCCACGGCCACATCCAAGCGTCGGGCACCAGTGTCTCAGCCACCCCTGGAGGGTGCCCCTCTTCCTCCGAGGCTTCTTCGGATGCTCCCCACGAGGAAGTCCCTAGGAAGAGATTGTGTAAGAGGAGACACTTGGATTCTCCACAGGAATCCTTGACATCTGATACTGACTTAGATGAGTCAGAGGGTCCCCTAAGTCACCTTCAGAAGATGTCTCTTTTCGGACATATTGGAGATCCTGAAGCAGAGAGGTGACTGGCAGTCCCTTCCCCTTCTGAGGATGAGTCAGTTCTGCTGAAGGCATTTGGTGCTCGCCCTTCCTCCTCCTGGGTCACTCCGCCTTCGATGAACTAATGGAACTAATTGCTCGAAGGCGTGGGAGGCTCCTGACACAGTGGAACCTGTTCCAAGGAAACCTAACAAATACATCACAGCACCTCAGGATAAGTCCTACCTTACAAAAGGAGTTCCAGTAGGCGCTATGGTGGTGGCAGCAGCCACGAAAAGGAGATGTCGGAGTCTTCTTCGTCTGTCCATCCTCCTAATAAAGACTCTAGGACGATGGATAGATACGGAAGCGCATTTTTAGTTCAGCGGCTTTTTCCATGCGGTCCCTGAACTATTTGACCCATTTTACACGTCTACAGAGGGATCTAGTCAAAGAGTTGGGAGATACCTCCAGGGTGCTACAGATGCAGCTGTCTCAGAGAAAGTGACAGCGCAACTTAATACCCTAACATCGATTGTTAACTCGTCCATGAGGCTGATTTCCTACGCAGAAGGTTCGAGTAGGGCAGCAGCTTCAGCGATTGCTCTTCGTAGACAATCCTGGATGCTATGCTCCTTTGGAAGCCTTCAAGTCTTCCTTTACAAACGCCCCATTTGACGGTGCCACTCTCTTTGGCCCCAAGGTAAAGGAGACCCTTACCCGGTGTGAACAAGAGGGAAAGACTCTGTCTGCTGTCGGAGTCCGTTTTTCCACCCCAACTAGACCGTACCCCAAAGGGCAACGCGGTGGAAAATGTGGTTTCAAAACCCCAAGGATCTTTCTCAGGCACACAGGGTGATGCCCCTCTAGAGGCAGAGGAGGGGCAGAGGTGGAAGACGCCGCCCTGGCGGCAGAGGGTCTGCAACATCAAGGTGACAGGGAAACACTCCCTGGTAAACCTTTCCAGCACTCCTGAGAGGAGGCCCGACTGTCCTGCTCTGGAGGCAGTCGGGGGTCGCTTAGCTTTATACCCTCAGGCCTGGCAAAATATAACTACAGACAAGTGGGTAAAAAGCGTGGTTACCAGAGGTTACAACATACCCTTCCTATCCCATCCCATCCCAAAGAAAAGACTCCCAGATGTACCGCCCCATCTGCGAGAGCCAGCAGCTATAGAAATTTCAAAGCTGCTAGAAAAAGAGTCATCCAACCAGTCCCAGCAGACCAGCAAGGATTCGGGACTTACTCAAGGTTCTTTTAGTTCCAAAGAAAACAGGGACTGGAGGCCCATTCTAGACCTAAGCTACCTCAATACTTTCGTCAGGAAAGAAAAGTTCCGAATGGTCACGCTTCAATCGATCCTTCCATTCTTACAGAAGGACGAGTGGATGTGCTCAATAGATCTAGAGGATGCATACTACCACATCAAAATGGCCAGGGCATCCAGAGATCATTTGCGCTTCGGCTGGGAGCCAGTCACTTTCAATTTCGAGCCCTGCCCTTTGGTCTGACCTCAGCCCCCAGGGTCTTCACCAAATGCATGGCAGTGGTAGCGTCTCACTTGAGACGCCAGGGATTCCAGGTGTTTCCGTATCTGGACGACTGGCTCCTTTCGGCCACCACCCAGCGTCAACTACTGCAGGCCAGAGACTTTGTTCTTCAACTGTGTGTTCACCTAGGGATCTCCGTAAACTTCGGAAAATCCTTACTTCAGCCATCACAAAATATCTTGTTCATAGGAGCAGAATTAAACACACGTCAGTTGATTCTGAGGCTTCCCCCAGAAAGGATATTATCACTTCAGACTCATATACGTCTTCTACTCTTGTCAAGGAAATCTCCTGCAAAACTAGTACTGAAGGTGTTGGGCCTCATGTCAGCCTCCCTTATTGCAATTCCCCTGGGAAGGCTGCACATGAGAGTCCTACAATGGCTACTGTTTGCACAATGGTTGTTTCAACAACTACCTCTAACACACGAGATTCTTATAACAAAGACTTGCAAAACAGATCTAAACTGGTGGCTTCAAGCGTGCAACCTTTCCAAGGGGAGGCCATTTGTGCTACCCACGCCCACAGTTACGGTGACCACGGACGCTTCCCTGATAGGGTGGGGGGGCATCTTTCAGGGACAGACAGTCCAAGGCGAATGGACCAATTTGGAGTACAATCTGCACATCAATGTTCTAGAGTTGAGGGCAGTGTTTCTAGCGTTGCAACACTTTGCTCCCCTTCTTCCTCTAGGGACTATTGCAGTTCAGACGGACAACATGTCTGTAGTCTGGTACATAAACAAGCAAGGGGGAACCAAGTCCTATCAACTATGCAGAGAGGCCATGAGAATTTGGCAGTGGGCGGAGTCCACAGGTCGCTTTCTGATAGCAACGCACATCCCGGGGTCATCCAACGTCATAGCCGACAGGCTGAGCAGAGCAATTCTGTTACCGCACGAGTGGTCCCTAAAACAGTCAGTGGCGAAAAGGATTTTTCGCACGTGGGGCCAGCCTTCCTGCGACCTGTTTGCGTCTCCAATGAATGCCAAATGCAGGAGCTACTTTGCCCTATTACCCCTCCAGGGAAGTCCCCAGGGACGCACTGGTTTCTGATTGGCCTGGGACTCCTGTACGCATTTCCTCCATTTCCTCTGATATCAAAGTTTCTCCAGAAAGCCAGGAACCTACACAGGACGATAATCCTCATTGCTCCATTCTGGCCTCGTCAAATTTGGTTTCACTTCCTGAAGATACACTGCATTCGGGGACCCTGGATTCTGGACCCAGAGCCAGATCTATTGACTCACTCATCAGGGGTTCCCCATCCCGCTCGTCACTCCATCTAGCAGCTTGGCTGCTCCAATTCCAACTTAGACAGGTCTGATCTTTTGTCACCAGCAGTCCAGGATATATTGGTGGCTTCGCATAAAGCTTCCACTACTAAAACATATACTAGCAAATGGAAGCGATTTGTATTCTGGGCGAATACACACCATGTGGATCCCTTTATAGCTCCTTTGAATAAGATATTAGAGTTCTTAACGGACTTATTTCATCAGGGTGCTTCTCCTGCTACTCTAAGAGTTCAATTGGCTGCCATTTCAATTTCCCTGTGGAAGAATGTGGAGCCCCTGTTATGGCTCACAGACTTTGTAAAGCCCTTTTTAAAGGAGTTTTTCATATTAGACCACCGGTCAGATCTCGACGTCACCTTGGAGTCTAAATTTATTGTTATCTAAATTAATGTTGCCCCCTTTTGAACCCGCCTCTTCTTGCCCATTAAAATTTTTGTCCTGGAAAACTCTCTTTCTGGTAGCCATTACTTCCGCTAGGCGAGTATCTGAACTTCAGGCTCTCTCCATCAAGCACCCTTATTTGATCTTTCACTCTGACAGAGTTTCTCTTGAACCAATTCATCCTTCCTCCCTAAAGTGTGTTCTATTAACAATATTAATCAGTCCATTGAATTACCCACTTTCTTCAAAACCACTCCAACAAAATGGAGTATATGTTACACAAATTGGATGTTCACAGACAGCTAAGATTTTATTTGGATAGAACAAAAGATCACAGAAAAACAGATCAACTCTTTGTGGCTTTTGCTGATAGCAGGAAAGGACTTGCAGTTACCAAAAGAACTCTTTCTAAATGGTTAACGGATTGTATAATCTATGTCTGATTCTTCAAATCAACCCTTTTACACAAACCCAAAGGACATTCCACAAGGTCAGTGTCTACGTCTTTGGCTCATGCAGCTCGCCTACCACTGGATGCTATTTGTGCGGCTGCTACTTGGTCTAAGCCACATACATTTATTTCTCATTATAAAGTAGACAAGGTTTCTAGGGACAGGGCAACCTTTGGTTCCACTGTGCTCAAGAACGTCCTCCCGTGAGTTCCTCAGGATCAAGGAGCTAGGGACGCTACCCATGTGTAAGAACAAACGGCGAGATTGAACACTATCACATACAGAAGTTATGTCCTTACCATAACGTTCCATGTGGAGTGTTCATCTCGTCTTTGTTCTTACAGTCCCACCCTCCCACCCTTAGGAAGAACGTTCTTTGATGCCTGGCCAGGAGCATTCTGCTACTGTTACGATATTGTGTACATAGTTGGCATATATATATATATATATATGTGTCTGTTTAGATATATATATAGTTATCTGTAGATTCTTTCTATACATATGTGTATAAGCATGAATGTGCTATTCTGTAGATTGGTTTGCTTGCAAACTAGATCTGAGGTAAAGGCAGAGGGGGATTGTGGGTATTAGATTGTCTCGAGCTTCTTCTCGATGCAGAGCTTGCAAGAGGCCGGCACGGAGCCGAGGATCGGCTCCGAACCCATGTGTAAGAACAAAGGCGAGATGAACACTCCACATGGAACGTTATGGTAAGGACATAACTTCTATTTTCTCTCCCTCCCCCTGTATCATCCCATTGCAATCAGCAAGGCTTGCAAGCGGTCTTTCTTGTGGTGGCTCCATTCTCCAGACCTCCACAGGGGCCGCCCCTTTTGTGCATCTCCCCCTCTCGCCACGGTGACCACGGATGCTTCCCGCCTCGGGTGGGGGGGGCATTTTGCGGGCCGGATGGTCCAAGGCACGTGGAGCGATTCAGAGACCTCCCTGCATATCAATGTTCTGGAAATGAGGGTGATGCTCTTGGCGTTGCAAGCACTTCAGGCCCTCCTTCCCCTGGGAACAATTGCGATTCAATCAGACAACATGTCGGTGGTCTGGTACATCAACAAACAGGGGGGAACCAGGTCTTACCCTTTATGTCGAGAAGCCATGAGAGTGTGGGAATGGGCGATCTCCACCAACCGCTTTCTCATCGCAACGCATATTCCGGGTCGGACCAACATCCTAGCGGACAAGCTCAGTCGCACCATTCTCTCCCCGTACGAGTGGTCTCTCAATTCTCAAGTAGCGAAACGTATCTTCGCACAGTGGGGGACTCCCTGTTGCGATCTCTTTGCTTCTCCTTTAAACGCCAAGTGCGACAGTTTTTTCGCTCTAATCCCCCCTCCAGGGGATTCTCCGAGAGACGCTCTGGTGCATGCTTGGCCTCCCGGTCTTCTTTACGCATACCCCTCTACCTCTGATGCTACAAGTACTTCAGAAAGCCTCCCGGTTGGGGTGCAGAATGATCCTCCTTGCGCCGTTCTGGCCTCGACAGATCTGGTTCCCTTACCTAAGGTCTCATTCAGTGAATCCACCTTGGATTCTAGATCCCATTCCGGATCTGATATCACACCCGTCGAACCTTCCAACTCCGAACCTGGACAACCTGAAGTTGACTGCTTGGCTGCTCCAGTTCCACTCCTAATCAGGACTCCCGGTATCTCGTCCCCAGTTAAGGCCATTCTGGTGGCGGCCCACAAGCCCTCTACCAGAAAAATTTACCGCAGTAAATGGAAGCGTTTCTCCATTTGGGCAGAGCGGCAAGGCCTAGATCCTTTCACGGCTCCCCTTCCTTTGGTTCTAGATTTCCTTACTACTCTCTTTAAGGATGGCGCCAGTAGTTCCACGGTTAAAGTTCAGCTGGCGGCCATATCGGATTACCATGTTGGACACGATTCAGGGCCTCTTATGTCGGCTAAGTTATGCAAAACCTTCCTAAAAGGCACCTTTTTGCTCAGACCCCCTGTCAAAGAAACGGTTCCCCCGTGGGATCTTTCCTTGGTACTTCAGGCCTTGACCGCTCCCCCCTTCGAACCTGCGTCCACAGTCGATCTTAAGCACTTGTCCTTTAAGACCGCTTTTTTGGTAGCCATTACTTCGGCTAAGAGAGTTTCAGAGCTTCAGACCCTGTCCATGAAACCACCTTATTTGATTTTTCATCCGGACCGGGTGTACCTCAGGATCAACCCCTCCTTTCTTCCTAAAGTAGCTTCGGAGGCTAACATTAATCAGTCCATCAACCTCCCTGTTTTCTTCCTGAAGTATCAAAACAAAGGTGAATACAAGCTGCATTCCTTGGATGTTCACAGGCAGCATCGTTTTTACCTTCATAGGACAGCTGGTCATAGGCAATCAGACCAGTTGTTCATTTCTTTTGCCAAATTCAATCTGGGTAAACCAATTTCCAAAGTTTCTTTGTCACGCTGGATTTCTCAGTGTATTCTGTTGGCGTACCAAGCCTCTGGGAGGCCCGCATCGGAGGGAGTCCATGCTCATTCGACCTGGTCTGTCTCTACTTCAGCGGCCTTTAAGTCAAGGGTTCCTCTGGATGACATTTGTTCAGCAGCCACTTGGGCTTCATCTCATACCTTTACTTCTCATTACAAGCTGGACGTCACTTCTAGAGGTAGAGCATCCTTTGGCTCCGCGGTGCTCCGGAATATCCTTCCATGATGGCCACCCAAGATTCAGGTAGCTGGGGACTCTGTCCCACAGGTTGCTGACAAATGAATTCTCCTACTTCAGATTTAGAAGTTATGTACTTACCATAACGTTCCATCTGAGTAGGTGGATTCATTTGTCTGCAACCATCCCGCCCTCCTATCCCCCTGGCCTTATCAGTTTCCTGCATAGGGTGTGTTACCCTTTGGTTAGGGTAGTTGGTGCAGGGCAAACTCGATCTGAGGTCATATAGGGAGAGCAGGGCATTATGGGTGAGGGGAGGAGCTAGGAGCTCGGATCCATAGCTGGATAAACCATGCCGGTTCGGATCCGATA
This sequence comes from Protopterus annectens, assembly GCF_019279795.1. NCBI lineage: Eukaryota > Metazoa > Chordata > Ceratodontiformes > Protopteridae > Protopterus > Protopterus annectens. Next base: position 1,503,296,246 of record NC_056744.1, read on the forward strand.
TCGGATCCATACCCACAGGTTGCAGACAAATGAATCCACTTACTCAGATGGAACGTTATGGTAAGTACATAACTTCTAATTATACTTCACATATATTGCTATGGATCCCTGTCATATGATCAAAGTTTCAAAACTTCAAAATTCATATGGTCAAGATAATATTATCGAAGTTTTGAAACGTCGAACATAAAAAAATAAAAACAAAAAAGTTTTTGCAGGGGGTCATGCCCCTCCCACACCCACCACCCCCCCCCCTGCAGATTAAATATATCAATTCCGAGATCGCAGTATAGTGAGGAAAAGAGTAAATTTCCCATTCCGCACTGTACTGCAATCTCTGTTCAAAATGTTTGAAGTTTCAAAACTTCGATCATGTGGTCTCAACCATATGAATTTCAAAGTTTTGTAACTTCTATTGCTATATAAACAACATTACGTAAATTATTAAATTCCTGCCCTTTTTTTAAACAAGAAACGTCTTTATTAAACCATCACTTATGGCACAGAAAATCATACATTTATAGAAATGAAAACAAACCGTAGTTGCAAACATTGTACATCACAAACCATACTGATACACTCCCATTTGCAAACAGTATACATCACTTATAATCTACCCAGTCATTTTCAGTCAAACATTACATAGTTCTTTTAAGTCCTGCCATATTTTAAACCTCTTTCCTCTCCTGTATGTATTGTTCCCTGTCCCTGTTTCTGGGCCTCCCCATTATTTTTGGCTTTGTCCAGATTTTTTGCTCTAAGAGGTTGAGAGGTATGGAAGGAGCAGCAAAGAAGCAGGGTGCATCAAAAGATGTCGTCACAGGAAATGTAACTTTATGTAGAATACTTAAACAATGAAGATACTCTTAGTTGAGAAGAAAATGATCTAAGGGAAGAGCTGCATGATTTAATACAGATTGGGTATTTTCAAGTCTTCTTGAAGAGACAGCTAGCCTAGTGAGACTAACCCAGACAACAAAGGATAAATAAGTAAAGATGGATAAACATGTTAAGATAGACAAAAGAAATAGGTTACAGAAAGTAAATAAGATCCAGAGTGTTAAGATTTGTAAAACAGATGAACACAGTAATCAGGGCTGTTAAGGAAAATTCACATGAGCCTGAGACTACCCAGACTCAGTCCCCTCTCTCTCTCTGCCTCCCCTTGGTGCCACTCCAGGCCTGGGTAGGTGGCTTCTTCCATCTGGTCCTCTCGGAGCCTGTCTGAGGCCGAGGTGGACAGGACGATGCAGAAGTTTATTTGGACCCAGATTTAGTTGAGAGTCTTGCCTGCTCCCTCCTCCTCTGGAACTGGGAGCATGCAGTCCATTTTACTTCCCATTGCTCCTTCTCCAGTCCGACTTCTGGTTTTGGAGTCATCGGGTCCGACGTTTCCTGGTGTCAAGGGGTCGGCGCCAGTGATTCCAGGTAACTCAACGCTGACCATTGCCCCGAGTGGTTCGGCTCTGATCCCTTTGAACCAACCGACTCTTGGAGCTCTAGCCTCTGTGTTGGATCCGAAGGGATGGCATCGACCTTGAGGTTCTTGGAGTCCGCACTTGCACTCGCAGTCTTGGCACCTGGAGGTTCAGCTCTGGCTCCTCCCTTGGAGCAGGGAGTGTTGGATCCAGTCTTGCTCACCCCTGCTACAGGGATTCATTCTCCCTCTACTTTCAATGTGGTGGAGAGGGTTCTTCCGGCTCCCTCGAGACCCTTAACACTGTCATCCTCAGAATCCGTCTTGGCTCCCCTTCTTTCTGTGCCAGAGGCTGCCATTCTGCCTCCTCAAGGACAGCCTGTCACCACTACCCACCAGTAGGCTCCCCCCCCCAGACTGCCCCAAGGTTTCTGAGTCCTCCCTAGAAACCCCCCTGAGGAGCTCCCTCGGAAACACACATGCAAGAGGAGGCACTTGGACTCCCTGCTGGAGTCCCTAATGGAAGATGCTGACTTGGAGGAAGGGGAGGGCTCCCCCAGATCACCCCCCCCCCGGAAGATGTCTCCTTTGAAGACATCATGGAAGTCCTGCACCAACAAGAAGGGTGGTCTACCCAAAAAACCCAACCTGGATGAGTCTGTGTTCCTGGGGGCATTTGGCACAGGACACTCTACCTCCTGGGTGTCCCCTCCCACGGAATCCCTTGAGGATTTAATTTCATCCTGAGCATGGAATGAAGTGGATATTTTTGAGCCTATCTCCAAACACCCAGACAAAATACTTAGTGCCCCATTGGATAGGCAACACTGGTCAAAGGGATCCCCAGTCGATGCCATGGTTTTTGCAGCGGCCACCAAAATGAGCTCGCTCAGAACAGCTCTATGGTTCATCCTCCGGACCGAGAGTCGCTGACTATGGACCATTTCGGGAAGCGGGCCTCTATGTCAGCCACCTCTGCTTTACGTGCAGAGAACTACATGGCACATGTTATCGGACTACAGCGGGATCTGGTCAAAGTGGTTGCTAAGTCTGCCCTGTCGGCAGAGGAGAAAAGGGTGTTGTTCTCCCATATGGCCACCCTTACTTCAGTATCTAATACTTCCATGAGGCTCCTATCACACGCTATGAAGGGTGCCTCTAGGGCTGCCAGAACAGGTGTAGCCATCAGGTGTCACACCTGGCTCTGGCTTCTGCTTTCTCAGAGCCCTTCAAGGTGTCGTTTACGAATGCCCTGTATGACAGTTCCACTCTTTTTGGCAAGACTGTTTGAAACACTTTAGTCCAGAGCGAGAAAGATGGGAAGACCCTGTCAGCCATCGGGATTTGTTTCTCAACCCCACAACAATCCTTCTCTAGGAATCAGCTCGGGGTGAAGAAGATGTGGTTCCGGAAATCTCCGGGCTCTTCCCGCATTGTTCAGGACTCGCCTTCCACCAGAGGCAGAGGGGGATATGACAGATGCCGCCTTCGCGGCAGAGGGGGCCAGAGGAACTAAGTGTCTTGGGATTCTTCCCAGACAGACCCTCGCAGCAACCCTGAAGGGTTGCCCAACTTCTCATCTCTGAAGGCAGTCGGGGACGTCTTTCTCTGCACTCAGCAGCCTGGGAGTCTGTCACCGATCATTTGATTTTGCAGATAATTTCCTGAGGATACTTGATCCCCTTTCTTTAACCCCCAGTCCCTTCCAAACACCTCCCGGATGTCCCACCTGCGCAATGGGAGCAGGCAGCCGTAGAAATTTCCAGGCTGCTCAAAAAACGAGTCATCCAGTCTGTCCACCCAGACCAGTCCAGCTCAGCATCTATTCCATGTTCTTTTTAGTGCCAAAGAAAATGGGGGGACTTAAGAACAATCCTGGATCTGTCAACCCTAAACCTGTCAGTTGCCAAGATGAAATTCTGGATGGTCAGTCTTCAATTCATTCTGCTGTTCCTGCAGAGAAACGACTGGATGTGCTTGGGGACCTCCAGGACACTTATTATCACATCAAGATGAGCAGGCCCTTTCAGAGGTTCTTCCTCTTCTAGCTGGGAGTCCATCATTTTCAGTTCAGAGTGCTCCCCTTTGGGCTCACCACCGCCCCGAGGGTTTTCACCAAAGTGATGGCAGCAGTGGCAGTTCACCTGCTGCTGCAGGGGTTTCAGGTCTTTCCCTACCTAGACGATTGGCTCCTTTCTGCTCCCTCCAGGCATCGACTGTATCAAGCCAGGGATCTTCTTCTCAAGACCCCTCACTATCTGGGCATAACCATAAACCTCAACAAGTCCCACTTGGCACCAGTACAGGATGTTCTTCATGTTTCACTGTTGCAGCCATCACATTTGGGTTATCTGCTTGCAGTAGCCCTCATTCGGCCTGATTATCAAAGTCTTGGGTCTTGCGTCGGTTGCTGTTTCATCTTCCATGACATCAGGTAGTCAGGGGTATAAAGCATGCAGCCGACGCCATTACACCAGTCTTTCCTGCTGTGCAATGCCTGAAGCAGAAGCAGTTCGCAAGTGTCGGTCGGCCGACTCCTGAAATTTTCGTTTTCGAGTTTCAGATCCAAAGTCTTCAACTAAGCTAGGTACCACGTTGGGGATTCTTTTTCTTGCTCTAAACCGATGTCAGTAAAAGTTAACAATTGTATTTCTTGTGGAAAGCAACTACCTCATAAAGATTTTCATTTGTACTGCATTCCTTGCTTAGGCTCAGACCACGAAGTACCTCGCTGTCGGTTTTGTGCCTTATTCAAGCCTCGTACTATTCTTCTTCGGTTCATTTACGCATCCAAATATTTTGGTACTCGGTTCAATTATCCAGAAATGGCTTTGGTAAGCCACCCGACTACAGACATTCCGAAAAAATGCAAAGATAAAGGCAGAGACGGACCGCATAGGTCCAAAACTGCTGACAACACTTCTAAGCTAGTCGCCATTTTGCCAGTACTCAGTGAGGCACTTTCGCAGCCCCTGATACCAGCTACTTCAGATTCGCAGGCCTCTACTGAGACACATTCGGAGTCCGGTATGCTGCGAGATGCTTCTTTGACTGTGGAACCTGTGGATGTCTCTACCTTGGATTGGACCGGAGCCGCTGTGCAGGCACCGGCTTCTGAGGGTGTATTCAGACCTACTGACTTGCATATTAAACCAACGTCATCTTCTTCTTCAAGGCCTAAAACTCGATCCATGCCTAGAAAACTGATGCCCAGACCACATGGTCAGGCCCCTATGAATAAAAAACAAATTATAAGAATGGTTGAAGATCTTATTACTCTAATCAGGGGAAGCCACCCTTCCCCGTCAAAGAGACCTAGGACTGATGTTCCTTCTGATTCTTCTGATCAGGATTCTGAAATTTCTGTTTTCTCTGATGACCAGGATTTGCCCTTGTCTACCTATGAGGACTCTGATGCAGAGGACTCCATTCCCTCTGCTGCCTCTCCAGAGGATTTCTCTTTTGGTGAAACCTTGCATACTCTTAGTGAGCATTTTTGCTGGGAAAGCCAGGACTACTATGACTCCAAAAAGAGGCGTAGGGAATTCTTACTCCTGCCTCAACACAGGCCTTTAGCTATCCCACCTGTACTGGACATTGTAGATGATGCCTTCTCGGAATCTAGCCTGGTCCCTGACACTTTACCTCGTGCTCCCAGAAAACCTGAAAGGTATTACAGGGTATCTGCCTCTCACAAGTTCCTCTTTAAAAATCCTACTGCGGATCCTGAGACCATTTCCCAGGGACCCAAGGGCTTTAAGGCTACTACTGCCAAAAATCCTACCCCCTCTGATAGAGATTTCAGGGTGCTGGATAGATGGGGTAAGAAGGTATACACGTCTGCAACTTTGGCCATTAGGGCTTTAAAATGCCAGTTTCATATGTTAAAGTATCAGCAGCATATTATTGGATTGCTTAAACAGAAAATTATGTTGATTCCTGACTGTGCTGAAAATAAAGAATTACAGGATTTAATGCATTCTGCTGAACAAGTTGGAAAGCATACTTTGCAATGTGGTTTTGATTCATTAGAGGCATCTTGCAGGGCTGCTGTTACTAGGTCTGTACTTAGAAGGCATGCTTGGCTTAAGGAGCAATCTTTGCCAGATCATGTTAAAGCTAAATTACTGGATGCTCCCTTAAACCAAGACTGCCTGTTTGGCCACAAAGCAGAAGAAGTACTTAAAAAGATGGAGGAAAAAGCTAAATCTATGCAAACTGTTAAATATTTCCTGCAAGTACAGCCTCCCAGATTTAGTAGGCATTGGCCCTCTTAAGAACTGGTCCAGTCCTGTCTCTTCCAGGCCTTCTCAGTCCAAACCCAGAACCAGAAAAACACCCAGGCTTCACTCCCAAGGTACTCACAGGCCTAAGCAGTGGGAGGCTCCCACTTCCAAAGCAGGGAGTAGTAAGACTCCCCCCTATGGTAAACTGTCACAATGACTTAACTTTAAACCTTCCAAGCCCTGCTCAACTGACTGTTCCTTTAGAGGGAAAGATTGCCCTGCATGCAAAAAATTGGGAACTCATTACTCAGGACAAATAGGTTTTAAATATAGTTTCCCAAGGATACAGATTCCACTTCACTCCTTACCAACTCCAAACGGTTGGCCAGACCTACCCCCAAATCAGTGGGCAGAGGCTCACAAGCAAGTTCTCCCTCTTTTAAGCATCAGGGCTATTCAACCTGTTCCAAAAGAAGAATGGGGGCAAGGTTTCTACTCAAGACTTTTCCTGGTACCCAGAAAAGACAGTTCCTGGCATCCTATCCTGGACCAGTCTATCCTAAACACATTTTTGGTAATCCCAAAATTCAGGATGCTAACTCTTCATCAGCTGCTTCCCATGCTAGGCAAAGATGTCTGGTTGGCAACACTGGATTTAAAGGAAGCCTACCTGTACATCCCAATAAGGGAATCTTGCAGAAGATACCTATGCTTCAGAGCAGGCTACATTCACTATCAGTTCTCTGCACTGCCCTTTGGCTTATCTACTGCACCCAGGGTATTCACAAAGTGCCTAGCTCCAGTCTTTGCATTTTGCAGGCAAAGGAATTTTCAAATATACCCATACCTGGACGATTGTCTAATTCAGGCAGAAAGCACATACTATTAAATCATCTGGCATTTGTAAAGAAATTGCTAACATCTCTGAGGTACACCATAAACGAAAATAAATCACATCTTGTACCCTACCAACAAATTGTATTCCTGGGAGCAACTTTGAATACAGCTTCCCAGATGGCTTACCTCACGCCAGAGAAACAAGTTCATTTGACAGCCTACTTCAAACTACTGGCCACAAAGACCCAGCTATCTGCAAGGAAAATACTGCAAACTCTGGGGTTCATGGCCTCTTGCATTCTACTAATTCCATATTTAAGACTGCATATGAGGAAACTACAATGGTATCTAAAAAGCCTCTAGTGTCAACATTCTCAGGACTTAGAATCAATTATTCCTATCATCCATTGTTTAAAGACAGAGTTCCTTTGGTGGGCAGAGGCCTGCCACCACAACAAGGGACTGCCATTCACTCTACCCCCTGCCGCCCAAACCCTAGCAACAGATGCATCAGACTATACATGGGGAGCTCACTTGGCAGGGTAGTGCATTCAGAGCAAATGGAACCTGAGTCAAATGAACCTGCATATCGATCAAAAAGAAATGTTAGCTGTACAAAATGCTCTGACAGCCTTCAAGGACCACATTCTTCCAGGACAATTATTGGTAAACGGACAACTGTTATGTGGTACTTAAACAAGCACAGGGGAACCCACTCATACCCTCTCTGCAGACTAGCCATGGCTCTGTGGAACACAGTCTTGAGCTGCCAAGTGCACCTACAAGCTCAATTCCTGCCAGGCAAGCTAAATACACTGGCAGATGACCTAAGCAGAAGTCTCAAGGACCCACACGAGTGGAAACTGGAACCAAAGATTTTCAACATTTTGAGAAACAAATGGGGGAGCCCAGAGATAGACCTGTTTGCTTCCCTCAGAACTACCAATTGGACAAATTCAGCACAAGGACTCCACACAGACAAGCTTGGAAAGTGGATGCCGTGTCCTTCACCTGGAAAAACCTATCAGTTTATGCCTTCCCCCCTCTGCCTCTCCTCTCCTCTCCTCTCCAAAGTGCTACTAAAGATCAAACAGGACAAACCAAGGACAGTACCATGGCACTTGCCTCAGACCCCTGCCCTGCTGTCCCAGCAGGAGGGCCAGATTCTGCACCCACAGCTTCAAACCCTGAACTTTGCAGCCTGGCTAATTACATGATCTCTCCGTTACCATCCCTCAGTAAGCAAGTGATGGATGTCATTCTGGAGGCATGGAGGCCTAGTACTAGAACATCCTATGCCAAAAAATGGAAAAGATTCTATTCCTGGAGCCATACTCAAGGGATGGACACAACAGTGCCCAATTTACCGCACATTCTTCAGTACTTAACTGAGATGCTTCATAAGGGCCTTTCCTTTTCTTCCATCAAAATTCATGCCTCGGCCATTTCAGCTCATTATAATACAGAGCCACCCCTCTTCTCTCATCCACTGCTGAAGCAATTCCTCAGAGGGGCCAAAAACATAAGACCACCCAGGAGAGCCACTACTCCAGCGTGGGACCTTAACTTTGTATTGGAAAAGCTCACTCTACCCCCCCTTTGAACCAGCTGCAAATGCAGAGTTGAAATTCCTTTCTTGGAAAACAGCCTTCCTTCTAGCCATCACTTCAGCAAGAAGGGTGTCTGAATTACAGGCCCTCATGGCAATGGAGCCTTTCATCTTTCATATGGACAGGGTGTCCCTCAGGACCAATCCCTCCTTTATGCCCAAGGTGGTATCCAGTGTGGCCCTTAATCAGTCCATTAATTTGCCAACCTTCTTTTCTAATCCACAGAACAAAGGGGAATAAATGCTGCACTCCTTGGACGTGCACAGACAACTTAGATTTTACTTGGACAGGACTAAGCCTCTCAGGAAATCTGAACAGCTGCTGATTGCATTTGCTACAGGGGCAGCGGGGAAGGCCATTTCAAAGCAAACCATTTCTAAGTGGATAGGCCATTGCATTCATTTCTGCTATAAGCACCATGGAAAACCTACCCCACAGGGGATAAGACCACATTCCACCAGGGCTGCATCTTCCTCTACAGTCTTTCTCAGAGGTGTCCCTACCAGGGACATCCTAGAAGCTGCTACCTGGAGTTCTGTACATACCTTCACCAAGCATTACCACTTTCCAATTTTTTCTAAATCCAGAGCTTGTTTTGCCACTGCAGTCTTGCAGGGCCTTATAGCCGGTCCTAATGCTATCTAATTGCCTCCTCCCTTCCTTAGCTTTGGGAATCTACCCAAATGTAATGACTGCAACAGTGAAACATGAAGAACATCGTACAGTTGTGTACACTTACCATAAATGTAGATGTTCGAGTGTATTCACTGTTGCAGTCCTGGTTACCCTCCCTCCAGCTCCCTGACTTCTATTGACTATACCTCTATTCTGGTTTACTGTGCTTAAATCTTTCTGGTGTATTTGCTTTTTGTTGGAGGTGTAACCTTCTATATAATTGCTTCCCATTATGGGGGCACCTGACATCTGGGGAAGATCTGATCATGAAGGGATTCACATCCAGATCAAGTGAGGTCATTGTTCCCCTGTACTCTTCACTTATCAGACCAATGATCGAGTACAATGCCCCATTCGGGATGTATCTCACCAGACACCTGCAGCAATTGGAGAGACCCCAAAAGTTCCTCACCAAAAGGATAAAGGGACTCCAAAACCTGTCATATACTGCCAGACTGAAGAAACTCCAACTCTATTCAGTTGCATACCGTCTGCTCAGAGGTGACCTGTGCCTGACATACAAGGCCATGACCAACCCGGAATTAATGGACATGCTCCACCTCAAAAAATCCAAATCCACCAGAACCACTAGAGCAAGTGACTTAAACCTTAGCACGGATATAAATAGGACGTGCTGGAGGGATAGATTTATCACCCAGAGACTCCCCATGCTGTGGAATAAAATCCCGGTCCATGTGAGGCAGAGCACCTCGCTGGCTCTGTTCAAGAGAAAGCTTGACCGGTGGATGGGAGATCGTAGGTTTACCCCGGGAATCATCTCTGTGTCACTGCTGGACAGAGGCACAACAAACTAATGGGCACATTATTTCTAACATAAGGGGTGGCGTAAGCCACATAACTCTGGGCTAGGCTTATAAATGCCTTGGGGCAGATAGCCTAGTATAAACCTATGAACCTATAAAAACTGATGTAATGGCGTCGGCTGCATGCTTTATACCCCTGACTACCTGACATCATGGAAGATGAGACCACAACCAATGCAGGACCCAAGACTTCGATAATCAGGCCGACTGAGGGCTACCTGCAAGCAGATAACCCAAATGTAATGACTACAACAGTGAATACAGTCGAACATCTACATTTATGGTAAGTGTACACAGCTGTACTTTGTTTTATTTCCTTAGTCATAAGTCTGAGTTTTTGCAGATTCCCACATGCTACATTGGTTAGTGTTATTAACAGAACATGGTTCTATTTCCTTGTTGAGTATTTTGATAGTTTACACTTTATTCCTGTTTGAGTGTGTGACTTTTCTGCTTATTGTAACTTTCACTAGGTCTGTTTTTGTTAGAAGACCTAGTTTTTCCATTTCCTTTCCTGCCCAGGCTTGGCCCGTTTAAGTTAGAGGACCTAGTCCTCATGGTGTCTTTCTCTTTCCTGCAGGGCTAGACCCGTTTAAATTAGAGGACCTAATCCTCTCCCTTTTTCTGTGTGTGTGTGTGTGTGTGTGTGTGTGTGTGTGTGTGTGTGTGTGTGAGAGAAAGTAAGGACCATAAGCCATCTGGCTTTAAGAAATGTATTAAATGCTCACAGAAGATGTCCATAATGGATGGCCACAGTAACTGCGTTTACTGTTTGGGGGCCATCCATTTACAGGAAACTTGCTTATTTTGCCACTCTTTCAGTGCTAGGGTGTTACAAGAAAGGAAAAATAAGCTCATCCTAAAAGGTCTTCCTAAACCTTCCTTTGAGGAAGATCTGGCTAGCTCTTCCTCCTCTTCTAGATCTCAAGGATCTAAAAAGGAAAAGCCTAAGTCCTCTAAGAGGCCCTCCCGGCATTGGCTGGTGTCTCGGAGCCACCTCTTAAAATCACTAAATCGGACAAGTCCATTGTCTCATCGGCTCCATAGAGCTTGGTGCCGATTGAGAGCAGTACTGTGATTACAGGGTCGGCCCCAAGTAGCTTGGAGCCGACCGCTGAGAGTATCTCACGGATCCGGTCTATGGATCCTCTACCGGTCTCCCATTTATTGAAGTCTCCGATACTGCAGAGATCCCGCTCTCCTACTCTGTCCTCCAGGTCTTCCAGGAGTTTATCGGAAGAAAATGTGGAGAGGGTAGTGCTGAGACTTTTGAAGTCATCTGCTTTACCTAAATTATTGTTGGCTCCGACCCAGTTGGTTCCGGAGCCACTTGAGTCCGTTAAGCCCCTTTCGGTCATTCTGGTCTTTCGGAGCTGCAGTGTTTGGTACCACTGGTGGAACCCTCGGCTCCAGCTACCCCTGTGGATATTTCGGAGCAGAGTTCCATTCCGACACTCTCGGTGCCATCCATGCTGTCTAGGAGCAGAAGCTCCCTGGTCGGCCCCGACAGGGATGCCTGGAACCGAACCTTTTCGGTTCTGAGTCTTCCTCTCAGTGCATCGGCGAGGGTGAGTTCGGATCCAGCGTCTATCACGGAGTCGATGACTCTGGCGCTGATGGCATCCTCTGTCTCCTCAGAGCTGGGGAGGTCTTCGGAGTCGGAGAAATCGGCATTCAAGATGATGAGGATTGTGCTGTCCTGATCTTCAGCTCCTACCAGGGGAACCCTCACTCTTCACCCTAAGGCACCTACTTCTGTCTCAGCACCTACTCTCTCCGTGGACAGCAGAGATCCTCAGCCTCAGGAGCCACCGGCCGGTGGCCCCTACCCTTCCGAGACCTCCTCGGAATATCCTTCCAAGGAGCCCCCACAGAAGAGGACATGTAAGAGGAAGCATGTAGACTCCCAGGATGAGTCTCTGACCTCTGACACTGACCTCAAGGAGTCAGAAGGGTCCCCCAAGTCATCCTCTGATGATGTCTCCTTTATAGACATCCTGGAAATCTTGAAACAGAGGTGCGGCTGGCCCACTGTCTCCCCTTCTGATGAGGAGTCAATGTACCTGAAGGCTTTTGGGTCTCAACCTTCAGCCTCTTGGATGCCTCCACCCTTCGACGAACTGATGGAGCTAGTTAGTCGAAAGGTGTGGGATACTCCTGATGCCGTGGAGCCAGTCCCCAGGGGACCAAATAAGTTTCTTTCTGCACCCCCAGAAAAGGATTTTTTTGTCTAAAGGTGTTCCCATAGATGCCATGGTGGTGCCAGCAGCCACTAAGCAGGAGCTAGCTTAAACTTCTTCCTGTGTCCGTCCGCCAAATAAGGAGTCTCGAACGATGGACAGATAAGGAAAGGATATCTTCTCTTCAGCGGCATTTACCCTTAGATCGCTGAACTACCTTACTCACTTCACAAGGCTTGAGAGAGATCTCCTTAAAGAATTAGGAGATTCTCTACAAGGTACATGTACTGAGAGAGTCCCTGACAAGGTGTCTGCCCAGTTGTCCACCTTAAACTCTATCGTCACCTTGTCTGTGCAGCTTATTTCGTATGCAGCCGATGGAGCGAGTAGAGCAGCGGGTTCAGGAATTTCCCTAAGGTGTCATTCTTGGATGAATTTGTGTAACTTTGCGAAACCGTTCAAGTCTACCTTTACCAACGCCCTCTTCAACGGGTCCTCATTGTTTGGATCCAAGGTAAAGGACACTCTCACCCAGTGCGAGCAAGAAGGAAAAACACCACTTTGCCATGGGAGTACTTTTTACGTTTTACTGTTCCCTCTAGACCATATCCCAAGGGTCAGAGGGGTGGTAAAATGTGGTTCAAGAAGTCCCAGAGATTTTTCCAGGATGCACAGGGTGACTCCTCCTTCAGAGGCAGAGGAGGAAATGGTAGACGTCGCCCTAGAGGCAGGGCCGGACCGCAAAACCAGGGAGGTTGCAATTCCTTTCGATGCCGGCCTTACCAGCGCTCTTGATGTGGGACCCGACTGTGCTTCCCTGGGGCCAGTCGAGGGTCGCATTTGTTTGTATCCAGAAGCCTTGCTCGGTATCACTCAAGACAAGTGGGTACAAAGAATTATTACCAGAGATTATGTCATACCCTTTTCTTTTCCACCTTTTGTTCCCAAAAGGATCCCAGATGTACCACCCAATCACAGGGATCAGGCAACTGTGGAGGTCAACAAGTTGCTGTCAAAGAGAGTCATCCAAACTGTGCCAGCAGACCAAATAGGATCCGGAACTTACTCCAGATTCTTTTTAGTGCCAAAATGTACAGGGGACTGGAGGCCCATCTTGGACCTCAGCAGATTAAACGAATCAGTAAAGAAGAACAAGTTCCGGATGGTGACACTGCAGTCTATACTCCCGTTGTTAGGGAAAGACAATTGGATGTGCTCAATAGATCTCCAAAACACCTACTACCACTTAAAAATGGACAAGGCGTCGAGGAGTCATCTACGCTTCCGGCTGGGAGCCAGTCATTACCAGTTTCATGCTCTGCCCTTTGGTCTCACTACAGTGCTTAGGGTGTTCACAGAGTGTATGGCGGTATTGACAGCTCGCCTGAGACCTCGAGGATTCCAGGTGTTTCCGTATCTGGACGACTGGCTCTTGACTGCCCCCACCAGGTATCTACTTCTTCAGACCAAGGATGCTACCATTCAGCTTTGTGCCCCGCGGGTAATTTCTATAAATTAGGAAAAATCTGCCTTATTGCCCTCTCAATCTGTGATTTGTATAGGAGCAGAGACAGACACAGTAGACATGTTGGCTCGTCTTCCTGTAGAAAGGGTGCAGAATCTGGTTCTTCAAATTCAGCATCTTCTCCCCTTATGAAAGATCAAAGCCAAGACTATTCTACAGCTTCTGGGGACAATGGCTTCCACCATATTACTAGTGCCACTAGTCAGACTTCACATGAGGATTCTTCAGTGGCTCCTGTCGTTCCAGTGGTCTTTTCAGCAACTGCCATTATCTCATCACATTCTACTGACAGACTCTTGCAAGAAGGGCCCCCTTTGGTGGACTCTACCCAATGAGTTAACCACGGGCACTTCATTTGTTCCTCCCCAACCCGTTGCCACTATGACCACGGATGCCTCACAGATAGGGTGGGGGGGCATTATCTAGGCAGGACTGTCCAAGGCACATGGCAAGATCACGAGGCTCACCTGCATGTCAGCATTCTAGAGATGAGGGTGGTGCTCCTGGCATTGCAAGCACTTCACAATCTTTCTGCCTGTTGGGACTATTGCAATACAATCAGACAACAACATGTTGTAGTGTGGTATATCAACAAACAGGGTGGAACCAGATCTTACCCACTCTGTTGAGAGGCCATTCGAGTTTGGAAATGGGCAATATCTTCCCAGCGTTTTCTGATGGCAACACACATTCCAGGGACAACCAGCGTGATAGCCGACAAGCTCAGCCGGGCAATCCTGATGCCTCACGAGTGGTCTCTGAAACAGGAAACAGTGGAACAGATTTTCCGCATATGGGGACAGCCTTGCTGCAATCTCTTTGCCAGCCCAATCAATGCCAAATGCAGCAGCTACATCTCCCTCATCCCCCCTTGGGGGGAGTCACCGAGAGACGCACCTGTTCACGATTGGCCCCTGGGTCCCCATTATGCTTTTCCTCCCTTTCCTCTCATTGTGGTAAGCCACGGTGGTGCAGTGGTAGCATTGTTGCCTCACAGCAGGAGGTTCTCCTGTTCGATTCTCGGCTGGAGCGCCTTCTGTGTGGAGTTTGCATGTCCTCCCCGTGGTCGACTGGCGTTCGAAAGGCATGCGTAGAATGCGTATGCCTTCATTGAAGGTTGGGCATCGAGCTGGCACCTCGGCACCCATAAAAAAAAAGTCTGCTGCCAATCATTAGCGGACCAGAGTTCCGCTGTGGTGACCCCTAACCGGGGAAAAGCCGAAAGAAGAACAAACTCCCTTTCCTCTCATTCCCAAGGTTATTCAGAAAACGAAACGGCTGGGAAGCAAACTTATCCTCATTGCTCCTTACTAGCCTCGTCAGGTTTGGTTCCTCTTCCTCGGGCCTCTTCTCCTTGACAATCCTTGGATTCTGGACGTAGTTCCAGACCTGTTGACTCACATGTCAGGTTCGCGTCATCCCTGCTTACACACCCTCAATTTGACAGCGTGGCTACTCCAGTTCCATCCCTAGTCAGGCTTCACGACTTCTCTCCCTCCATGACTCATATCCTTAACGTCTTCTCATAAACCTTCCACCAGGAGACTATATTCCAGTAAATGGAGAAGATTCTGTATCTGGGCGGAGAAAATGAATGTTGACCCTTACATTGCCTCCATCCCAGTGGTTTTGGAATTCCTGTCTGAGCTTTTTCACCAGGGATCTGCGGCTGCCACTATCAGAGTTCAATTGGCAGCGATTTCAAATTTTCCTCTAGGCGTTAAAGATTCTAATCTGATGTCACATAGGCTGTGCAAAACTTTCCTTAAAGGTGCCACCTTGTTAAGACCCCCCTTTCAAGAACCTGTTGCCTCATGAGATTTAAATTTTGTGTTATCCAAATTAACTTAGTCATTCATCCCCTTTGAAATTCCTCTCTTGGAAGACTTTGTTTCTGGTGGCTACCACGTCGGCCAGACGGGTGTCAGAGTTACAAGCATTGTCTGTGAAACCCCCCTACTTGATTTTTCACAAAGACAGGGTGTCCCTTCGTACTAATCCTTCCTTTGCCCCAAGGTCTGTTCCCATGCCACCTTGAATCAATCCATAGAACTTCCGGTGTTCTTCCCTAATCATTCCAACGCAGCTGAATACAGATTTCATCAGCTGGATGTCCATAGACATTTACGTTTTTATTTGCACCGAACTAAGGAAATCAGATCAGTTATTTATTTCCTTTTCCGAATCCAGGTCAGACTTACCAGTTTCCAAAGTAACACTCTCTAATTGGATTTGTAGCTGTATAGCTTACGTTTACAACTCTGAAGGTAGACCTTTACCCTTTAAAATCAAGGCTCATTCTACCATATCTCAGTCTACCTCTGCAGCCTTTCAAACCAGGGTCCCACTTGATAATATTTGTGCAGCAGCAACGTGGGCTACCCCTCGCACTTTTATTACTCATTACAAATTGGATTTAACCTCCAGGGGTAGAGCATTTTTTGGTTCCACAGTACTCTGGAGAATTTCCCTTGAGCCATCCAAGCATAAGGCGCTTGGGATGCTGTCCCATATGTAAGAATGAAGGCGAGATAGGACTACAGAGCTTAAAGAAGTTATGTGCTCACCATAACGTTCCATGTTTGTATCTCGCTCTTCATTCTTACGAACCCACCCTCCTACCCTCATCCTGAAAGTACCTGGAGACAGAAAAATATTATTATCATTTTTTTATGGAAACCTTTTAGTATTGGCTTCTTTTGTATATTGGTTATTATCTCTCCTAGTTAGGACCAAACGAGATCTGGGGATTATAATGGTGCATCATGGGATACCTACCTAGCCACAAGCCAACTAGAAGACTTCCAGCTTGTAAATAGGCTGAGTCAGAGCCGAGGACTGGTTCCGATCCCATATGTAAAAATGAAGTGCGCGATGTACTTCAAACTTGGAACGTTATGGTGAGTACATAACTTCTTTTTTTATTTTTAAACCATTTGCTCTTTTAACATCAGAAGCATATCAGAAATGAAATTAATTGTAAATCATGGATGTATGTGAAGTGTAACAGTACACTTTAACAAAAGTGTCTTTTCCTCCAGTTTGAGTGAAATCACAGTGCTCCATGCAGTATGTAGTAATGTTTAACTACTTGTGTGTTTTATAAATTATATGCCTGATTCAGCCGTACATTGCACCCTTTGTTAAAAAAAAAAAACTGAAAAAGGTCCACTGCATCAGTATTCTACTCCAATTGACAAATTATTAAATAGGCAAGTAAATGCCCAGAACGACTACTACTTCTTTCGGCTGTTCCCGTTTGGGGTCGCCACAGCGGATCTTCTGTTAAAAGTAAATGCCCAGGACTGATGTACCCATTTTGTTGGTAGTTTCGACAAGCCAGAATAATCCTGTGGAACCTTATTCCAAAATAACAACACTGTTGGGGCCCACCAAGCCCAACATGTTTGCTCTGCAATGATATTGTCATGAGAGAGCAATCACATGTTTTAGGTGTCACACATGGATGCATGCACAACAAGATGAGAACCAAGATCCACAACACATAATATGTACTATAATCTGTAAAAAGCAGAATCAGTAGGATTTATTCCACTGATTCCTACACTTCTAATGTTTCATAGTATATCACACAACTTTGTTAAACACTTTACGTCTACAGATTGTGTCAAACATTTTTATGCCTTTCAACTTCTTTGCTCAAGAACTCTAGACAGACTAAAAACAATAGGGTACAAAGACCCAAAATCAAGAGCACAATATAAATATTACTCCAATTCACTTAAAAAGTTAATGTAACAGGTTTGTATCAACCTACATTTTCTAAACAATAAGTATGAAAGTTTAAACTGATTGTAATTCAGAAAATTACTACAAAATAAAAAATGTTACGACTAAGTGGGCAAAAATCATGGAGTTCTGTAAAATCGGGGACATATGACAGGTATGTATATTCTTCTAAAGAAAACTGAATGCAATAAAATTCTGTTTGCGAGATCTTCTCTTCATTAAAAGCAAACTGGATTCAGCAAAACTATATAAAACCTAAGGCCATATGTAAAGTTGGATGCCTCGGCATTTGTGAAGTTTTAATATTACCTTTTCCACTTTCTTTGGTTATTTGACAAGCTCATGTCTCTTAGAAATAGTAATCTCATCCATCTCAAAAAAAGCATTCCCTAGGATGAACAGCAATGTTTTATTATTTACTACACATCAAGCTTGAAAGACCAAAGAGGCAGCAACAGCTTGGATGGAGCCTTGTTATGCTATAGTTGTAGAGTCACCATATTAGAGATAGTGTCACACAAAAAGTAGAAGAATACATGAGTCATTGGCATCTTTTGTCTGGTGGAAGAGTTGTGTGTAAACGTCTGCTTAAAAAATTAATTTGTTCTGTGATTTTCATCCTTTCCAACAGATTTCCAATGCCCTTGAACTTTTCATCATGGTCATTGCTTTACCCAGGGCTGGTTATCAAGCTCAACTGTAAAAATAGCAATTCATATATACCACAAATAATAGAATAAAATAGAATGAAAAATAACCGCATTTACCAAGTTCAGGTTGGGAGGATCACATTTTATCCTGAGTTCTCTTTATTTAAAAAAAAAAAAAAAAAAAAAAAAATGCGCCGAACAACCTGAGTTGTTTTGACTTTTAATCTGAAACACACAAAGATGGGTCATGCATGATCCAACAAGCAGCTTTGCAGAACAAAATGCTTCCGAGCACAGTCAGGTAATTGCTGCACTGTGCCCTGAGATGGCATTTGGAAGTCAGCAGTGTTAATTTTTTTTAATGCTTACTACAGTAAGTATTGCTGATCAGAACAAAATTATTTTAAATAAAAAATGTCATTTAATTTGGACAGCCCAAGCAGCATATTGAGTAGCTAGCCATGGGTCTCGGGTACTGCGTGAATCATCTGCATATATACAGCTGCAGAGTTGGTCTTGTGGCATCGGTGATAACTGGAGTGTTCCACAGTGGGCATATCAACCGTTCATGATTTTGTAGAAAGTTCCTAATGTTGCCTCATATTTTTGCCGTGTGCCTCACAATTTTTTCGATTTTCTGGGAAATTACTGAAAATTACAGTAAGTCAGCAATGGCAGATGTTAAGAGTTTCATACTTCTGATTGTCCAGAAAATGCATGTTGATGCAAAACCTGTTATTCTGTTAATTGTTTATGTGATTAGGATCACTGTTTTAAAATTGCCCCTGAATTTCTGGCCATTGACCCCCTTTATTATTTTACTTTGTTCCTAATTCTTGAGCAAAGAAGTTGAAAGGTATGACGATGCAGTATTTTATTTAGGTGGTCAACATATAAATGTAACTTAAGTTAAATAGTCAGAATAATACATGTTAGCAAAATTTTTTTTTCACTGATATGAGCAGATGGACATGACATCTAAAGTTTAAAACATGAGTAGCACAAAGAAGGTATTACATGATAAATACTGTATTTTTCCTTTAGCCCTGGAAGATGATGTATTACTTTTTAGACACCACAAAAAATGGTACAGTGCAAGTGAATATGTATTTGTTAAGGTTGATAATTGTATTGCATTTTCTTAGTGCTGAAGCCAGAAAGGAAGCACTACTTACTTCGATGTTAGCCTGACATGCACCAAAGATAAAGCTGTTCTCTGTAGCATTAGCATTCTAGAAGACATTCTCATCTGTATTGCTTAATGTTAATAGTTGATTAGAATTTATTCTCCTGTGTTGTTTTGTGTTTATATGACAGCTGACAGTGATGTTCTGTTTAATTAAAGAGCTATCATTGCTTCAACTTCATTATTAAGTATTTTGTTAACAACAATATAGTGCAACATTATAAAAAGAGAAATCCCCCCAAATAGTTTAAATATCAAAATATATGTTAGTTGAAATTTAAAATGTGTATTTTCAAACTCTGGTAAAATACTAACAAACAATCTTTATTTAGGTATCAGAAGTGCACAATGCCTTGTGAATTCCAGCCATCAGCCATCACTTGGGATATCTGAGATGCACCGCGCATCAGTGAACCGGAAGTATTTGATGCGGCCTGTAAAGAGTTTCCAGAAGTGTAACCTTAATCCTTTAACACAGCTGCACACAGGCAGGAAGTACAGCAAGAGGTACAAAGGCAGCGAGAGTCTCACTGTACAGCACAGTGAAAAAATGCAACAGAGAGCTGCATGTGAGAAGCTTTACAAGTGTGCTGAATGCAACAAGATTTTCACATGTCAAAATAGCCTTCTAATACATCAGCATGTCCACGCAGAAAAAACATATAAATGTCCTAAATGCAGTAAGAGCTTCAGAAATAAGAAAAACCTCTCAACACATAAACATGTTCACAGAGAAATAATGCCTTTTAAATGTGATGATTGCCCCAAAAGTTTCCCATTTAGAAGTAATCTTGAGGTACATCAAAGAGCTCACAGAGAAGATAAACCGTACGTATGTGCTGAATGTGATAAAAGATTCAAACACAATTCTCACCTCATAAGGCATCACAAAGTTCACACGGGAGAGAAACCGTATAAGTGTTCTGAATGCAGCAGGAAATTCAGAGCGAAAGATACACTGTTAAGGCATCAGCAAGTTCATTCACGAGAAAAGCCATATCAGTGTACTGAATGCAATAAACGTTTTGCAGGAAAGCAGGCAATGAAAAGGCATCAGCAACTTCACACAGGGGAGAAGCCATATAAATGTACGAAATGTAGCAAGGCTTTCATCGAAAATTACAAACTTGTAGTGCATCAGCGAATGCACAAGGGAGAAGCCATATAAATGTATTGTATGTGGCCAGTGCTGTGCACATCCAGGTAACCTTATGAGTCATCACTGAGGTCACATAGGAGACAAGTTTAAAGACTTTGCACCTCCTTTTTGTGGATGACTTAAAAATGTGTAGTTCATCAGATGAGGATTTGAAAGCACAGCTGATATACAAATGTCATTTGGTCTTGATAAATGTGCAAAAGCAGTGTTTAAAGCAGGAAAGATGCAATCTATGAAAATATCAGTCTAGGACAGGAATGTAATGTAAAGGAACTTGAGCAGGAGGGAGTGTATAAATATTTGGGATTTGATGAAGGATCCGCAATAAAACATGAACAAACGCAAACACTGTAAGCAACACTTTAGAAGACTAAAATTAGTATTGAAAGCTGCCCTGACACCTAGGAACAGAGGCCAAGCTATAAAACAATTTGCTCTTCCTGTTTTGACGTACAGTTTTGGGGTGATTGGCCCCAAAAGGTATTGGATCAGTTGGACAGGAAAACAAGCAAATGCTTTGCACTTATCAAATGATATATAATAATCAGTGCATGCCAAGATTATATATTCCTCATTCTGAAGGAGGTATGGGCCTTTTCAAAATTGGTTACATGCATAGATATGCTGTCATGGGAAAGCATACATATCTGCTGACCTCAAACATAGTGAAACCTTTAAAACTTGTGGAGAAGACGTCTAATACGACTTCCCTGCCTAGTTTAGCAGAAGCTTATCTGTGTCAAGCTGGAATGGAACTCAAACCAGAAGTAGGCAAAAATCAGGCAGCAACTGAACAGGCCAAAAAAACAAAAGAACATAAGGAGAAGGATCAGAGGAGAAGTAAAGAAATGTGGAAAAGGCATAAATATTATGGTAAGTACAGGAGGTCTCCTGAAACAACCTCATATTGATTGGGATTTGACCTAGGAATGGTTAAGGAGAGGTGGATTCAAACCAAAAGATGAAAAGTTAATAATGGCAGCCCTGGATAGTGGACTATTTACACATTGCTTTCCAAAGTCCATCAAACATGTGGGAGAAACAGAGAAATGCAGGTTTTGTAAAACAGAACTAGAAAAAGTTGCGCACCTTGTTGCTGGTTGTGATACACTCATGGCAGAGAGCCTGTACACTGAAAGGCATAGTAATGTCAGGACTGCTGTATTAGGGATTGTGCAGACATTACAATATTGAAGTAGGTGAGAAGCATTGGAAACATGAGACGCAAAGCATTATACAGAATAGTTAAGTTTATACCACATGGGTTCATTCATTGTCTACAATTCAGAAAATGTATGCAAGAAAACTAGATATTGTAGTTCATGCAAAAAAGGCAAAAGCACCATTAATTACTGAAATTGCTGTGCCCTGTCATTACTGTATATTACATATGGAGAGAGACAAAATCATAAAATACCAGGATTTGCAAGCAGAAATGAGAGCAATGAGGAAAAAGTATACCTAACCAGTTCCAATAGTAGTAGGACCAATGGGTTTCATAAAAATGAATTTAGTAAGATTTAAATATGCTCAAAAAGAAAAAAAAAACAAAAGTGGGGTAGAACAACAACAATAACCAAATATACCTCAGTAAATAGCAGCTGGAAACCACTTCACACACTAAGTCTGTTAAAAATGTATTTATTGATGGATTTAGCGCTTTCATCTCAAAAGACTTAATCAGAATACCCATTCACAATACTTGATTCAATGTATCCCCAACCATTTTAAATTCACAGTGCCCCATTGGTTCCTTACAATACATCACTTCCTTTCCCACACTGACCATATTAATTTCACTAATTCTACCACAATAACATTAAAACAATTAATATTTAATAATATATTGCACATATAATTCATTTATCAGCATTCACATTTTTGTTAAAACAGTAAAACCTATATTAATATTTAATATTCGTTTTAAACACTTTGTTTGTTTTGACCATTTTATGTTCCAAATATTGATCATTTTATGTTCCAAATACATATTTTATATTTTTATACAAAAAAAAATGTGTTTATTTTGAAAAAAAAATTAAATGTGTATTTAGAACATAAATTGATCAAAACGAACAAAGTGCTGTAAATGAATATTAATAGAGGTTTACTGTTTTAACAAAGATGTGAATGTTGAATTTTTGTGTGATATATAATTAATGATTTTAACATTATTGTGGTGAAATTAGTAAAATTAATAGGGTGTGGAAAAGGAAGTGATGTAAGGTACCAGTTGGGCATTGTCAATCTAAATGGCTGAATATAGATTGAATCAAGCATTGTGAATGGATATTTTGATGAAGTCTTCTGAGCCAAAAGTGTAAAACCGATCAATAAATAACATTCTTGATGGACTTGGTGTGTAAAATGGTTTCCAGTAGTTATTTACTAAGGTATATTTGGCTCTTGGTGTTGTTTGACCTTGGTTCCATTCACTTTTGGTTATTTGTGACATTATCATAGATGTGGCATGCCATAGATCTGCTTCACTGTAATTGGAAGGAGAACGACAGCTCTTGGGAGAGTTAAGGAAGTTGATTAAACTAGTCTGACAAAAAGAAAAGAGATTGAGTGAGGGTAACAGCCGAGGCCTTCCAGACAATATGGATACTTCTCTTCCTTCTTTCCAACCACCCGGGCTATTACAAAGCGACTCAGTTCATCAGCAGTTAACTATTCAGGACTTTTCTACCACTTCAACCCAGCACATTGGAATGGTGAATGAACTGCTTTGCAACAGCAGCAGTGGATATGTACAGCGTCCATTAAGGCAGGAAAATACGAAAATATCAGTATATGGATATACATACTTGGTTGAACCAGGTGGAACTTTCAGTGGACATTTCAACAGTAAACCGACTCAGGGGTTTTTTGGATTCATACCGAGCTACGGTGTTGAAATTAAAAAGCAAAGTGTTCTGTTATACAAATATTTTGCAGGACAATGCTTTTTAAAAGAAAGCATAAATAGAAAACTCCCTAGGGGACCTAGAATTTACAAGTACCCAAATAGAGTGGTACCAGGTACTAAATTTTGTAAAGAATTATTAGACATTTTCATTAATTGTGGATTAGAAATCATCAAAGCTATCATTAAGAACAATGATAGATTAACTGTGTTGTATGATGAAATTATTGTACTAAATACAGCAATACAGAAAGACTTGTTATGTAATGTTGACTAAAATAGGAATAAATATTTGGTTTTAAAGATGGAAAATAATGAATAAATAAATGGGAAAATGGGAGAGAAATATGCTGAAGGTAAAGCATACTTACCATCGAAATACAAATATGGTAATGAATTTAATAGTTGAAATTACAATGAAGGAGAAATTATTGCAGGGGGAAAATGAGACAATATATGAAAATAATTTAGTTCAGGAACAAAACAACCCACATTTGCAGGACCCTTTAGAATTCTCATCATTAAGGAGGTTGGACAGGCTAAACAACAGGGAGAGGTTAGTGAGTTTGGATGGCTATCACAATGGACGCAACACAAGACCTCCGAGGGGAAAGGGATGAGGAAGAAGTTAACTCCCCAAACAGGCTGTCCTGGTATGGTACTGGGGTAAGAAGTAATTCAAGTAGATGGTGTGCTTTGCTCATTCAGTCATTATAATGTATACATTTGCAGTTCCCTTGAGTTAATTCCAACCCATTTTTCGCTTTTCATTAAGGGATTCACTTTTGTACCTTGTGGAAATATGGAAATAAGTGAGGTTCAGTTTGATTTAATATTATTTTTGAGAATTAATTTAGAACTCAAGGACAGTGGAGCTGGTGGTTTGAGCACTTTTAAAAGAAAAAGTACATTCAACCCTCCAGTACATCCAGTATTGGTGAATTTTGAAACTTTAGTTGAACAAGACATTAGGAAATTTGTGAAGAAAAATAATAAAGGGGGTATACATTTAAAACAAGAAGAGAAGGTGACTATGAATGAGTTGAGTTCTAACAAAGAAATTAGAATAATGAAACTGGATACAAAGGGAGGGGTCGTCATTATGGATTTTTGGGGTTATACAGCCAAAATGTTAGAGCTACTTAATGGTGATTCAGGGTATAGCTAAGTCTCTAGGAATGAAATATTTGTGGCTTATAGAAAGATAGACTTGATTTTGGAAGATCATGTACAACAGGGTATCATTGGTAAAAATTATTTGAATTTTTGTATAATCCTAAACCCATCATTCCTGCTGTATTTGGCATACCTAAAATTCATAATGATAATAATGACCCACCCCTTAGACCAGTAAGTGCTGCCACAGGATGTAAACCATACTCACTGGTAGTGTATGTGGACAAAAAATTAAAACATGTTACATGACAGTGTGACCACATATTAGTTGATTTGTGGGATTTTTTGGTTAAAATAAGCGAGGAGAGTTATCAACCCCAGAGTAGTTTGCAAGTGTTTTGAAGAAATATGACTACTTAAACAGTAGAGAATGGAGATTGATCGTGGAACTTTTAGAGGCAGGAAGAAACTAATGATTTATATAGACACCTGAAGGAATGTAAAAGTGGAAAGTTCCTGTTCAGGGTATTAGAACTGGTTGAACCAAGTCTGAGGAGTGGCCAATGGGAAACTCACTTATAATACTTGAATTTATATGGTAACTTGGTTTAATGCAGGTTCAAAACCGGGATTAAATGGACAGCTGTCGGCCCCAGTATTGAGAATGAGGGTTGCAAAATTATAATGATGAGACATAAATTTGGTGGAAATTTCATACAAAAAAATTTTTTTTAATATTTTATGTATGTATTTGGAACATAAATTGATTAAAATTAACAAAGTGCTGTAAATGAATATTAAATATTAATAGAGGTTTTACTGTTTTTAACAAAGATGCGAATGTTGATGAATTATATGTGTGATGTGTTATCAAATATTAATGGTTTTAACGTTGTGATGGAATTAATAACATTAATAATGTAGGAGAGGAAGTGATGTAATGTAAAAAACACTGGAACATTGTGAATCTAACATGGTTGGGTATAAACTGAATCAAGTATTGTGAATGAATATTCTGATGAAGTCTTTTGAGACAAAAGCACTAAATCCATCAATAAATATATTTTTAACTGACTTGATGTGTGAAGGAGTTTCCAGCAGCTATTTACTGAGGGTATATTTGGTTATAGATTTTGATATGCTACCAACACATGTAATTCCATATGAGTTAAAGGAGGAGTCATTTCTGGGCAAATTTCAGGTCCTTTGAAGAGCACTTTTGGCCAGTATCACAGATTGAAACAGTGCTAATTTCATGAACTTAAATCACATCCTGACCTAGGAATGGGGTCCATTCCTCTCATGGTATTAGAAACCCAAAATACTTGGAGAAATTAAAATGAGAAGAGACAAGTGAAGTACCATCATGAAAGCATCAAAGAGAAAATTATAAAGATATTAAGACAAGAAATGTCACTGTTAGAAGACTATAGAAGAGGGAACAGATCAACAAAAATGGTTAAAGACAGATGTGGTAAAGGCAATGTACAGTTTCAAAACAGACCAGGATGTATCATATGCTGATACAAATAATAAACTAAACATATCAGCACAGGAAGAAAAGCATAGATGATATGCAGATAAATATAAAGGAAAAGTACAAAATAAGTAATTCATTGATGGCTCAAAAAAGAGTAGAAACGCCACACGTGGACGCGCGCACACGCAGACATAGATGTATTTTGGGGAAATTTGTATGAAGACCATGTGGAACATAACAAAGATGATGATGTATGAAGACCATGTGGAACGTAACGTAAATGATGAATAGTTAGAAAAAGTAAAAGAAACCATAATAAGTTCAGATGTAGAGGATGTGAAATGGGATGAAATAACGGGCAGAGAAATGTAACTAAAGTATGAAAAGCTCCTAAATGGGAAATCCCAGGCCAGGATGCAGTGTCTAACTTCTAGCTATAAGTATTGACATCTTTATACAAAGATTTAGCCCTGAGTAACAAATACTCTTGCTCATCACACATGGACACTATCCTGGTTAACAACAGGAAAAAGGATGCTCCTGCATAAGAGTTAACTTGTAAATCATCTTAAAACTGTAGGCTAATAACATGCCTTCTGATAATGTACAAATAATATACCGGAATTTATGCAGACAGTTTATAGTCATTTTGGGGAAAAAAGCACAATCATGGCAATAGAACAAAGGGGTTACAGAAGAAAGTCATATGGAACAAAGGGGTTCTCTGTTGCTAAATAAAGCCATAGTAGAGAATTGTAAAAAGGGGAAAAGTGAATTGTCAAAAGGAGAAGAATCGAAGTATGGAATGTATAGTTTACAAAACATTTGACAGCTTACCACATTCATGGGTAAAAGAGTGTTTACTGATGTACAAGATGTATACAACATTGATATTTTTACATTACAGTGGCAAACCACTTTGCGGCTAAACCAAGACAAAGGGCAAATTATTATCCCAGGGATAAAAATTCATAGAGGGGTATTCCACAGTAATTCTTTGTCAATGCTACTTTTTTGTCTTGCCTTGCCTTGCCTTGAAGCTGTTTATTTAACAAATATGGATCACTGAAAAACACCTTGTTTAAAGACTTCTCATCTACTTTTTGTGGATGACTTAAAACTGTATAGTTATCAGACAAGGAGCTGAAAGCACAACTGCAAGAGGCTGTCTTATTCTGATGATATAAAAATCTCATTTGGTCTTCATAAATGTGCAAAAGCAACATTTAAAGCAGGAAAGCATCAGCACCAAGAAAATATCAATCTGGGACAGGAATGTGATATAAAGGATCAGCAGTAAAACATGAACAAATGTGAATAAAACTCAGTAAGGAATACTTTAGAAGACTAAAACTAATATTGAAAACTGCATTGTCATTTAGGAATAAAGGTCAGGCTATAAATCAATTTGCTTTTCCTGTTATAATGTACTGTTTTGGGGTGATTGACTTTCTCCAAAAGATATTAGATCAGTTGGACATAAAAATCAGTGTATACCAAAGTTATTTATTGCTCTTTCTGAAAACTGATTACATGTATAGATATACAGTTGTGGGGACTGCATTTACATATCTGCTGACCTCAACAGATCAAATATAGTAACTGTTTTAAAACATGAAAAGTCAAAGATGATTTCTCTTCTTAGTTTAACAGAAGCATATCAGCATATTGGTATCAAGCTAGAATGAACATTAAACCAGAAATGGGCAAAAAGTTATACAGCAAATGAATTTGCCAAAAATTAAAAGAAAGAATATAAGGAGAAGGATCAAATGAGAAGGAAAGGAATGTGGAAAAGATATAAATATTGTGACAAGTACAGAGATCTCCTGGAACAACTGCATGTCAGTCAGGATCTGACACAGGTATAGGAATGGTTAAGGAGAAGCAAACTGAAGTCAAATGATGAAACATTAATAATGGTGGCCAAGGACAGAACTATCATTGATGGTTCACAAAGTCCATTGAATATGTGTGAGAAACGGACAAATGCAGATTTTGTAAAGAAAGGCACTGGAAAGAGTTGCATGTCTTGATGCTGAGTGTGGTACACTAATGACAAAGGACCTGTGTACTGAAGGGCACTGTAATATAGCAAGACTCTTGCTGCGGGATTGTGCAAATACTACAGTATTGAATAGTTGAGAAGCATTGGAAACATGAACTGCAAAGTATTATAGAGAATGATTGTTTATTTCACATGGGATCACCCATTACCAACAGTTCCAAAAATCAATGGGAGAAAACCAGCTGTAGCAGTCCAGGAGAAAAAGACAAACGTAGCATTGATGCATTGAAATTGCTACTTCCAGTGATTGCAGTGTCTTGCATAAAGAGAGAGACACAAAGCCATAAAATACCAGGATATGCAGGCAGAAAAGAGAGCAATGTGGAAGAAAGATAAACAAGACAGTTCCAATAGGAGTGGGAGCAACAAGTCTAAAAGAATCTACAATCACATTTAGATTTGCTACCAAAATATTGCTGGTGCTGCAGAAAGCACTTTTGGCTAACATCAAAGAATGAAACAATACAAATTTCATGAACTTTAGTAATGCCCTGACTTAGGAATGGTGTCCATTCCCATCATGGTATTTGAAAACCTAAAAGACTTGGAAAAATTAAACTGAGAGAAGTCTTTAATAACTTCAAATGACTGATAAACGGGCCCTGGGCCTTTTCCAGAAAGTATGCTGTACAATGCAGCTAACACTTCTTGGGGGGGGGGGGGGGGGGGGATCCACCTAAGTGGTACACTGCCTTGCTGACAGTTGGGGAAATGCAGATTTGTAAACATATTTGAACCTCAGTAGATTCCTGGCTTGCACAAGAGATATTGGAAGACATATACAATGATAAAAAGAAACTAGGCCATTCCTTATTTACAGTTCTTGATTAACTCTCTTACACTATCTCTCATACATCCAATTCTAGCTTGTGCACTTTGTTGTCTTTCATACTTCAAATTCTGGCTTGTGCTCTTTGTTATCAAAGTCGAAGTGCTATCAATTTTGAGAACTGTCTGACTGGGCCCAGGCCTGTAGTGCAGCTCTCCAGAGGTATAGATGTGACCTTTCTGATGATCTATTTGCCTTGGGTATGTCTGGATTCC
Source organism: Protopterus annectens (assembly GCF_019279795.1). Taxonomy (NCBI): domain Eukaryota; kingdom Metazoa; phylum Chordata; order Ceratodontiformes; family Protopteridae; genus Protopterus; species Protopterus annectens. Next base: position 1,503,324,901 of record NC_056744.1, read on the forward strand.
AACTTTTAATTAACTTTACCTCTTCATGACCTGAAAATGGGTACATTGTTATTTCAGTGCTCATAATGTCACTTATCATTGTGTTAGAGAGAAGGCAGTAATCAGGCCTACTTCTATCCTCTCCAAAGCAAGTAGCAAAGGTATCAATTTTAAAGGCTCTAGCCTTCCTGAAAGTAGCTTTTGAGCCATGATGTCTCTCTCAGCCATGGGATTTGTGTAATCTATAACTGAATTTAACACACTGATGTCACCTTCTATCACTGTTGGATCTTGTTGTGGATGAAAGTGGTAAGTCTAATTCTAATTTGGAATCCACACATTCTCAAGGCAAATAGATTATACAAGTTGTATCCTCTTATTAATGCAGACACGAAAATGTTTATCAGGGAAGTACAGAGCCTCCTACTTTGTAATCCCACACATTCTGTGATGATATTTACTTGTTCAGAGTCATTTAAATTCGGCCTTAAATATATTTACATAGTGCCAAATTATTTGACTCAGTGGATAGATTCATTAATGATTTTGAAGTACATCTGACTTTTGAACGATTTAATGTACTTCACTTTAAGAGTAAAGAAGCACTACAGAAAGTTTGAGACTGCTAAATGAGGTCTCATCCGAAAGGTCACTTCTATACCTCTGGAGAGCTGCATTACAGACCTGGGTCCAGTCAGACAGTTCTCAAAATTGGTAACACTTCGACTTTGATAACAAAGAATACAAGTTAGAATTTGAAGTATGAGAGACAGCAAAGAGTACAGGCTAGAACTCGATGTATGTGAGGTAGTGTAAGAGAGTAACTCAAGAGCTATTAATAAGGCATGGGCTAGTTTCTTCCCGTATCTGTCGTGCAGGCCAGGAATCTACTGAGGTTCAAATATGTTTACAAATCTGCATTTCCCCAACTGTCAGCAAAGCAGTGTACCCCCCCCCCCACTACACACACACACACACACACACACACACACACACACACACACACACACACACACACACACACACACACACACACACACACACAAGAAGTGTTAGCTGTATTAGCTGTTTTGTACAGCATGCTTTCTGGGTAAGTCCCAGGGACAGTTTGTCAGACAGTCTTTAGAAGTTATTAAAGGCTCAGCTGTCCTTTATTTTTGTAAGCCTTTTTAATGCTATTAAATACTGAAAAAAAAGTTCATGATGAAGCCTTGAATCACAAACTTTTTTTAGTCTTTAAAAACAGAAAAAAGTTCAGGATGAAAGAGCTGTGAATCACTGTGATCACTGAACCAGGTAAGGATCACAAATTGATTAGTAACTGTAGAACCATCTCTGTGATTAACACTGAAACCAAACATTTGTCTTAAGGTTGTAGCAGATAGACTTCATAAGGTCATTCATCCTTATTTCATCCTCTGCAGGCTGGCTTTGTAAAACAGTAATTTAATACTGTGCTTTTATTCATGCAAGCTGTTAGCCACAGCTGGTTGCTTACATCACCCATTTTAGTTGACACTGAAAAAGCTTTAGATACTATCTGTAGGCCTCCCTGAAAAAAAATTGTTTTTCCTTGGATTTCATAAAGAATGTCCACGCTCTGATTCCCCTTTTGCAAGGATTTGAACAGGTGACATATTTTCATCACCCTTTTACCTTGGAAACTTTGCCAGGCAGTGGTGTCCCTCACCCATCCTCTAATAGGATCATAGGAAGTTACAAGGCTATTGGCCCTGAGGCTTTTAAAATCCTAACCAAGCATTTAACTCCTGTTCCAACATGTCAGCACCCTTTGCCACTGTCCAGCAGGGACACAGGTGGAATCCCAGGGGTGTGTGTTTCTGTTCCCCATCCAGTTATCCAGGTTGCGCTTAAAAAGGTTATAGGATCATAGGAAAAATAATCACCCCTACCAAGTCTCGAACCCAGAACCCTCTGAACTACAGCATAGTGTATTAGCCCACTAGGTCAACTCAGTTTTTCCTGTTAGTCATTGACATTGTTAATTTGGAACAGCACAAGTCCCCATGGTTGAGAGCTAATGGGACTTGGGAGCAAGAATAGTCATTTATGCTGATGATTGTTTCTTGTTAACTGAGAACCCTGAGGCAGATATCCCTACCTTTGTAGATGTGTTATCAGCATTTCTCTCATCCTTAGGTCTTAAGGTCAATATTGGTATAACTGAATTGTTTCGGGTTAATAGGACATTCTTAGAACTCAGTGAAAGTGACTGTCTCCCTATCACATGATGGAAAGTGTCCCTAGTGTATTTAGCTGTATGGCCAAGTATCTAGAAATGGTGAATTTGAACTTGAAATCTCTTGGAAAGCATGTGTGTCGTAGTCCACTCCTGGACTAAAGTTCAGCTCTCCTGGTGGAGTAGGGCCTTCTCCCTTCAGCTGGTGCTTTCCCCTATATTTATTATATATTTGGGCATCTATTTTACCCCTACAATGTGCAGTTGGCATAAGAAAATGAAGTGTTTGATGATTCAGTTCATCTAGGATGGCAGACGACAATGTATACTGAACACAGCCCTTTTCTTCAAGGGGCTGTAGAGGGGTAGGACTAGCCTGTGTTTGTTTTGTGGCAGAAGCAAAAATGTGGTACCCTTACTTGGCACCATCAGATTACTCTACCCCTTTATGGGCTATTTTGGAAGCTGGGTTACTTCAGAGTTCAACACACAATGTTATTGCTTCTTACTGAAAAAGCATCCCTTAATACCTCTAAGGCTGATTCACATTAGACACTGTGAACAGGGCCATCAGAAAGCTTTACCACTGTCACCCCTGTATGGATATTTGGAGCACGAAAGTCCCACTTTGGGGAAGAACAACACCTAAAGGTTAATGGTAAACTTGTTTTGTGGGGGAGGGCCTGGATAGAGCATCTTGTAGATTGTAGTAAGGTAGACCCCAGCTTTGAGACATTCGCTCACCTTCAGCATGCTTACAGTCTTCCTTCTGCGGGCTTTTGGAAGTATCTGAATTGTGACTTTGTGTTTATCATGCTCTGTAATGAGCCTGCTTGACTGTTCAGTATGTTATATTTAAGTAAGCAGTGGCTGGTTCTCAAAACTTTAGAAGGACCACACACAAGTTAGTCTTCTCATACTTACCTGGTGTTTCTAAATTAGGTTTGGATAAGACTGTGGGGATGTTGTATGACTTTGTTTTGCTTGGCCTGTGACTCAGACCAGCTCCTTGGAATGGATTAATTGTCTCCACAGGTTAGACAGAGCAGCTAGACTTTTGATACATCAGTTAAAATTGTTTTTAAGGGCTAATGGGCTCCAGCTCATATGGCACAGAGAAGGTATAGTAATTCAAGCAGCTGCCTGGTCTGTCCATGGAACTAGCATGTGAAGCTCACACGTTTTGGGAGAAACAAGGAGAATTATTGCAGATTTTATATTTATAATCCTTAATCTTAAATTATGTTAATGGATGCTGTTTGAATATTAGAATACTAGTATATATATATATATATATATATATATATATATATATATATATATATGTATATATATATATATGTGTGTGTGTATAGATAGTATATATATATATATATATATATATGTGTGTGTGTGTGTATGTATACACACACGTGACTCTTTCTTGTCTGGAACCACTATTTTTAACTTTGGCTAGTGTGGGAGCTTATTTGATGTAGAAATGTACTGATGTTATGCAGTCCAATCTCACCTACACTCTTACTCATGGGTTCAGAGCCGAACCTCAGCTCCGACTCGGCCATACTATAGCTCGAAGTCTTTCAATTGGCTGGGCTAAGAGGTATCCCATGCTGCACTGCTCCCTTTCCCCAGATCTTGTTTGCCACTCTAGCTCAGACGTGGTCTCGCTCTTGGCTGTGGCCAAGTATAATTTTTGGTCTTTTCATTGAGATATTCTTGTTTCAAAAGCTATTTTCATAGCTGTGTGTGTGTGCTGGTTTTGTAAACTTGTGCACGTTTTTTCTCGTAGTCTTGTTCTATTTCTTGGTGTCCCGTTAGCTGTTTCCCAATGGGCTAGGCCCGTTTCAGTTAGAGGACCTAGTCCGTCCCTGTTTCTCTTTTCCCTTCTGTGTTTCTTGTTTGTTAGGTACCTATCCCTACGGGCTAGGGCCATTTAAGTTAGAGAACCTAGTCCTTCCCCTGTTCCTGTTAGGACCGTTTGAGTTAGAGGTCCTTTTTGTGGTGTCTGTTGTGTTCTGTTAGTTCCCGCGCTTTGTGGCTTCTGTGTTAACAGTTGGTGGTTTCCAGTTTCCTACTACTATATCTAAGGATACAAAAAAGCATAAGCCCTCGGGCTTTAAAAAATGTACTAAATGTGGTTACAAAATGTCAATTACTGATGGGCACTCTGTGTGCGTTTATTGTCTGGGGGTGATTCACCTTCAGGAATCTTGTACGTTCTGCCATGCATTTAGCCCACGTGTTCTTCAGGAGAGGAAGAACAAACTAATTTTGAAAGGACTTCTGAAGCCCTCCTTCGAGGAGGATTTGGAGAGGGCTTCTAGCTCTAAGTCCTCTTCCTCTAAAAGTAAAATTTCCAAGGCAAAAAAGCGTTCTGTGGCTCCATCAGTATCCTCGGAGCCTCTGGAGAAAGTTGCAAAATCTACTGGGACATCCGAGGCTCCACTGTCCTTGGTGCCAAAGGAAATTAGTGAATTGACGGAACCTGCCTCGGCTCCAAGTCCCTCAGAGCCGGTTATGGAGATGCTAGTTTGGAACCGGTCTCCAATTGTTAGGCCGGTTTCTCCTCCTCGCAGGTCTCCTTCGGAGAGGAGGTCTAGATCTCCCTCCTTATCTTCTAGGTCCTCCAGGACCCTCTCTGATGTGGATGTAGACAGAGTGGTGCAGAGACTGCTGCAATCACTGGTACTGTGTAAATTGTTTTTGGCTCCAGCCCAGTCGGCTCCGGAGCCTGTCACCCAGCCTGTGTCGATAGTTCCTCATCCGAGCGAATCTCAGCCTTTGGAGCCAGAGTGGTCGGCGCTGTCTGATGCCTCTAGGTCAGCTCCAATAGCCCATCCTAGCTTATTGGCTCTGGTCCTGTCGGCTCCGTCCATGGGGTTTCAGGACTCATGGTTCCTTGGTCAGACCCAAAGGGGAGGTCTCGGGACACTTTTCGGCTCCTAGCCTCCCTCTCGGTGCTTCGGCTCGGGTGAGCCTGACCCTTGCTTTGGCTCCGGACCTTGTCCCTTCTGCTCTGAGGTATTCCACGGCTGGTCGATCTTCGGAGCTGGGGGGACCAGCTTTCGAGGTCATGCGGAGCGTACTGGCCAGGTCCTCAGCGGCATCTTTTGGCACTGACACTCTGTTCCCTCCAGCTCTAGTACCAGTCTCTGATCGCCCTCTATCTTTGGATAGCGGAGACACAAGGCCTCAGGATACCTCCATGAGTGGTCCCCATGTTTTTGAGGGCCCCTCAGAGTTTTTGCCTGAGGAGCCACCCAGAAAAAGAACATGCAAGAGGAAGCACATAGACTCCCAAGACGAGTCCCTCATGTCAGACACCAACCTCGAGGAATCGGAGGGGTCCCCCAAGTCATCCTTTGAGGATATCGCTTTCTCTGATATCCTAGAAATTTTGAAGCAGAGGAGCGACTGGCCCTCCAAACTCCCCTCCGAGGAGGAGTCGGTGTCCTGAAGGCCTTTGGGGCTCAGCCGTCCGCCTCCTGGGTCTCTCCACCCTTCGACGAACTCTTGGATCTGGCTTGTCGAAGGGTGTGGGAAACCCCTGACTCTGTGGAACCAGTCCCCAGGAGACCCAACAAATTCCTGTCCGCCCCCTCTGACAAAGAGTTTCTATCGAAGGGTGTTCCTGTAGATGCCATGGTGGTGGCAGCGGCCACCAAGAAGGAACTGGCTGAGACTTTATCTACCGTCCATCCCCCTAACAAGGAGTCTAGGATCGTGGACCAGTATGGGAAGCGTATGTTTTCTTCAGCGGCCTTTACCCTGCGGTCACTGAATTACTTATCACATTTTACATGGCTACAAAGAGATCTCCTGAAAGAGCTTAGAGATACCCTGCAGGGTAACGTTTCTGACGCAGTGGCTCAGAAAGTCAACGCTCATATGTCTACACTAAATTCTATTGCTAACTCCTCCATGAGGCTGATCTCTTAGCAGCCGAAGGAGCGGGTAGGGCAGCGAGTTCGGGAGTTGCTCTTCGGAGACGCTCCTGGATGCGCTTCTGTAATTTCACATAGGCCTTCAGGTCTACATTCACCAATGCCCTGTTTGATGATTCCTCATTATTCGGAACCAAGGTGAAAGACACTCTCACTAGGTGCTTGCAAGAGGAAAAAACTCTGTCTGCTGTGGGAGTCCGTTTTTCCATCCCTTCTAGGCCTTATCCCAAGTCCCAGAAGAGTGGGAAAATGTGGTTCAAAAAATCTCAGAGGTTTTTTTCATGACGCGCAAGGTGATTTCCCCCTCCAGAGGCAGGAGAGGGGGTGGTAACTCAGGTAGACACCACCTTAGAGGCAGAGGAGGCCCGCATAACCAGGGAGACCGAGATTCCTTTCGTGGTTCTCCCTACCAGTGCTCCTGATGGGAGGCTCGACTGTGCATTTCCGGAGCCATCGGGGTCGCATTTCACTATACCCAGAGGCCTGGCAAGGTATCACCCAGGACCAGTGGGTATTAAGAATAGTTACTGGAGGATCTCACATTCTCTTCTCTTCAACTCTCCCTCTGATCAAAAGAATCCCAGATGTTCCACCCAATCAAAGGGATTCCGTAGCTTCAGAGGTTTTAAAGCTGTTAGAAAAAGGAGCCATCCAGCATGTCCCCTCAGACCAGATCAGATTAGGGACTTACTCCAGATTCTTTTTGGTCCCAAAAAGAACAGGGGACCTGAGACCTATTTTGGATCTCAGCCGATTGAACCTCCATGTAAAGAAGTCAAAGTTCCAAATGGTCATGTTGCAGTCAATTCTCCCATTGTTGAGAAAAGAAGTGTGGATGTGCTCCATCGACCTCAAGGATACTTACTACCATATAAAAATGGGCAGGGCATCCAGAAGTCATCTATGCTTCCGTCTAGGAGACAGTCATTTTAAGATGTTCTTCGTTCCACATTGCTGCAGTCCTAACTATTGGGTAGTCCGCTGTCCAGTCGGCCCGAATACCAAAGTATATGGCTGACGTCGGTCAAGGCGCATTAGACTGACGTCAGTACGTCAGGGTACTAATGCGCATGACCGACGTCATATCCTCAGTCTTTTTGCCGTGGTCCGATGCAGAAGCAGTTTTGCAAGTGCAGGTTGGCGTTCTGAAATTTTCTGAAGTCGGAGTTTCAGACCGAATCAAAGTTGGCTAAGTACCCCGTTGGGGAACGTTTTGGTTTTTTCTTGCCTCAGTATTTAACCGGATGTCAGAAAAAGTGAATAACTGTATTTCTTGTGGGAAACAGATACCTCATAGGGATTACCATACTTTGTGTATACCTTGTTTAGGGCCTGAGCACGACGTTGTTGGATGCCGCTCTTGTGCTAGATTTAACAAACGCACTATTAAGAGAAGGTTAGACTGTGCCAGGTTAGTGTTTGGGAAGCGTTGTAATTATAAAATGCCGTCGGATGCTCCAACGCCCGCTTCATCCAAGAAGCGCAAGGATAAAACTGCAAAGCCTAGGGTTGATCAACCGGCAGTCCCGGACGTCGGTTCTTTAGAAGGCTCAGTGGAGTCAGAGGTTTTGCCAAGAGTTTCTTTGGAGTCTCAGGCAGAGACTTTACTGTTACAGGATGTGCCCTCTCAGGAGGTAGGCCAGGCTGAGGGGGCCTCTCAGGTAACTGTTCTTCCCTCTCTTCCCAAGGTAGTTAGAGCCTCTCCTTCTGTTTCCAAAACTTCTTTGAGAGGTAGGCCAAGTTTAGCTTCAGTGGGGGCTTCTCCTAGCACTTCAGGTTCTGTGCCTAAGAAACATATGCTTAAAATGGCAGAAGATTTGATTACTATGATTAGAGGTTCTATGCCCCCTCCTGATAAGAGGCCTAGGGTGGAACCTGAGTTTGAGAGTTTGGAACAGTGTTCAGAGGCTTCGGAGTCTTCTGCGGAAGACTTGCAGGAGTATCCTCCTTATTCTGATTCTGATGTGGATGATTCCACTCCTACAGCTTCTCCTCCTGAGGATTTCTCATTTTCAGAGACTCTGCATTCCATGCGGGAGCACTTTAAATGGGAAGGCCAAGATTACTCTGATTCTAGGAAAAGGCTTAGGGAATTCTTGTTTTTACCCCAGCATAGGCCCTTAGCTATACCTCCTGTGTTGAATGTGGTAGAAGATGTTTTTGCAGAGGCTTCCTTGAACCCTGATTCCTTGCCTCCTGCTCCTGTTAAACCTGATAGGTACTATAGGGTGCCTGAAGCTCATAAGTATCTTTTTAAGAGTCCTAGGGCAGACCCGGAAACTGTTTCTCAGGGACCTAAAGGTGTTAAGGCCTCTGTTGTTAAAAACCCTATTCCCACTGATAAAGAGGCAAGGGCTTTGGATAGATGGGGAAAGAAAGTGTATACTTCTTCCACTTTAGCCATGAGGGCGTTGAATTGTCAGTTTCACATGCTAAAATATCAAAATTATCTCCTTTCACAATTGAAATCTAAGGTGGATGCTTTGGCGGAAGGTATTGAGTGTAAAGAGTTGCTGGATTTAGTTCATGTGTCTGAACAAGTGGGTAAGCATTCTTTGCAATGTGGTTTTGATGCTGTACAGGCCTCCTCGAGGGTGGCTGCCACTAGTTCTGTTCTTCGCAGGCATGCCTGGTTGAGGGATCAGAATTTAGCTGAGCATGTTAAGACAAGGATTTTGGATGCTCCTTTACAGTCTGATGTGTTGTTTGGTTCGCCTGTGGAAGCAGTTTTAAAGAAAATGGAGGACAAAGCTAAGTCTATGCAAACTGTTAAAGATTTTTTGCAGGTGCAGCCACCGAGGTTTAGTAGAAATTGGCCTACTAAGGGTTGGACATATCCTGCTTATGATTCCCAGTCTAGGGGTAGGTCTAGACGTGGTAGGGGCAGAGCTCAAGGTTCTTTTAGGCCTAGAACAGGGAGTTCACCTGCTCAGACTTCTGGTGAGGGCAGGGGTCAGTCCTTTCGTAAACAGACCCAATGACCTGCCTTTTCAGCTGCCAGTAGATTCTCGTCTGGCAGCTCCTTTGGGAGGAAGACTGTCTCTTTTCAAAGAAAATTGGGATTTAATTACTCAAGACAGATGGGTGTTGGATATCATTCACCACGGTTACAGGTTTTATTTCCATACATTGCCCCTTTCAAAGGCATGCCAGACGTTCCTCCTCCACAAAGGAAAGAGGCTCACAAGCAAATTTCTCAGTTACTCCAAATAGGGGCCATTCAGCCAGTCCCTGTATCACAAAGGGGCCTAGGATTTTATTCTCGCCTGTTCCTAGTACCAAAGAAGGGGAACACGTGGAGACCAATTTTGGATTTATCTATCCTCAACACTTATCTGGACATTCCCAAGTTCAAGATGTTGACGTTACAACAGCTTTTACCTCTGCTGGGCAAAGATCACTGGATGGTAACTTTAGATCTCAAGGAAGCTTACCTTCATGTGCCTATAAGATTAAGTTGCAGGAAGTATCTGCGTTTTCGAGCTGGAAATTCTCATTATCAGTTCTCTGCATTGCCCTTTGGCTTATCTACTGCCCAGAGTATTCACAAAGGTTCTGGCTCCAGTGATAGCTTACTTCAGGCTACAAGGAATTCAAATCTATCCTTACTTGGACGACTGCCTGATTCTGGCTCAAGAAAAGGAAGACCTTCTACAGCATCTGGAATATGTTATAGCAGTGCTAAGATGCCTAGGGTATTCTGTGAACGAAATAAAGTCCAGTCTAGTACCCTCTCAAGACATGTGCTTTCTGGGTGTGAGACTGAATACAGCAGCCCAGATGGCCTTTTTAACCCCGGACAAACAACAGTGTCTATCACTTTACTTCCATCAACTATCTCATCAGTCCGTGCTGACTGCAAGGACAGTCCTTCAAGCATTAGGGTTCATGGCATCTTGTATTCTGGTGCTTCCCAATGCCAAACTGCATATGAGGAAGCTACAATGGTATCTCAAAAATGTATGGACACAGCACTGCCAGGATTTGGACACTGTCATTCAAATAATACCTTGCCTTCAAAAAGAATTTTTGTGGTGGGCTCAGGAATGTCACCTAAACAAGGGACTCTCTGTGACCCGGCCAGAGGTGAGTCAGATTTTAACGACAGATGCCTCGGACATTGCTTGGGGAGCTCATCTAAATGGAAAGTGGATACAAGACAAGTGGCCTGCCAGACTACAGCATCTACATATCAACATGAAGGAGATGTTAGCAGTCCAGTTTGCATTAATGGCTTTCAAGGAGTTACTTCTTCCAGGGCAGGTGCTGATTCTAACAGACAACACAACTGTCATGTGGTACATCAACAAACAAGGGGGAACACATTCTTACCCATTGTGCAGGCAAGCAATGATTTTATGGGAGACTGCGCTCAGCTTGCAACTAACTCTTCAGGCAAGGTTTCTGCCGAGCACAGAACTCCTTAGCAGATGTGTTAAGCAGACAAATCATGGATCCCCACGAGTGGAAACTGGATCTTCATGTATTTCAAAAGTTGACAGTGTCCTGGGGAACTCCAGACATAGATCTGTTCGCTTCTCCACTGAACCACCAGCTGCCAAAGTTTTGCACAAAGAGGTTTCATCACACAGCTTGGAAAGTGGATGCTCTTTCTTTCAGTTGGAAAAATCTTCATGTGTATGCTTTCCACCTCTGCCTCTTCTTCCAAGGGTGCTTCTAAAGGTCAGACAAGACAAGCCAAGGATGATTTTAATAGCTCCAGATTGGCCTCGCAGCACTGGTACCCATTACTGAGGAGTCTGGTAAAGAAGCCTCCATGGCCTTTACCCTTGATTCCACATCTGTTGTCTCAGAAGGACGGTCGCCTGCTCAATGTCAAGCTTCACTCTCTTCATCTAACAGCCTGGCATATTCTGTTTTGAAAGACAGCAGGTCTCAACTTCCTCAACAAGTTTTAAATGTGATTATGGAAGCCAGAAGACCTAGTACAAGGAAAGTGTACGAGAAAAATGGAAGAGATTTTTATTTTGGACTGCAGCAAAGAATTTGGAGATTTCAGAGCCTAATTTGAGTGTGGCTCTTCAATATCTTACTGAGTTATTGGACAAAGGTTTGTCTTTCTCTTCCATTAAGATTCATGCTGCAGCAATTTCAGCTCACTATGATTGTGACCCACCATTGTTTTCACATCCTTTGTTCAAGCAATTTCTTAGAGGGGCAAAGAATATAAGACCCCACGAGAGCTCCTACTCCTGCTTGGGATCTCAATTTTGTGTTGGAGAAACTTACTCTACAACCTTTTGAGCCTGCAGCTACTGCTGAACTGAAATACTTGTCATGGAAGACTGCTTTTTTGTTGGCTATTACTTCTGCAAGAAGGGTTTCTGAGTTACAGGCCCTTATGGCGGTTGAGCCTTTTTGATTTTTCATAAGGATAGGGTATCATTACGCACTAATCCTTCTTTTATGCCTAAGGTGGTTTCTAGTGTGGCTTTAAACCAAACTATTCATTTGCCTACTTTTTATGCAGATCCCCAAAATAAAGGGGAAAAGATTTTGCACACTTTAGATGTGCACAGGCAATTGCGTTATTATTTGAGCAGGACTAAGGATTTTAGGCAGTCTCAGCAGTTGTTTGTTTCTTTTGCTTTGAGTTCGCAGGGCAAGCCTGTGTCAAAACAAACTATTTCTAGATGGATTGGGTTTTGCATTGCATTTTGTTATTCCCATCATGGCAAGGAGATTCCAGCTGGGATTAGGCCTCATTCCACTAGGGCTACTGCCACTTCAACAGCATTTCTAAGGGGGGTGGCAACTAAGGATATTTTGGAAGCAGCTACTTGGAGTTCAGTGCATACTTTCTCTAAGCATTATCACCTTCCTCTCTACTCTAAGTCTAGGGCTGGTTTTGCCACAGCTATTTTGCAAGGCATGTTGTCAGCTCCTGCTTCTTTATGATTTGCCAGCCTCCCTTACCTCTGCTTTGGGATTCTACCCAATAGTTAGGACTGCAGCAATGTGGAACGAAGAACATAGTACAGTTTTGTACCTACCATAAATGTAGATGTTCGAGGATCCACATTGCTGCAGTCCAATTTACCCTCCCTCCTTCCCCTCTGTGTTTAGGGGTGGTTGTGTAGGTGAGATTATATGCTGATGGTTTTGTATATATTATACATGTTTTTGGTGTAGGTATATTAGGCCTTGTCTTTTTAGGGTCTTCTGACATCTGGGGCAAGAAAAGACTGAGGATATGACGTCGGTCATGCGCATTAGTACCCTGACGTACTGACGTCAGTCTAATGCGCCATGACCGACGTCAGCCATATACTTTGGTATTCGGGCCGACTGGACAGCGGACTACCCAATAGTTAGGACTGCAGCAATGTGGATCCTCGAACATCTACATTTATGGTAGGTACAAAACTGTACTTTTCATGCACTGCCCTTTCGTCTCACCACAGCCCCCAGGGTTTTCATCAAATGTATGGCAGTGGTGACGGCTCACTTGAGATGTCAGGGATTCCAAGTATTTCCGTACATGAATGACTGGCTCCTTTCTGCCACCGCCAGGCATCTACTACTACAAACCAGAGACACCACTATCAAGCTGTGTCAACAATTGGGCATCACTCGAAACTGGGAAAAGTCTGCCTTGTTGCCCTCGCAACCATTATAGGCACTGAGTTACACACCGTGCTCATGAGGGCGTTTTTACCATAAGAAAGGATTCAAGGTTTGCAACAACAGGTATACGCGTTGCTCCCTCTGAGAAGAGTGAAGGCGAGATCGGTCCTCAAATTGTTGGGGACAATGGTGGCTACAATTATGCTGGTCCTTCTTGAGATTCTACACATGAGGCTCCTTCAGTGGCTACTCTTCGCCCAGTGGTCTCTAAAATATCTTCCACTTTCTCATCTTATAATAATCACAGACAGGTGCAAGCAGGATCTTCACTGGTGGCTCCACACCAGCAACCTCAATGCGGGAAAACCCTTTGTTCTGTCCCCTCCGATTGCCACAGTGACCACGGATGCCTCCCAGATGGAGTGGGGGGGGGGCATTATCTTGGAAGGACAGTCCAAGGCACATGGCAGGAACATGAGATACATCTGCGTATCAATATTGTGGAGATGACAACAGTGCTACTAGCATTGCAAGCACTTCAGAGCTTTCTTCCTCTCGGGACAATTGTGATCCACTCAGACAATATGTCAGTGGTATGGTATCTAAACAAACAGGGAGGTACCAAGTCGTATCCCCTTTGCAGAGAGGCCATGCGAGTGTGGCAGTGGGCAGTGTCTTCCCAACTTTTTCTTGTAGCAACGCACATTCTGGGGAAGTCCAATGTGATCGTTGACAGGTTGAGCAGAGCTATTCTGAAGCCTCACGAGTGGTCCCTGAACAGTCAGGTTGCGGAGCAGATTTTCCGCAGATGGGGTCAGCCTTGCTGTGACCTATTTGCCAGCCCCCTCAATACCAGGTGCAGCAGCTACTTCACCCTTATCCCCCCTCAGGGGGAGTCACCCAGGGACGCTTTAGTTCACGACTGGCCCTCCGGTCTACTGTATGCCTTCCCTCCTGTTCCTCTGCTGAGGAAGGTTATTCAGAAATCGCAATCCTTGGGAAGCAGAATGATTCTGATTGCTCTGCACTGGCCTCGTCAAATTAGGTTCCCCTTTCTCCATACTTACCTCATGGACGCTCCCTGGATTCTGGACCCACAACCAGATCTACTGACTCATATGTCAGGGCAGTTCCATTCCTCTCTTCAGACCCTCCCGTTGACAGCCTGGCTACTCCACTTCCATCACTAGTCAGACTTCATTTTTCACCAGAAGTGGTTCATATTCTGTCTTCCTCCCATAATCCTTCGACCAGAAAAATCTGTTCCAGTAAATGGAAAATATTTTCCATCTGGGTGCATGCAAGACAAATTGATCCTTATACAGCTCCAATTTTGTCAGTCCTGGAGTTTCTCTCCATGCTTTTCAACCAGGGGTCAGAGGCCGCAACCATTAAAGTCCAGTTGGCGGCTATTTCCACTTTTCACGTCGCGGATGAACCCAGTCTTATGGCACATAGACTTCGTAAGGCATTCCTGAAGGGCACTATGCTGTTTTGCCCTCCAGTCTTTGACCCGGTTATGCCTTGGGACTTAAATTTTGTACTACACTGTCTCACTTTGTCCCCCTTTGAGCCTGCAGCTACTTGCAAATTGAAATATTTGACTTGAAAGACAATCTTTTTGGTAGCCATCACTTCAGCCAGACGTGTCTCGGAGCTACAAGCCTTGTCAATCAGACCACCTTACTTGATTTTTCACAAGGACAGGGTTTCCCTCAGACCAAACCCTTCCTTTCTACCGAAAGTGGCTTTGGTTAGTAATCTCAACCAATCCATTGATTTTGCAGAGTTCTCGAACAAGGCAGAATTAAAATTTAATCAGCTGGATGTTCACAGGCAGTTGCGATTTTATTTGCATAGAATGAAGGATCTTAGAAAATCGAATCAGCTATATATCTCATTTTCAGAAAATAGGATTGGGTCTCCTGTTTCCAAAGTGACCTTGTCTAGATGGATCTCTAGTTGTATTTCCTTCATTTATGCTTCAGGTGTTAGAGATTTACCATTTTGAGTGAAGGCTCACTCTACCCGTTCTATGTCTACATATACAGCCTTTCAGGCCAGGATGTCTATGGATGATATTTGTGCTGCGGCTACATGGGCATCTCCTCACACCTTTATTACTCACTACAAATTGGATTTGGTGTCTAGAGGCAGGTGTTCCTTTGGTTCCACAGTGCTCGGGAGTATTTTCCACTGAGCCTCCCAGGATTCAGGTGCTGTCCCACAGGTAATAATGTAGGCGAGATTGGACTCTATAACATCAAGAAGTTATGCACTCACAATAACGTTCGATGTATGTAGTCCATCTCGACTCACATTCTTACTTACCCCCTCCGCCTTCCCCCATCCTGGAGGACCTAGAGGTTAGGTCTGGTTTCAGAACTCCTTTATTATTGGTATGTTCTTCCTTCTCTGTGTGTTATGTATGGAGAATGAGTGATTGAGCTTGCAGCAAACTAGATCTGAGGAAAGGGAGCAGTGCAGCATGGGTTACCTCTTAGCCCAGCCAATTGAAAGACTTCGAGCTAGAGTATGGCCGAGTCGGAGCTGAGGTTCGGCTCAGAACCCACGGGTAAGAATGTGAGGTGAGATGGACTACATACATCGAACATTATGGTGAGTACATAACTTCTTCATTTTGCAAACTTTATTTATAAAAGTTTTAAGTGTAAGGCAGTGTTTCATTTGGGCAGGGACTGCCACTGAGTTGGCCGTGCTTGTGTTCTCATTGTAACAACTTACCGGCCATTTATTTCTGTTAGACTAATTTTACTTCGAAAAGATATCTGATAGGATTTTAGTATTCTGTTTGTGCATTTACAAAGCATATAGTACTTGTGTTCATGCTGTAACAACTTAACTGCCATTTTTTCTGTCAGACTAATTTTACTTCTAAGGGACTTCTGACAGGATTTTGGTGTACTGCTTGTGCATTGCTGTGTTTTGGGGACTTTGTATTAATGGCAGAGTGTAAGTGTCCTGCTTGTGTAGACTTTTGACAGCTTACTTTCTGACTGACTAGCACTAGCAATCTTTGCCACATCTGATGGATACTTACCTTACACCTGCTGGTCTGACTTCCACAGTTCATAGAAAAAATAACTTACCAGTGAGCCCTTTCTTAATATGCGGGCTTAGTCTGTGCCTCAGCTGATAGTGGGTGAACCTGCAGTGGCCATTTTTTGTTCATCAGACCACTCACTCACCCCTCTTGCTTCTTCTGGTATAGTCCTTTCAACCACCAAGAGCTAGTAATTAGTCCTGTCCTTTTCGACTGTTCCAGTGTCTGATCTGGGCATGGGAGAACCATCTTAATGGGACATGGAGTTTTACTGGGAGATGCTACTGGATGTGTCTGGAAGAAGAAATCTCTTAAAGAGGCATAGATTCCTCACCTAATCAGTTAATGAAGATACCTGTTTTGAAAAAACAAAAGGTTAAACATTGTTCATCTGAAGAAACAGAAGCTGTGAGTTAAGATGACTTTCTACCTTAGCAAAAAAACTGTTACAGTCTATCCTTGTATGCAACCATCAGCACCTGTTAAGTGGGTCAGTTCAAATTCCCCTGTGGAAGATGGATCAAATGAGTCTGACATAGACAAAGACAAATTTGTGAGCCCAGTACTTTGATGCTGAGGAAAATTGTTCCTCACAACCTCCTTGGAAGTAATTTCCTTTTTCAAATGATTTCCTAGATGATGGCCTTTTTAAAGAAACTAATGAATGTTCCCACTGTATTGGGGAGGTATTATGTTGCAGGTGGATTTGACTTATTCTACAACTATTCCCCTTCCAGTGCTAGCCTTGGAGGAGATACATTATGCTGCCTGTGACAACCCTGATTCACAGCCTACGGTCCATATGAAAGTAGATGGGTAACATGCTACTGTTTTAGTCCAAGCCTTTCCCAGTGGATGTAGAGGGGAAGGTATTTGGGATTGATGTGGTATTAGAATTTTATATTCTTCCACTTTGGGATGTAGAATTCGTAACTGTAACTCCTGTATTTGAAAGTTTGTGCCTTTCTGAATTTTATTTTTTGATATATGTAGTATCCTACCATGCCTTAAAGGTATTTATGATTGTGGAGATATTGACTCTAGGCCTTCTGCTTCTGTAATGTTTGAGGATTCATACATGCATATGAAATTAAAAATATTCTGTTATAACAAGGTCTGAATTTTTGAATCTGGCTCTAGAGATAAAGTTTTTTTGTGGTCCATGTGCCACTCATGTCCACAAACTGTAGGATGAGAGAGAAATCTTACTTTAGGGAGTTTCTAAGATTTTTCACCCCCCCCCCCCCTTCAGATTACTTAGATTCTCATCCATGCCTGATAAACAGTGATGGCAGGAGGGGAACTATAACGCAGTAGGAACATTTCCAATAAAGGGACAGATGTTCTTCGTGTTTCACTATTGCAGTCATCGCATTTGGATTATCTGCTTGCAATAGCCCTCAGTCGGCCTGATTAGCAAAGTCTTGAGTCCTGTGTCGGTTGCTGTCCCTTCTTCCATGACGTCAGGTTGTCAGGAGTATAAAACATGCAGTCGACACCATTACATCAGTCTTTCTTGCCGTTCGGTGGCCGAAGCAGAAGCAGTTCGCAAGTGCCGATCGGCGAACTCCTGAAGTTTTACTTTTTGAGTTTCAGAACCGAAGTCTTCTACTAATAGCCAAGTGCCCTGGTGGGGAAACTTTTTCTTGCTCTAAACTGATGTCAGTAAATGTAAATAATTGCATAACTTGTGGAAAGCAAATACCTCAAAGATTTTCATTTGTACTGTATTCCTTCCCTAGGCCCTGACCACGACGTACCTCGCTGTCGGTTTTGTGTCTTATTTAAACCATGAACTATCCGTCGTCAGTATATTTTCACTTCTAAATATTTTGGTGCTCAGTTCAATTATCCTGATATGTCTTCGGTAAGCCATCCAACTACCGACATTCTGAAAAAACACAAAGATAAAGATAGAGACAGGCTGCCTAGGTCCAAAGCTGCTGACGACGCTTCTCCTCAGTCAGTCGCCAGTTCACCGGTACTCAGAGGCGCTTTCGCAGCCCCTGATACCTGCTACTTCAGATTCGCAGGCCTCTACTGAGATCCATTCGGATTCCGGTATGCCACGAGATGCTTCAACTGTGGAGCTTGCGTATGTCTCTACCTTGGATGGGTCCAGAGACGCTGTGCAGGCACCGGCTTCTGAGGGTGTAGTCAGGCCTACTGACTTGCATATTAAACCAACACCATCTTCTTCTTCAAGGCCTAAACTCGAATCATGTCTAGAAAACTGATGCCCAGATCACATGGTCAGGCCACTATGCCTAAAAAACAAATAAGAATGGCTGAAGACCTTATTACTTTAATCAGGGAAGCCAGCCTTCCCCCTCTAAGAGACCTAAGACTGAGTTCGCTTATGATACTTCTGACCAAGATTCTGAATTTTCTGTTTCCTCTGACCAGGATTTACCCTTATCTACCTATGAGGATCCCCCCCCCGCAGAGGATTTATCTTTTGGTGAAACCTTACATACTCTCAGGGAGCATTTTCGTTGGGAAAGTCAGGAGTTCTCTGATTCTAAATAGAGGCTTAGTGATTGCTTACTCCTGCCCCAGCACAGGCCTTTAGCCATACCTCCTGTACTAGACATTGCTGATGATGCCTTTTCAGAATCTAGCTTGGCCCCTGACTTTTTACCTCCTGCTCCCAGAAAGCCTGATAGATATTACAGGGTCCCTGACTCTCAAGTTCCTTTTTAAAAATCCTACTGCGGATCCTGAGACCATTTCACAAGGACCCAAGGGCATTAAAGCTACTACTGCCAAAAATCCTACCCCCCCCCCCCCGATAGAGACTCCAGGGTGCTGGATAGATAAGGTAAGAAGGTATGCACTTCTGCAACTTTGGCCATTAGGGCCTTAAACTGCCAGTTTCATATGTTAAAGTATCAGCAGCATATTATTGGATTGCTTAAACAGAAAATGATGTTGATCCCTGATTGTGCTGAAAATAAGGATTTACAGGATTTACTGCATTCAGCAGAACAAGTTGGAAGACATACTTTGCAATGTGGTTTTGATTCACTAGAGGCATCTTGCAGGGCTACTGTAACTGGGTCTGTATTTAGAAGGCATGCTTGGCTTAAGGAGTAATCCTTGCCAGATCATGTTAAAGCGAAATTATTGGATGCTCCCTTAAACCAGGATCGCCTGTTTGGCAACAAGGCAGAAGAAGTTCTTAAAAAGATGGAGGCAAAAGCCAAATCTATGCAAACTGTTAAAGATTTTTTACAAGTACATCCTCCAAGGTTTAGTAGGCATTGGCCTTCCAAGAATTGGTCCTGTCCTGCCTCTTACAGACCTTCTCAGTCCAAACCCAGATCCAGTAGAGCTCCCAGGCTTCAGTCCCAGTGTGCACACAGGACTAAGCAGTGGGGGGTCTCCACTTCCAAATCTGGGAGTAATAAAACTCCCCCTATCGTAAACTGTCTCAGTGACTTCCTTTTAAAACTGCCAAGCACTTCTCAACTGACTGCCCTTTGGGGGGAAAGATTGCTCTTCATGCAAAGAACTGGGAACTCATTACCCAGGACAAATGGGTTTTAAATATAGTGTCCCAGGGATACAGATTTCACTTCCACACATTACCAACACCAAGCGGGTGGCCAGAGCTACCCCCAAATCAGTGGGCAGAGGCCCAAAAGCAAGTACTTTCTCTCTTAAGCATGGGGGGGCTATTCAATTGGTACCAGAAGAGGAAAAGGGACAAGGTTTCTACTCGAGACTTTTCCTGGTACCCAGAAAAGACAATTCATGGCCTCCTATCCTGGACCTATCTACTCTAAACACATTTTGGTGATTCCAAAATTCAAGATGCTGACTCTTCAGCAGTTGCTCCCTATGCTAGGTAACAATGCCTGGTTGGCAGCACTAGATTTAAAGGAAGCATACCTGCACATCCCAATCAGAGAATCTTGCAGAAGATACCTATGCTTCAAAGCCGGCTACACGCACCATCAGTTCTCTGCACTGCCCTTTGGCTTATCTACTGTGCCCAGAGCATTCACAAAGTGCCTAGCTCCAGTCATTGCATTTTGCAGGCAAAGAAATATTCAAATATACCCATACCTGGACGATTGTTTAATTCAGGCAGAAAAGGCAGGACATACTCTTGAATCTTCTGATATTTGTACAAAAGGTACTAACTTGTCTGGAGTACACTATAAACAAAAAGAAATCACACCTGGTACCCTGTCAACAAATTATATTCCTGGGAGCAAGCTTGAATACAACTTCTCAGATAGCTTTCCTCACACCAGAGAAATAAATTCATTTGACAACTTACTTCAAACAAGTGACCACAAAAACCCTGCTATCTGCAAGACAAATACTACAAGCCTTGGGGTTCATGGCCTCCTGCATTTGTCTAATTCCATATGCAAGACTGCATATGAGGAAACTACAATGGTATCTAAAAAGCCTATGGTATCAACATTCTCAGGATCTAGAAGCAATTATTCCTATCATACCTTGCCTACACCTAGAGTTCCTTTGGTGGGCAGAGGCCTGCCACCAAAACAAGGGACTACCATTCACAATACCCCCTGCCTTCCAAACCCTAACAACAGATGCATCAGACTATGCATGGGGGGCACACCTGGCAGGGAAGTGCATTCAGGGCAAATGGAACCCAAGTCAAATGCACGTGCATATCAATCAAAAATAAATGTTAACTGTACAGAATGCTTTGACAGCTTTCAAGGACCACATTCTTCCAGGACAATTAATGGTAAAGACGAACAACACCACTGTTATGTGGTACATAAACAAGCAGGGGGATACACATTCTTACCCCCCTCTGCAGACTAGCCATGGCATTGTGGAACACAGCCCTGAGCTACCAAGTGCATCTACAAGCTCAATTCCTACCAGGAAAACTAAATACATTGGCAGATGAACTAAGCAGAAACCTCAAGGATGCGCATGAGTGGAAACTGGAACCAAGGATTTTCAGCATGTTGACAGACAAATGGGGAGCGCAGATATAGACCTGTTTGCCTCCCCCCAGACCTATCTATTGGACAAATTTTGCACAAGGACTCCCTACAAACAAGCTTGGAAAGTGGATGCTCTGTCCTTCAGCTGGAAAAACCTTTCAGTTTATGCCTTTCCTCCTCTGACTCTGCTCTCCAACGTACTGCTAGAGATCAAACAAGACAAACCAAGGACGATTTTGATTGCACCAGACTGGCCACACCAGCACTGGTACCCCCTTTGGCGCAGTGTGTCACTGTTGGCCCCATGGCACCTGCCCCAGAATCCTACCCTATTGTCTCAGTAAGAGAACCGGATTCTGCACCCTCAGCTTCAAACACTGAACCTAGCAGCCTGGCTAATTACTTAATCTCTCCTTTACCATCCCTCAGTAAACCAGTGATGGATATCATTTTAAAGGCAAGGAGGCCTAGTACTAGAAAAATCTTATGCTGAATAATGGAAAAGATTCTGTGCCAGAAAACAATGTCAAGGGATGAGCACAGCAGTGCCCGATTTACCTCAGATTTTACAATACTTAACTGAGATGTTTCACAAGGGCCTGTCCTTCTCCTCCATCAAAATTCACACCTCAACCATTTCAGCTCATTATAATACAGAACGTCCCCTCTTCTCTCATCCACTGCTCAAGCAGTTCCTCAGAGGGACCAAAAATTTATGATCACCCAGGAGAGCTCCAACTCCAGCCTGGGACCTTAACTTTGTATTGGAAAAACTCACTTTTCCCCCTTTCGAGCCAGCTGCTACTGCAGACTCAAAATTCCTTTCTTGGAAAACAGCTTTTCTTTTAGCAATCACTTCAGCAAGAATGGTTTCTGAATTACAGGCACTTATGGCAGTTGAGCCTTTCATCATCTTTCATGCTGACAGGGTGTCCCTCAGGACCAATCCCTCCTTCATGCCCAAGGTGGTATCCAGTGTGGCCCTTAATCAGTCCATTCATTTGCCAGCCTTCTTTCCTAATCCACAGAACAAAGGGGAACGGATACTGCACTCATTAGATGTGCACAGACAACTTAGATTCTGTTTGGACAGGACTAAACCTCAAAGGAAATCTGAACAACTGCTGGTGGCATTTGCTGCAGCGGCAGGGGGGAGGCTATTTCAAAGCAAACCATTTCCAAATGGATAGGCCTTTGCATTCATTTCTGCTACAAGCACCATAGAAAACCTATCCCACAGGGGATCAGACCCCACTCAACCAGGGCTGCATCTAGGCGTCCCTGCCAGGGACATCCTAGAAACTGCTACCTGGAGTTCTGTACATACTTTCACTAAGCATTACCATCTGCCAATCTTCTCTAAATCCAGAGCTGGCTTTGCCACTGCAGTCTTGCAGGACCTTATAGCTGGTCCTTATACTATCTAAAATTCCTCCTCCCATCCTTAGCTTTGGGAATCTACCCAAATGTGATGACTGCAACAGTGAAACACGAAGAACATAGTACAGTTGTGTAGACTTATCATAAATGTAGATGTTCGAGTGTATTCACTGTTGCAGTCCTGGTTACCCTCCCACCAGCCCCCTTATTTCTTTTGGCTATACCTCTACTCTTCTTTACTTTGCTCAAAAGCTTTTTGGTGTATTTGCTTTTTTGTTGGAGGTATAACCTTGTATATTTATAGATTTAATTGCTTCCCATTGGGGGGCACCTGACATCTGGGGCAAGAAAAACTGATATAATGGCGTTGGCTGCATGTTTTATACCTCTGACGACCTGACGTCCTGGAAGAAGGGACAGCAACCGATGCAGGACCCAAGACTTTGTTAATCAGGCCGACTGAGGGCTACTGCAAGCAGATAACCCAAATGTGATGACTGCAACAATGAATACACTGGAACATCTACGTTTATGGTAAGTGTACACAGCTGTACATATTCTTCGTGTTTCACTGTTGTAGTCATTACATTTGGGGTAATCTGCTGGCAGGTTGCCCTCAGTTGACCTGATTAACAAAGTCTTGGGTCCTGCGTCGGTTACTGTCTCTTCTTCCATGATGTCAGGTCGTCAGGGGTATAACACATGCAGCCAACGCCATTTTCATCCGTCTTTCTTGCCGCGCGGTGCCTGAAGCAGAAGCAGTTCGCAAGTGCCGGTCAGCCAACTCCTGAAATTTTTGTTTGTGAATTTCAGAACCGAAGTCTTCAACTTAAAACTAAGTACCCAGTTGGGGAAACTTTTTCTTGCTCCTTACCGATGTCAGTAAAAGTTAATAATTGCATTACTTGTGGGAAGCAAATACCTCATAAGGATTTTCACTTGTACTGTATTCCTTGCCTAGGCCCTGATCACAATGTGCTTTGCTGTCGGTTTTGTGCTAAATTTAATCAGCACACTATAAAACATCGATATATTTTTGCTTCAAAGTTTTTTGGCTCTAGATTTAACTATCCACCAATGTTGGTTAGCAATCCGACTACCGGGATACACAAAAAGCGCAAAGAAAATGACAGAGACAGACTGTCGAGGTCCAAAACCGATGAAGCTTCTCCTAAGCCAGTCGCCGGTTTGCCGGTACTCAGTGAGGCGCTTTCGCAGCCCCTGATACCCGCTACTTTTGAGTCGCAGGCCTCTACTGAGACCCATTCGGAGTCCGGTATGCCATGAGAAATTCTAAGTATTGAGCCCGCGGATGTCTCTACCTTGTATGGGTCCGGAGCCACTGAGCATGCACTGGCTTCTGAGAGTGTTTACAGGCCTAAAGATCTGTACATCAAACCGAGGCCGTCTGCAAAACATAGGCCAAAAGCAGCTTCCATGTCGAAAAAAATGATGCTTGGGCCATGTGCACAGGACCCTATGCCTAAAAAATAAATGATAAAAATGACTGAGGACTTAATTACCATGATCAGGGGTTCCCATCCCCCTCCTGCTAAGAGGCCTAGGCAGGGCACTGATTATGAATCGGGTTTCTATTTCCTCTGATTCCTCTTCTGATATAGAATTATCCATGCCTCCTTATGAGGATTCTGATGCAGAAGACTCCATTCCTTCTGCTTCTCCTCCTGAGGACTTTTCTTTTGGAGAGACTCTCCATGCCTTAAGGGAACACTTCCATTGGGAGAGTCAGGATTTCTCAGAATCTAAGAAGAGACTTGGGGATTTACTTCTTCTTCCTCAGCATAGGCCCTTGGCTATACCTCCTGTTCTAGAAATAGTAGATGATTTTTCAGAATCCTGCATGGCTCCTGATTCCCTGCCTCCGGCTCCTAGTAAGCCAGACAGATATTACAGAGTTGACTCCCACAAATTCCTTTTCAAAAACCCTACTGCTGACCCCGAAACCATTTCTCAGGGTCCCAAGAGCATTAGGGCCTCTACTGCTAAAAACCTTACCCCTTCTGATAGGGACTCCAGGGTGCTGGATAGATGGGGTAAGAAGGTTTACACGTCTGCAGCCTTGGCTGTCAGGGCTTTAAACTGTCAATTTCATATGCGTAAATATCAGCAGCATGTCATGGGTTTACTTAAGCAGAAAATTATGTTGATTTCTGATTGTGTGGAAAATAAAGAGTTACAGGATTTATTGCATTCAGCAGAACAGGTTGGAAAGCATACTGTGCAATGTGATTTTGATTCTTTGGAGGCCTCTTGCGGGGCTGCTATTACTGGATCTGTGATTAGAAGGCATGCCTGGCTCAAGGAGCAAAATCTGCCTGATCATGTTGTAGCTAAATTGTTGGATGCACCTTTGCAGCGTCATACTCTGTTTGGAAATAAGGCAGAAGAGGTTTTAAAGAAAATGGAAGACAAAGCTAAATCTGTGCAAACTGTAAAGGATTTCTTGCAAGTGCAGCCACCCAGATGGCACTGGCCTACAAAAAATTGGTCCTTTCCAGTCTCCAACAGAGCCTCTCGAGGCAAACTCAGGTGCTCAAAAGGCTCCAAATACCAATCACAGGGTTCTTACAGGTCAAAGCAATGGGGGGCCTCCTCCTCCAAATCTGGAGGAAACAAAGCGCAACCCTACAGTAAGCAGTCCCAATGGCTTTACTCTACCATCACCAAGCACTTATCTTTTGGCTGCCCCTTTGGGGGGAAAACTAGCACTTCATGCTCAAAATTGGCAGTCAGTTACCCAGGACAAGTGGGTATTAAATATAATATCCCAGGGATACAGATTTCATTTCCATACATTGCCAATTCCAAACGGATGGCCAGATCTGTCACCAGATCAGTGGGCAAAGGCCCAGAAACAAGTGACGTGTCTCTTGGATATGGGGGCTATTCAGCCAGTACCAGAAAAGGAAAAAGGACAAGGTTTTTATTCAAGACTTTTCATGGTACCCAGAAAAGACAATTTTTGGCGTCAAATGCTGGACTTATCAATTTCGAACACATTCCTGGACATTCCAAAATTCAAAATGCTGACTTTACAACAACTACTGCCTATGCTAGGCAGGAATGCCTGGTTAGTAACTCTAGACTTAAAAGAGGCATACCTGCATATCCCAATAAGGGAATCATGCAGAAGACACCTCCGCTTCAAAGCAGGTTTTTTGCATTGCCAATTCTCTGCACTGCCGTTTGGCTTATCTACTGCGCCAAGGGTCTTTACCAAGTGCCTAGCACCAGTAATAGCATTCTGCAGACAAAGAAGCATTCAAATTTATCCTTATCTGGATGACTGTCTCATACAAGCAGAGGACAAGAATACTCTTCTTCAACATCTGGCATTTGTAAAAAGGCTTTTAGTATGCCTAGGGTACACCATAAACGAAAATAAATCACAACTGGTACCCTCTCAAATAATTACATTCCTGGGTGCAAGCTTGAATACAACTGCCCAGATGACTTACCTCATGCCAGACAAACAAAGGCAACTGACAAAATACTTCAGACAAATGGCAACAAAAACGAGTTATCTGCAAGGCAAACTCTGCAGGCTTTGGGGTTCATAGCATCCTGAATTCTATTAATTCCATATGCGAGACTGCATATGAGGAAACTTCAGTGGTACCTAAAAAGTTTATGGAGTCAACATTGTCACAGTCTGGAAACAATGATTCCTCTCATTCCCTGTCTACAACAGGAGTTTCTTTGGTGGGCAGAGGCATGTCACCTAAACAAGGGACTGTCATTCACTCTACCCCCCTGCCACCCAACCCTAACTACAGACACATCAGACTATGCGTGGGGGGCCCACCTGGCAGGGAAATGCATTCAGGGCAAATGGAGCCCAAACGAAATGCATCTGCATATCAACCAGAAAGAGATACTAGCTGTTCAGAATGCTCTGACAGCCTTCAAGGATCTACTTCATCCAGGACAACTACTGATAAAGACTGACAACACCCCAGTTATGTGGTACATAAACAAGCAGGGGGGTACACATTCTTACCCCCTTTCCATACTAGCCATGGCCTTGTGGAACACAGCCTTGACTTACCAAATTCATCTTCAAGCACAATTCCTGCCAGGAAAACAGAATACTCTGGCAGATGACCTAAGCAGAAATCTGTTGGACCTGCATGAATGGAAACTGGATTCACAAATCTTCAGCATGTTAACACGAAAATGGGGGAGCCCAGACATAGATCTATTTGCCTCTCCCCAGAATTATCAGCTGGACGAATTCTGCATAAGAATTCATCACAAAAAAGCATAGAAGGTGGATGCCCTATCCTTCAGCTGGAAAAATCTATCAGTCTATGCCTTTCCTCCTCTGCCTCTTCTCTCCAAGGTCTTACTAAAAGTCAGACCGGAAAAACCAAAAATGATCCTACTGGCGCCGGACTGACCTCGCCAGCACTGGTACCCACTATTAAGGAATATGTCTCTGCTTCCGCCATGATACTTGCCTCAAATACCTCATCTACTGTCTCAGCAGAACTATCAAATTCTGCACACTCAGCTCCAAACTCTGAATCTTGCAGCATGGAAGCCAGAAGGCCAAGCACTAGAAAATCTTATGCTGACAAATGGAAGAGATTCTGTGCTTGGAACCAAGCACAAGGAACAGACACAGCAAAGCCCAATATTCTTCAGATTTTGCAATATTTGACTGAGATGCTTGACAAGGGCCGGCCTATCTTTTTCTTCAATCAAAATCCATGCCTCTGCCATCTCGGCTCATTACAACACAGAGCCTCCCCTCTTTTAGCATCCTCTGCTTAAACAGTCAGCAAGAAGGGTTTCAGAACTGCAGGCTCTCATGGCAGGTGGAGCCTTTTATTATTTTTCACTTGGGCAGGGTGTCCCTCAGGACCAATCCTTCTTTTATGCCTAAGGTGGTATCCAGTGTGGCTCTTAACCAGACCATTCACCTGCCAACATTTTATCCAAATCCACAGAACAAGGGAGAACGGATTCTACATTCATTGGATGTACACAGACAACTAAGATTCTACTTAAACAGGACCAAATTTCTAAGAAAGTCTGAGCAACTACTAGTAGCATTTGCTGCAGGGTCAGAGGGGAAGGCTATATCAAAGCAGACTATTTCTAAGTGGATAAGCCACTGCATTTGTTTCTGCTACTTGCACCATGGAAAACCTGTGCCCAAGGAGATCCGATCACATTCTACCAAGGCTGCCTCTACTTCAGCAGCTTTTCTCAGAGGGGTTCCAACCAAAGATGTTCTAGAAGCTGCTACTTGGTGTTCTGTTCATACTTTCACAAAGCATTACAATTTGCCTATATTCTCCAAATCCAGGGCAGGCTTTGCCACTGCAGTTCTGCAGGGCCTTTTAGCCGCTCTTATTGCTGTTTAGCTCCATCCTCCCATCCATAGCTTTGGGATTCTACCCAAATGTAGTGACTGCAGCAGTGAAGCACAAAGAACATAGTACAGTTGTGTACACTTACCATAAATGTAGATGTTCGAGTGTATTCACTGTTGCAGTCCGGGTTACCCACCCGCCAGCCCCCTGTTTTTTCTTTTACTATACCTCTTCTTCCTTTTACTATGCTCAAAAGCCTTTTTGCTGTATTTGCTTTTATTTGGAAGTATATTTGTTGTGCTCTAATTGGCATGTGTATATATTTATATATAGTGATATTTGGCTTCCCATTTGGGGGGCACCTGACATCTGGGGCAGGAAAAAACTATGAAAATGGCATCGGCTGCATGTGTTATACCCCTGACGTCATGGAAGAAGAGACAGCAACTGATGCAGGACCCAAGACTTTGTTATTCAGCCCGACTGAGGGCAACCTGCCAGCAGATTACCCCAAATGTAATGACTGTAACAGTGAATACACTCGAACATCTACATTTATGGTAAGTGTACACAACTGTACTTTTTCCATCTTCAGAATAGCTACGCTAGCATGTCTGCTTTCTTCCCCTTCCCTCCTGCCTCAGTCTCAGAACCTGCCCCAACAGCCAGCTGTCTTATTCTCCTTTGGCAACAGATTGTGACAGATGCACAGATAGATTAGGAGGGCTAAAGTTGGCAGTGGGTGCAAACACCTCCTTTAATTGGGAGTCCTCCCATTGTCTGAACCAAACAGAATTTTTTTTTCTCTGAGATTTTCAGCTGTGTTTCACCCTAGGAGTCTTAGAACCAGTGCCATTTATTCAAGGAGCAAACGCTTCTGTTCTAGAATGCTTCTTGTACCAATGAGAGAACCTTCCTGGACACTAGCTATAAATCTTGCTTTCCTGTTTCAGTATGTGGAAATACATATATTCAAGATGTTGACACTTCAGAATCTGTTATCTTTAATTCCCCAGGGTAGCTTTTTGCTAACACGGAGCTAAAAGATCTCTGGATTTCTGTGTTTGGGTCACACGATCCGTTCTCTGCGTTGTGTTTTTGGTTATCTGCTGCTTCAAGCATGTTTACAAAATGTCTAGAACCAGTCATTGCTTATAGTAGACTGTATGGCATTCATTTTTCTCTTCCTTACTTTTATGACTTATCTGTGCAGAATCTTCTCCCAGATGTGGAGAGTCCTTAACATGGGCTTTTGACCAGTCTGGGATTTCAGATAAACATTCAGAAATCCTCCTTGATCACTTCTCATCAGATTGTCTTTATGGGATGTCTTACGGACACTCCACACAAAAGTCTTTGATATAAGAGAAGATTTTGTTTTATCTGGAAACCTTATTGAGCTTCTCAGTTGGTCTCTGACTTCATTCAGAGTTTTGTAGGATTATGGGGTTTATAGCACACATGATTCTCATAATTCCACTAACTAGGTTGCAGATGAGAAAGATTATGTGGTATCTAAATAACACAAGGACTCAGCACTTTTATCCTTTAGATTTCCAGAGATCTATCTTGGGCTTTGTATAAATAGAACTGCACTAATGGAGTCTGCAAATATGAACAATTAACTGACTCCATCTATCTTGGGCTTTGTATAAATAGAACTGCACTAGTGGAGTCTTCAAATATGAACAATTAACTGACTCCATTTTTCTCATCAACCTGCAAGTCATCTGTAATTACAGATGCCTCAGAAGTTTCTTGGGGGGGACAGTTCCTATGAGGGTAAAGGTGCAAAGTCTGTGGTATTCTTCAGACAGACAGACCAAAGTACATAGTTTTCAAAGTATTGTACAAAACCAAAGCAATATGGAAAAGCAACAAGCTAGGGAGCACAAAGGCAGTATCTTCTGTACAATCTGACTGTGATCGTGTGAGAGTTAGCTTTTCAGCATTCCTTAACACTCCAAGCATATTACTTTCCATCAGAATGAAACAGTGGCATGTAAACTGAGCTGAACCAGAACAAACAATTTCAAATGCATTTTGAATGGGGGGGGGGGGTCTTCTAGTATTGATCTATTTCAAGGGAACTCCTCAAAGATGTCTATTGGCCTCCTTTCAAAACAGACAACTTAATAGATTTTTTTTTCATTCCCTTACAAGGGACAGTTCCACCCTTTCCACTGATATCCAGGGTAATTATGAAGATTCAGAAGGACTCCAAAAATATTTGAGGTGGCCCCCTTCTCTTGCAGGCATTATTAATTCTCCCTTTTTATGGATTGGCAAAGAGCAGTTACCACAAACTTCCTCACTATCTGGTTCTGCTCATACAAGATGGGAAGTTTTATGCATCTCTTCTAAGTCGCCTGTCTGGATTCTGATACCTTTTAGGCACTCTTTCAGGATGTACAGCAGGTACTGGAGGAGGCAAGAAATCCTGCTACTAGTAAATCTTATCTTGATATGTGGAAGACTTCACTAACTGATGCTCACTTAATGAATAGGGTGCTATCTAGGGTTGTACCATTGGTGCTCAAATATTTGTTTGAGGTTACCATCCTCTGGTCTGTAGTACTTTGTTAATGTAGATCTTGTGGTCACTTCTGTAGAAATACAGTTTCCGATAGGAGTGTTTCACCTGGGATCATCTAAGTAGCAGGTTGCTCCTTCCTGGTATCGTACCTACATCTGAACAAGCACATGAGACAGATTTAAGGTTCATTACATAGAAAACTGTGCTCTGACATCTGCAAGATGAGTATCTGACTTGCAAGTTGTCTTAGTGGGTAAACCCCATCTGGTTTGGTTTTGGGATATGGTATCCGTAAGAGCAACTTCCTCATTTATGCCTAAGATTTTTTCAGCATTTTTTGAATCAGGCCATCAGTTCTCCAGTGTTCTATCCTAACCTTCATAACCATGGAGAAAGAATACCGTGTACTCTGGACATGCAGATAGCTCAGAAGCTATCTTGACAGTGCCAAGTCCTTTAGAAAACCTAATTGCATATTTATTTCTTATGTTGAAATGGCAATCCAAGTCAAACACACAATTTCCAGCTGGTTGTCTTCTGTGATTGCCTTTTGTTATACACACCATGAAATCATGTCCAGGCAGTATTAAGGCACACTTTCTAAGGGCCTTGGCTTCTTTGATGGCATATAGAAAACGGGTGGACTGTAGGAGCTTTCTAGAGACCACTACATGGTCTTCTGTATATATCTGTACAAGGCATTTCATACTGAATTTCTTTGTCTAGATTCAGGACTGGCTTTGCTAGGAAGATTCTCTAGGGGATCCTGTCCATATTCTTCCTCTGCCCAGGTTAGTTAGGCTTTGATAATTAACCTATATAGCCTAATGGCTACTGCAGCAGTGGGAATCATGAACATAGAACAGGAACAGCTGTGAAAGTTGAACTTACCCATAACAGTAAATGCTGGAATTCTTCACTGCTACAGTAGCCACATCCACCCGTCACTCCCCTAGTGGTGTATATGGTTATTTCTTGTTTGTTTAGTTCAGGTTGGGTATGCTCTTTAACTATCTGGCAAGAAAATCCTGAAGATTTTCCACTCTGACTCCTGATTTTAACTCCTTAGGGCTGACCAGTTAGCAGCAAGAGTGGAAGTATGGGAGTGAGCCAGAGCTTTTGGAAGCTGTCTGGTTGTTGTGTCTTGGGCAAGACACAACTCGTATAGCATAACGTCTACTGCAGCAATGAGGAATTTGAACATCTGCTGTTATTGGTAAGTGCAACTTCTGGAACTGTACTGTCTGTGGTTTCATTCATTTTATCTGTTGTTCACAACTTGTATATACAGTTTACTCATTCTGAGTTGTGTTTTAGCAAGTGTATTTTCTGTTTTGCAATTAGAAAAAGGATTGTATCACAGAGATAAGGAATACCACTAATATGCAACCATATTCTACTCCACACAAAGCAAAGTACTTCTCTTACTATGTTCAAATATAATACAGATACTTAGATGAACGGATGAGATACTCATGTTTACCCCCAATTTAGCACTGTTGCCTCTCCTAGATAGGGGCAACATGTAAATGTCCCAACATATCCTTGATCTTCCCATCTCTGGATTATTTGTATACAAAATATAAAGGCTAAAACTGCAGCATTCTTTTAGAACAGTACCCCCCTCATGCGCAGTAGCAGTTCCCACCAAAACCCTGCCCAACAGGCTGCCCACATGAATAAACATGAAGATGTGAGGAAGTTAGCATGAATATTCATTTGTTATTATCGGCATGCGGTATACATTCAACTTTTGGTAGGGCAATATTTACAATCTCTCTAGTTGCGCATCCTTTAACCCCTATTATTTTGTCTACAGTTGTTGTGCAGAAACTGTTGAGAGGTATAACATCCTAAATGCACCTTGCCTTCATAAGAGAGTTTGCCCTTAGGCAAATGAAAATATCTTGCTACTTAACTTGAAAAGGACCACATCATTTAATGGCATTTAACTCCAGAGCCTCAATGTCTCAGTACAACTCACAAGTTACACCATTTCCTACATGAAATGAAATGTTGGTATGGTATTGAGGAACAGTCCAAAAGGTATGACGCAAAAAACTAAAACATTCCTTGAGAAATCGTACTACTAAAGTGTAAAAATCATTGCTTAGGATCAGAAGCAGCAGCACTTTAATGTTCTCAGGAAACGATCATGGCGTACTACGCACAGTACAGTCAACATAGTGGGTTAGGGCATGTTAAGGCATGTATTTCAAAACACAAGCAAAAAAAAATAGCAAAAGTAACTGGAACAGGTCTTACACCATACGAACTTGAACCTGTCAAAATGCATTTTTTAAAAAGTGAAATTAGCCTTGCTGGCAAAATAGAATTTTTTAATTTAATTATCTTTTATAAGAGGGACTGCTCAGAGTGTATTATTTTTACTTTTTTATGTTTTTAAACACTGTTTTAGTTATTTTTTTTTACCATCACTGTTTAACAAGCTATTTAAGTTATATCTGATTTTCTCATTATTGTTCAAATGTCATTATTAAAGTGAATAAACATAACATAATTTGAGTCTGATCTTTTCAACCTCTGGCTTCAAGAATTTGTGGCAAAGACATCCATGTATCCACATACCTCACAAATATTTATTTTGCAGGGAGGGCAGCCCCCCCCCCCACCCCTTGAGTATATAAATACAAATACACCAACTCCGAGATCGCACTCCTTTGAGGAAGCAGGTACACTACTCATGATGTCACAGGCAAATCTGCACGACATGTCAGTCATGCGTCATTTGCATGCTACATCGTGGCCATTAGGCATGACGATCAGTATGGCCACGCCCATTTCTGCGAGAAACAGCTTGGGGGAACTGCTGTACAACATCGCTAAAACTACCTTAGGAATATAATGCTAGGCTTCTTGAAATCCTCACAGATAAATACCCTAATAAGTGCCTGCAAACCTTTTGTGAACATTTAAAAAATATATATTAATGACCAGCCAATGATGGTGCTATAGAGATTAGATGTTTTCTCAACTTGATCCATTTGCTTGTTTTTTCTTTTTCCCTAACTAATAAAGGCATTTCATTTGCACCATTTGACTGCAGCTAAACAGGGAATACTCATGTTATCATTGTCTGGTGTTGAAAAAGAAACTGGCTGAAAAGCTACCAACAGTTCCTGGAAAAATTGTAGCAAATTTTGCTAAGATGGTGGTTGATGCTAAGGGACTGTGAGTCAAACTTTGGATAAGAATCTTTGGTAAACACTAATGACAGCATTTGAATGATGAATTGAGAGGATAGCTTTTACCTCATATTATTATTTTTTAAATTAAAGAAAGAGATAGAGAGATGGTATGTGCTCTGAATTTATATTCAGAAACCATTGAAGAGTTGCA
The DNA here is from genome assembly GCF_019279795.1 of Protopterus annectens. Taxonomy (NCBI): domain Eukaryota; kingdom Metazoa; phylum Chordata; order Ceratodontiformes; family Protopteridae; genus Protopterus; species Protopterus annectens. The sequence continues at coordinate 1,503,358,234 of NC_056744.1, forward strand.
AAAATGAAAATAAAGGAATAATATGTCTCTAACATTTAAGGTAAAACAACATAAAGAAAAAATGATTAGTCAGACTATAGCTAGAAGAAAATATATACAAAATATTGATGTAGTCAAAAAAGATTAGATTATTTGTTTGGTTTGAGTCAGAGAGACATCCTCCCAAATTATACTATACAGAATTCAAATAAAGATAAAGCACATAGATTGTGACTGCTTTGGAATTCTAGGCAAGGTAATATAGATGTATATTGGTACATGTTGAGACATTTCTTTTGAAAGGCTGGATACAGTCATTGCTTTGGTAACCAGGTGTATTGTATGGCTGCTAATAAAGACTTTTAAAATAATGATTACAGTGTATATGCTCAGAAACAAATGGTACAGTTTTTGTCTACATAAGGGAATATATATTAAAACATTTTAAATTTTGTGTATTTACCCATTTTAAAATACTTCATGCTTGGTTTTAAACATTTGTAGATTTGTACGTTGCCTGTTCTGCAAGAATCTGAAAAATTGCAGAATTAAAAGACTGGGTCAAGTACTACAGAGTTTTAAACTGCATAAGTTGACAATTTTCCAGCTAGCTGTAAAATCAGGAAGAGTTCCCTATTTTCAAGTCTCACATAGTTTATGAGAAGAATGCTTCAAGTAGGCTGAGAAAACCAACATGCTGAAGAATTGTGAATAGGGTAAAAAGGACAGTATCATCTTTCTGAACTTTATCCATTATGTGTTCTTCATGTTTCACTGATGTCATCACTTGTGTGTTATCCCTGCTGTGGTAGCCTTCGGCTGGCCCGAATACCAGAGTAAATGTTTTTCTGCATCGGCTGCTGTTGCTTGCTGCCTGATGTCAGGTCGTCAGTGTTGTAAAACAAGGCAGCAGACTCCATTACATCGGTCTTTCTTGCCGTGGAGCCCGTAGCAGAAGCATTCTGAAAGTGTACTGGTAGATCACTACCAGAGTTTAAATTACAGCTGAAAACGTCTAAAGCTAAGTACCCCGTTGGGGATCCTTTTTTCTTGCACTAACTGATGTCTGAAAAAGTTAACAATTGTCTCATGTGGAAAGCAAATACCACACCGAGACTTCCATTCATACTGCGTCACTTGTTTAGGCCCAGACCACAATGTCCCCCCTTTGCCAGTTCTGTGCCCTCTTTAATGCGAGAACCATTCATCGTAGAGCTCTTATTGTAGCCAGGTATTTTCATCTTCAGTCTTCACATTCCGAAATGGCATCCATCAGCCAGCAATCCGTAGACATTCCAAAAAAATGTAAGGATAAAGATAGAGACAGACGACACAAGGCTAAGCCTTCCGACGACTTTACTACTAAGCAGTTCTCCGGAATTCATTGAGGTGCCTTCGCAGCCCCTGATGCCTGATGCATTACCTTCGTAGGCCTCTACGTAGACCCTTTTGGAGTCCAGTATGCCACAGAAATCTTCTTTGTCTTCCGAGCCTTTGGTTGTCTCGGCCTTGATTGGGTCCAGAGCCATGACACAGGCACCAGCTTCTGAGGAGGTTTTTCGCACTACTGAATCTAGACAAAACCAGCATCTTTTCCTCCAACTTCCATTTCTCTCAGACCGATGGATACTCTTAGGCCTAGAAGCAAGGCCACTACTTGGAAAACTACCTCTAGCCACCATTTTACTCCTGCTCTACCACCCCAAGCTGAAATGTGTAAAATGGCAGAGGATCTTATCACCCTTATTAGGGGTAGTCAGGCCACAACTTCTAAAAGGAAAAGAGACCTTTCTCCCGAAATACTGACAGAACAGGCTTCTGAGGAGTCTGATTATTCAGATTTTGAAGAGGAACAACAACCTCTGACTGCTTATGAGGATACAGATGCAGAGGAATCTGTTCCTTCTGCCTCCCCACCAGATCATCTTTCCTTTGCAGAAACCCTTCACACCCTCAGGGAACATTTCCACTGGGAGTCCCAGGACTTAAGAAAAGACTGAGAGTTTCTAGACCTGCCCTAGCACAGACACTTGGCCATCCCTCCAATCTTAGAGGTGGTTGATGATGTCTTCCATGGATCCAGCTTAACTCCTGATGCCCTCCCACCTGCTCTCAGAAAACCTGACCGGTATTAAAGAGCACTGGATTCTCACAAATACCTGTACAGAAATCCTGCTGCAGACCCAGAGGTTATTACACAGGGACCAAAGGGAGCCAAACCTAGTTCTGCAAAGAATCCTATTCCTTCTGACAAGGACTCCAGAGCTCTAGACAGATGGGGTAAAAAATATGCACCTCTGCAACCTTAGCTATCAGAGCACTCAGCTGCCAGTTCCACGTGTTAAAATATCAACAACACACTTTGGAACTATTAAAACAAAAGATTTCAACCTTTCTTGACTGTGCCAATTCGAAAGAGTTGGCAGATTTACTGCACTGTACTTGTCAAGTGGCTAAACACTCATTACACTGTGGATATGATGCCTTAGAAGCCTCAGGCAGGGCAGCAGTGTCAGGGTCTGTCATTAGCAGACATGCATGGTTGAATGAACAACCTCTTCCCTGATCATGTCAAATCTTAAATTAATAGATGCACCCTTGGATAAGGACCGCTTGTTTGGAGTAAAAGCAGAAGAGGTGCTTAAAAAGATGGAAGACAAAACAAAATATTATGCAAACAGTACAAAATTTCCTTCAGGTACAACCTCCTAGGTTCAGCAGGAATTTTCCCTCAAAACACTGGTCCTTTCCTGCTCCTAGCAGACAGGGGCAAGGTAAGCCCTGCAGGGACAGACTGCCCATACTCCTATCCCAGGAATAGCAGAGAACCAAACAGTGGACCACTTCCCCTCCAAAGGCAGGGAGTTCTAAGCCATCCCTCTATGGCAAAAACTCTCAATGACTCCCCTTCCCCCTGCTCTCTTTTCACTCACCAAAAACTAGGAGGAAGGCTCTCCCTCTGCAAAGAAAATTGGCTTTCTGCAACAAATGACCAATGGGTCTTAAAGATTATTTTTCAGGGATACAAATTCTCCTTCAACAAACTCCCAATTCTAAGAGGATACCCAGACTTACCTCCAAATCAGTGGGCAGAGGCATTGAAACAAGTCCAAACTCTCATATCCCAAGGGGCAGTCGAACCTGTCCCTTCAAATCAAACAGACAAAGGCTTTTATTCCAGACTATTCCTTGTTCCCAGAAAAATGGGCACTTGGCGCCATACCCTGGATCTATCCATTTTGAACACCTTTCTGCCAGTCCCCAAATTCAAAATACTAACTTTGCAGCAGCTGCTGCCTATGCTGACAACAACTGCCTGGTTAGTTACCCTAGATCTAAAAGATGCCTACCTCCACATTCCTATAAGGAAATCATGCAAGAAATTCCTTCACTTCAGAGCAGGCTCACAACACTTTCAGTTCTCTGCTACCCTTTGGCTTATCTACTGCTCCCAGGGTGTTCACCAAATGCTTAGCCCTGGCCATAGCCTTTTGCAGACAGAAAAATACACAAATTTACCCTTATCTGGACGACAGCCTCATTCAGGCAGACTGCAAAGAAAAGCTCCTCAAGGGCCTCCTCTTTGTCAAAACCCTCCTAACCTCCTTGGGTTTATATTAGATAAACAAAAGTTTATCTAAGTGAACGCTCGTATGAGTGAGAATTGCGGAACTCGAAACTCCCCCACACCCCCGCTAAATATATATTCCAACTCCGAGATCGCACTACAGTGAGGAAAGGGCAACTATGCCCTAATATAGACCCAACCTCCTTAGGGTACATCATCGAGAAGAAATCAAAGCAAACACCATTCAGGAAGATCATTTTCTTGGGAGCACTGCTGGACACAGAATCCCAGATGGCCTTCCTATCCCCAGAAAAGCAGAGATTCCTGCCTCTCTATTTTACCCAGCTGACTTCCAGAAGTCACCTCACTGTGAGGAAGCTCTTGCAAGCCTTGGGGTGCATGGCATCTTGCATCCTTCTAGTTCCTCTGGCCAGGATTCACATGAGAAAACTTCAGTGGTACCTAAAGAACCTTTGGTGTCAGCACTGTCAACCTCTAGAGACCTCTCTCCCCTCTGATCCCCTGTATAAAGGCCGAGTTTCTCTGGTGGGCAGGGGCCTGTGCCCAGAACAAGGGTCTTTCCTTCACCCTCCTCCTAACTGGGCAGACCATTACCACTGATGCCTCAGACATAGCTTGGGGTGCTCACCTAGAAGGCAGGTGCACCCAAGGTCTTTGGGATGCCCAGCACCTTCCCTTACACATCAACCAGAAGGAAATGATGGCAGTACAGAAGGCTCTGACATCCTTCAAACTCCATCTCAAGCCAGGTGTTCTCCTTATCAAAACAGACAACACCACAGTAAATGTCATACATCAACAAACAGGGATTGACCCAATCTTACACTTTGTGCAGGCTAGCGATGAACCTCTGACTGACAGCCTCTTCCATGGGACTACACCTGATAGCCCAATACCTACCAGGTATCAACACCCTGGCAGACCACTTAAGCAGAAACTTACTGGACTCCCATGAATGGCAGCGCCACAGAAAAATCTTTTTACAAATCACTCGGGCGTGGAGGACTCCAGAGGTGGATCTCTTTGCTTCGTATCTCAACCATCAGCTGGAAAAATTCTGTACCAGGGAGTATCACCACCTAGCATGCCTTGACCTTCCCCAGAAACACCCTCTTTGTGTACACATTCCCTCCTCTGCCTCTTATTCCAAAGGTACTGATCAAAATAAGGAAGGAGAGACCAAAGGCCATCCTCATTGCTCCAGATTGGCCCAGACAACATTGGTACCCCTTACTGAGCAGCCTGACCTTACAGCCTGCCAGGCAGCTTCCCCTGATCTCAGATCTCTTAACTCAGGTGGGGGGATGCTGCACCCAGACTTGCAGACTCCCAAACTGTCAGCATGGCTAATATTCTAAAGCCAAACAAGGGGCCCCTGTTGAGCAAACAGGTCCCTAGACATTATCACAGAGGCCAGAAGGCCCAGCACCAGAAAATCTTATGCAGGAAAATGGAAAAGATCCTGCTCTTGGAGCCAGTCCTGAGGGGCAATACCTCACAACCTTCCATCCCTCTTATCCTGGACTACCTAGCGGAGCTAATTAATAGTGGCCTCTCCTTCTCCTCTATTAAAATCCACCCCTCAGCCATTTCAGCTCATTTTGATACAGAACAGCCCCTGTTCTCCCATCCTTTAATTAAACAATTCCTCAGAGGGTCTTCTAATATCAGACCTCCCAGAAGGCCACACACTCTAGCCTGGGACCTGAATTATGTTTTGGAAAAACTAACTTTACCACTCTTCAAACCTGCTGCTTCAGCAGAACTAAGATATCTCTCCTGGAAGACTGCTTTTCTCCTAGCTATCACCTCAGCCAGAAGGGTTTCAGAACTTCAGGCACTGATGGCCATTGAGCCCTTCATCATCTTCCATGCAGACAGGGTCTCCCTGAGGACTAATTCCCCCCTTTATCCCCAAGGTGGTATCTAATGTAACTCTCAACCAAGCCATACATCTACCCACCTTCTTTTCTAACTCTCAAAATAAGGGGGAAAGAATTCTGCACTCACTAGACATGCCACAGATATCTCAGATAATATCTGGACCGCACTAGACCCTTCAGGAAAACAGACCAACTACTTGTCAGCTTTGCCCTAGGGGCAGAGGGGAAGCCCATTTCCAAATGAATATCACACTGTATCCATTTCTGTACAGATTGCATGGGAAACCCCCCCCCCAAGTCTATTCAAACCCATTCCACTAGGGCAGCCTCCACTTCCACAGCATTCCTCAGAGGGGTTCTCACCAGGGACATCCTGGAAACTGCCACCTAGACTTCTGTCCATACCTTTACCAAGCATTACCACCTATCTCTGTTTTCTAAGGCTAGAGCAGGGTTTGCCTCTGCAGTTCTGCAGGGCATCCTGACCCATTCCTGGGTCTCTTACTAATCCTACCACCCCTCTCCTCAGCTTTAAGAATCCTCCCACAGGTGATGACTGCAACAATGAAACACAAAGAACATAGTACAGTTGTGTACACTTAACATAAATGTAGATGTTTGAGTGTATTCACTGTTGCAGTCCTAGTTTACCACTCTCCTTCCTCCTTGTATCTTCTTTCTTTAGGGAGACATAAGTTTCTAATGGTGGCTTATAGCCACCAGGACCACTTTTACTTGAGCCTCTGACTGGTTAGGGCAAGAAAAACGGATGTAATGGCGTCAGCTGCCTTCCTTTATAGCACTGATGACCTGATGTCAGGCAGCAAGCAACAGCAGCCAACGCAGAAAAGCATTGACTCTGGTATTCAGGCAGGCCGAGGGTTACCACAGCAGGGAAAAACCACAGGTGATGACTGCAACAGTGAATACACTCTAACATCTACATTTATGGTAAATGTACACAACTGTACTTTCTGTAAACTAATAACTCTTACAGTGCTGTTTTTGGTAAAGATGTTTGTGAATCTGGAGTGTGTATGAGATTCATGGGGCCTCCATGAATATGTGTTGCTAACTGGGTTAAGAGACACCCAACATTGTCTGGAGGTTGAATGGAGTGCGATAAAATATCGAAGGTTGGACTAAGTACACAAAATAGCAGTTGCATTTAGGAATATCCAGTATGGTGTACGTTTATAAATCAAATTGATACTGATTTATCAGAAGCTCTAATAATTAAACTACTTTGGAAAAGTAGCATTAAGTTGAGAAAGCTTGATGTAAATATTGCTACTAAAATGTACATACAGGTTTGTATGAATGTCATGTTTATGTTGCTTCACGTAGACTATATTAACACATGAGAACTATCAATTCAGATGTGTTTATATAAAAGGGGTTGAACTAAATTTGACTTGAAGTGGTCGAGAGGAATGACCATGGTGACAATGTAGTTAGCACTCAGCAAGATGGGGAGTGGACCCGCTTTCTTCCATTAATATGCAGTCAAAGTTCTGTCAAAATTGGAGTTTCTACTTTCCCATTGTGGTTCTATGAATGCTGGAGGACAAGCAACCTGGTGTGACAAAGGGTCTATATTAGCAAATCGAAAATAGAAAACAGCGAATACCTAATGTGCGACACATGTATGTCGAAGTACGTAAATGTCGAAATGTAAAAACAACGTAAAAATAAAAGAAGGAAATGTTTTAGTTGGCCAACCTACGTTTGTAATGTAAAAATGTCACTAAATAAAAAGTACATCTAATACATATAATGTACTTTACATTCAATGAAAAGTAATACATCATCTGTAAAAAGGGATTCCACTTTCATGAAATATTTTAATATTTTCTTTTTTAAATTTTACAGCACTTTTCGGGTAGTATATACGTAACTGTGAACAGTAGTGTAACGTGCATACCCTATGTACTGTCTGCAGCTATGGCTAACACTTTAACAACAGGACCTGGTGTGATAGGTAATATGTATGGAAGTGTAGAATCTCAAAAAGGAAAGCATATGCTTGTAATTGAGGGATATCTTTATGTTTTAGAAAAGGCTGTTAAATCTAAAAAGTACTGGTGCTGTCAACTAAAAAATTGTTTTAAATGTAAAGGTAGGGCTATCACAGAACATAGAGATTTGCAGGAGGTCTTATTGAAATTTACAATCCATCAACATGCATCAGATCCAAAAGAAATTGATAAATACATTGCTTGTTCTAAACTTAAATGTCTAAAGACTGTAGACATGCTCCTGCCTTGTTGGTTGATGATGTTTTGGCTAGCACTTCATTAGAGAGTGTTGTTACTTTACCTATACGTAGGTCCCTGTTACAGCATGTAAACAGAGTAAGGCGTAAAGGTTTACTAATGCACTCTACACCTTGTACTAGTTGGAGTTCTGTTTGTTTAGATGACTTTAAATTAAAGGAATCTACTTTTATTCAGGAACGTAAGGTAGATGTGTATTCTAACCTGCATGTTTTGGTTTTCGCTACCCAGGAAAACTTAGTTGACCTATGTGATAATGAAATGTGGATTATGGATGGTGTCTTTCTGACGAAAGGCAAATTTTGTAGGCAGTTGTATAGTATTCATGCTATTATTTCACGTAATGAAAACCAAAAATGTGTACCCTTGTTATACACTCTGATGACAAAGAAATCCTTTAAATCTTGTAATTACATGTGGGAATGTGTTCTAACATTATGTAAACGATTAAACCTAACTCCCAGAGTAAAGTTCCTATTATGCGATTTCGAGTTAGCTGTAATAAAAAGTATTGCAGCTACCTTTAGTGATGTCAGTAATAAAGGATGCTTATTTCACTTTTCTCAGTGTGTGTGTGGCGTAAAAGTGCAACTAACAACTGTCAAAATTGTATGGTACATGCTTTGAGTTCAAGAGAGCTGTAAAGGAGCTTATTGCTTTAAGTTTTCTCCCTGAATGTGAAGTGATACCAGCAAAGAGCTTTCTAGGAATTTCCCTGTGGAGGGTACAGATCTCTTAAATTACTTTTCCGATGTTTTTGTTTTGGGCTGTGTGAGGAAACAGTTTACACGTTTTGTGACATTAAATAGATTCCCTCCTATCTATCCTATTTGTTTTTGGAATGTGTCCAGTTTAAATGATCACGAGTTGCCACGAACACAAAATGATGTTGAAGGTTGGCATCGGTGAATAAGGTGTCTGCTTGGCAGACGCATTTGTGACATACCTTGCATCTTATCTGTTTTAGTTCGTGAACAGAATAGGGTAGACGAGATATGCTTGCAACTTATGTCAGCATGTGCTGTATCACCTAAGAAAAGGAAGACTTTAGAGCGTGAGGGACGTTTACAGTCTGTTCTTTCAAATAAGCATGAATATAACAATGCTCAATTTCTTTGCGTCGTAGCTATGTTGCTGAAGGTATAAGAATTTATGACTAAAAATCTGAGTTGTATGCGCCATTCACTTAGTGGGTGTTATGTTTAATTTATTTATGTATATGTTTATTTGACATTATCTGCACTTTCTTCACTAGAGGATATCGTAGGTTGAATAAATTGGTTGTACGTGGTTTACATGTTTGTATTGCAGTGACGCGCAAGTTAGCACTGTTATGTTGTTATTTATAGTGGTAAATCTGTAGTATTAGGTTTCTGTCATTATCGCACCAGGTTTTGTTTGCTGGCCAAACAAAATCATTCGACATTTTCAGTTTCGATGTTTAGGTGTTTCAGCCTTTAACAGTTTCGATGCTTATGTGTCGCACATTAAATATACGTTCTTTTGTATTTTTGATTTGCTAATATAGACCCGTGACAAATATATGTTTGCGTGTTTGGGAAGAAGGCATCTCAAGAATCTGGAGACTCAAATAAAGCTAAGAGAATAAAGTGATTGTATTAAGATTTTTTTTTTCTGTATAAAACATGGTATTATTTTGTTGACTTTAATTCCAAATATTGACCAAGACAAAATCAGTCTTGAGGTGCAATTAATTGTTGATACTGTACAATTATGTGGAGTTTTTTAATCATCACTAATTCTACAGAATCTGAGTAGCCTTCCTAGCATAATGCCAGCTGCCATCTGTTATGCATAGTTTTGAAAGTGAACTGACTGTGTTTAGGATAAAGTTGTATACAATGGATATAAAAAGTTTACACACCTCTGTTAAAATGTCATGTATGTTAAGTTGTCAATCTCGCCTTCATTCTTGCTGGATGGGTTCGGAGCCGATCCTCGGCTCCGACTCGGCACTTGCTAAGCTCGAGAGTCACTTTTACCAGCTCGAGGCAGCCCCATATCCCATGATGCAAGGCGGTAAATACCCAGATCTCGTTTGGTACCTAGAGGGACAACTGCCTAGCATAAAAAACTTTCCAGTAAGGAAAGAAGAGCAACTAGCCTAAAGGGCTGTAAGGGGAAACCAGGTAACTAAAACTAGAACTAACTGGTGCCCAAAAATCTTCCAGAGACCAGGGAGATCAAGGTCTGTCCAGGCAAGGGGGACAGGAGGGAGGGTCGCAAGAAAGAAGGCGAGAGAAGACAACTAACATGGAACGTTATGGTAGGTACATAACTTCTAAATGTTAAGTTATCAATCTTGCCTTCATTCTTGCTGGATGGGACCGCGTCCCTAGCACCTCTATCCTGGACGGTAAATACCCAGATCTCGTTTGCCGCTTCGCTGATGAGGTCCTCCTTTTACCAGCTCTTGGTAAGTAATTTGTTATTCAGAATTTACTCACCCCTTTCCATATATTTCTCACAGATTATTAGTTTTCTGTCACTTTTAGATAGTTTTAGAGTCTCTGACTCATAGTTCATTGTTTTCTTAGTGTAATTTAGTCGGGCCTTTACTCCCCTCCATCCCTTCCTGTCAGGGTGTGTGTGTGAGTTTGTTTTCTCCCTTTAAAGTTAATTTTCTGAGTCTGGGACTGTGTGAGAGAGTGTTTTTGTACTTTCACCATGTCCAAAGAACCGAGGGTCTCAGGCTTCAAGAAGTGTGACTCGTGCTGTCAGAAGATGTCTCTGACAGACGGTCACACTTCTTGTATTTATTGCCTGGGGCCTCTCCACCTGCAGGACTCCTGTGCTATTTGTCACTCCTTCAGCCAGAGAGTCCTGCAGGAAAGGAGAAATAAACTAATCTTAAGGGGCTTACTTAAACCAGAGGGCTTCCCGACCAAGTCTGCTTCGGGTCAGCCCTCTAAGACCTCCAAGGCCAAGGCTTCTGCATCTAAGCCTTCGGCCCTGGCTCCGGCTTCTTTGGAGTCGAGATCGGCTGGAGCCGATCTTATTTTGACTAAATCTTCGGCACCGATGGCTATCGGTGCCGATACTTTAACTGTCACATTGGTGTCGGCTCCAACCGGCTCCGACCACCGTGTGTCGGAGGCTTCGGTATCGGCGCCGATACCATTATTACCTTGCCTGTATCGACTCCGGCCGGAGCCGATACATCTTTGACCAGTCTTGGAGCCGACAAGTTGTCGGCTCCGTCTGGAACCGAGGGTTCTTCGGCTCCGATGGTTCCTTCGAGGAAGCAGTCCAGGTCTCCCTCTTTGGAGCCGATACTCTCGGCTCCGACCTCTCCTCTTCTTTCGGAGCGGAGCCATCAGAGCCGATCATCTAGGTCTTCCAGGCTCTCAGACCATGATTTAGATAGAGTGGTAAGCAAATTGTTAAAATCACAGGCACTAGCCCAAATGATTCATAGTCCATCTCAACAGACGACTACTAGTCCACACCCTCTTCAAGTTCCTCCTTCGACTCTCCTCCAGAGCTCGGAGCCGGAGTCTATTGGAATAGTCACTGCTACGGCTGCGGGGCAGATACCACCCCTTTCTGCTCCTTCAGCTTCTACTCTTATCTCCTCCTCAAGACCTTCCTTGGAGGGATCCGGTGGTCGGGCTTCCCTGGTCTGCTCCGAGGGGGTGAGTGGCATCGGACCCTTGTCCGACCCTGCTCTTCCCCTTGGGGCTTCGGCCTTGGTGAGCTCGGCTCCGACATCTGCCTCAGAGCCTTCCCTTTCGGTGGGCCCGGGAGCCCCTGTTTCTTCAGAGCGGGGTCTCTCGGATCTCCCTGGGAGGGGAGCTTTCGAGGTGATGAGGAGTGTGCTGGCCCCTGGGCTCAGTCAGCAGTCTATTCCCTTAGCTCCTCCCTCTATGGTGCCTGTAGATGTCTCTTCCCGCTCTCTTGCTCCCGGACCAAGAGATCCACCACCTCAGGTTTCCCCACTGGGAAGAACCCCCTCTTCCGAGGATTCTCCTGAGGACCTGTAAGAGGAAGCACCTAGACTCCCCTGAGTCTACAACTTCAGATACCGACTTAGATGAGTCGGAGGGGTCCCCAAGATCCCCCTCTGAGGATGTCTCCTTTTCAGACATCCTAGAACTCCTAAAACAGAGGGGAAACTGGCCCTCCATTAATCCCTCTGAGGATGAGTCGGTATACCTAGAGGCGTTTGGATCTCGACCCTCCACCTCCTGGGTGTCTCCGCCTTTCGACCCTCTCATGGAGGTGATAGCTCGGAAGGCGTGGGCATCTCCTGATTCCGTGGAACCAGTCCCCAGGAGGCCTTCTAAATTTATTACAGCCCCTTCCGAGAAACAATTTCTTACAAAAGGTGTCCCCGTTGATGCCATGGTGGTGGCGGCCGCCACCAAGAAGGAACTTGCAGATCCTTTTGTACCAGTCCATCCTCCTAACAAGGATTCTAGGACTTTGGACAGGTATGGTAAGCGGATGTTTTCCTCAGCGACCTTTGCCATGCGTTCGCTGAATTATTTATGTCACTTCACCAGACATCAAAGGGACATCCTTAAAGAATTAGGTGAAGTAGTACAGGATCCTTCAGCTGTAGGGGCTCAGGATAAGATTGCTTCTCAGCTAGGAATCCTTAACTCCATTACCAACTCCTCCATGCGGCTGATTTCTTATGCAGCAGATGGAGCGAGTAGAGCTGCAGGGACAGGAGTGGCTCTTAGACGTCAGTCCTGGATGCGGCTCTGTAATTTTGCAGATCCTTTTAAGGCGTCCTTCACAAACTCTCCCTTTGATGGGTCAACATTGTTTGGTCCTCAGGTGAAGGATACTTTGACCAGGTGTGAGCAAGACGGCAAGACTCTTTCTGCCGTAGGAGTCCGTTTTTCCACCCCTTCTAGGCCTTACCCCAAAGGACAGAAAGGGGGAAAGATGTGGTACCGAAAATCCCAGGGAGTCACGCCGGACACACGTGGTCAGTTTACCCCCAGAGGCAGAGGGGGTAATAATAATAGATGCCGCCCTAGGGGCAGAGGGGGTCCGCAGAACCAGGGCAGCAGAGAGCCTCTCTCTGACAAGCCCTTCCAGCATCCCTGAGGTGTTGCCCGACTGTCCATCCTTGGAGGCAGTCGGGGGAAGATTATCGCTATACCCAGAAGCCTGGCTTTCCCTTTCGCAAGACAAATGGGTACAGTCGATCATATCCGAGGGTTAAAAGATTCCTTTCGAGGAAAGTCCCTTCCCTCACAAAAATTCCCTTCCAGATGTTCCACCCGGTCTAAGGGAAATCGCAAAATTAGAGGTGTCAAAGCTTCTACAAAAAAGGGCCATTCAGCCAGTTCCAACAGACCATTCAGAGCCCGGAATCTACTCAAGGTTCTTTTTGGTTACCAAAAAGATGGGAGATTGGAGACCAATATTGGACCTCAGCAGACTCAACAAGTCTGTGAAGGAGACAAGATTTCAAATGGTCACACTTCAATCGATTTTGCCCTTCTTAGGCAAAGACAACTGGATGTGCTCAATAGACCTTCAGGATGCGTACTATCACATAAAAATCCACAGACGCTCCAGAAGGTTTCTCCGCTTTCGGCTGGGGTCCAGTCATTTTCAGTTCAGAGCCCTGCCCTTTGGTCTCACTACAGCCCCCAGAGTGTTCACCAAATGCATGGCAGTGGTCACGGCTCACCTGAGAAGTCAAGGATTCCAGGTGTTTCCGTATCTCGACGACTGGCTCCTCTCAGCCACTACCAGGCATCAACTTCTACAAGCCAGAGATTACACCCTAAATCTCTGCACTTATTTAGGAATTTCGGTCAACTACGAAAAATCCTCCTTATTGCCCTGCCAATCTATTACTTTTATAGGCGCAAATTTATACACTGTTCGGATGTCAGCAAACCTCACAAGCCAGAGAATCCTAGATATCCAAAACCATGTGCGGATCATCCTTGCCAGCAACAAGGTGCAAGCCAGGCTGGTCCTAAAAGTATTGGGCCTCATGGCAGCTGCCATTACTCTTCTTCCTTTGGCCCGTTTTTACATGCGTCTCCTTCAATGGATGTTGTTCACACACTGGTCCTACCAACAACTTCCCATGCGTCACCAGATCCTGGTGACACAAACTTGCAAAAACCATCTATCCTGGTGGATTTCTTCTCCCCAAGTCCATCAGGGCAGACCCTTTGTTTTCCCGGCCCCGGTAGCCACAGTCACTACGGACGCCTCCCTGATCGGGTGGGGGGGTCATTATCAGGGCAGGATGGTTCATGGGACGTGGCAACTGTTCGAATACCACCTGCACATAAACATCCTAGAGATGAGAGCAGTGCTTTTAACGTTGCAAGCCCTCAACGACTTTCTTCCCTTAGGAACGACAGTTCACACGGACAATATGTCCGTAGTATGGTACATCAACAAGCAGGGCGGAACCAAGTCCTATCCCTTGTGTCGAGAGGGTCTCAGACTTTGGCAATGGGCGATCTCCTCTCATCGGTTTCTGGTAGCAACGCATATCCCTGGGAAAACCAACATTTTAGTGGACAGATTGAGCAGAGCTATACTCATGCCTCACGAGTGGTCTCTCAAGCAATCTATAGTGGAGGAGATTTTTCAGAAGTGGGGCCGCCCATGTTGCGATCTTTTTGCTACACCCCAAAACAGCAAAAGCCCAGTCTTCTTCTCTCTCTTCCCACTTCCGGGCCATCCCCCCAGAGACGCCTTTACCCAAGATTGGCCCCAGGGACTTCTTTATGCATTTCCTCCTTTTCCATTGATACCTCAAGTACTCCAGAAAGCTACCATTTTGAGAGCCAAAATGATTCTCATTGCCCCGTATTGGCCTCAACAAATTTGGTTTCCGTTCCTTCATCATCATCTTTTGGTGCAGCCGTGGCATCTGGACCCAGTGCCAGATCTTCTGATACACCAATCGGGTCAGCTGCATCGGTCCATCCCTTCTCTCAACCTCACAGCTTGGTTGCTCCACTTCCTTCCTTAGCCAGGCTTCCTATGATCTCTAACCCCGTTAGAGATATCATAGTTGCTTCCCTTAAATCCTCTAGTAGAAGGATTTACACTAGCAAGTGGAAACGTTTCTCCCTTTGGGCGAAATTGAGGAACATAGATCCCTTTACTGCCCATGTTCATGCAGTTTTGGATTTTCTAGCGGAAATCTTTCACTCGGGTTCTTCATCTTCCACGGTCAAAGTTCAGTTGGCTGCAATCTCGAACTTTCATGTTGGATTTGCAGATTACAACATTATGTCCCACAAGCTTTGTAAAGCTTTTTTGAAAGGAATTTTTCTCCTGAGACCTCCTGTCAGGATTCCTCCTCTACAATGGGACTTAAATCTAGTGCTGACATCCTTAATTCTTCCTCCTTTCGAGCCAGCAGCTTCTTGTTCACTAAAGTTTCTTTCGTGGAAGACACTCTTCCTTGTCACTATTACCTCGGCTAGGAGAGTGTCAGAACTTCATGCCCTCTCTGTTCATCCCCCATATTTGGTCTTCCACAAGGACAGAGTATCCTTGAGAACTAATCCATCCTTTTTGCCCAAGGTTGCTTCAAAAACAAATTTAAACCAATCCATTGATCTCCCTGTATTTTTTCCTAATTATTCCAACAGACCAGAACAAAAATTGCATTATCTAGATGTTCACCGACAACTCAGATATTATTTGGACAGAACAAAGCAATTCAGGAAGTCTGATCAGCTTTTTCTTTCTTATGCTGAAAATAAGAAAGCCCACCCTGTTTCCAAGGTGACCTTATCTAGATGGCTATCTTCCACCATTTCTGACATTTATCAACTTAGGGGCAAACAACTGTGCTCAAAACCAAAGGCACATTCCACTAGAGGCCTAGCCACTTCTACAGCTTTTCAGGCTAGGCTACCCTTAGATACTATTTGTGCAGCAGCCACTTGGGCCACTCCTCATACCTTTGTTTCTCATAACAAATTGGATTTGGCCTCCAGAAGTAGAGCCAGTTTTGGTTCCACGGTTCTCAAGAGTCTGTTCCATTGAGCCACCCAGGGTAGAGGTGCTAGGGATGCGGTCCCATCCAGCAAGAATGAAGGCGAGATTGACAACTTAACATTTAGAAGTTATGTACCTACCATAACGTTCCATGTTAGTTGTCTTCTCTCGCCTTCTTTCTTGCGACCCTCCCTCCTGTCCCCCTTGCCTGGACAGACCTTGATCTCCCTTGTCTCTGGAAGATTTTTGGGCACCAGTTAGTTCTAGTTTTAGTTACCTGGTTTCCCCTAACAGCCCTTTAGGCTAGTTGCTCTTCTTTCTTTACTGGAAAGTTTTTTATGCTCGGCAGTTGTCCCTCTAGGTACCAAACGAGATCTGGTTATTTACCGCCTTGCATCATGGGATATGGGGCTGCCTCGAGCTGGTAAAAGTGACTCTCGAGCTTAGCAAGTGCCGAGTCGGAGCCGAGGATCGGCTCCGGACCCATCCAGCAAGAAAGAAGGCGAGAGAAGACAACTAACATGGAACATTATGGTAGGTACATAACTTCTAATTTTGTGATATAAAAAAACGAAACCACAATAAATCATTTCAAAACTTTTCCCACCTTTAATGTGACCTATAACCTGTACAATTCAATTGAAAAACAAATCTGTTAGGGGAAAAAAATATAAAATACTTGCATAAGTGTGCACACCTTTAAACCAATACTTTGCTGTGTGTGCACACCCTTAAACTAATACTTTGTTGAAGCACCTTTTGATTTAATTACATTATTCAGTCTTCTTGGGTAGGAGTCTATCAGCATGGCACATCTTGGCTTGACAATATTTGCCCACTCTTCCTCGTAAAAGTACTCCAAATCCGTCAGATTGCGAGGGCATCTCTTTTGCACAGCCCTCTTCAGATCACTCCACAGATTTTCTATTGGATTTAGGTCTGAGCTCTGGCTGGGCCATTCCAAAACTTTAATTTTCTTCTGGTGAAGCCATTCTTTTGTTGATTTGGTTGTATGCTTGGGGTCATTGTTGTGTTGAAAGGTGAAATTCCTCTTCATCTTTCTAGCATACGCCTGAAGGTTTTGGGCCAAAAGTGACTGGTATTTGGAACTGGTCATAATTCCCTCAATCTTGACAAAAGCCCAATTCCCTCCATCTTGACAAAAGCCCCACTTCCAGCTGAAGAAAAGAAACCCCAAAGCATGATACTGCCACCACCATGCTTCACTATAGGAATGGTGTTCTTTTGGTGATGCGAAATGTTTGGAATTTTGGCCAAAATGTTCAACCTTGGACTCATCAGGCCATAACACTTTTTCCCATATTCTTTTGGGAGACTTGATGTATTGTTTTGCAAATTTTAGATGGGCCTCAATGTTTTTCTATGTAAGAAAAGGCTTCCGTCCTGCAGCCATACCCCATAGTCCAGACATATAGAGAATACGGGAGATTGTTGTCACATGTAGTACACAAACAGTACTTGCCAGAAATTCCTGCAAGCTTCCTTCAGTGTTGCTGTAGGTCTCTTGGCAGCCTTCCTGACCAGTTTTCATCTTGTCTTTTCATCAATTTTCTAGGAACGTCCAGTTCTTTGCAACGTCACTGTTGTCCCATATTTTCTCCACTTTTTGATGACTGTCTTCCATGGTATATCCAATGCTGCAGAAATGTTTTTCTACCCTTCCCTGATGGATACCTTTCAACAATGAGATCTCTTTGATGCTTTGCAAGCTCTCTGCAAACCATGGCTTTTTATTGTAGCAGGCAACTGAGTAAATGTCAGAAAATCCTACTAGGACAGCCAAACTTTATTTGGGGTTAATCAGTGTCTCTTTAATTGATGGCTGGTCTGCACCCAAGAAGACTGAATGCTATAATTAAATCAAAAGGTGCTTCAACAAAGTATTATTTTAAAGGTGTGCACACAGAACAAAGTATTAGTTTAAGTGTGTGCACAGTTATGCAACCAAAGTATTGTACGTTTTTCATTTTTTTATATTTTTTCCCTTAACAGATTTGTTTGTTTTCAATTGAATTGTACAGGTTATAGGTCACATTAAAGGCAAGAAAAGTTTTGAAATTATTTATTGTGATTTTATTTTTATATATCACAAAAAACCTGGCATTTTAACAGGGATGTGTAAACTTTTTATATCCACTGTAACTGATAAGGGCACATTGTAACATAGGTTCAAAAGAAAGTAGAGTGACTATTCATTGGTTTAACAGTATGTTGGCAAAGACTTTGAGATTCAGACTTGGGTCTGTACCATACTGACTGAATCACTGCTATGACTATTTAAATGTATGTTCTGCCATGATAGTGTTGCTTACCATTCCTCTCTGTTATAGGTATGCAGGAAAATTCCCAGTGTGTGAAATCAGTAAACTATCTTCCCTGCTACTGCATGGTGAGCCCCATGAGTAAGGTCTTCTCATATGAGTGTATTGTTGCTGTCTTTCGGCTTTTCCTGGTTAGGGGTCACTGCAGGAGAACTCCGGTCCGCTAATGATTGGCAGCAGATTTTTACATGCCGAGTTGCCAGCTCTGACGCACAACCTTCAACGAAGGTACACCCATTCACGCATGTCTCCACACAGAAGATGCTTTAGCTGAAAATCGAACAGGACAACATCTTACTGTGAGGCGACAACGCTACTGCAGCACCTATTGTGCTACTGTAAATATCCTTTCTAAACTCATTAAACAGACGCTATTTGACTGCTACTGATCAGTGCTAACTATTATCGTTCTCTAAAAATGTATAGCAGGAAGTGATAGCTCCTAATGCAGTTGACTGGTACGGATCTACTTCATCTCAGCCAGGTGCCACAAGCTGAACTGAATTAGAGTTACTTTGCAATTATTTTTGCACGGCTGAAAGTGTTTCATTGCATTGCGTTGTTGCTAATTAAAGTGTGGAAGTGGATTAGTGTTAATTTTGAATGGGTTTATAATGTAAAGCAATGCATCAAGTTTAAATTTTAGAAATGAAATGACCATAGTCACACCCTCCATGTTTCAACCTTCTTTGGTCTCTTTTTACAGCTTGATGATGTCTTTTTGCTTTGCTTATTTATGTTGCTGACTTATGTTTAATAAACATTGTGTTAGACTCTGACCGTAGAATGCTGACATCAACAACAGGAAGTAATGGCTTTTTTGAGCCCAC
This sequence comes from Protopterus annectens, assembly GCF_019279795.1. Taxonomy (NCBI): domain Eukaryota; kingdom Metazoa; phylum Chordata; order Ceratodontiformes; family Protopteridae; genus Protopterus; species Protopterus annectens. Next base: position 1,503,377,098 of record NC_056744.1, read on the forward strand.
CTAAAATTAGTAAATAAAAAGACTACCAGCATGCATCAACACTCCTGTTGCTTGATTATGCAAGGATAATGACTTTAAACCAGGTAAATACTGCTGAGCAACAAATACCTACAAAGTGACAGAATTATTAAGCGCAAGCTAGCAATTACTGTATTAAAGCCTACCAGCACAGTACAGCCTTTTTTTTTCCATTTCTTTTTGGTGCTTTGTTTGTTACAGTATTTCTCCACTACTGAAAGTGGTAATGTTTTGAAGCAGATTACTGCTTGGGTAGTATGCAGTGTAAAACTGTTACCCACAGTATGTTATTCCTCATCAACATGTAACAGTGACTAGTAAAGCTTAGTTAAATCCCATAAAACAGAATTGAGCAAAGCATAAACACACAAAGTTAAGTAATTTAAAAACACATCAAAGCCCGAACACTTAACAGTGACAGTGACCACTGCACTATGTGCAGCAGAATGTGAGCAAAGCAGAACATCTTAAGTATTTTGCCACAACTATGAATGTTTACATCCTGTAAAACAATGAAATAAACAGGATACTAATCCAATGGGAGGTCTAGTGGTTAGTATTTGGTACTCTCGCCACTGGGTTTGATTGCCAGATAGAGAATTTTAATTTATTTTTTGTTTATGGGGGATATCATAGAAGATTAAGAGTATGAGCTGTTAAACAACTTCCTATGGTTTAGAGTTTGATTCCTCAGTCTTCATTTGCCTACAGTGTGACTTTAAGGAAGTCGCTTAACCAGATGATGCTTTGGGGAAATTGGGCTAGGCTCTATAATGTTCATCTGGACTGCATACCTTGTAACTACCTATGAGCATATGTTGTTAAGTTTACCAGGATTGGTATTTATGTAAATAATTTGCTTCAGTGTTTAACTGTTCAATTAATTTTAGGGTACAACTGATTATGCATACCTACCTACATACATACAGATATTTCAGGCATAGGCATTAATTCCCCTTTAGCTTGCCAATATACCAAAACACTTGTTCGCATAATAAGTGAAAAGGCTGCATCTAAACTAGTACATGCTTTAATGCAATTTGGTAGTCCATTCCATGCATCAGCTACTCTATCAGAGAACAAATTAGTACACTTTTCATTCCTATAGAATCTTCTACATAGGTTGTCTGATGATTCTCTACTACTTTTGGATAACCCTAAACATTCCCAGAAGTAGTTGTCTCTAAATGCCCTATATACCTGAATAAGATCTGCTATTAGATATCTATAAGAGACACTGTACAAGTTCAGATAGTTTAGTTTTTCATAATAAATTTTCACATCCATGGATGCCCTTGGTACAGTTCTGATGTACTCCTTCCAGTTTGCACATACTTGTTTCCATATTGTTATTCCATGCTCAAGTTTGGGACTAATGTAACTAACAAACAATAACTTCATCATTTTTGATTCCCTGGACTTTATAAATCTTTTTATACAACCTGTAGTTCTGTAACTATCATTAACCATGTGGTTGATATGATTAGAAAACCTCATAGCTGGATCTACCCATACAGCCAGATTCTTACATGAGTCTACAGTTTCAATCACTGTGTGCTGTATTAAATATTCACCTTTCAATTTATGTCTCCCAAATGTCATATGCTTACTTTTTGATGTTTTTATCAGCATATTATTCTCTTGTGCCCAAATGGTCAATTTAGTCAAGTTATTTTACAGACATGCCTTACCAGTAACACATGTAATTAGTTTACCCAATTTCAGTTTGTCTGCATATAGACTGTATAATACCTCAAATTAAAATGTTAGGTCTGAAAGATTCAATCTAAATGAGTAGAGGGCTAGGACAGAGCCATGTGGGTCACCCAGACTGTAACCAAGCATGTTACCTATCCAGGTCCTGTATGATACTTGCCATGCTCTGTTTGTAAGCCATGCAGCTGTCTTATCAAGAGTACATCAATACCTAGTTGTTCTAATTTATCGATCAGTGTTTTGTGTATGACCTTATCAAATGCTGAAGTTAAACCTGTATAAATTACATCACAGCACACTTTTTCATTCATAGCTATTATATTGTTATAGAACATCATATTACAGGTGGTAATAGATCTACAGTGGATATAAAAAGTGTACACACCCCTGTTAAAAATGCCAGGTTTTTGTGATGTAAAAAAAATGAATCATTTCAAAACTTTCCCACCTTTAATGTGACTTATAACCTGTACAATTCAGTTGAAAAGCCAACAAATCTGTTAGGGGAAAAATATAAAAAATAAAAAACATACAATATGCTGGTTGCATAAGTTTGCTCACTCTTAAACTAATACTTTGTTGAAGCACCTTTTGATTTAATTGCAACATTCAGTCTTCCTGGGTACACACCTGCCATCTGTTAAAGAGGCTCTGATTAACCCCATAAAACCATCATGTTTTAGGTGATTAGATATGAATCTTGCTTTAGAACAGATAAGATTAATATTACTATATCAGGATGATAAAGGTACAGCATAATATCATAGCATGGTCTTGCAAAATGTCACTCCTTTCTCCTTGGGAATCATTGTTGGCTTGTTAACCTTAAGCAAAAAGGATACGTTACATGGTGTAAGTTAACTGGAGATAAATTATATAAGATGAAACAGAGCTAACAAGGACAAGGTGCTGATAAGTATTCATTTAAAGAAAGATAAATGTTTGATCTGAAGTAGTTTACTTCATTTGGTCTTCAACCTGTGAGATACCGGATTCGTATTGGATCTGAGCCGGCAAACTTACTAGCATCTGCTCCAAGCTCCTCCCCTTACACATAATACACCTCCACTACCTTCCAATCCCCAGATCCCATTTACTGTGGCTAGCTGAAGCATCGTGATCTCCAGAGCTCCGGGTAGTAAGTGGGTGTAAAATTCTTAGAAAGTCTCTTTTTCTCTTCTAACTTTAGGTTAGTGATAGTGTAGGTTCCCCTTTCTCCTCCCCTTGCTTGGTGCGTAGAGTTTTCTATTTTTAGAGTTGTTAGCTTAGTTTTAGAGTAGTTTGTGAGTGTGTTTGCTTCCTCTCCCCCCAGTGTGTTCTGTGTGTGAGTGTGGTGAGTGGGTGTTTCAGTGAGAAAAATACTACTTTTTTTCTTGTTTTTTTCCACTGATACTGTGGCTGATAAGCCGATGTTTAAAAGATGCACTGAGTGTGACCATAAGTTATCTCCTGCAGATGGCCACACTCTTTTTGTTATGTGCTTGGGCGTGGCCCATCTTAGTATAAACTGCACTATATGCGCGGGTTTTAACCCACGTGCCATCAAAGACAGGAAAGCTAAGTTGGCCTTGAAAGGCGTTCTTCCCTCTTTTGAGACAGTTGCCTCATCTTCGGCTTCGGTCACAGTGGCTGCTGTGACCGCCTCTCCTTCTCTTCACCTGGCTTCTCCTCCCTCCCAGGCTGAGACTCAACCTCCTGTGCCAAAGCCTACTGCAACGTAGCAGAAAAAGGGCAGAGAGAAGGAGAAAGAGAGACGAAGTCGAGAAAGAAATACAAGAGGTCTCCGGACCTCCCTTCACTGGTCAAGGCACATAGGATCCATGACTCCCCTCGGCTCCAATCTCCGAGGTTTTCCCCGGAGCCAGAGGAGACATGCTCTACATCTAGGGCCTCTGCGCCCTGACCTGCAAGGTCAGAGTACGTGGCCTCATCAAGGTCCACCCAGTTCTTATCTGAAATCGACATGGATAAAATGATGAGGAGGTTCATTCGTACTCTGATCCAGATGGGGGTCTTGCCAGCCCCCTCTTCCTCAGGAGGGGGGAGCTCACTTTCTTTTTTCCAACTAATTTCTCCTTCTCCGATGCATCCAACGGGTTTGGAGTATTCAGATTTGAAGATGGCTTTAGTCAGTGTGTCGGCACCAATGGTACCTGCTTCCTCAGTGCCAACAGCTGCCTGGAGCATGTCAGATCCAACCAGCTCTGATCCGAGCCACTCTTGGATCCAGAGCATGGGTGTCTGATCCGAGGGAGTGGAAATTTTGTCTTTGGCTCCACCTTTGTCAGGCCAAGTTCCCTCCCTCGGAGCTCAGTCCACTTCGGGCCCAGCTCCGATTTTCTCACTGCACCTGGGGAGACTGGCTTCCTTATTGGTTCCACAGGAGGTTCATTCTCCCTCTGCGTTCAGCGTAGTAGAAAGGGTTCTCTCCGCTAGATCGAGACCCCTGACTGTTCCCTCGGACTCCTCCCATACCCCCTCGGCTCTCTCTACGATTCCCATAATTTTATCAAAAGGACAGCCCATGCTCAAGGAGCCCCAGACGGTTCTCCCTGAGGAACAAGTGGCTTGTGAGTCCCCCCGGAGAGCCCCACTGGAGAGGTGCTTCGCAAGCATACGTGCAAGAGGAGGCAGAGGATATGGACTTGGATAACAAGGAATGTTCCCCCAAATCAACTCCCGAGGATGTCTCCTCTGGAGACATCATGGAAATCCTTTGCTAATGGGGAGGTTGGTCTGCCCCCAAACCTACTGACTAGTCCGTGTTCCTGGAGGCTTTCGGCACAGGCCCATCTACTTCCTGGGTGTCCCGTCCCGCAGATCCCTTGATGGACCTGGTCACCTCGTGGGCATGGAAGGAGCCAGACACCATGGAACCAATTCCCAAAAGGCCTGACAAGATTTTTAATCTGCCTTCAGATAGGCCAGCATGGAACAAGGGCTCCCCCGTGGATGCTATGGTGGTAGCAGCCACAAAGAAGGAACTAGCCCAGGAGGGTTCCTCTGATCATCCTCCTGACCGAGAGTCGCGGATAATGGACCGCCTAGGGAAGCAGGTTTACACTTCAGCTGAAGGGCACTGAACTACCTGGCCCATGTAACAAGATGCCGATGCGACCTGGTAAAGGAGCTGGCAGAGTCTCCCCATAAGTCCATGTCACAGGAGGACAGGGACTCGTTCTCTGTGAGGATGGCCACTTTGAAAGCAGTCTCCAACACCTTCATGTGACTCCTTTCACATGCTATGGAAGGAGTGGTGGGGTCCGGCATGTCCATGAGGCTCAACGCCTGGCTCACATTGTCAATTTTCGGAACCTATCAAGGCGTCCTTTGCCAATGCCCCTTATGACAGCTCTACTCTTTTTGGTAAGCCTGTCAAAGAGACATTAGTCCAGAGTGAGAAGGACAGGAAGACACTGTCTGCCATTGGGATCTGCTTCTCGAACCCTCAAAGGTCTTTTTCCTGGAACCAGAGAGGGCAAAAGAAGATGTGGTTCTGGAAGTCACAGTATTCCTGAGACACTCAGGGCTCTTCTTCCCCCAGAGGCAGAGGGGGACAGAATGGACGCTGGCCCACAGGCAGGGGGAGTCTGAGGAATTTTGGGTCTCTAGAACCTTTCTCGGACAGACCCGGACAGCAACCCTGAGGGGTGGCCTGACTGCTCTACTCTGGAGGCAGTCGGGGGACAATTGTCCTTGCACCTGGCGGCATGGGAGTCCATAACATCAGACCACTGGGTGCTTCAGATCACATCCAGAGGATACTCTATCCCCTTTGTGGGTCCCCCCAAATCTCTTAAACACCTCCCGGAAGTAACACCCATGCAAAGGGAGGCAGCAGAACAGGAAATTTCCAAACTGCTAGAAAAACAAGCCATCGGAACTGTCCTCCAGATCAGTCCGGATCAAGCTTCTACTCCAGGTTCTTTTTGGTGCCAAAGAAAACAGGACTCAAGGCCCATTCTATACCTATCTACCCTGAACCTGTCATTTGCCAAAGAGAAGTTCCGGATGGTCACACTACAGTCCATCATGCCGTACCTGCAAGAGAGCAACTTGATGTGCTCGTTAGACCTCCAGGATGCTTACTACCACATAATAATGCACAGAAGCTCCAGGAGGTTCCTCCGTTTCCGGCTAGGAGTCGATCATTACCAATTCCGAGTCCTACCCTTTGGTCTCACCACAGCCCCCAGGGTGTTCACCAAAGTGATGATGGTAGTAGCGGTTCACCTGAGGCTTCAGGGGATTCAGGTCTTATCCGTACCTGGACGATTGGCTCCTCACTGCTCCCACCAGGCGTCTTCTCTCCCAAACCAGATATTATTTCTTGATCCTTGCCCTGCATTTGGGGATCACAATCAATGCATCCAAATCACTCCTAGATCCTGTACAGATGATAGACTACATTGGTGCAAGGATAGATACTTTACAATACAAAATCTTCCTGACCTCGGAGAGAGTACAAAACCTGAGGATGTATGTCCCTCTAATCTATCATTCTCATCTTTCAATGGTGGAATCAGTGTTGGCCTTGGGTTCAATGGCAGTGACCATAACGCTTCTCCTGTGTGCCCAGTTACATATGAGAATTCTACAGTGGACGCTAGCTGTACAGTGGTCCCTGTTGGAACTTCCATTGCCATATCCAGTACAACTCAGTCAAGTCTGTCGGTCGTCCCTCATATGGTGGATGTGTTCTCCGGACATTTTGGAGGGACGACCCTGTGTTCCAACCCAAGCCACAGTGACCATGGATGCCTCCCAACTCGGGTGGGGGGGAATTGTTCAGGCAGGACAGTCCAAGGCCTGTGGTCCCCTTTAGAGACCAGCTTGCACATAAATGTTCTAGAGATGAGGGTGGTCCTTTTAGCATTGCAGGCCCTTCATGCCTTTCATCCTCTTGGAACTATTGCAGTTCAGTCAGGCAACATGTCAGTGGTCTGGTATATCAAAAAACAGGGAGGGACCAGGTCTTACCCCCTTTGTCGCGAGGCCATGAGAGTGTGGGAATGGGTGATCTCCACTGGTCGTTTTCTCATCGCAATGCACATTCTGGGATGGTCCAACATCCTAGCGGACAGGTTAAATCAGTCTATTCTGACGCCTTACAAGTGGTCTCTGAATCTTTCAGTAGCAGAACAGGTCTTCCTCCGGTGGGGTCAGCCTTGCTGCGATCTCTTCGCATCTCCTTCCAAAGCGAAGTGCAGTGAGTTTTTCACTCTGAACCCCCTGCCAGAGGAGTACCCCAGAGATGCTCTAGTCCATGCTTGGCCTCCCGGTCTTCTGTATGCTTATCCTCCAGTACCTCTTATTCCTAGGTTTCTGCAGAAAGCTCATCGACTGTGAGCAAAGTGATCCTCATTGCCCCATTTTGGCCTCACCAGGTGTGGTTTCCCTTCCTTTGGTGTTACCTTCTGGTTCCGCCTTGGATCCCGTTCAGGATCTGATTTCACACCCTTTGGGGGTTCCTCATCCAAATCTGGACAGTTTGATGCTCACAGCTTGGCTGCTCCAGTTCCCGTAATTGCTAGGACTCCGGGATTATCCTCCTCAGTTCGGTCTATTTTGGTGTCTGCTCATAAGTCTTCTACCAGGAAGGTTTGTTGCAGCAAATGGAAATGTTTTTTTCCTTTTGGGCCTCTCAGAGGAGTTTAGACCTCGTCACGGCTCCTATTTCTGCTATTCTTGATTTTCTAGCTGATATTTTTCAACAGAGAGCTAGTTCTACTGTCAAAGTTCAGTTGGCTGCCATTTCTCATTTTCATGTGGGTGAGAATTCTACCTCTAGCCTCCTCCAGGCTGTGTAAAGCCTTTACTAAAGGCACTTTTCTGTTATGCCCCCTGGTCAAGGATCCTGTTCCCCATGGAGACCTTACTATGGTTCTTCAAACTCTGGCCACTCCATCTTTTGAACCTGCTGCAACCACAGATCTAAAATATTTATCTTGGAAAACAGCATTTCTTTTGGCTATTACCTCTGCCAAAAGGGTTTCAGAACTGCAGGCCTTGTCCCTCAAAGTTGCTTATATGATTTTTAACAAAGGTATGGTTTCCCTTCGGACCAATCCATCCTTTCTTCCTAAGGTGGCATCACCAGTTAATATCAGTCAATTTTCTTTCCTAATTTTGCTAACAAGGTGGAATACAAACTCCACCTGCTGGACGTTCATAGACAATTATGATTCTATTTACACAGCACAAAAAATTTCCGTAAATCTGATCAATTGTTTGTATCCTTCTATAAACCCTTTTTGGAGAAAACTTTCTCCAAGGTCACTATTGCTAGATGGATTTTTTCATGCATTCTTTAGGTCTATAAGAACAGAGGCATGTCTCCTCCAGGTCAGGTGAGAGTTCATTCCACTAGATCCATGGCTATGTCTGCGGCTTTTTGGTCTAGAGTCACCTTGGATGATATTTGTTGTGCAGCTACTTGGTCCTCATCTCATATATTTATTTCTCATTACAAGTTGGATTTGACTTCCAGAAGGAGAGCATCCTTTGATTCCACGGTACTCCAGAATATCCTTCCATAAGGGCCACCCAAGAGTTTAGTAGCTGGGGGCTGTGTCCCACAGGTTCAAGACCAAATGAAGTAAACTGCTTCAGATAAAGAAGTTATTTACTCACCATAACATTCCATCTGAATAGTTCTACTTCATTTGTCTTCAGCCGTCCCTTCCTCCTTCCCCCTGACCTTGGCATATGAACAGCCTACGGGCTGCAGTTATAGGTCACAAGTATTTTTCAGGTTGGGTTATCTGTATAAGATTCAGCAAACTCGATCTGGTGGTTGGAAGGTAGTGGAAGTGTATTACGGGTAAGGGGAGGAGCTTGGAGCAGATGCTAGTAAGGTTGCCGGCTTGGATCCGATACGGATCCAGTATCCCACAGGTTGAAGACAAATGAAGTAGAACTACTCAGATGGAACATTATGTTGAGTACGTAACTTCTTTTTAGCTTACAAAGAAAGAACATTTCAAACCATCTAAGGATGCATGGCATTTGTTGGCAGAGTTGCAGAGTTTTATTAAAGTGTTCAGTAAAGGGAAGTGTTGGTAGACTGGAAGAGTTTTTTGTTTGTGAAAAAAGTAAGAGTTCTTGAAGGAATATGTAAGTATCTTTCTTTATAATTTTTCAGAGTATGAGAAAACATTATTGGGTTGCAGCAGTGGCAATCCCTACAAATTATGGGTGCACTTCATGAACTTGTTTAAATACCTAGTGATGACACAGTGTTATAAAAATGTATAAGGTAGTGACTGACTGGATAAATATTAAAAGAAAAATCAGGGAGTATTTCCGTGATTTACATTTGGCTAAACTAGTTGGACATGATGCAGTGACATTAATGGCTCTGAGAATGCAAGAATAATTAAAAACTATTTTGAAACGGCATGCAAGAGGTGAATCACCAGACTGTGAGTGTGTTCAGGTAGATTTTTGGGTACTGCATGAACAAAAAGTAATACCTAACTTATTGAAGAGTCGCAATAAGGTATTGGAAATAAGAAAAGTATCTTGTCAGGGAAGCAGGTAGTAGTGACTGTTATTCCAAAAGCAAGGAAGGACCCAAATCTGTTTTCATAATATAGGCCAGTATGGTTATTGGCCTGCGATTACAAACTACCCATGCGTATACTTGCAAAGAAATTGGACAAATTTATTACACAATTGATTCAAAATAGCTTCAGTAGCTGTGCATTTTAAATTGTATCCTGCTCATAGTTAAAGTGCAATTATTTTTTTGGCAGTAGAAGTATAGTAAATATATGAGAATATATAGAATATAGTTACAAATTATATCATCAAATATGGAGTGCTTTAAGAGCAAATGAAAAAGAGCAGTCATTTTAGAATGATTGAAAAAATATATTTTGCTTCCCACACCTCCTGCTAATGATATATACCAGCTGGTAAGCTGAAAAACGAGTAAAAATAAGTGTTTGCTGTAGTGAGCAGTCACTCTTATCAATCGCAACCAGTTGTGCTATATCTGTTGAAGATTCTGTTAAGACATATGAGGAATTGAAAAAAAAAAAAACAGTTAAATAATGATGAAAATACCCCTGTTAGAGGATATAGGCAGTTGTAGGCTTTTCTGCCATTTCCTTGCAAACTTTCCAGTACGTTTAGGACATTTAAAAATATGGTGAGTTTATACACGATTGTGGAAAAAAAATATTTCTAAAGAATAAGGGATGCCTGAATGTTCCTTATGCACATCTGTATTGTGAACCTGCTCAGCTAAGATAATTTTGTTTTTGTGTTGGTGGGAGGGTAAATGGAGGAAGTCAGTAACGTTGAATTTTTGGAGATACTGAAAGTTTGGAGATATGCTCAATTTGAGAATATTGTATTAGAGAATTAGGTTTCCTTATGTTATCAAGAAGCTTATAGTGACCTTATATAATTTATTGAAAGTGATTCCTATCACATAGTCATTCTGTTTACAGCCTGTTTGAAATAGATCAAGTTTGCAGGAAGAGATTTATTTAAAGAACGGGGAGAAGAGGAATACAAAAGTTATTTATTGGAAGCAAATGAGAACAGGGTACCTTTGAGTAACATGGCTGCAGACCCAGCAAATGTGTGATTTATGCAATATTTTGAGATGTAAGTTTGAAGATATAATTTGTACAACTAAATCTTTTGGATGAAGAGAATTTGTGTAGGCCTCATCCTTATTATGGTAGAGTATATAGTAGAAGTGAGTCTTCAGTACATGGGCAAATAAAGTGTTGTAAGCTCTGTAATGGAGATGATAGGTAAAATGAGGTGAAACTGGAGAACTTCAGTTGATGAGATAGATGAAAAAATGGGCTAGATTTGTCTAATGCCAAGACATGCTACTGGGGGATTTGATATTTTTGCATAGAGGTATCTGCTTTTTTATTACATTCCATAAAGGTTAAAGAAAATGTTTCTGTCTGTGAATGTCTGTGAATTCGCATTGATGGAGGCGGTTAGTTCATGGGAATACATTTTTAGGGTATGTCCCCATATTGGACCCATTTAAAATGAATGATCTGATAGTGTCAGTTTTTCAAGTCATCCTCTCATATGGGTCCGGATCCGATCCATCAGATCTGACTCGGCTGTTACTAAGCTCATGGCAACCAAAAAGCTCTTGGATACCTCCCCTTACCCAGAATGCATCTCTCCCTATTATCTCAGATCTCATTTACTGATTCGCGAAGACATGGTCCGATCAGCTAACTCTTGGGTTTTTTAGACATTATTATTATAATATATACTTCTATAGTTGTATTTCTCTATCGTTTCTGTGTATTTAGCTTTTTTATATCTCCCTCTTGTTTCTAAAGCTCTTTTTCATAGTAACCACCTTTTTTAATTACTTTCACTTTCTGTCTCTCTCCCTTTTCCTATTAATAACCTTTTTTTATAGGTTACTCCCCCTCCCTTTTTTACCTTTAAGGTATTCTTAACTACTATCATTGGTTGTCTCTCTCTCTCTCTCTCTCTCTCTCTTTTCTATCTATATAGTTAAAAAAAAAAAAGCTTTTCCTTTGGTTTCTCTGTCTTTTGACTTTAAGTGCATGTGTGTGAGTGAGACTGTTTTCCTCCATCTGTACCTTTTTTCTACATGGCGGAGAAACAAGACAAACCAACAGGATTCAAAAAGTGCACAGAGTGCAGTCATAAAATTCCTTTGTTATGCTACCTGTGCATTTATTGTCTGGGCCCCTTCATCTACAAGAAGATTGTGCGATATGCCATTCTTTCAACCACTGAGTGTTGGTTGAAAGAAAAAATAAGCTTATTTTTTAGGGGAATGCTGCCATCTGCTTTTGAGGAGGCTATTTCTGGCAGTCAGTCAAAAACCTGTATCTACTACCAAATCTAAATCAGCTAATTCGAGCCCTGCTTCTTCTAAATGTAGTGACAGAAGAAAGAAGAGGCTTTCCTCGGCTCCAGCATACCCTTCAGAGCTGAAATCTAAGACTTCTGAATCTCCCAAGTCTGTGAAGTCCGTGACTTGGTCAGAGCCTTCGGCACTGAGCACTCCTCTGTTGGATCCAGCTTCTTCAGCTGTGACTCTATCGAGTAGAGATAGATCAAATCCATTCATGTTGGATCTGACAACAAATCCATTTAAGTCTGTTTTGACACCTCCCTGACCTTTGATCCTGTTCCTTCAAGGGTACCAGCCCCATTTTTAAGTAGACCAAAATCTTCATAAGCATCCTCTTCCTGTTCAACCAGGAGCCTTACTAAAGAAGATGTGGAATGGATGGTACAGAAGATCTTGTGGCTGCAGGGCATCATTAAGTCTCCCTCGGCCTTGATCCATGCGGTTCCATATCTATCCAAGCCATCTACTCCCCTACTTGTTTCTCCTCTGACTTCAGGGCAAACGTTGGAGTCATCGTATCTGATATGTCCGGTGCCTTTCAGCTCTTCCTTTTCTGAGCCGGAGAGTTCCCAGAGCCACAGTGAACTCGCGAACCGCAAGTGTGTTCATCTCCCAGGTCTTCAGAGCAGTCGATGCGGCTTGGGGCTTTGACACAGGTAAGCTTGGCTCCATCTTCTACCCCTGCTGAGCTGTCTTCTGGAGTGGAGGGGACCCCATCCCAAAAGCAGGACTTGTTGGAGCTGGAGTCCTCTTCCACTCAGGAGTGGTCAGAATTTGAGGCTCTGGAGAGGGCTACATTTGTCCCCTGGGATCCTCGATCCTGTCAAGATACCCTGCTTTCTTCGTCTGACCAGGACGTTCCATAGGGACAGTGAGAACTAAGGTGCCAGGATACCCCTGCCTCTTCTGATACCTCCCAGAGTACTCCACAGAGGAGGTCCCGTGGAATAGACTTTTTAAGCAGAAGCATTTGGACTCCATGGAGGAGTCAGCTACGGAAGACACTGACCTCAATAAGGGAGAAGGATCCCCATGGTCGCTTCCTGAAGATGTTTCCTTTGGAGAGATTCTGGAAATCCTGAAACAGAGTGTCAGCTGGCAGTCCAGTAATCCTTCACCTGAGGAGTCTGTGTACCTGGTGGTCTTTGGTTCCTGACCATCTTCCTCGTGGGTGACTCCGCCTACTGATGAGCTCATAGGTATGATCTGTCGGTGGGAGTGGGAGACCCCTGATTCCATTGAACCCATTCCCTGGAGACCGAATAAAATAATTACTGCCCCATCAAACAAGGCCTTTTGGATGAAAGGGTTGCAGTAGATTCTATGGTCATGGCAGTGGCAACCAAGAAGGAACTTTCAGAGGAGAGGTCAACTATTCATCCTCCTAATAAAGATCCCAGGATGATTGATAGACTCAGGAAGCAAATATTTTCTTCAGCGACCTTTGCCTTACGATTGTTGAATTATCTTTCTCATTTCTGCAGATTGCAAAGCAGCAGTAACTGAGGGAGCAAGGGAGAAGGTAGCTTTTCAGTTAGTGACCCTACATTCGGTAGCTAACTCTTCCACGAGGCTCATCACCCATGTAGCTGAAGGAACAAGCAGAGCATCGGGTTCCGGCACTTCTGAGAGGAGACATATCTGGGTGCACCTATGCGATTTTGTGAAACCTTTTAAATCTTTGTTAGTCAATGCACCATTTGACAGCACTTTACTTTTTGGACCCCAAAGTCAAAGATACGTTATCCAGGTCTGAAAAAGAAGGTAAGACTCATTCTGCTGTGGACATACATTTTTCGGCTTCTCAGACACCTTATCCTAAAGGTCAGGGAGGCAGTGAAAAAAATATGGTTCAAAAAATCTCAGGGTCCTTACTAAGACTCAAGTGGAGAATTTTCCCTCAGAGGCAGAGTGGGAACAATAGCAGAAGACGCTGCCCTTGTGGCAGAAGAGGCCAGCAGAACCAAGGGTCCTGGGGAATCTTTCTTCAGGAAAGCTTTTCAGCACTCCTGAATGGAGGCCTGAATGTCCACCTCCGGTGGCAATCGGGGATTGGCTATTCCTGCACTGTATAGCCTGGCTAAATATAACTTCAGATACGTGGGTGCAGAGGATAATATCCAGGGATTACCAAATTCCCTTCTACCAACATGCCCAAACAGAAAAATCCCAGATCTTCCACCCTGTCAAAGAGATCAAGCAGTCATTCAGATTCAAAAACTGCTGGAAAAAATAGTCATCAAAGAGGTCCCCCAAGACCAGAGAGGATTCTGAACTTACTCAAGGTTCTGTTTGGTTCCAAAAAATACAAGGGACGGGAGACCAATTCTGGATCTCAGCAAATTAAAAAAGTTAGCTCGATGTTGCAAGCTTCAGATGGTCATGGTGCAGTGCATACTTCCTTTTCTGGAACAGGAATATTGGATGTGCTGTACTGATCTTCAGGATTCATACTACCATGTAAAAATGAACAGGCATTCCAAAAGATACCTACGCTCCCAAGTGGGAGCCAGTCATCACCAGGTCAGAGCACTGACCTTTGGTCTCACTAACGCCCCCAGAGTGTTCACCAAATGCATGGCACTGATTGTGGCTTACCTGAGATGACAAGAATTCCGAGTGTTTCCTTATTTAGATGACTACCCGACCAGGCATCTACTTATCCACACAGCAGACTCTGTTATTCAAATCTGTGCATTACTGGGCATAACCATAAATTATCAAAAATCACATCTGGACCCTTCTCAAACACTAGACTTCATAGGAGCATTACTGGACACTACTCAGATGATTGCAATTCTTCCCCCTCCTGAGTGTTAACAATAAGTCAACAAATGCACAGATTAATCAGAAACAAGAAGGTAGCCGCACATCATGTTCTGCAGGCTTTAGGATCAATGGCTGCAGCCATAGTGTTAGTTCCATTAGCTAGAATTCACATGCAAATACTTTAGTGGTTTCTAGCTTCACAGTGGTCAATTATCCATCAACTGATGTCTCATCAAATTCTCATAACAGACACATGCAAAAGGACTATCTCATGGTGGATTCAGGCAAAACAGTTGATGCAAGGATAACCCTTTATTCCCCCTCAGCTACAGGCCACAGTGACCACAGATGCTTCTCAGATCGGGTTAGGGGCATTATCTGGAGAAAACAGTCCAAAGAATCTGGTCTATAGATGAGGCCAAGCTACACATAAACATCCTGGAGATGAGGGCAGTGCTTCTAGCATTGCAGGTATTTCAGAATGTTCTTCCTCTGGGAAAGGTGGTGATTCGATCAGACAACATGTTGGAGGTCTGGTACATAAACAAGGAGGACCCAGGTCATACCCTCTGTGTTGAGAAGCGCTCAGAGTGTGGCAAAGGGCAATCTCATCCATCCTCTTTCTAGTTGCAGCGTACGTTCTGGGAAAGTTCAGCATGATAGCAGACAGGTTGAGTAGATCCATTCTCATGCCACACAAGTGGTCCCTCAACCACATGGTAGCAGAGGACATTTTCTACAAATGAGGCCAGCCTTGCTGCAGACTCTTTGCTTCCCCTAAACCTTAAATGCTGCAGCTATTTTGCCCCAATTCCCCCACTGGGGAATTCTCTGAGGGATGATCTCTACACTATTGGCTTCCAGGTCTGTTATACGCCTTCCCCATCCCCTTGATTCCCAAATTCCTTCAGAAAGCCAACAGATTGAAGAGAACATTAATCCTCATTGCTCTGTATTGGCCTTGACAAATCTGGTTTCCATTACTCTGGCCTTGTCTACAGAAGGAACCCTGGATTCTGGATACCTTTCCAGACCTCCTCTCACATCCCACAGAAATGCTTCACCTCAGCATTCACAACCTCAAATTAATGGCTTGGTTCCTCCAATTCCATTGATTGCCAGACAACCCATGCCATCCTCATTGGTTCATCATATTTGGATGTCTTCTCATAAGTCATTCACTCAAAAACCTTATCAGGATAAATGGAAGAGATTTGTAATTTGGGCTGTACAACATAATGTAGAGCCTCTTACAGCTCCTATTCACTCTATTCTAGAATTTATAGCCCACCTTTTTGATAATGGAGTGGCTGTTTGTACACTTAAGGTGCAATTAGCAGCCATTTCAAATTTTCATATTGGGATAGATATCTTGTCTCTTATTTCCCATAAACTTTGCAAAGCCTTCTTAAAGGGAACCCTGTCATTAAGACCTCCTTACGAAGACCCCTCTCCTCCATGGGACCTAAACTTGGTGCTACATCTTATTGTTCAGCCCACATTTGAACCTGCAGTGATTTGTGATATACATTTTGCATCCTGGAAAAATATCTTTTTGGTGGCCATTACATCTGCAAAATGAATATTAGAAATTCAGGCACTATCTTCCCAATCCCTGTATCTGATTTTTCATAAAGATGGAGTCTCCTTGCATACCAACTGCTATTTTCTGCCTGAAGTTGTTTCACAAACAAATATTAATCAGGCCATACATTTGCCTACTTTCTTTCCCAACTTCAGCAACAAAGGCAAATATGTTCTACATTTGTTGGATGTCCGTAGACAACTGCATTTCTGTTTGCATAGGAATAAAGATTTTTGAAAAGCAAGTAAATTGTTTATTGCCTTTGCAAGCCGTAGGAAAGGCCTACCAGTTTCCAAAGTTATCTTAGCAAAATGGCTTTGTGATTGCATTTCTTTTATTTACATCACAAGAGATATGGATCCTTGATCTTTCCAAACTTATTCGACCTCACTCAACCAGGGCCATGGCCACTACCGCAGTTTTCCAGTCTAATGCCTCCATGGGCAAGAATTGTGCTGCACCCACATGGGCCAATCATCATACCTTTATCACTCATTATAAGTTGGATTTGGTCTCCAGGGAAGAGCCTCCTTTGGTTGATGGTTCTGAGAAACATCCTCCCAAGAGTACTTCCAGGGTGAAGGTAACTGGGGACTCAGTCCCATATCTGAGGACAAGATGAAAAATTGATAACATCAGATTAAGAAGTTATGTACTCACCATAATCCATCTGTATTGATTTTTTCATCTCTTCTCACATCCCTTCCCTACAGCCCCCTTCCTTTAGGCTTTCTGACTGAATGGGAAACCAAATTCTGGTAATTTTTTTTTATTAACTCCAATGCTCCAGAAGTGGTCTCCTTAAAAATAATTTCAAACATTAAAGTTCAGTACTTTCTTCTATGGGACTAGTTCTAGCAAACAAGATCTGAGTTAACAGGGAGAGATGGATTCTGGTTAAGGGGAGGTACCCAAGAGCTTTTTGGTTGCTGCAAGCTTAGTAACGGCCGAGTCAGATCTGATGGATCGGATCTGGACCATATGTGAGGAGATATGAAAAAAATCGACAATACAGATGGAACATTATGGTGAGTACATAACTTATTGATATGCATTGGCAGGAGTAGCATATGGAGATATTAATACAATGCAAGTATTAAGCTTGCCAATATCTTATTGTATTACATGACAGAAATGAAAAAAATGAAAGTTGTACAACATTAGAATGAGTGCTGTTTTTTCTGTTGATGGTAGTAGCTAATCACAAATAGAAATCAGCAGAGGTACTCATAGAAGATGAAGTTATAGAAGGTATGGAGGAAGTTGATGAAAATTAAATTTATACAGCTAAAAAAACTTCATGGGACAGATGTATTGCACTTCGGATGCCATGAAGAATGTGTAAGGATAGGATGGATAGTCAGGCTGGTAAAGAGTAATTTAGAAAGAAGAATATAAAAATAAGCCAACATTTAAACATGAAAATTGTGCTTTCATATGCAGAGTTTGTTGCTGCTGTTTGTTACCAAAGGTACAGTTAGTACTCCTTTTGTAAGTTACTTGTTTTAAATGTTATATCTGAAGTAGTTTACTTCATTTGATCTTCAACCTGTGGGAATACAGATCCGTATCGGATCCGAGCTGGCAAAGATTACTAGCATCAGCTCCAAGCTCCAGACTCCTCCCCTTACCCGTAATACACCTCCCTTGCCTTCCATCCCCAGATCTCGTTTGCCACGATTTGTGAAACATCGTGTCTCTAGAGCTCCGGCTAGCAGGGTGTTTTTGGATTTTACGTTTTCTAAAGTTTTCTGTTTATTTAGCTGTTTTAGATTGGTATAGGTACCCTTTCTCCCCTCCCATCGCTTTGGTGTCGTGTGTAGGTTTGTAGTAGTAGTTAGTTCGTGTAGTTTGTCTGTGGTGCCCCTCCCCCCTTTAGTCAGTCTAGTGTGGTGAGTGGGTTTGTTGCTAGTTTATTGGAAGAAAGTTTTTTGTTTGTTCTCTTTGCTTTCTTCTGTAAGCATGGCTGAAAAGCTTATTTTTAAATGCTGACAGAGTGTGGCCATAAGCTCTCCCCAGCGGATGGCCACCCTTTGTGTGTATTGTGTTTAGATGTGGCCCACCTGAATGTTGATTGTTCCATTTGTGTGGGTTCAACCCCTGAGCCTTGAAGGACAGAAAGGCCAAGTTGGCCGTCAAAGGGCTTCTTCCTGCCACTGATCCTCCGTCCTCTTTCTTGGTTTCAGTCACTGCTGCTACCATGACTGTCTCTCCTAGTTCTCTACCTCTGGCCTCCCCTCCCTCCCAGGTGGGGACTCAAACTCTCACTTCTAAGCCTGTGGTAGTGGAGCAGAGGAGGGGTAGAGAGCAGGAGACAGAGTTGAGGACGAAGGAGAAGAGGAAGAGGTCTCTGGACCTCTCATCACCAAGGTGGGTGTATGCTTCAGCTACCATTTCAATACGGGCACTGAACTACTTGGCCCATGTCATGAGACTCCAGTGCGACCTGGTGAAGGAGCTGGAGGAGTCTCCACCCAAGTCCATGTTACAGGAAGACAAGGCTTTGTTCTCCATGAAAATGACCACTTTGAGAGCAGTATTGAATACGTCCATGCGACTCCTCTCCCATGCAGTGGAAGGAGTGGCTAGGGTGGATGGGTCTGGCATGTCCATGAGGCGTAACGCCTGGCTCAAGTTGTGCCAATTTACCGAACCCTTTAAGGCGTCCTTTACCAATGCCCCTTATGACGGCTTGACTCTTTTCGGTAAGACCATCAAGGAGACACTAGTCCAGAGTAAGAAGGACGGGTAGACACTGTCTGCTGTCGGGATCTGTATCTCTAACCCTCAAAGGTCTTTTTCTCAGAACCAGAGAGAGCAAAAGATGTGGTTCCAGAAGTCTCAGTATTCCCGGGACACTCAGGGCTCTTCTTCCCCCCGAGGCAGAAGGGGACAGAATGGATGCTGGCCTAGAGGCCGAGGTGGTCTGTGAAACTTTAGGTCTCTAGAACCTTTCTCTGACAGACCCGGGCGCAACCCTGAGGGGTTGCCTGACTGTTCTACTCTGGAAGCAGTCGGGGATGATTGTCCTTGCACCCAGCGGCATGGGAGTCCATAATAATGCACAGCTGGGTGCTTCAAATCATATCCAGAGGATATTCTATCCCCTTCGTGGGGTCACCAACACCTCCCGAATGTTCCACTCACAAAAGGGAGGCAGCGGCACAAGAAATTTCCAAGCTGCTGGAAAAACGAGCCATTGAAACCGTACCCCCAGATCAGTCAGGATCAGGCTTCTACTCCAGGTTCTTTTTTGGTGCCAAAGAAAATGGGGGACTTAAGGCCCATTCTGGACCTCTCTACCCTGAACCTGTCAGTTGCCAAAGAAAAGTTCCAGGTGGTCACACTGCAGTCCATCATGCTGTACCTGCAAGAGAGTGACTGGATGTGCTCATTAGATCTCCAGGATGCTTACAATCACATATGCACATAAGCTCCTGGAGGTTCCTCCGCTTTCAGCTAGGGGCCAATCATTACCAGTTTTGAGCTCTACCCTTTGGTCTCACCACAGCCCCCAGGGTGTTTACCAAAGTGAAGGTGGTGGTAGCGGCTCATCTCAGGCTTCAGGGGATTCAGGTCTATCTGTACCTGGACGATTGGCTCCTCACTGCTCCCATCAGACATCTACTTTCCCAAACCAGGGATTACTTATGACACTTGCCCTGAGTTTGGGTATAACAATCAACACATCCAAATCTCTACTAGAGCCTGTACAGGTGATAGACTACATTGGTGCCAGGATAAACACACTCCAGGGCAAAGTGTTCCTGACATTGGAGAGAGTTCAAAACCTCAGGATGCATGTCTCCCTAATTTACCATTCTCATCTCCCGACAGCGGAATCTGTATTGAGGGCCTTAAGCTCGATGGCGGCAACCATAACTCTCCTTCCATGTGCTCGATTACACATGCGGATTATTCAGTGGACTGTGGCGGTTCAGTGGTCCCTGTTGGATATACCTCTATCCTACTCTATCCACCTAAGTCCAGTGTGTTGGTCAGCCCTCATTTGGTGGATGAGTCCTCCGGACATTCTGGAGGGGCGACCATTCATTCCAGCCTTGGCCCAAGCCACAGTAACCACTGAAGCCTCCAACTTGGGAGGGCATTGTTTGGGCAGGACAGTCCAAGGTCTGTGGTCCCCCATAGAGACAAGCTTGCATATCAATGTCCTAGAGATGAGGGCAGTCTTTCTGGCATTGCAGGCCCTTCATGCCTTTCTTCCTTGGGGACAATTGCTATTCAATCAGACAACATGTCGGTAGTCTGGTATATCAACAAACAGGGAGGGACCAGATCTTATCCCCTTTGTCGCAAGGCCATGAGAGTGTGGGAATGGGCGATCTCCACTCGTCGCTTTCTTATCGCAACGCACATTCCTGGATGGTCCAACATCCTAGTGGACCGGCTAAGTCAGACCATTCTGATGCCTTAAGAGTGGTCTCTGAATCAGTCAGTAGTAGAACAGATCTTCCAACGAGCGGGGTCAACATTGCTGTGATCTCTTCACATCTCCTTCCAACACAAAGTGCAGCAGGTTTTTTGTTCTGAACCCCCTGCTGGGGGAGTCCCCCAGAGATGCTCTAGTTCATGCTTGGCCTCCCGGTCTTCTGTATGCTTCTTCACCAGTTCCTCTCATCCTGAGGTTTCTACAGAAAGCTTTTCAACTGGAGAGCAAGGTGATCCTCATTTGCCCTATTCTGGCCTTGCCAAGTATGGTTTCCCTTCCTTTGGTCTCAACTTCTGGCTCCTAGATCCCATTCAGGATCTGATTTTACACCCATCGGGGGTGCTTCATCCGAGTCCGGACAGCCTGAAGCTCACTGCTTGGCTGCTCCAGTTCCCGTGATTGCTAGGACTCCCGGATTTTCCTCCTCTGTTAAGTCCATTTTGGTGGCTGCTCATAAGTCGTCAACCAGAAAGGTTTATCGCAGTAAGCAGAAATGTTTTTCTTTCTGGGCCTCTCAGAGGAGCTTAGATCCTTTCACGGCATCTGTTTCTGCCATCCTTGATTTTCTAGCTGACATCTTCCAGCATGGTGCCAGTTCTTCTACTGTCAAAGTTCAGTTGGCTGCTATTTCTCATTTTCATGTGGGCGAGAATTATGCATCCTTGGCATCTTCTAGGCCATGTAAAGCTTTTATTAAAGGTACGTTTTTGTTACGCCCCCTGGTCAAAGATCCTGTTCGCCCATGGGACCTTACTCTGGTTCTCCAAGCCCTGGTCATCCCACCTTTCAAGCCTGCCGTGACTGCTGATCTAAAATTTTTATCATGGAAAATGGCCTTTCTGGTAGCTATTACCTCTGCTAGAAGGGTTTTGGAATTACAGGCCTTGTCCATAAAATCCCTGTACATGATTTTTCATAAAGATAGAGTTTCCCTTCAAACCAACCCATCTTTTCTTCCTAAGGTGCCATCACCAGTCAATATCAATCAGACTATAAATTTGCCTGTGTTCTTTCCCAGTTTTACCAACAGGATGGAATACAAGCTACACATGTTGGATGTTCATAGACAGTTACGATTCTATTTACACAGGGCAAAACATTTTGGTAAATCCGATCAGTTGTTTGTTTCATTCTATAGACCCCTTTTGGGCAAACCTATTTCTAAGGTCACTATAGCTAGATGGATTTTTTTCATGCATCTTGCAGGTTTATAAGGACAAAGGCATGTCTCCTCTAGGTCAGGTTAAAGCTCATTCCACTAGGTCCATGGCTACATCTGCAGCTTTCTGGTCTAGGGTGTCTTTGGATGACATTTGCTCTGAGCTACTCGGTCCTCATCTCATACGTTTATCTCCCATTACAAATTGGATTTGACATCTAGAAGGAGAGCATCCTTTGGCTCCACGGTGCTCAGGAATATCCTTCCATGAGGGCCACCCAGGTGTTTAGTAGCTGGGGACTCTGTCCCACAGGTTGAAGATCAAATGAAGTAAACTACTTCAGATAAAGAAGTTATATATTCACCATAACGTTCCATCTGAGTAGTTGTACTTCATTTGTCTTCAAACATCCCTCCCTCCTTCCCCCCGGACCTTGGCGCATGTTCAGCCTACTGACTGTAGTATAGGTCACAAGTATATTATCAGGTCGGGTTATAAGTGTAAGTTCAGCAAACTCAATCTGGGGATGGAAGGCAAGGGAGGTGTATTATGGGTAAGTAGAGGAGTCTGGAGCTCAGAGCTGATGCTAGTATTCTTTGCCGGCTCAGATCCGATATGGATCCGTATTCCCACAGGTTGAAGACAAATGAAGTACAACTACTCAGATGGAACGTTATGGTGAGTACATAACTTTTTAAAATTTGTGTATAGTTAAATATATGTGTGTGTGTGTGTGTGTGTGTGTGTGTGTGTGTATCTAAAACGTATATATAAAATCTCTCTCGTATCTGATGTCCTTCAGATCCAACTTTGGCCACTTTTTTCATGCTCCTTCCTTTACCCATAATCATCTCCTGTCCACAGTATTACCTCAGATATCTTTTGCTGCTTGTAGAGAATGGTCATGATTCATTGACTGAGGCTCTAGTTCAGCTAAATGCTTCTTCTACTTTCATTTGTAAAGTATTTTGAGGTGCTCTACTATTATAGTTTGTATACTATTAGTGAAGTCTTTTTTTTTTCATTTTTATTCATCCACTTACAAAAAAAAAACTTTAACCCTCCTTTGTGCCCTCAGCACATCTTTTATTTTCTTAATAGTAATACCTAGTGGCAGTCGATACCATTGTTGGTATTTGTCTGTACTTTTATACACCTTTTTCTGTGCATTTCTTGTTATCATTGTTCATAATATTTACTTCTGAATATCTTTCCCGCTACCTTTTACAGATTATGGCAGATAAACCAACTGGTTTTAAAAAACACCACATCTGGAGGAGGGTTGTTCGATTTGCACAGCCTTTTGTTCACCAGATCATGACTAACAATATAATAAGCTTTTATGTGTACCTGGAGCTTCCCCATGTGGAAAAAGTCTTCAGAGAAACACAAGAGGGAAGAATGATAGGCCCAAAGAAAAGGGCAGAGATGCAAGGAAGTGATCCCTTGACTGCTCTCCTTTGGTATTATCTTTTGCACCAACTACCAAGATTTACAAATCTTCAGATCCTACAACTGCCTTGGATCTGATTACAGTATAGTCCAGCACTCTTCTTTTGTCAGACCCTATGTTTTTTCCAGATCTAGTCTTTCCTAGGCTGCATTCACCTTTTCTTCAGGACAGTCCCTTACAAAAGACTTCTAGACCACCTTACACATATTAGTCCTTAACTCATTCCCTCCAATGGAACTCTGGAAATTTGCATTATAACTTCCAATGACTGGAGCCTAAACCTTTTGATAGAATCAAATTATGTCCTCGCATTTCAAAGAAATGTATATATTTCTGGGAACACAGAAATTAAGTGTAAATGGTAAACTCTTCAATACAGTTTGTTTTTATAGTGGTAGTATTCTTGAGGTACTAGTTTTTTAACTGGATTTTCTCAGATTAGACATAGCAACTACTAAATTTTGTGATATTTTGTAAACAAATTAGAATATCACAGCAATCACTCAAGTTACACATATACTTTTAGTAGCACTGTGTTCATCCAGCTGAAAGCTTTGATATGATATTAAGCGGATCTGCCTTTACTAGTAGGTTGCTGAAATATTTAGAAAAGTATGAAATATATGACAATATAAATAAATGCTATATGAACGATAATAAATATCTCTTTACTTGCATTAGACAGAGGTCAAATATCAACACAGTTGTGTTTGCCACTGTGTAAGCTTTAAGATGAAGTGTTTTAATGCTTTGTATGAGACATGGTTTTGAAATTATTAATGCAAATATGATCAAGCAATAGTTGACACCTAGAAGCATCGGTAGGATGTACCTGCAGAAATACCTACAGGTGTCACCCCAGCTGTAATGAGGTCCATTAGGTCTACCAGAAACTTGACAGAACCTGATGTAAATAGAATGATGAGGAAGTTCCTCAGGACACAAATTCAGCAAGGAGTTCTCCCAATTCATCTTCCCATCAGACCCATAAGTTTTGGATCCTCTCCCTTGTCTATGACTACTCCTACCCCAGTCCAAACTCCACAGGTTCAGGGCTGCTGCATCCAAGTTCTTCTGGGTTGTCCATGTCAGATCCGAAGTTGTGATCATCTTCAACTCTGGCATTTTCTCTGACCCAACTGGCTCAGATTTCATTAGAGCTGAATGGATCTTGGAGCTAAAGCTTCGGCACCAACTCTGGGGTTAAGGGTTCCATAGCTGATGGAGCCTTCCCTTCCCCTCCGAGTTAGTTCCTGCTTCAGTCTCAGGGCAGAGTCATGGTGATGCTGTTGGTGGTGCTGTTGGTCATGCTGGTATGGCAGCTTCGGTTTCTACTGGGATGGTCTTGAGTTCCCCCTCAGTTTCTGTCTTGAAGGCAGCTGAGACAGCTGTCTCCAAGGCTGGAGAATGCACAGCTCTCTTACTCTTGGCTCCACCTGCTCTGTAACTGATAGCCCTGGGTCCTGATCCTGCACAGTCTGTCCCACTGGGCAGTAGAGTAGCTAGAGTGGACTGCCCAGGACACAAAGTGTTGGAGGAGTGCAGTTAGCAAATCCTGATCTCCCTCTAATGCAATACTGGCTTTTAATAGCATTTATTAATTAATTAATTTATTTAGCATTTGTTAACCTTTAAATTCTGACTTGGAAGAAGCCAATTTTCAAGGAAAACCTGGGGAGAAATGCTCCAGATGCATGTCTTTGTAATTCATTTGATTCAAACCAGAATGCTGCAGTGCTACATGTGTGGCCTGAACTGTAGCAGCCAGTTTACTACAGTTTAAACATTTTTTTTTTACTAAAACCTAAGTGGTGTAGCACTCCATGCAGACATGTTATAAGCTATAGAAATTCTTTGCTACAGTTGAAAAGAAGAAAGCATTTGGGTTAGGGTGGGGCACAGGAGGCACATTCATTCCCCAGGAGTTTCTGACAGAAAACATGGATTTTGATAAAGGAAGGGATCCCTCATATCACCATTTGATGATGTCTCATTCGAGGAGATCCTCAAGCTTCTCTGATAGAAAGGAGGTTGGTCTTCCAAAGCCCTTTCTCAGGAGGAATCAATTTTTACTGAGGCCTTTGATTGCAGCTCAGCTACTCCATGGGTGGTTCTCCCAGCTGAAGGGATGGTGGATTTAATCTCTTTCTAGTCATAGAATGAATCATTCACCACAGAACCAATTACAAGAAGGCCAGATAAATGTCCTGTTGCTCCTACAGATTGCTCTCACTGGAGCAAAAGCCTGGCAGTGGACACCATGGTAGTTGCAGCAACCACTAACAGTGTGTGCAGAAGAGAGCTTGTCTGTGTACTCCTTTTTAATGGCTACCACTAAGAAGGAGTGCACAGAAGAGAGCTTATCTGTCCATCCTCCTAACAGAAAGTCCAGGGCTATGGACAGGTTTGGGAAGTGAGTTTATGCTTCAGCTACCTTTTTGTTAAGGTCACTGAATTATTTAGCACACGTGACTAGTTTCTGAAGCACTTGACAGTGGAGCTCGCCAATACTTTGAGTCTATGTCTGTGGAAGACAGAAAAACAGTCCCTGTCGAATGCCTCCATGCAACTCGTATTCAACTTGACACAAGGTTTTCATTAACTGTAGGTACAGACATTACTGTAAGGAGACATGCCTGGATAAGTTTGTGTTATTTTGTAGAGCCTTTCAAGTCATCTTTTATCAATGTCCTGTTGGATGGCTCGATTTTTGTTTGGTATTGAGCTCAAAGCCATGCACTCCAGGAGTGAGCAGAATGGGAGAACTCTTTCTGTGGTAGGCTTGCAGTTTTCTACTCCCAGAGGGGAACTTCTCTAGAAACCAGAAAGGAGGGTAAAATGTTTAGGTTTCAGACATCCCAAGGATTTTCTCAGGATTCTTCTGGAAATAGATTCCCCAAGGCATAGGGGGTATTCTAATGGTTGACAGCACCCTTGTGGCAGAGGAGACCCAAAGAATCAAGGATTAAGGAGTCTGTTCTCTAAGAAGTCTCAACTCACTCCTGTGGTAGAGTAGACTCACAGAGTCAAGGATTTTCAGTAGTTTGTTCTCCGAGAGGTCTTATCAGCATTCCTTGAACTGTTGCTCAACTGCTGTACTCTGGAGGCAGTCAGGGGTACTTGTCTCTGCACCCAGAAGCCTGGACATCTATCACCAAAGATGTCTGGGTGCAGACAATTACTACAAGAAGCTATTACATTTCCCTTCTTTATCCATCCCATTATCTAAGAAACTTCCCAATGTTCTTCCCACTCAAAAAGAAGCAGCATCATTAGAAATATAAAAAAGCTGTTAGACAAACAAGTCAACCAGAAGGTCCCACCAGAGCAGCAAGGGTTCAGAACTTATTCCAGAGTCTTTTTAGTGCCAAAAAAATGGAGACCTCAGGACAGTTTTGGAATAAATACATCAAACGCACAAAGTTCTGAACGATCAAGGTACAGTCCATTTTACCCCTTCTGAGGAAGGATGATTGGATGTACTTGCCCTTCAGGATGTGTACTATCACATCAAAATGGACTGACACCCAAGGATGTTTCTTCATTTTTGAATGGGGGGGCAGTCATTTTCTGTTCAAAGCACTGCCCTATGGCCTCATCATAGCACTGTGGCCATTTACCAAATGCATGGCAGTGGTTGCAATTCATTTCTGATGCAAGGATTCTGGGCGTTTCTCTGTCTAGCCAACTAGCTGTTTACCTCTTCCACCAGGTCTCTGCTAGTCTGGACAAGAAATGATTTGCCTCAATTATGCACCAACCTTGGAATTACAGTGAACCATGACAAATCACAATTTTCCCCAGTACATATTCTGGAGTTCATAAGAGCACACATGGACACAACCATTCAAATTGCAAGGTTACTGGACAACAGATTAGGCAGTCTAAGAAATCAGGTCCTACAACTCCTTTCACTTCAGACACAACTTGCCAGACTAGTTCTTCAGCTTCTAGGGTCAATAGAAACCTCCATTACTTTGGTCCCCTTAGCAAAGTAGAATCTTGCAGTGGATACTAGTGGTCTAATAGATTACAGCCAATGACCTTTCCAATTCATTTAACAGAAATCTGGGGACATCATGTAACTTGGTGGATTCAGTACCCAGAGGTGAATCAGGGATATCCCTTTGTTTCTCTCTGTCTCAAAGCCTCAGTGACCCTGAACATTTCTCATCCAGATAAGGGGGCATTACACGGGAAAGCTCACCATCAGAGGCCAGTCTTCACATCAAAGTTTTAATGATGAGAGCAGTCTGATAAATGTTTCAAGCTTTCAGGATGTCATTTATTTAGAATGATTTCTTTTCAGGGCAACAGCATGTCAGTAATCTGACACATCAACAAACAAGGGGGAAAACACACCTACCAGTTGTGTTGAGAAGCAATGAGTCTGTGGCATTGGGCAATATCTTCTAACTGCTTTCTGATAGCAACACACATATAGGGGAAGACCAATGTTCTAGTGGACAGGCTAAGCAGCTCTATTCCACTACCTCATGAATGGTCTCTCGATCCAACAGTGACAACCCAAGGCTTTTGTTGGTAAAGCAAACTGTGTTGCAATCTTTTTGCTTCATCTGCCAATTCCAAATGAAAGTAGGTTCTTTGCCATGATCCCCCAGAAGTGGGAGTCCCTGAGAGTCACACTGATTCACGATTGGCTATCCGGTCTCTATACAACTTTCCATCAGATCCCCTACTTCCAAAATTTCTGCAGAAAGCATAGTGGAAGATCCCTGTCATCCTCATTGCCCCTTTCAGGCCTTGACAAGTGGGAGTTCCCTTTCTCTGCCCTCATCTGGTACACACTCTTGGCTGCTGGATATGAATGCAGATCTCCTGTCCCAGCTTTCTGAAATGTCACCTCTGAAAATTCAAATATTTAAGCTAGCCACATGGTTTCTCCACTTCCAGTGATGGCTAGTCAGTCCAGGCTTTCTTTCCAAGTTGTCCACATTCTTCTTAGAAACTGTCCTTTATGAAAGTTTACAAAAGTAAATGGAAAATATTTTCCATTTGGGTTTTGCAGGAACATTTATTTCATTTTTAGCCCCTATATCAGCAGTATTAGATTTTTCTGCTTCCATTTTACATACTGTAAATAGTTACTCAACTGTCAAAGTTCAGCAAGCAGCAGGCTAAAATTTCCGTATTGGACAGACTCACATTTCCTTAGCCTCACTTAATCTATGCAAAGCTTTCCTGAGCAGTACCTTTCTTGTTAATGGCCTCAAGGATGCTACTCCCCCTTGACCCAAGCTCCTTTAGAAGCTGCTGCTAAGGTGGATTAAAAATTTCTGACCTGGAAAACCCTTTCTTGGTAGTAATTACTTCAGCTAAAAG
This sequence comes from Protopterus annectens, assembly GCF_019279795.1. Classification (NCBI taxonomy): domain Eukaryota; kingdom Metazoa; phylum Chordata; order Ceratodontiformes; family Protopteridae; genus Protopterus; species Protopterus annectens. Next base: position 1,503,405,472 of record NC_056744.1, read on the forward strand.
GGTGTCAGAGCTCCAAGCTGTTTTGTCAAGCTCCATATATTATCTTCCATAAAGGCATTGTTTCTTTATGCACCAGCCCCTCCTTTTTGACTAAAATAGGTACACAGACTTCACTTAGAGTATTAATATACCAGTTCTCTATCTAATTTTTTTCAATCAAGTATAAACACTTTCTTCATTTACTGGAGGTGCACAAACAATTATGTTTCTACCTTAATCGAACCAAACATTTCAGGAGGTCAGCCCAATAAGTTTGTTTCATTTTCTAAAGCGAAGATGGGTCAAGACGTGTCAAAGGTTACCATAGCTAGATAATTGACTGGCTGCATCTCCCATGTATATAGGCCAAATGGTTTGTCCATACCTAAACCCACCAAAATCACACTCAACAAGATCTGTTTCCACTTCTTCAGCCTTCTTTTTAAAGGTCTTGATTGATAACATTTGTGCTGCTGCTACCTGGTCTAATATTCATTTGTGAACTTGTGAGATATCTTTAACAGTAATATCCTGTGTTTCAGTGTTGACCCATTCCCATTACAAACTAGATTTGCTTCCCAGAGAATGGTGTGGCTTCAGTTCGGCTGTCATGTGGAACATCCTTCCACCAGACTGCCTGTTGAGCAAAGTAACTGGGGACTCTGTCCCATCAGTTGAGAAATGAAAGGAAAAGACAGCATCAGGTATTAAAGTTGTCCACTTGCCATAAGGATAGATCTGTGTTGTCTGTTTACATCTTTCCTCTCTCCTCCCCCCTTCCATCTCATGAAAAGGAATTTTCCTTTGGCTTCTGGTATGACTGTATGGGCTAACATTAGTACATGATTTCATACTCTTGCAACTCCAGTGCAGTTTTTCTCCTATTTTGTCATCTCCTGCTTTGCCTAGAAGAATGAATACATTTACTTATTGCATTTTTTTAGGAATTAAAGGCAAACTTGATCTGAAGTAATGTTAGAGACAGGATGGAATTGTGGGTAAGAGGTGGAGCCTGCTTTGGATTCTAAGTCTGAAAAAAGCAGCCAAAGTTTGATCCGAGACCCATCAGTTGAGAAAGGATGGAAACAGGCAATACAGATCTGTAATGTATGTGTGTGTGTGTGTGTGTGTGTGTGTGTGTGTGTGTGTGTGTGTGTGTGTGTGTGTGTGTATATATATATATATATATATATATATATATATATATATATATATATAATACAGATCTGTTTTTAATGTGTGTGTGTGTGTATATATATATATATATATATATATACACATATATATATGTGTGTGTGTGTGTGTGTGTGTATATATATATATATATATATCTATATATATATATATATATATATATATATATGTGTGTGTGTGTATATATTTATAAAATTAAGTCCAAAAACAGAAAACAACTGCCAAAGAACCACACAGTAGAAAAAATAGCACAATAAAAGCAAAAATAACCAGTGTGGTCACCACGGAATCGGGCATAAAAACGTTTTAATTGTCATCTTTTAGATGAATATCACTGGAGCTTGGATATTCATTACTTCAGCTGTCTATCTGTTTTTCCTACATAAAATGCTTCACAGGAGTCACACATAGCAATGTATATCACATGCTTAGTTTTACAGTATGCAGAGGTATTACTCATATCTTCTTCCAGATGTAGGATGTAGAAAATCCTTTCTATTGGAAATGTATTTGCAGGATGAACATGTTCAACAGGGAAAAATGCCAATTCTGGCTCGTTTAGTGTTTTGGACTGAATGTATATTGTAACATAAAAGTTGTTTGAGGTTGCCGAATTTTTAACTTGAGAATTTAAAATGTTGTTATGTCCAATTCCGTGGTGACCATACTGGTTATTTATGCTTATATATAGGTTTACTATCAAAATATTGATGTTCATAACAATGAACGGTCAGTATTTTGAAAATGACATCCTACTGCCTGAATACTAATTAGGTTAAAATGTCGAATCTGTTGATCGAATTCAACAGATTCGACATTTATGTTGAAAATTGACCGTGATGGCAGTGTAGGTGCAAACGTGACTTAAACACATACAATATCCTTCATGTTTTAGCATGGGGGAAAGCCCCCTGTGCCCCCCACACCCCCTGCAAATTAAATATTCTAACTCTGACATCGCACTACAATGAGGAAAGGGATTACATTTCCCAGTCCGCACTGTACCACAACTCTACTTATAACATCAAGTTCATATTATCGAATGAACACTTGCATTCGTTGATATGTACTCACAATCTCCTAATGTTCGGCAAAATGGAAGTCGACTAACATTCGACTTTCCGTGTTTATGACCGGATGTCATGATGGAAAGATGTGTTGTTGGATAGTAAAGAAATCATTAATGACTGAAAAGAGAAAAATAAAGAAATATAAGCAGCTCTGAAGGTTACAAAGTTAATGAATTTAAATGGAGATTGCTGACCAGTGTGGGAATAAATGAAGTGAGTTAGAACCCAGAATTGATGGTGGCAAACTGGTTAATTTCCTGGAATAGCTTAACAGCTGGGGCAAAACTGAAGCGCAGTATATTACTCGTAAAAAATACCTCACAGGTTCACAAATGTAAAATATCAGACTCTTCATTAAGAGAACCATTTGAAAAACATAAACATGGTTGCATAAAGGAAGGCATGGTAAGAAAGACTGATAACAGAAGTCTTGAGTAGCAAGAGCATAATCTAAAGAAAAAGTTGTTGAATCTGGAAATGAATAGAAATATCTATATGGCTGGGGTTATGAACATGGGCAGGGATAGTATAGCAAACACAAGTTAGGTAGTAGTCCCTCAGCCCATCTTATTTTT